>NC_072003.2:39023454-39648454 GCF_028885655.2 Pongo abelii
TAAGTCCGCTTGGTGCAGAGCTGAGTTCAACTCCTGGGTATCCTTGTTGACTTTCTGTCTCGTTGATCTGTCTAATGTTGATAGTGGGGTGTTAAAGTCTCCCATTATTATTGTGTGGGAGTCTAAGTCTCTTTGTAGGTCACTCAGGACTTGCTTTATGAATCTGGGTGCTCCTGTATTGGGTGCATATATATTTAGGATAGTTAGCTCTTCTTGTTGAATTAATCCCTTTACCATTATGTAATGGCCTTCTTTGTCTCTTTTGATCTTTGTTGGTTTAAAGTCTGTTTTATGAGAGACTAGGATTGCAACCCCTGCCTTTTTTTGTTTTCCATTTGCTTGGTAGATCTTCCTCCATCCTTTTATTTTGAGCCTATGTGTGTCTCTGCACGTGAGATGGGTTTCCTGAATACAGCACACTGATGGGTCTTGAGTCTTTATCCAGTTTGCCAGTCTGTGTCTTTTAATTGGAGCATTTAGTCCATTTACATTTAAAGTTAATATTGTTATGTGTGAATTTGATCCTGTCATTATGATGTTAGCTGGATATTTTGCTCGTTAGTTGATGCAGTCTCTTCCTAGTCTCGATGTTCTTTACATTTCGGTATGATTTTGCAGTGGCTGGTACTGGTTGTGCCTTTCCATGTTTAGCGCTTCCTTCAGGAGCTCTTTTAGGGCAGGCCTGGTGGTGACAAAATCTCTCAGCATTTGCTTGTCTGTAAAGTATTTTATTTCTCCTTCACTTATGAAGCTTAGTTTGGCAGGATATGAAATTCTGGGTTGAAAATTCTTTTCTTTAAGAATGTTGAATATTGGCCCCCACTCTCTTCTGGCTTGTAGGGTTTCTGCCGAGAGATCCGCTGTTAGTCTGATGGGCTTCCCTTTGATGGTAACCCGACCTTTCTCTCTGGCTGCCCTTAACATTTTTTCCTTCATTTCAACTTTGGTGAATCTGACAATTATGTGTCTTGGAGTTGCTCTTCTCGAGGAGAATCTTTGTGGCGTTCTCTGTATTTCCTGAATCTGAATGTTGGCCTGCCTTGCTAGATTGGGGAAGTTCTCCTGGATAATATCCTGCAGAGTGTTTTCCAACTTGTTTCCATTCTCCCCGTCACTTTCAGGTACACCAATCAGACGTAGATTTGGTCTTTTCATATAGTCCCACATTTCTTGGAGGCTTTGCTCGTTTCTTTTTATTCTTTTTTCTCTAAACTTCCCTATTCGCTTCATTTCATTCATTTCATCTTCCAGGGCTGATACCCTTTCTTCCATTTGATCGCATCGGCTCCTGAGGCTTCTGCATTCTTCACGTAGTTCTCGAGCCTTGGTTTTCAGCTCCATCAGCTCCTTTAAGCACTTCTCTGTATTGGTTATTCTAGTTATACATTCTTCTAAATTTTTTTCAAAGTTTTCAACTTCTTTGCCTTTGGTTTGAATATCCTCCCGTAGCTCGGAGTAATTTGATCTTCTGAAGCCTTCTTCTCTCAGCGCGTCAAAGTCATTCTCCGTCCAGCTTTGTTCCGTTGCTGGTGAGGAACTGCGTTCCTTTGGAGGAGGAGAGGTACTCTGGTTTTTAGAGTTTCCAGTTTTTCTGCTCTGTTTTTTCCCCATCTTTGTGGTTTTATCTACTTTTGGTCTTTGATGATGGTGATGTACAGATGGGTTTTTGGTGTGGATGTCCTTTCTGTTAGTTTTCCTTCTAACAGACAGAACCCTCAGCTGCAGGTCTGTTGGAGTACCTGGCCGGCCTTGTGAGGTGTCAGCCTGCCCCTGCTGGGGGGTGCCTCCCAGTTAGGCTGCTCGGGGGTCAGGGGTCAGGGACCCACTTGAGGAGGCAGTCAGCCCGTTCTCAGATCTCCAGCTGCGTGCTGGGAGAACCACTGCTCTCCTCACAGCTGTCAGACAGGGACATTTAAGTCTGCAGAGGTTACTGCTGTCTTTTTGTTTGTCTGTGTCCTGCCCCCAGAGGTGGAGCCTACAGAGGCAGGCAGGCCTCCTTGAGCTGTGGTGGGCTCCACCCAGATCAAGCTTCCAGGCTGCTTTGTTTACCTAAGGGAGCCTGGGCAATGGCGGGCGCCCCTCCCCCAGCCTCGCTGCCGACTTGCTGTTTGATCTCAGACTGCTGTGCTAGCAATCAGCGAAACTCCGTGGGCCTAGGACCCTCTGAGCCAGGTGCCGGCTATACTCTCCTGGGGGCACCGTTTCCTAAGCCCGTCGGAAAAGCACAGTATTCGGGTGGGAGTGGCCCGATTTTCCAGGTGATGTCTGTCACCCCTGGAAGGGGAACTCCCTGACCCCTTGCGCTTCCCGAGTGAGGAAATGCCTCGCCCCTGCTTCGGCTGGCGCACGGTGCGCTCACCCACTGACCTGCGCCCACTGTCTGGCACTCCCTAGTGAGATGAACACGGTACCTCAGATGGAAATGCAGAAATCACCCGTCTTCTGCCTCGCTCGCGCTGGGAGCTCTAGACCTGAGCTGTTCCTATTCGGCCATCTTGGCTCCTCCGAACCTTCGTTTTGATAGAAGAGTTTACAAACTCTCTTTTTGTAGAATATGCAAGTGCATATTTGGAGCTGGTGGGGGCCAATGCTGGAAAAGGGAACATCCTCAGATAGAGACTAGACAGAAGCATTCCCAGAAACTTGTTTGTGACGAGTGCATTCAACTCACAGACTTGAAGGTTTCTTTTGAAAGAGGAGTTTTGGAACACTCTTTTTGTGAAATCTGCTAGTGTATATTTGGAGCGCTGTGAGGCCTATGCTGGGAAATGTAATGTCTCCACTTAAAAACTAGACAGAAGGATTCTCAGAAACTTCTGTGTGATGAGTGCATTCAACTCACAGACTTGAACTTTCCTTTTGATAGAACAGTTTTGAAACACTCCTTCTGCAGTATCTGCAAGTGTTTATTTCGAGCGCTTTGAGGCCTATGCTGGAAAAGGAAATGTCTTCAAATAACAACTACACAGAAGCATTCTCAGAAACTTCTTTGTGATGAGTGCATTCAACTCACAGACTTGAACCTTCCTTTTGAAAGAGCAGTTTTGAAACACTCTTTTTGTAGAATCTGCAAGTGTATATTTGGATCGCGTTGAGGCCTATGCTGGGAAATGAAATATCTTCACGTAAAAACTAGACAGAAGCATTCTCAGAAACTTCTGTGTGATGAATGTATTCAACTCACAGACTTGAACATTCCTTTTGATAGAGCAGTTTGGAAACACTCCTTTTGTAAAATCTGCAAGTGTTTATTTGGAGCGCTCTGGGGCCTGTGCTGGAAAAGAAATATCTTCAAATAAAAACTAGACATAAGCCTTCTCAGAAACTTCTTTGTGATGACTGCATTCTACTCGCAGAGTTCAACCTTCTTTTCGGTAGAAGAGTTTTCAAACTCTCTTTTTGTAGAATCTGCAAGTGCATATTTGGAGCTGTTGGAGGCCAATGCTGAAACGGGAACATCCTCAGATAGAGACTAGACAGAAGCATTCCCAGAAACTTGTTTGTGACGAGTGCATTCAACTCACAGACTTGAACATTCGTTTTGATAGAGCAGTTTGGAAACACTCCTTTTGTAAAATCTGCAAGTTTTTATTTGGAGCGCTCTGAGGCCTATGCTGGAAAAGGAAATATCTTCAAATAAAAACTAGACAGAAACATTCTCAGAAACTTCTTTGTGATGAGTGCATTCTACTCGCAGAGTTGAACCTTCTTTTTGATAGAAGAGTTTTCAAACTCTCTTTTTGTAGAATATGCAAGTGCATATTTGGAGCTGTTGGGGGCCAATGCTGGATAAGGGAACATCCTCAGATAGAGACTAGACAGAAGCATTCCCAGAAACTTTTTTGTGACGAGTGCATTCAGCTCACAGACTTGAACTTTTCTTTTGAAAGAGCAGTTTTGGAACACTCTTTTCGTAGAATCTGCTAGTGTATATTTGGAGCGCTGTGAGGCTTATGCTGGGAAATGTAATGTCTCCACTTAAAAACTAGACAGAAGCATTCTCAGAAACTTCTTTGTGATGAGTGCATTCTACTCGCAGAGTTGAACCTTCTTTTTGGTAGAAGAGTTTTCAAACTCTCTTTTTGTAGAATCTGCAAGTGCATATTTGGAGCTGTTGGAGGCCAATTCTGGAAACGGGAACATCCTCAGATAGAGACAAGACAGAAGCATTCCCAGAAACTTGTTTGTGACGAGTATATTCAACTCACAGTCTTCAACTCTTCCTTTGAAAGAGCAGTTTTGGAACACTCTTTTTGTAGAATCTGCTAGTGTATATTTGGAGCGCTCTGAGGCCTATGCTGGGAAATGTAATGTCTCCACTTAAAAACTAGACAGAAGCATTCTCAGAAACTTCTGTGTGATGAGTGCATTCAACTCACAGACTTGAACGTTCCTTTTGATAGAACAGTTTTGAAAGACTCTTTCTGCAGAATCTGCAAGTGTTTGTTTCGAGCGCTTTGAGGCCTGTGCTGGAAAAGGAAATGTCTTCAAATAACAACTACACAGAAGAATTATCAGAAACTATTTTGTGATGAGTGCATTCAACTCACAGACTTGAACCTTCCTTTTGAAAGAGCAGTTTCGAAACACTCTTTTTGTAGAATCTGCAAGTGGATCTTTGGAGCGCTTTGAGGAGTATGCTGGGAAATGTAATATCTTCACCTAAAAACTAGACAGAAGCATTCTCAGAAACTTCTGTGTGAGGAGTGCATTCAACTCACAGACTTGAACCTTCCTTTTGAAAGAGCAGTTTTTAAACACTCTTTTTGTAGAATCTGCAAGTAGATATTTGGAGAGCTTTGAGGCCTATGCTGGGAAATGAAATAACTTCACCTAAAAACTAGACAGAAGCATTCTCAGAAACTTCTTTTTGATGAGTGCATTCTACACGCAGAGTTGAACCTTCTTTTTGATAGAAGAGTTTTCAAACTCTCTTTTTGTAGAATCTGCAAGTGCATATTTGGAGCTGTTGGAGGCCAAAGCTGGAAAAGGGAACATCCTCAGATAGAGACTAGACAGAAGCATTCCCAGAAACTTGTTTGTGACGAGTGCATTCAACTCACAGACTTGAACGTTTCTTTTGAAAGATCAGTTTTGGAACACTCTTTTTGTGGAATCTGCTTGTGTATATTTGGAGCGCTGTGAGGCCTATGCTGGGAAATGTAATGTCTCCACTTAAAAACTAGACAGAAGCATTCTCAGAAACTTCTGTGTGATGAGTGCATTCAACTCACAGACTTGAACGTTCCTTTTGATAGAACAGTTTTGAAACACTCTTTCTGCAGAATCTGCAAGTGTTTATTTCGAGCGCTTTGAGGCCTATGCTGGAAAAGGAATTGTCTTCAAATAACAACTACACAGAAGCATTCTCAGAAACTTTTTTGTGATGAGTGCATTCAACTCACAGACTTGAACCTTCCTTTTGAAAGAACAGTTTTGAAACACTCTTTTTGTAGAATCTGCAAGTGGATATTTGGAGCGCTTTGAGGAGTATGCTGGGAAATGTAATATCTTCACCTAAAAACTAGACAGAAGCATTCTCAGAAACTTCTGAGTGATGAGTGCATTCAACTCACAGACTCGAACGTTCCATTTGATAGAACAGTTTCAAAACACTCTTTCTGCAGAATCTGCAAGTGTTTATTTCGAGCGCTTTGAGGCCTATGCTGGAAAAGGAAATGTCTTCAAATAAAAACTACACAGAAGCATTCTCAGAAACTTCTTTGTGATGAGTGCATTCAACTGACAGACTTGAACCTTCCTTTTGAAAGAGCAGTTTTGAAACACTCTTTTTGTAGAATCTGCAAGTAGATATTTGGAGCGCTTTGAGGCCTATGCTGGGAAATGAAATATCTTCACCTAAAAACTAGACAGAATCATTCTCAGAAACTTCTGTGGGATGAGTACATTCAACTCACAGACTTGAACGTTCCTTTTGATAGAGCAGTTTGGAAACACTCCTTTTGTAAAATCTGCAAGTGTTTATTTGGAGCGCTCAGAGGCCTATGCTGGAAAAGAAATATCTTCAAATAAAAACTAGACAGAGCATTCTCAGAAACTTCTTTGTGATGAGTGCATTCTATTCGCAGAGTTGAACCTTCTTTTTGGTAGAACAGTTTTCAAACTCTCTTTTTGTAGAATCTGCAAGTGCATATTTGCAGCTGTTGGACGCCAATGCTGGAAACGGGAACATCCTCAGATAGAGACTAGACAGAAGCATTCCCAGAAACATGTTTGTGACGAGTGCATTCAACTCACGGACTTGAACGTTTCTTTTGAAAGAGCAGTTTTGGAACACTCTATTTGCAGAATCTGCTAGTGTATATTTGGAGCGCTCTGAGGCCTATCCTGGGAAATGGAATGTCTCCACTTAAAAACTAGACAGAAGCATTCTCAGAAACTTCTGTGTGATGAGTGCATTCAACTCACAGACTTGAACGTTCCTTTTGATAGATCAGTTTTGAAACGCTCTTTCTGCAGAATCTGCAAGTGTTTATTTTGAGCGCTTTGAGGACTATGCTGGAAAAGGAAATGTCTTCAAATAAAAACTACACAGAAGTATTCTAAGAAACTTCTGTGTGATGAGTGCATTCAACTCAATGACTTGAAACTTCCTTTTGAAAGAGCAGATTTGAAACACTCTTTTTGTAGAATCTGCAAGTGGATATTTGGAGCGCTTTGAGGCCTATGCTGGGAAATGAAATATCTTCACCTAAAAACTAGACGGAAGCATTCTCAGAAACTTCTGTGTGATGAGTGCACTCAACTCACAGACGTCAACATTCCTTTTGATAGAGCAGTTTGGAAACACTCCTTTTGTAAAATCTGCAAGTGTCTATTTGGAGCGCTCTGAGGCCTATGCTGGAAAAGAAATATCTTCAAATAAAAACTAGACAGAAGCATTCTCAGAAACTTCTTTGTGATGAGTGCATTCTACCCGCAGAGTTGAACCTTCTTTTTGGTAGAAGAGTTTTCAAACTCTCTTTTTGTAGAATCTGCAAGTGCATATTTGGAGCTGTTGGAGGCCAATGCTGGAAACGGGAACATCCTCAGATAGAGACTAGACAGAAGCATTCCCAGAAACTTGTTTGTGACGAGTGCATTCAACTCACAGACTTGAACGTTTCTTTTGAAAGAGCAGTTTTGGAACACCCTTTTTGTAGAATCTGCTAGTGTATATTTGGAGCGCTCTGAGGCCAATGCTGAGAAATGGAATGTCTCCACTTAAAAACTAGACAGAAGCATTCTCAAAAACTTCTGTGTGATGAGTGCATTCAACTCACAGACTTGAACGTTCCTTTTGATAGAACAGTTTTGAAACACTCTTTCTGCAGAATCTGCAAGTGTTTATTTCGAGCGCTCTGAGGCCTATGCTGGAAAAGCAAATGTCTTCAAATAACAACTACACAGAAGCATTCTCAGAAAGTTTTTTATGATGAGTGCTTTCAACTCACAGACTTGAACCTTCCTTTTGAAAGAGCAGTTTTGAAACACTCTTTTTGTAGAATCTGCAAGTGGATATTTGGACCGCTGTGAGGCCTAGGCTGGGAAATGAAATATCTTCACCTAAAAACTAGACAGAAGCATTCTCAGAAACTTCTGTGTGATGAGTGCATTCAACTCACAGACTTGACCGTTCCTTTTGTTAGAACAGTTTTGAAACACTCCTTCTGCAGAATCTGCAAGTGTTTATTTCGAGCACTTTGAGACCTATGCTGGAAAAGGAAATGTCTTCAAATAAAAACTACACAGAAGCATTCTCAGAAACTTCTTTGTGATGAGTGCATTCAACTCACAGACTTGAACCTTCCTTTTGAAAGAGCAGTTTTGAAACACCCTTTTTGTAGAATCTGCAAGTGGATATTTGGAGCGCTGTGAGGCCTATGCTGGGAAATGAAATATCATCACCTAAAAACTAGACAGAAGCATTCTCAGAAACTTCTGTGTGATGAGTGCATTCAACTCACAGACTTGAACATTCCTTTTGATAGAGCAGTTTGGAAACATTACTTTTGTAAAATCTGCAAGTGTTTATTTGGAGCCCTCTGAGGCCTATGCTGGAAAAGAAATATCTTCAAATAAAAACTAGACAGAAGCATTCTCAGAAACTTCTTTGTGATGAGTGAATTCTACTCGCAGAATTGAACCTTCTTTTTGGTAGAAGAGTTTTCAAACTCTCTTTTTGTAGAATCTGCAAGTGCATATTTGTAGCTGTTGGAGGCCAATGCTGGAAACGGGAACATCCTCAGATAGAGACTAGACAGAAGCGTTCCCAGAAACTTGTTTGTGACGAGTGCATTCAACTCACAGAATTGAACGTTTCTTTTGAAAGAGCAGTTTTGGAACACTCTTTTTGTAGAATCTGCTAGTGTATATTTGGAGCTCTGTGAGACCTATGCTGCGAAACGGAATGTCTCCACTTAAAAACTAGACAGAAGCATTCTCAGAAACTTCTGTGTGATGAGTGCATTCAACTCACAGACTTGAACGTTCCTTTTGATAGAACAGTTTTTAAACACTCTTTCTGCAGAATCTGCAAGTGTTTATTTCGAGCGCTTTGAGGCCTATGCTGGGAAAGGAAATGTCTTCAAATAACAACTACACAGAAGCATTCTCAGAAACTTCTTTGTGATGAGTGCATTCAACTCACAGACTTGAACCATCCTTTTGAAAGAGCAGTTTTGAAACACTCTTTTTGTAGAATCTGCAAGTAGATATTTGTAGCGCTTTGAGGCCTATGCTGGGAAATGAAATATCTTCACCTAAAAACTAGACAGAATCATTCTCAGAAACTTCTTTGTGATGAGTGCATTCTACTCACCCAGTTGAACCTTCTTTTTGATAGAAGAGTTTACAAACTCTCTTTTTGTAGAATATGCAAGTGCATATTTGGAGCTGTTGGGGGCCAATGCTGGAAAAGGGAACATCCTCAGATAGAGACTAGACAGAAGCATTCACAGAAACTTGTTTGTGACGAGTGCATTCAACTCACAGACTTGAAGGTTTCTTTTGAAAGAGCAGTTTTGGAACACTCTTTTTGTGGAATCTGCTAGTGTATATTTGGAGCGCTGTGAGGCCTATGCTGGGAAATGAAATATCTTCACCTAAAAACTAGACAGAAGCATTCTCAGAAACTTCTGTGTGATGAGTGCATTCAACTCACAGACTTGAACGTTCCTTTGATAGAATAGTTTTGAAACACTCCTTCTGCAGAATCTGCAAGTGTTTATTTCCAGCGCTTTGAGGCCTATGCTGGAAAAGGAAATATCTTCAAATAACAACTAGACCAAAAATTCTCAGAAACTTCTTTGTGATGAGTACATTCAACTCACAGTCTTGAACCTTCCTTTTGAAAAAGCAGTTTTGAAACACTCTTTTTGTAGAATCTGCAAGTGGATATTTTGAGCGCTTTGAGGCCTGTGCTGGGAAATGAAATATCTTCACCTAAAAACTAGACAGAAGAATTCTCAGAAACTCCTGTGTGACGAGTGCATTCAACTCACAGACTTGAACGTTCCTTTTGATAGAACAGTTTTGAAACACTCCTTCTGCAAAATCTGCAAGTGTTTATTTCGAGCGCTTTGAGGCCTATGCTGGAAAAGGAAATGTCTTCAAATAACAACTACACAGAAGCATTCTCAGAAACTTCTTTGTGATGAGTGCATTCAACTCACAGACTTGAACCTTCCTTTTGAAAGAGCAGTTTTGAAACACTCTTTTTGTAGAATCTGCAAGTGTATATTTGGATCGCGTTGAGGCCTATGCTGGGAAATGAAATATCTTCACCTAAAAACTAGACAGAAGCATTCTCAGAAACTTCTGTGTGATGAATGCATTCAACTCACAGACTTGAACATTCCTTTTGATAGAGCAGTTTGGAAACACTCCTTTTGTAAAATCTGCAAGTGTTTATTTGGAGCGCTCTGGGGCCTGTGCTGGAAAAGAAATATCTTCAAATAAAAACTAGACAGAAGCCTTCTGAGAAACTTCTTTGTGATGAGTGCATTCTACTCGCAGAGTTCAACCTTCTTTTTGGTAGAAGAGTTTTCAAACTCTCTTTTTGTAGAATCTGCAAGTGCATATTTGGAGCTGTTGGAGGCCAATGCTGAAACGGGAACATCCTCAGATAGAGACTAGACAGAAGCATTCCCAGAAACTTGTTTGTGACGAGTGCATTCAACTCACAGACTTGAGCCTTCCTTTTGAAAGAGCAGTTTTGGAACACTCTTTTTGTAGAATCTGCTAGTGTATATTTGGAGCGCTGTGAGGCCTATGCTGGGAAACGGAATGTCTCCACTTAAAAACTAGACAGAAGCATTCTCAGAAACTTCTGTGTGATGAGTGCATTCAACTCACAGACTTCAACGTTCCTTTTGATAGAACAGTTTTGAAACACTCTTTCTGCAGAATCTGCAAGTGTTTATTACGAGCGCTTTGAGGCCTATGCTGGAAAAGGAAATGTCTTCAAATAACAACTACACAGAAGCATTCTCAGAAACTTCTTTGTGATGAGTGCATTCAACTCACAGACTTGAACCTTCCTTTTGAAAGAGCAGTTTTGAAACACTCTTTTTGTAGAATCTGCAAGTAGATATTTGGAGCGCTTTGAGGCCTATGATGGGAAATGAAATATCTTCACCTAAAAACTAGACAGAAGCATTCTCAGAAACTTCTGTGTGATGAGTGCATTAAACTCACAGACTTGAACATTCGTTTTGATAGAGCAGTTTGGAAACACTCCTTTTGTAAAATCTGCAAGTTTTTATTTGGAGCGCTCTGAGGCCTATGCTGGAAAAGGAAATATCTTCAAATAAAAACTAGACAGAAGCATTCTCAGAAACTTCTTTGTGATGAGTGCATTCTACTCGCAGAGTTGAACCTTCTTTTTGATAGAAGAGTTTTCAAACTCTCTTTTTGTAGAATATGCAAGTGCATATTTGGAGCTGTTGGGGGCCAATGCTGGATAAGGGAACATCCTCAGATAGAGACTAGACAGAAGCATTCCCAGAAACTTGTTTGTGACGAGTGCATTCAGCTCACAGAATTGAACTTTTCTTTTGAAAGAGCAGTTTTGGAACACTCTTTTCGTAGAATCTGCTAGTGTATATTTGGAGCGCTGTGAGGCTTATGCTGGGAAATGTAATGTCTCCAATTAAAAACTGGACAGAAGCATTCTCAGAAACTTCTTTGTGATGAGTGCTTTCTACTCGCAGAGTTGAACCTTCTTTTTGGTAGAAGAGTTTTCAAACTCTCTTTTTCTAGAATCTGCAAGTGCATATTTGGAGCTGTTGGAGGCCAATTCTGGAAACGGGAACATCCTCAGATAGAGACAAGACAGAAGCATTCCCAGAAACTTGTTTGTGACGAGTATAATCAACTCACAGTCTTGAACTCTTCCTTTGAAAGAGCAGTTTTGGAACACACTTTTTGTAGAATCTGCTAGTGTATAATTGGAGCGCTCTGAGGCCTATGCTGGGAAATGGAATGTCTCCACTTAAAAACTAGACAGAAGCATTCTCAGAAACTTCTGTGTGATGAGTGCATTCAACTCACAGACTTGAACGTTCCTTTTGATAGAACAGTTTTGAAAGACTCTTTCTGCAGAATCTGCAAGTGTTTATTTCGAGCGCTTTGAGGCCTGTGCTGGAAAAGGAAATGTCTTCAAGTAACAACTACACAGAAGCATTATCAGAAACTATTTTGTGATGAGTGCATTCAACTCACAGACTTGAACCTTCCTTTTGAAAGAGCAGTTTCGAAACACTCTTTTTGTAGAATCTGCAAGTGGATCTTTGGAGCGCTTTGAGGAGTATGCTGGGAAATGTAATATCTTCACCTAAAAACTAGACAGAAGCATTCTCAGAAACTTCTGAGTGATGAGTGCATTCAACTCACAGACTCGAACGTTCCATTTCATAGAACAGTTTCAAAACACTCTTTCTGCAGAATCTGCAAGTGTTTATTTCGAGCGCTTTGAGGCCTATGCTGGAAAAGGAAATGTCTTCAAATAAAAACTACACAGAAGCATTCTCAGAAACTTCTTTGTGATGAGTGCATTCAACTCACAGACTTGAACCTTCCTTTTGAAAGAGCAGTTTTGAAACACTCTTTTTGTAGAATCTGCAAGTAGATATTTGGAGCGCTTTGAGGCCTATGCTGGGAAATGAAATATCTTCACCTAAAAACTAGACAGAATCATTCTCAGAGACTTCTGTGGGATGAGTACATTCAACTCACTGACCTGAACATTCCTTTTGATAGAGCAGTTTGGAAACACTCCTTTTGTAAAATCTGCAAGTGTTTATTTGGAGCGCTCTGAGGCCTATGCTGGAAGAGGAAATATCTTCAAATAAAAGCTAGACAGAAGCATTCTCTGAAACTTCTTTGTGATGAGTGCATTCTACTCGCAGAGTTGAACCTTCTTTTTGATAGAAGAGTTTTCAAACTCTCTTTTTGTAGAATCTGCAAGTGCATATTTGGAGCTGTTGGAGGCCAATGCTGGAAACGGGAACATCCTCAGATAGAGACTAGGCAGAAGCATTCCCAGAAACTTATTTGTGACGAGTGCATTCAACTCACAGACTTGAAAGTTTCTTTTGAAAGAGCAGTTTTGGAACACTCTATTTGTAGAATCTGCTAGTGTATATTTGGAGCGCTCTGAGGCCTATGCTGGGAAATGGAATGTCTCCACTTAAAAACTAGACAGAAGCATTCTCAGAAACTTCTGTGTGATGAGTGCATTCAACTCACAGACTTGAACGTTCTTTTTGATAGAAAAGTTCCGAAACAATCTTTCTGCAGAATCTGCAAGTGTTTATTTCGAGCGCTTTGAGGCCTAAGCTGGAAAAGGAAATGTCTTCAAATAACAACTACACAGAAGCATTCTCAGAAACTTCTTTGTGATGAGTGCATTCAACTCACAGACTTGAACCTTCCTTTTGAAAGAGCAGTTTTGAAACACTCTTTTTGTAGAATCTGCAAGTAGATATTTGGAGCGCTTTGAGGCCTATGCTGGGAAATGAAATATCTTCACCTCAAAACTAGACAGTAGCATTCTCAGAAACTTCTGTGTGATGAGTGCATTCAACTCACAGACTTGAACGTTCCTTTTGATAGAACAGTTTTGAAACACTCCTTCTGCAGAATCTGCAAGTGTTTATTTCGAGCGCTTTGAGGCCTATGCTGGAAAAGGAAATGTCTTCAAATAACAACTACACAGAAGCATTCTCAGAAACTTCTTTGTGATGAGTGCATTCAACTCACAGACTTGAACCTTCCTTTTGAAAGAGCAGTTTTGAAACACTCCTTTTGTAGAATCTGCAAGTGGATATTTGGAGCGCTTTGAGGCCTATGCTGGGAAATGAAATATCTTCACCTAAAAACTAGACAGAAGCATTCTCAGAAACTTCTGTGGGATGAGTACATTCAACTCACTGACTTGAACATTCCTTTTGATAGAGCAGTTTGGAAACACTCCTTTTGTAAAATCTGCAAGTGTTTATTTGGAGCGCTCTGAGGCCTATGTTGGAAAAGGAAATATCTTCAAATAACAGCTACACAGAAGCATTCTCAGAAACTTCTTTGTAATGAGTGCATTCAACTCACAGACTTGAACCTTCCTTTTGAAACAGCAGTTTTGAAACACTCTTTTTGTAGAATCTGCAAGTAGATATTTGGAGCTGTTGGAGGCCAATGCTGGAAAAGGGAACATCGTCAGATAGAGACTAGACAGAAGCATTCCCAGAAACTTGTTTGTGACGAGTGCATTCAACTCACAGACTTGAACGTTTCTTTTGAAAGAGCAGTTTGGAACACCCTTTTTGTGGAATCTGCTTGTGTATATTTGGAGCGCTGTGAGGCCTATGCTGGGAAATGTAATGTCTCCACTTAAAAACTAGACAGAAGCATTCTCAGAAACTTCTGTGTGATGAGTGCATTCAACTCACAGACTTGAACGTTCCTTTTGATAGAACAGTTTCGAAACACTCTTTCTGCAGAATCTGCAAGTGTTTATTTCGAGCGCTTGGAGGCCGATGCTGGAAAAGGAAATGTCTTCAAATAACAACTGCACAGAAGCATTCTCAGAAACTTTTTTGTGATGAGTGCATTCAATTCACAGACTTGAACCTTCCTTTTGAAAGAGCAGTTATGAAACACTCTTCTCGTAGAATCTGCAAGTGGATCTTTGGAGCGCTGTGAGGCCTATTCTGGGAAATGTAATGTCTCCACTTAAAAACTAGACAGAAGCATTCTCAGAAACTTCTGTGTGATGAGTGCATTCAACTCACAGACTTGAACGTTCCTTTTGATAGAACAGTTTCAAAACACTCTTTCTGCAGAATCTGCAAGTGCTTATTTCGAGCGCTTGGAGGCCGATGCTGGAAAAGGAAATGTCTTCAAATAACAACTACACAGAAGCATTCTCAGAAACTTTTTTGTGATGAGTGCATTCAATTCACAGACTTGAACCTTCCTTTTGAAAGAGCATTTATGAAACACTCTTCTCGTAGAATCTGCAAGTGGATCTTTGGAGCGCTTTGAGGAGTATGCTGGGAAATGTAATATCTTCACCTAAAAACTAGACAGAAGCATTCTCAGAAACTTCTGTGTGATGAGTGCATTCAACTCACAGACTTGAACGTTCCTTTTGATAGAACAGTTTCGAAACACTCCTTTTGTAAAATCTGCAAGTGTTTATTTGGAGCGCTCTGAGGCCTATGTTTTAAAAGGAAATAACTTCAAATAAAAACTAGACAGAAGCATTCTCAGAAACTACTTTGTGATGAGTGCATTCTACTCGCAGAGTTGAACCTTCTTTTTGATAGAAGAGTTTTCAAACTCTCTTTTTGTAAAATCTGCAAGTGCATATTTGGAGCTGTTGGAGGCCTATGCTGGAAAAGGGAACATCCTCAGATAGAGACTAGACGGAAGCATTCCCAGAAACTTGTTTTTGACGAGTGCATTCAACTCACAGACGTGAACGTTTCTTTTGAAAGAGCAGTTTTCGAACACTCTTTTTGTAGAATCTGCTAGTGTATATTTGGAGCGCTGTGAGGCCTATGCTGGGAAATGCAATGTCTCCACTTAAAAACTAGACAGAAGCATTCTCAGAAACTTCTGTGTGATGAGTGCATTCAACTCACAGACTTGAACGTTCCTTTTGATAGAACAGTTTCGAAACACTCTTTCTGCAGAATCTGCAAGTGTTTATTTCGAGCGCTTTGAGGCCTATGCTGGAAAAGGAAATGTCTTCAAATAACAGCTACACAGAAGCATTCTCAGAAACTTCTTTGTGATGAGTGCATTCAACTCACAGACTTTAACCTTCCTTTTGAAAGAGCAGGTTTGAAACACTCTTTTTGTAGAATCTGCAAGTAGATATTTGGAGCGCTTTGAGGCCTATGCTGGGAAATGAAATATCTTCACCTCAAAACTAGACAGAAGCATTCTCAGAAACTTCTGTGTGATGAGTGCATTCAACTCACAGACTTGAACGTTCCTTTTGATAGAACAGTTTTGAAACACTCTTTTTGTAGAATCTGCAAGTGGATATTTGGAGCACTTTGAGGAGTATGCTGGGAAATGTAATATTTTCACCTCAAAACTAGACAGAAGCATTCTCAGAAACTTCTGTGTGATGAGTGCATTCAACTCACAGACTCGAACGTTCCTTTTGATAGAACATTTTCGAAACACTCTTTCTGCAGAATCTGCAAGTGTTTATTTTGAGCGCTTTGAGGCCTATGCTGGAAAAGGAAATGTCTTCAAATAACAACTACACAGAAGCATTCTCAGAAACTTCTTTGTAATGAGTGCATTCAACTCACAGACTTGAACCTTCCTTTTGAAAGAGCAGTTTTGAAACACTCTTTTTGTAGAATCTGCAAGTAGATATTTGGAGCGCTTTGAGGCCTATGCTGGGAAATGAAATATCTTCACCTCAAAACTAGACAGAAGTATTCTCAGAAACTTCTGTGTGATGAGTGCATTCAACTCACAGACTTGAACGTTCCTTTTGATAGAACACTTTTGAAACACTCTTTCTGCAGAATCTGCAAGTGTTTATTTCGAGAGCTTTGAGGCCTGTGCTGGAAAAGGAAATGTCTTCAAATAACAACTACACAGAAGCATTATCAGAAACTTTTTTGTGATGAGTGCATTCAACTCACAGACTTGAACCTTCCTTTTGAAAGAGCAGTTTCGAAACACTCTTTTTGTAGAATCTGCAGGTGGATCCTTGGAGCGCTTTGAGGAGTATGCTGGGAAATGTAATATCTTCACCTAAAAACTAGACCGAAGCATTCTCAGAAACTTCTGTGTGATGAGTGCATTCAATTCACAGACTTGAACCTTCCTTTTGAAAGAGCAGTTTTGAAACACTCTTTTTGTAGAATCTGCAAGTAGATATTTGGAGCGCTTTGAGGCCTATGCTGGGAAATGAAATAACTTCACCTAAAAACTAGACAGAAGCATTCTCAGAAACTTCTTTTTGATGAGTGCATTCTACTCGCAGAGTTGAACCTTCTTTTTGATAGAAGAGTTTTCAAACTCTCTTTTTGTAGAATCTGCAAGTGCATATTTGGAGCTGTTGGAGGCCAAAGCTGGAAACGGGAACATCCTCAGATAGAGACTAGACAGAAGCATTCCCAGAAACTTGTTTGTGACGAGTGCATTCAACTCACAGACTTGAACGTTTCTTTTGAAAGAGCAGTTTTGGAACACTCTATTTGTAGAATCTGCTAGTGTATATTTGGAGCGCTCTGAGGCCTATGCTGGGAAATGGAATGTCTCCACTTAAAAACTAGACATAAGCATTCTCAGAAACTTCTGTGTGATGAGTGCATTCAACTCACAGACTTGAACGTTCCTTTTGATAGAACAGTTTCGAAACACTCTTTCTGCAGAATCTGCAAGTGTTGATTTCGATCGCTTTGAGGCCTATGCTGGAAAAGGAAATGTCTTCAAATAACAACTACACAGAAGCATTCTCAGAAACTTCTTTGTGATGAGTGCATTCAACTCACAGACTTGAACCTTCCTTTTGAAAGAGCAGTTTTGAAACACTCTTTTTGTAGAATCTGCAAGTAGATATTTGGAGCGCTTTGAGGCCAATGCTGGGAAATGAAATATCTTCACCTCAAAACTAGACAGAAGCATTCTCAGAAACTTCTGTGTGATGAGTGCATTCAACTCACAGACTTGAACGTTCCTTTTGATAGAACAGTTTTGAAACACTCCTTCTGCAGAATCTGCAAGTGTTTATTTCGAGCGCTTTGAGGCCTATGCTGGAAAAGGAAATGTCTTCAAATAACAACTACACAGAAGCATTCTCAGAACCTTCTTTGTGATGAATGCATTCAACTCACAGACTTGAACCTTCCTTTTGAAAGAGCAGTTTTGAAACACTCCATTTGTAGAATCTGCAAGTGGATATTTGGAGCGCTTTGAGGCCTATGCTGGGAAATGAAATATCTTCACCTAAAAACTAGACAGAAGCATTCTCAGAAACTTCTGTGGGATGAGTACATTCAACTCACTGACTTGAACATTCCTTTTGATAGAGCAGTTTGGAAACACTCCTTTTGTAAAATCTGCAAGTGTTTATTTGGAGCGCTCTGAGGCCTATGCTGGAAAAGGAAATATCTTCAAATAAAAACTAGACAGAAGCATTCTCAGAAACTTCTTTGTGATGAGTGCATTCTACTCGCAGAGTTGAACCTTCTTTTTGGTAGAAGAGTTTTCAAACTCTCTTTTTGTAGAATCTGCAAGTGCATATTTGGAGCTGTTGGAGGCCAATGCTGGAAAAGGGAACATCGTCAGATAGAGACTAGACAGAAGCATTCCCAGAAACTTGTTTGTGACGAGTGCATTCAACTCAGAGACTTGAACGTTTCTTTTGAAAGAGCAGTTTTGGAACACTCTTTTTGTGGAATCTGCTTGTGTATATTTGGAGCGCTGTGAGGCCTATGCTGGGAAATGTAATGTCTCCAATTAAAAACTAGACAGAAGCATTCTCAGAAACTTCTGTGTGATGAGTGCATTCAACTCACACACTTGAACGTTCCTTTTGATAGAAAAGTTTCGAAACACTCTTTCTGCAGAATCTGCAAGTGTTTATTTCGAGCGCTTGGAGGCCGATGTTTGAAAAGGAAATGTCTTCAAGTAACAACTACACAGAAGCATTCTCAGAAACTTTTTTGTGATGAGTGCATTCAATTCACAGACTTGAACCTTCCTTTTGAAAGAGCAGTTATGAAACACTCTTCTCGTAGAATCTGCAAGTGGATCTTTGGTGCGCTTTGAGGAGTATGCTGGGAAATGTAATATCTTCACCTAAAAACTAGACAGAAGCGTTCTCAGAAACTTCTGTGTGATGAGTGCATTCAACTCACAGACTTGAACGTTCCTTTTGATAGAACAGTTTCGAAACACTCCTTTTGTAAAATCTGCAAGTGTTTATTTGGAGCGCTCTGAGGCCTATGCTTTAAAAGGAAATAACTTCAAATAAAAAGTAGACAGAAGCATTCTCAGAAACTTCTTTGTGATGAGTGCATTCTACTCGCAGAGTTGAACCTTCTTTTTGATAGAAGAGTTTTCAAACTCTCTTTTTGTAAAATCTGCAAGTGCATATTTGGAGCTGTTGGAGGCCTATGCTGGAAAAAGGAACATCCTCAGATAGAGACTAGACGGAAGCATTCCCAGAAACTTGTTTGTGACGAGTGCATTCAACTCACAGACTTGAACGTTTCTTTTGAAAGAGCAGTTTTCGAACACTCTTTTTGTAGAATCTGCTAGTGTATATTTGGAGCGCTGTGAGGCCTATGCTGGGAAATGTAATGTCTCCACTTGAAAACTAGACAGAAGAATTCTCAGAAACTTCTGTGCGATGAGTGCATTCAATTCACAGACTTGAACGTTCCTTTTGATAGAACAGTTTCGAAACACTCTTTCTGCAGAATCTGCAAGTGTTTGTTTCGAGCGCTTTGAGGCCTATGCTGGAAAAGGAAATGTCTTCAAATAACAACTACACAGAAGCATTCTCAGAAACTTCTTTGTGATGAGTGCATTCATCTCACAGACTTGAACCTTCCTTTTGAAAGAGCAGTTTTGAAACACTCTTTTTGTAGAATCTGCAAGTAGAAATTTGGAGCGCTTTGAGGTCTATGCTGGGAAATGAAATATATTCAACTAAAAACTAGACAGAATCATTCTCAGAAACTTCTTTGTGATGAGTGCATTCTACTCGCAGAGTTGAACCTTCTTTTTGATAGAAGAGTTTACAAACTCTCATTTTGTAGAATATGCAAGTGCATATTTTGAGCTGTTGGGGGCCAATGCTGGAAAAGGGAACATCCTCACATAGAGACAAGACAGAAGCATTTACAGAAACTTGTTTGTGACGAGTGCATTCATCTCACAGACTTGAAGGTTTCTTTGGAAAGAGCAGTTTTGGAACACTCTTTTTGTGGAATCTGCTAGTGTATATTTGGAGCGCTGTGAGGCCTATGCTGGGAAATGTAATGTCTCCACTTAAAAACTAGACAGAAGCATTCTCAGAAACTTCTGTGTGATGAGTGCATTCAACTCACAGACTTGAACGTTCCTTTTGGTAGAACAGTTTTGAAACACTCCTTTTGCAGAATCTGCAAGTGTTTATTTCGAGCGCTTTGAGGCCTATGCTGGAAAAGGAAATGTCTTCAAATAACAACTACACAGAAGCATTCTCAGAAACTTCTTTGTGATGAGTGCATTCAACTCACAGACTTGAACCTTCCTTTTGAAAGAGCAGTTTTGAAACACTCTTTTTGTAGAATCTGCAAGTAGATATTTGGAGCGCTTTGAGGCCAATGCTGGGAAATGAAATATCTTCACCTCAAAACTAGACAGAAGCATTCTCAGAAACTTCTGTGTGATGAGTGCATTCAACTCACAGACTTGAACGTTCCTTTTGATAGAACAGTTTTGAAACACTCCTTCTGCAGAATCTGCAAGTGTTTATTTCGAGCGCTTTGTGGCCTATGCTGGAAAAGGAAATGTCTTCAAATAACAACTACACAGAAGCATTCTCAGAACCTTCTTTGTGATGAATGCATTCAACTCACAGACTTGAACCTTCCTTTTGAAAGAGCAGTTTTGAAACACTCCATTTGTAGAATCTGCAAGTGGATATTTGGAGCGCTTTGAGGCCTATGCTGGGAAATGAAATATCTTCACCTAAAAACTAGACAGAAGCATTCTCAGAAACTTCTGTGGGATGAGTACATTCAACTCACTGACTTGAACATTCCTTTTGATAGAGCAGTTTGGAAACACTCCTTTTGTAAAATCTGCAAGTGTTTATTTGGAGCGCTCTGAGGCCTATGCTGGAAAAGGAAATATCTTCAAATAAAAACTAGACAGAAGCATTCTCAGAAACTTCTTTGTGATGAGTGCATTCTACTCGCAGAGTTGAACCTTCTTTTTGGTAGAAGAGTTTTCAAACTCTCTTTTTGTAGAATCTGCAAGTGCATATTTGGAGCTGTTGGAGGCCAATGCTGGAAAAGGGAACATCGTCAGATAGAGACTAGACAGAAGCATTCCCAGAAACTTGTTTGTGACGAGTGCATTCAACTCAGAGACTTGAACGTTTCTTTTGAAAGAGCAGTTTTGGAACACTCTTTTTGTGGAATCTGCTTGTGTATATTTGGAGCGGTGTGAGGCCTATGCTGGGAAATGTAATGTCTCCAATTAAAAACTAGACAGAAGCATTCTCAGAAACTTCTGTGTGATGAGTGCATTCAACTCACACACTTGAACGTTCCTTTTGATAGAAAAGTTTCGAAACACTCTTTCTGCAGAATCTGCAAGTGTTTATTTCGAGCGCTTGGAGGCCGATGTTTGAAAAGGAAATGTCTTCAAGTAACAACTACACAGAAGCATTCTCAGAAACTTTTTTGTGATGAGTGCATTCAATTCACAGACTTGAACCTTCCTTTTGAAAGAGCAGTTATGAAACACTCTTCTCGTAGAATCTGCAAGTGGATCTTTGGTGCGCTTTGAGGAGTATGCTGGGAAATGTAATATCTTCACCTAAAAACTAGACAGAAGCGTTCTCAGAAACTTCTGTGTGATGAGTGCATTCAACTCACAGACTTGAACGTTCCTTTTGATAGAACAGTTTCGAAACACTCCTTTTGTAAAATCTGCAAGTGTTTATTTGGAGCGCTCTGAGGCCTATGCTTTAAAAGGAAATAACTTCAAATAAAAAGTAGACAGAAGCATTCTCAGAAACTTCTTTGTGATGAGTGCATTCTACTCGCAGAGTTGAACCTTCTTTTTGATAGAAGAGTTTTCAAACTCTCTTTTTGTAAAATCTGCAAGTGCATATTTGGAGCTGTTGGAGGCCTATGCTGGAAAAAGGAACATCCTCAGATAGAGACTAGACGGAAGCATTCCCAGAAACTTGTTTGTGACGAGTGCATTCAACTCACAGACTTGAACGTTTCTTTTGAAAGAGCAGTTTTCGAACACTCTTTTTGTAGAATCTGCTAGTGTATATTTGGAGCGCTGTGAGGCCTATGCTGGGAAATGTAATGTCTCCACTTGAAAACTAGACAGAAGAATTCTCAGAAACTTCTGTGCGATGAGTGCATTCAATTCACAGACTTGAACGTTCCTTTTGATAGAACAGTTTCGAAACACTCTTTCTGCAGAATCTGCAAGTGTTTGTTTCGAGCGCTTTGAGGCCTATGCTGGAAAAGGAAATGTCTTCAAATAACAACTACACAGAAGCATTCTCAGAAACTTCTTTGTGATGAGTGCATTCATCTCACAGACTTGAACCTTCCTTTTGAAAGAGCAGTTTTGAAACACTCTTTTTGTAGAATCTGCAAGTAGAAATTTGGAGCGCTTTGAGGTCTATGCTGGGAAATGAAATATATTCAACTAAAAACTAGACAGAATCATTCTCAGAAACTTCTTTGTGATGAGTGCATTCTACTCGCAGAGTTGAACCTTCTTTTTGATAGAAGAGTTTACAAACTCTCATTTTGTAGAATATGCAAGTGCATATTTTGAGCTGTTGGGGGCCAATGCTGGAAAAGGGAACATCCTCACATAGAGACAAGACAGAAGCATTTACAGAAACTTGTTTGTGACGAGTGCATTCATCTCACAGACTTGAAGGTTTCTTTGGAAAGAGCAGTTTTGGAACACTCTTTTTGTGGAATCTGCTAGTGTATATTTGGAGCGCTGTGAGGCCTATGCTGGGAAATGTAATGTCTCCACTTAAAAACTAGACAGAAGCATTCTCAGAAACTTCTGTGTGATGAGTGCATTCAACTCACAGACTTGAACGTTCCTTTTGGTAGAACAGTTTTGAAACACTCCTTTTGCAGAATCTGCAAGTGTTTATTTCGAGCGCTTTGAGGCCTATGCTGGAAAAGGAAATGTCTTCAAATAACAACTACACAGAAGCATTCTCAGAAACTTCTTTGTGATGAGTGCATTCAACTCACAGACTTGAACCTTCCTTTTGAAAGAGCAGTTTTGAAACACTCTTTTTGTAGAATCTGCAAGTAGATATTTGGAGCGCTTTGAGGCCAATGCTGGGAAATGAAATATCTTCACCTCAAAACTAGACAGAAGCATTCTCAGAAACTTCTGTGTGATGAGTGCATTCAACTCACAGACTTGAACGTTCCTTTTGATAGAACAGTTTTGAAACACTCCTTCTGCAGAATCTGCAAGTGTTTATTTCGAGCGCTTTGTGGCCTATGCTGGAAAAGGAAATGTCTTCAAATAACAACTACACAGAAGCATTCTCAGAACCTTCTTTGTGATGAATGCATTCAACTCACAGACTTGAACCTTCCTTTTGAAAGAGCAGTTTTGAAACACTCCATTTGTAGAATCTGCAAGTGGATATTTGGAGCGCTTTGAGGCCTATGCTGGGAAATGAAATATCTTCACCTAAAAACTAGACAGAAGCATTCTCAGAAACTTCTGTGGGATGAGTACATTCAACTCACTGACTTGAACATTCCTTTTGATAGAGCAGTTTGGAAACACTCCTTTTGTAAAATCTGCAAGTGTTTATTTGGAGCGCTCTGAGGCCTATGCTGGAAAAGGAAATATCTTCAAATAAAAACTAGACAGAAGCATTCTCAGAAACTTCTTTGTGATGAGTGCATTCTACTCGCAGAGTTGAACCTTCTTTTTGGTAGAAGAGTTTTCAAACTCTCTTTTTGTAGAATCTGCAAGTGCATATTTGGAGCTGTTGGAGGCCAATGCTGGAAAAGGGAACACCGTCAGATAGAGACTAGACAGAAGCATTCCCAGAAACTTGTTTGTGACGAGTGCATTCAACTCAGAGACTTGAACGTTTCTTTTGAAAGAGCAGTTTTGGAACACTCTTTTTGTGGAATCTGCTTGTGTATATTTGGAGCGGTGTGAGGCCTATGCTGGGAAATGTAATGTCTCCAATTAAAAACTAGACAGAAGCATTCTCAGAAACTTCTGTGTGATGAGTGCATTCAACTCACACACTTGAACGTTCCTTTTGATAGAAAAGTTTCGAAACACTCTTTCTGCAGAATCTGCAAGTGTTTATTTCGAGCGCTTGGAGGCCGATGTTTGAAAAGGAAATGTCTTCAAGTAACAACTACACAGAAGCATTCTCAGAAACTTTTTTGTGATGAGTGCATTCAATTCACAGACTTGAACCTTCCTTTTGAAAGAGCAGTTATGAAACACTCTTCTCGTAGAATCTGCAAGTGGATCTTTGGTGCGCTTTGAGGAGTATGCTGGGAAATGTAATATCTTCACCTAAAAACTAGACAGAAGCGTTCTCAGAAACTTCTGTGTGATGAGTGCATTCAACTCACAGACTTGAACGTTCCTTTTGATAGAACAGTTTCGAAACACTCCTTTTGTAAAATCTGCAAGTGTTTATTTGGAGCGCTCTGAGGCCTATGCTTTAAAAGGAAATAACTTCAAATAAAAAGTAGACAGAAGCATTCTCAGAAACTTCTTTGTGATGAGTGCATTCTACTCGCAGAGTTGAACCTTCTTTTTGATAGAAGAGTTTTCAAACTCTCTTTTTGTAAAATCTGCAAGTGCATATTTGGAGCTGTTGGAGGCCTATGCTGGAAAAAGGAACATCCTCAGATAGAGACTAGACGGAAGCATTCCCAGAAACTTGTTTGTGACGAGTGCATTCAACTCACAGACTTGAACGTTTCTTTTGAAAGAGCAGTTTTCGAACACTCTTTTTGTAGAATCTGCTAGTGTATATTTGGAGCGCTGTGAGGCCTATGCTGGGAAATGTAATGTCTCCACTTGAAAACTAGACAGAAGAATTCTCAGAAACTTCTGTGCGATGAGTGCATTCAATTCACAGACTTGAACGTTCCTTTTGATAGAACAGTTTCGAAACACTCTTTCTGCAGAATCTGCAAGTGTTTGTTTCGAGCGCTTTGAGGCCTAAGCTGGAAAAGGAAATGTCTTCAAATAACAACTACACAGAAGCATTCTCAGAAACTTCTTTGTGATGAGTGCATTCAACTCACAGACTTGAACCTTCCTTTTGAAAGAGCAGTTTTGAAACACTCTTTTTGTAGAATCTGCAAGTAGATATTTGGAGCGCTTTGAGGCCTATGCTGGGAAATGAAATATCTTCACCTCAAAACTAGACAGTAGCATTCTCAGAAACTTCTGTGTGATGAGTGCATTCAACTCACAGACTTGAACGTTCCTTTTGATAGAACAGTTTTGAAACACTCCTTCTGCAGAATCTGCAAGTGTTTATTTCGAGCGCTTTGAGGCCTATGCTGGAAAAGGAAATGTCTTCAAATAACAACTACACAGAAGCATTCTCAGAAACTTCTTTGTGATGAGTGCATTCAACTCACAGACTTGAACCTTCCTTTTGAAAGAGCAGTTTTGAAACACTCCTTTTGTAGAATCTGCAAGTGGATATTTGGAGCGCTTTGAGGCCTATGCTGGGAAATGAAATATCTTCACCTAAAAACTAGACAGAAGCATTCTCAGAAACTTCTGTGGGATGAGTACATTCAACTCACTGACTTGAACATTCCTTTTGATAGAGCAGTTTGGAAACACTCCTTTTGTAAAATCTGCAAGTGTTTATTTGGAGCGCTCTGAGGCCTATGTTGGAAAAGGAAATATCTTCAAATAACAGCTACACAGAAGCATTCTCAGAAACTTCTTTGTAATGAGTGCATTCAACTCACAGACTTGAACCTTCCTTTTGAAACAGCAGTTTTGAAACACTCTTTTTGTAGAATCTGCAAGTAGATATTTGGAGCTGTTGGAGGCCAATGCTGGAAAAGGGAACATCGTCAGATAGAGACTAGACAGAAGCATTCCCAGAAACTTGTTTGTGACGAGTGCATTCAACTCACAGACTTGAACGTTTCTTTTGAAAGAGCAGTTTGGAACACCCTTTTTGTGGAATCTGCTTGTGTATATTTGGAGCGCTGTGAGGCCTATGCTGGGAAATGTAATGTCTCCACTTAAAAACTAGACAGAAGCATTCTCAGAAACTTCTGTGTGATGAGTGCATTCAACTCACAGACTTGAACGTTCCTTTTGATAGAACAGTTTCGAAACACTCTTTCTGCAGAATCTGCAAGTGTTTATTTCGAGCGCTTGGAGGCCGATGCTGGAAAAGGAAATGTCTTCAAATAACAACTGCACAGAAGCATTCTCAGAAACTTTTTTGTGATGAGTGCATTCAATTCACAGACTTGAACCTTCCTTTTGAAAGAGCAGTTATGAAACACTCTTCTCGTAGAATCTGCAAGTGGATCTTTGGAGCGCTGTGAGGCCTATTCTGGGAAATGTAATGTCTCCACTTAAAAACTAGACAGAAGCATTCTCAGAAACTTCTGTGTGATGAGTGCATTCAACTCACAGACTTGAACGTTCCTTTTGATAGAACAGTTTCAAAACACTCTTTCTGCAGAATCTGCAAGTGCTTATTTCGAGCGCTTGGAGGCCGATGCTGGAAAAGGAAATGTCTTCAAATAACAACTACACAGAAGCATTCTCAGAAACTTTTTTGTGATGAGTGCATTCAATTCACAGACTTGAACCTTCCTTTTGAAAGAGCATTTATGAAACACTCTTCTCGTAGAATCTGCAAGTGGATCTTTGGAGCGCTTTGAGGAGTATGCTGGGAAATGTAATATCTTCACCTAAAAACTAGACAGAAGCATTCTCAGAAACTTCTGTGTGATGAGTGCATTCAACTCACAGACTTGAACGTTCCTTTTGATAGAACAGTTTCGAAACACTCCTTTTGTAAAATCTGCAAGTGTTTATTTGGAGCGCTCTGAGGCCTATGTTTTAAAAGGAAATAACTTCAAATAAAAACTAGACAGAAGCATTCTCAGAAACTACTTTGTGATGAGTGCATTCTACTCGCAGAGTTGAACCTTCTTTTTGATAGAAGAGTTTTCAAACTCTCTTTTTGTAAAATCTGCAAGTGCATATTTGGAGCTGTTGGAGGCCTATGCTGGAAAAGGGAACATCCTCAGATAGAGACTAGACGGAAGCATTCCCAGAAACTTGTTTTTGACGAGTGCATTCAACTCACAGACGTGAACGTTTCTTTTGAAAGAGCAGTTTTCGAACACTCTTTTTGTAGAATCTGCTAGTGTATATTTGGAGCGCTGTGAGGCCTATGCTGGGAAATGCAATGTCTCCACTTAAAAACTAGACAGAAGCATTCTCAGAAACTTCTGTGTGATGAGTGCATTCAACTCACAGACTTGAACGTTCCTTTTGATAGAACAGTTTCGAAACACTCTTTCTGCAGAATCTGCAAGTGTTTATTTCGAGCGCTTTGAGGCCTATGCTGGAAAAGGAAATGTCTTCAAATAACAGCTACACAGAAGCATTCTCAGAAACTTCTTTGTGATGAGTGCATTCAACTCACAGACTTTAACCTTCCTTTTGAAAGAGCAGGTTTGAAACACTCTTTTTGTAGAATCTGCAAGTAGATATTTGGAGCGCTTTGAGGCCTATGCTGGGAAATGAAATATCTTCACCTCAAAACTAGACAGAAGCATTCTCAGAAACTTCTGTGTGATGAGTGCATTCAACTCACAGACTTGAACGTTCCTTTTGATAGAACAGTTTTGAAACACTCTTTTTGTAGAATCTGCAAGTGGATATTTGGAGCACTTTGAGGAGTATGCTGGGAAATGTAATATTTTCACCTCAAAACTAGACAGAAGCATTCTCAGAAACTTCTGTGTGATGAGTGCATTCAACTCACAGACTCGAACGTTCCTTTTGATAGAACATTTTCGAAACACTCTTTCTGCAGAATCTGCAAGTGTTTATTTTGAGCGCTTTGAGGCCTATGCTGGAAAAGGAAATGTCTTCAAATAACAACTACACAGAAGCATTCTCAGAAACTTCTTTGTAATGAGTGCATTCAACTCACAGACTTGAACCTTCCTTTTGAAAGAGCAGTTTTGAAACACTCTTTTTGTAGAATCTGCAAGTAGATATTTGGAGCGCTTTGAGGCCTATGCTGGGAAATGAAATATCTTCACCTCAAAACTAGACAGAAGTATTCTCAGAAACTTCTGTGTGATGAGTGCATTCAACTCACAGACTTGAACGTTCCTTTTGATAGAACACTTTTGAAACACTCTTTCTGCAGAATCTGCAAGTGTTTATTTCGAGAGCTTTGAGGCCTGTGCTGGAAAAGGAAATGTCTTCAAATAACAACTACACAGAAGCATTATCAGAAACTTTTTTGTGATGAGTGCATTCAACTCACAGACTTGAACCTTCCTTTTGAAAGAGCAGTTTCGAAACACTCTTTTTGTAGAATCTGCAGGTGGATCCTTGGAGCGCTTTGAGGAGTATGCTGGGAAATGTAATATCTTCACCTAAAAACTAGACCGAAGCATTCTCAGAAACTTCTGTGTGATGAGTGCATTCAATTCACAGACTTGAACCTTCCTTTTGAAAGAGCAGTTTTGAAACACTCTTTTTGTAGAATCTGCAAGTAGATATTTGGAGCGCTTTGAGGCCTATGCTGGGAAATGAAATAACTTCACCTAAAAACTAGACAGAAGCATTCTCAGAAACTTCTTTTTGATGAGTGCATTCTACTCGCAGAGTTGAACCTTCTTTTTGATAGAAGAGTTTTCAAACTCTCTTTTTGTAGAATCTGCAAGTGCATATTTGGAGCTGTTGGAGGCCAAAGCTGGAAACGGGAACATCCTCAGATAGAGACTAGACAGAAGCATTCCCAGAAACTTGTTTGTGACGAGTGCATTCAACTCACAGACTTGAACGTTTCTTTTGAAAGAGCAGTTTTGGAACACTCTATTTGTAGAATCTGCTAGTGTATATTTGGAGCGCTCTGAGGCCTATGCTGGGAAATGGAATGTCTCCACTTAAAAACTAGACATAAGCATTCTCAGAAACTTCTGTGTGATGAGTGCATTCAACTCACAGACTTGAACGTTCCTTTTGATAGAACAGTTTCGAAACACTCTTTCTGCAGAATCTGCAAGTGTTGATTTCGATCGCTTTGAGGCCTATGCTGGAAAAGGAAATGTCTTCAAATAACAACTACACAGAAGCATTCTCAGAAACTTCTTTGTGATGAGTGCATTCAACTCACAGACTTGAACCTTCCTTTTGAAAGAGCAGTTTTGAAACACTCTTTTTGTAGAATCTGCAAGTAGATATTTGGAGCGCTTTGAGGCCAATGCTGGGAAATGAAATATCTTCACCTCAAAACTAGACAGAAGCATTCTCAGAAACTTCTGTGTGATGAGTGCATTCAACTCACAGACTTGAACGTTCCTTTTGATAGAACAGTTTTGAAACACTCCTTCTGCAGAATCTGCAAGTGTTTATTTCGAGCGCTTTGAGGCCTATGCTGGAAAAGGAAATGTCTTCAAATAACAACTACACAGAAGCATTCTCAGAACCTTCTTTGTGATGAATGCATTCAACTCACAGACTTGAACCTTCCTTTTGAAAGAGCAGTTTTGAAACACTCCATTTGTAGAATCTGCAAGTGGATATTTGGAGCGCTTTGAGGCCTATGCTGGGAAATGAAATATCTTCACCTAAAAACTAGACAGAAGCATTCTCAGAAACTTCTGTGGGATGAGTACATTCAACTCACTGACTTGAACATTCCTTTTGATAGAGCAGTTTGGAAACACTCCTTTTGTAAAATCTGCAAGTGTTTATTTGGAGCGCTCTGAGGCCTATGCTGGAAAAGGAAATATCTTCAAATAAAAACTAGACAGAAGCATTCTCAGAAACTTCTTTGTGATGAGTGCATTCTACTCGCAGAGTTGAACCTTCTTTTTGGTAGAAGAGTTTTCAAACTCTCTTTTTGTAGAATCTGCAAGTGCATATTTGGAGCTGTTGGAGGCCAATGCTGGAAAAGGGAACATCGTCAGATAGAGACTAGACAGAAGCATTCCCAGAAACTTGTTTGTGACGAGTGCATTCAACTCAGAGACTTGAACGTTTCTTTTGAAAGAGCAGTTTTGGAACACTCTTTTTGTGGAATCTGCTTGTGTATATTTGGAGCGCTGTGAGGCCTATGCTGGGAAATGTAATGTCTCCAATTAAAAACTAGACAGAAGCATTCTCAGAAACTTCTGTGTGATGAGTGCATTCAACTCACACACTTGAACGTTCCTTTTGATAGAAAAGTTTCGAAACACTCTTTCTGCAGAATCTGCAAGTGTTTATTTCGAGCGCTTGGAGGCCGATGTTTGAAAAGGAAATGTCTTCAAGTAACAACTACACAGAAGCATTCTCAGAAACTTTTTTGTGATGAGTGCATTCAATTCACAGACTTGAACCTTCCTTTTGAAAGAGCAGTTATGAAACACTCTTCTCGTAGAATCTGCAAGTGGATCTTTGGTGCGCTTTGAGGAGTATGCTGGGAAATGTAATATCTTCACCTAAAAACTAGACAGAAGCGTTCTCAGAAACTTCTGTGTGATGAGTGCATTCAACTCACAGACTTGAACGTTCCTTTTGATAGAACAGTTTCGAAACACTCCTTTTGTAAAATCTGCAAGTGTTTATTTGGAGCGCTCTGAGGCCTATGCTTTAAAAGGAAATAACTTCAAATAAAAAGTAGACAGAAGCATTCTCAGAAACTTCTTTGTGATGAGTGCATTCTACTCGCAGAGTTGAACCTTCTTTTTGATAGAAGAGTTTTCAAACTCTCTTTTTGTAAAATCTGCAAGTGCATATTTGGAGCTGTTGGAGGCCTATGCTGGAAAAAGGAACATCCTCAGATAGAGACTAGACGGAAGCATTCCCAGAAACTTGTTTGTGACGAGTGCATTCAACTCACAGACTTGAACGTTTCTTTTGAAAGAGCAGTTTTCGAACACTCTTTTTGTAGAATCTGCTAGTGTATATTTGGAGCGCTGTGAGGCCTATGCTGGGAAATGTAATGTCTCCACTTGAAAACTAGACAGAAGAATTCTCAGAAACTTCTGTGCGATGAGTGCATTCAATTCACAGACTTGAACGTTCCTTTTGATAGAACAGTTTCGAAACACTCTTTCTGCAGAATCTGCAAGTGTTTGTTTCGAGCGCTTTGAGGCCTATGCTGGAAAAGGAAATGTCTTCAAATAACAACTACACAGAAGCATTCTCAGAAACTTCTTTGTGATGAGTGCATTCATCTCACAGACTTGAACCTTCCTTTTGAAAGAGCAGTTTTGAAACACTCTTTTTGTAGAATCTGCAAGTAGAAATTTGGAGCGCTTTGAGGTCTATGCTGGGAAATGAAATATATTCAACTAAAAACTAGACAGAATCATTCTCAGAAACTTCTTTGTGATGAGTGCATTCTACTCGCAGAGTTGAACCTTCTTTTTGATAGAAGAGTTTACAAACTCTCATTTTGTAGAATATGCAAGTGCATATTTTGAGCTGTTGGGGGCCAATGCTGGAAAAGGGAACATCCTCACATAGAGACAAGACAGAAGCATTTACAGAAACTTGTTTGTGACGAGTGCATTCATCTCACAGACTTGAAGGTTTCTTTGGAAAGAGCAGTTTTGGAACACTCTTTTTGTGGAATCTGCTAGTGTATATTTGGAGCGCTGTGAGGCCTATGCTGGGAAATGTAATGTCTCCACTTAAAAACTAGACAGAAGCATTCTCAGAAACTTCTGTGTGATGAGTGCATTCAACTCACAGACTTGAACGTTCCTTTTGGTAGAACAGTTTTGAAACACTCCTTTTGCAGAATCTGCAAGTGTTTATTTCGAGCGCTTTGAGGCCTATGCTGGAAAAGGAAATGTCTTCAAATAACAACTACACAGAAGCATTCTCAGAAACTTCTTTGTGATGAGTGCATTCAACTCACAGACTTGAACCTTCCTTTTGAAAGAGCAGTTTTGAAACACTCTTTTTGTAGAATCTGCAAGTAGATATTTGGAGCGCTTTGAGGCCAATGCTGGGAAATGAAATATCTTCACCTCAAAACTAGACAGAAGCATTCTCAGAAACTTCTGTGTGATGAGTGCATTCAACTCACAGACTTGAACGTTCCTTTTGATAGAACAGTTTTGAAACACTCCTTCTGCAGAATCTGCAAGTGTTTATTTCGAGCGCTTTGTGGCCTATGCTGGAAAAGGAAATGTCTTCAAATAACAACTACACAGAAGCATTCTCAGAACCTTCTTTGTGATGAATGCATTCAACTCACAGACTTGAACCTTCCTTTTGAAAGAGCAGTTTTGAAACACTCCATTTGTAGAATCTGCAAGTGGATATTTGGAGCGCTTTGAGGCCTATGCTGGGAAATGAAATATCTTCACCTAAAAACTAGACAGAAGCATTCTCAGAAACTTCTGTGGGATGAGTACATTCAACTCACTGACTTGAACATTCCTTTTGATAGAGCAGTTTGGAAACACTCCTTTTGTAAAATCTGCAAGTGTTTATTTGGAGCGCTCTGAGGCCTATGCTGGAAAAGGAAATATCTTCAAATAAAAACTAGACAGAAGCATTCTCAGAAACTTCTTTGTGATGAGTGCATTCTACTCGCAGAGTTGAACCTTCTTTTTGGTAGAAGAGTTTTCAAACTCTCTTTTTGTAGAATCTGCAAGTGCATATTTGGAGCTGTTGGAGGCCAATGCTGGAAAAGGGAACATCGTCAGATAGAGACTAGACAGAAGCATTCCCAGAAACTTGTTTGTGACGAGTGCATTCAACTCAGAGACTTGAACGTTTCTTTTGAAAGAGCAGTTTTGGAACACTCTTTTTGTGGAATCTGCTTGTGTATATTTGGAGCGGTGTGAGGCCTATGCTGGGAAATGTAATGTCTCCAATTAAAAACTAGACAGAAGCATTCTCAGAAACTTCTGTGTGATGAGTGCATTCAACTCACACACTTGAACGTTCCTTTTGATAGAAAAGTTTCGAAACACTCTTTCTGCAGAATCTGCAAGTGTTTATTTCGAGCGCTTGGAGGCCGATGTTTGAAAAGGAAATGTCTTCAAGTAACAACTACACAGAAGCATTCTCAGAAACTTTTTTGTGATGAGTGCATTCAATTCACAGACTTGAACCTTCCTTTTGAAAGAGCAGTTATGAAACACTCTTCTCGTAGAATCTGCAAGTGGATCTTTGGTGCGCTTTGAGGAGTATGCTGGGAAATGTAATATCTTCACCTAAAAACTAGACAGAAGCGTTCTCAGAAACTTCTGTGTGATGAGTGCATTCAACTCACAGACTTGAACGTTCCTTTTGATAGAACAGTTTCGAAACACTCCTTTTGTAAAATCTGCAAGTGTTTATTTGGAGCGCTCTGAGGCCTATGCTTTAAAAGGAAATAACTTCAAATAAAAAGTAGACAGAAGCATTCTCAGAAACTTCTTTGTGATGAGTGCATTCTACTCGCAGAGTTGAACCTTCTTTTTGATAGAAGAGTTTTCAAACTCTCTTTTTGTAAAATCTGCAAGTGCATATTTGGAGCTGTTGGAGGCCTATGCTGGAAAAAGGAACATCCTCAGATAGAGACTAGACGGAAGCATTCCCAGAAACTTGTTTGTGACGAGTGCATTCAACTCACAGACTTGAACGTTTCTTTTGAAAGAGCAGTTTTCGAACACTCTTTTTGTAGAATCTGCTAGTGTATATTTGGAGCGCTGTGAGGCCTATGCTGGGAAATGTAATGTCTCCACTTGAAAACTAGACAGAAGAATTCTCAGAAACTTCTGTGCGATGAGTGCATTCAATTCACAGACTTGAACGTTCCTTTTGATAGAACAGTTTCGAAACACTCTTTCTGCAGAATCTGCAAGTGTTTGTTTCGAGCGCTTTGAGGCCTATGCTGGAAAAGGAAATGTCTTCAAATAACAACTACACAGAAGCATTCTCAGAAACTTCTTTGTGATGAGTGCATTCATCTCACAGACTTGAACCTTCCTTTTGAAAGAGCAGTTTTGAAACACTCTTTTTGTAGAATCTGCAAGTAGAAATTTGGAGCGCTTTGAGGTCTATGCTGGGAAATGAAATATATTCAACTAAAAACTAGACAGAATCATTCTCAGAAACTTCTTTGTGATGAGTGCATTCTACTCGCAGAGTTGAACCTTCTTTTTGATAGAAGAGTTTACAAACTCTCATTTTGTAGAATATGCAAGTGCATATTTTGAGCTGTTGGGGGCCAATGCTGGAAAAGGGAACATCCTCACATAGAGACAAGACAGAAGCATTTACAGAAACTTGTTTGTGACGAGTGCATTCATCTCACAGACTTGAAGGTTTCTTTGGAAAGAGCAGTTTTGGAACACTCTTTTTGTGGAATCTGCTAGTGTATATTTGGAGCGCTGTGAGGCCTATGCTGGGAAATGTAATGTCTCCACTTAAAAACTAGACAGAAGCATTCTCAGAAACTTCTGTGTGATGAGTGCATTCAACTCACAGACTTGAACGTTCCTTTTGGTAGAACAGTTTTGAAACACTCCTTTTGCAGAATCTGCAAGTGTTTATTTCGAGCGCTTTGAGGCCTATGCTGGAAAAGGAAATGTCTTCAAATAACAACTACACAGAAGCATTCTCAGAAACTTCTTTGTGATGAGTGCATTCAACTCACAGACTTGAACCTTCCTTTTGAAAGAGCAGTTTTGAAACACTCTTTTTGTAGAATCTGCAAGTAGATATTTGGAGCGCTTTGAGGCCAATGCTGGGAAATGAAATATCTTCACCTCAAAACTAGACAGAAGCATTCTCAGAAACTTCTGTGTGATGAGTGCATTCAACTCACAGACTTGAACGTTCCTTTTGATAGAACAGTTTTGAAACACTCCTTCTGCAGAATCTGCAAGTGTTTATTTCGAGCGCTTTGAGGCCTATGCTGGAAAAGGAAATGTCTTCAAATAACAACTACACAGAAGCATTCTCAGAACCTTCTTTGTGATGAATGCATTCAACTCACAGACTTGAACCTTCCTTTTGAAAGAGCAGTTTTGAAACACTCCATTTGTAGAATCTGCAAGTGGATATTTGGAGCGCTTTGAGGCCTATGCTGGGAAATGAAATATCTTCACCTAAAAACTAGACAGAAGCATTCTCAGAAACTTCTGTGGGATGAGTACATTCAACTCACTGACTTGAACATTCCTTTTGATAGAGCAGTTTGGAAACACTCCTTTTGTAAAATCTGCAAGTGTTTATTTGGAGCGCTCTGAGGCCTATGCTGGAAAAGGAAATATCTTCAAATAAAAACTAGACAGAAGCATTCTCAGAAACTTCTTTGTGATGAGTGCATTCTACTCGCAGAGTTGAACCTTCTTTTTGGTAGAAGAGTTTTCAAACTCTCTTTTTGTAGAATCTGCAAGTGCATATTTGGAGCTGTTGGAGGCCAATGCTGGAAAAGGGAACATCGTCAGATAGAGACTAGACAGAAGCATTCCCAGAAACTTGTTTGTGACGAGTGCATTCAACTCAGAGACTTGAACGTTTCTTTTGAAAGAGCAGTTTTGGAACACTCTTTTTGTGGAATCTGCTTGTGTATATTTGGAGCGCTGTGAGGCCTATGCTGGGAAATGTAATGTCTCCAATTAAAAACTAGACAGAAGCATTCTCAGAAACTTCTGTGTGATGAGTGCATTCAACTCACACACTTGAACGTTCCTTTTGATAGAAAAGTTTCGAAACACTCTTTCTGCTGAATCTGCAAGTGTTTATTTCGAGCGCTTGGAGGCCGATGTTTGAAAAGGAAATGTCTTCAAGTAACAACTACACAGAAGCATTCTCAGAAACTTTTTTGTGATGAGTGCATTCAATTCACAGACTTGAACCTTCCTTTTGAAAGAGCAGTTATGAAACACTCTTCTCGTAGAATCTGCAAGTGGATCTTTGGTGCGCTTTGAGGAGTATGCTGGGAAATGTAATATCTTCACCTAAAAACTAGACAGAAGCGTTCTCAGAAACTTCTGTGTGATGAGTGCATTCAACTCACAGACTTGAACGTTCCTTTTGATAGAACAGTTTCGAAACACTCCTTTTGTAAAATCTGCAAGTGTTTATTTGGAGCGCTCTGAGGCCTATGCTTTAAAAGGAAATAACTTCAAATAAAAAGTAGACAGAAGCATTCTCAGAAACTTCTTTGTGATGAGTGCATTCTACTCGCAGAGTTGAACCTTCTTTTTGATAGAAGAGTTTTCAAACTCTCTTTTTGTAAAATCTGCAAGTGCATATTTGGAGCTGTTGGAGGCCTATGCTGGAAAAAGGAACATCCTCAGATAGAGACTAGACGGAAGCATTCCCAGAAACTTGTTTGTGACGAGTGCATTCAACTCACAGACTTGAACGTTTCTTTTGAAAGAGCAGTTTTCGAACACTCTTTTTGTAGAATCTGCTAGTGTATATTTGGAGCGCTGTGAGGCCTATGCTGGGAAATGTAATGTCTCCACTTGAAAACTAGACAGAAGAATTCTCAGAAACTTCTGTGCGATGAGTGCATTCAATTCACAGACTTGAACGTTCCTTTTGATAGAACAGTTTCGAAACACTCTTTCTGCAGAATCTGCAAGTGTTTGTTTCGAGCGCTTTGAGGCCTATGCTGGAAAAGGAAATGTCTTCAAATAACAACTACACAGAAGCATTCTCAGAAACTTCTTTGTGATGAGTGCATTCATCTCACAGACTTGAACCTTCCTTTTGAAAGAGCAGTTTTGAAACACTCTTTTTGTAGAATCTGCAAGTAGAAATTTGGAGCGCTTTGAGGTCTATGCTGGGAAATGAAATATATTCAACTAAAAACTAGACAGAATCATTCTCAGAAACTTCTTTGTGATGAGTGCATTCTACTCGCAGAGTTGAACCTTCTTTTTGATAGAAGAGTTTACAAACTCTCATTTTGTAGAATATGCAAGTGCATATTTTGAGCTATTGGGGGCCAATGCTGGAAAAGGGAACATCCTCACATAGAGACAAGACAGAAGCATTTACAGAAACTTGTTTGTGACGAGTGCATTCATCTCACAGACTTGAAGGTTTCTTTGGAAAGAGCAGTTTTGGAACACTCTTTTTGTGGAATCTGCTAGTGTATATTTGGAGCGCTGTGAGGCCTATGCTGGGAAATGTAATGTCTCCACTTAAAAACTAGACAGAAGCATTCTCAGAAACTTCTGTGTGATGAGTGCATTCAACTCACAGACTTGAACGTTCCTTTTGGTAGAACAGTTTTGAAACACTCCTTTTGCAGAATCTGCAAGTGTTTATTTCGAGCGCTTTGAGGCCTATGCTGGAAAAGGAAATGTCTTCAAATAACAACTACACAGAAGCATTCTCAGAAACTTCTTTGTGATGAGTGCATTCAACTCACAGACATGAACCTTCTTTTTGAAAGAACAGTTTTGAAACACTCTTTTTGTAGAATCTGCAAGTGGATATTTGGAACGCTTTGATGCCTATGCTGGGAAATGAAATATCTTCACCTAAAAACTAGACAGAAGCATTCTCAGAAACTTCTGTGTGATGAGTGCATTCAACTCACAGACTTGAACGTTCCTTTTGATAGAACAGTTTTGAAACACTCCTTCTACAGAATGTGAAAGTGTTTATTTCGAGCGCTTTGTGGCCTATGCTGGAAAAGGAAATGTCTTCAAATAACAACTACACAGAAGCATTCTCAGAAACTTCTTTGGGATGAGTGCATTCAACTCACAGACTTGAACCTTCCTTTTGAAAGAGCAGTTTCGAAACACTCTTTTTGTAGAATCTGCAAGTGGATCTTTGGAGCGCTTTGAGGACTATGCTGGGAAGTGAAATATCTTCACGTAAAAAGTAGACAGAAGCATTCTCAGAAACTTCTGTGTGATGAGTGCATTCAACTCACAGACTTGAACCTTCCTTTTGAAAGAGCAGTTTTGAAACACTCCATTTGTAGAATCTGCAAGTGGATATTTGGAGCGCTTTGAGGCCTATGCTGGGAAATGAAATATCTTCACCTAAAAACTAGACAGAAGCATTCTCAGAAACTTCTGTGGGATGAGTACATTCAACTCACTGACTTGAACATTCCTTTTGATAGAGCAGTTTGGAAACACTCCTTTTGTAAAATCTGCAAGTGTTTATTTGGAGCGCTCTGAGGCCTATGCTGGAAAAGGAAATATCTTCAAATAAAAACTAGACAGAAGCATTCTCAGAAACTTCTTTGTGATGAGTGCATTCTACTCGCAGAGTTGAACCTTCTTTTTGGTAGAAGAGTTTTCAAACTCTCTTTTTGTAGAATCTGCAAGTGCATATTTGGAGCTGTTGGAGGCCAATGCTGGAAAAGGGAACATCGTCAGATAGAGACTAGACAGAAGCATTCCCAGAAACTTGTTTGTGACGACTGCATTCAACTCAGAGACTTGAACGTTTCTTTTGAAAGAGCAGTTTTGGAACACTCTTTTTGTGGAATCTGCTTGTGTATATTTGGAGCGCTGTGAGGCCTATGCTGGGAAATGTAATGTCTCCAATTAAAAACTAGACAGAAGCATTCTCAGAAACTTCTGTGTGATGAGTGCATTCAACTCACACACTTGAACGTTCCTTTTGATAGAAAAGTTTCGAAACACTCTTTCTGCAGAATCTGCAAGTGTTTATTTCGAGCGCTTGGAGGCCGATGCTTGAAAAGGAAATGTCTTCAAATAACAACTACACAGAAGCATTCTCAGAAACTTTTTTGTGATGAGTGCATTCAATTCACAGACTTGAACCTTCCTTTTGAAAGAGCAGTTATGAAACACTCTTCTCGTAGAATCTGCAAGTGGATCTTTGGTGCGCTTTGAGGAGTATGCTGGGAAATGTAATATCTTCACCTAAAAACTAGACAGAAGCGTTCTCAGAAACTTCTGTGTGATGAGTGCATTCAACTCACAGACTTGAACGTTCCTTTTGATAGAACAGTTTCGAAACACTCCTTTTGCAAAATCTGCAAGTGTTTATTTGGAGCGCTCTGAGGCCTATGCTTTAAAAGGAAATAACTTCAAATAAAAAGTAGACAGAAGCATTCTCAGAAACTTCTTTGTGATGAGTGCATTCTACTCGCAGAGTTGAACCTTCTTTTTGATAGAAGAGTTTTCAAACTCTCTTTTTGTAAAATCTGCAAGTGCATATTTGGAGCTGTTGGAGGCCTATGCTGGAAAAAGGAACATCCTCAGATAGAGACTAGACGGAAGCATTCCCAGAAACTTGTTTGTGACGAGTGCATTCAACTCACAGACTTGAACGTTTCTTTTGAAAGAGCAGTTTTCGAACACTCTTTTTGTAGAATCTGCTAGTGTATATTTGGAGCGCTGTGAGGCCTATGCTGGGAAATGTAATGTCTCCACTTGAAAACTAGACAGAAGAATTCTCAGAAACTTCTGTGCGATGAGTGCATTCAATTCACAGACTTGAACGTTCCTTTTGATAGAACAGTTTCGAAACACTCTTTCTGCAGAATCTGCAAGTGTTTGTTTCGAGCGCTTTGAGGCCTATGCTGGAAAAGGAAATGTCTTCAAATAACAACTACACAGAAGCATTCTCAGAAACTTCTTTGTGATGAGTGCATTCATCTCACAGACTTGAACCTTCCTTTTGAAAGAGCAGTTTTGAAACACTCTTTTTGTAGAATCTGCAAGTAGAAATTTGGAGCGCTTTGAGGTCTATGCTGGGAAATGAAATATATTCAACTAAAAACTAGACAGAATCATTCTCAGAAACTTCTTTGTGATGAGTGCATTCTACTCGCAGAGTTGAACCTTCTTTTTGATAGAAGAGTTTACAAACTCTCATTTTGTAGAATATGCAAGTGCATATTTTGAGCTATTGGGGGCCAATGCTGGAAAAGGGAACATCCTCACATAGAGACAAGACAGAAGCATTTACAGAAACTTGTTTGTGACGAGTGCATTCATCTCACAGACTTGAAGGTTTCTTTGGAAAGAGCAGTTTTGGAACACTCTTTTTGTGGAATCTGCTAGTGTATATTTGGAGCGCTGTGAGGCCTATGCTGGGAAATGTAATGTCTCCACTTAAAAACTAGACAGAAGCATTCTCAGAAACTTCTGTGTGATGAGTGCATTCAACTCACAGACTTGAACGTTCCTTTTGGTAGAACAGTTTTGAAACACTCCTTTTGCAGAATCTGCAAGTGTTTATTTCGAGCGCTTTGAGGCCTATGCTGGAAAAGGAAATGTCTTCAAATAACAACTACACAGAAGCATTCTCAGAAACTTCTTTGTGATGAGTGCATTCAACTCACAGACATGAACCTTCTTTTTGAAAGAACAGTTTTGAAACACTCTTTTTGTAGAATCTGCAAGTGGATATTTGGAGCGCTTTGATGCCTATGCTGGGAAATGAAATATCTTCACCTAAAAACTAGACAGAAGCATTCTCAGAAACTTCTGTGTGATGAGTGCATTCAACTCACAGACTTGAACGTTCCTTTTGATAGAACAGTTTTGAAACACTCCTTCTACAGAATGTGAAAGTGTTTATTTCGAGCGCTTTGTGGCCTATGCTGGAAAAGGAAATGTCTTCAAATAACAACTACACAGAAGCATTCTCAGAAACTTCTTTGGGATGAGTGCATTCAACTCACAGACTTGAACCTTCCTTTTGAAAGAGCAGTTTCGAAACACTCTTTTTGTAGAATCTGCAAGTGGATCTTTGGAGCGCTTTGAGGACTATGCTGGGAAGTGAAATATCTTCACGTAAAAAGTAGACAGAAGCATTCTCAGAAACTTCTGTGTGATGAGTGCATTCAACTCACAGACTTGAACCTTCCTTTTGAAAGAGCAGTTTTGAAACACTCCATTTGTAGAATCTGCAAGTGGATATTTGGAGCGCTTTGAGGCCTATGCTGGGAAATGAAATATCTTCACCTAAAAACTAGACAGAAGCATTCTCAGAAACTTCTGTGGGATGAGTACATTCAACTCACTGACTTGAACATTCCTTTTGATAGAGCAGTTTGGAAACACTCCTTTTGTAAAATCTGCAAGTGTTTATTTGGAGCGCTCTGAGGCCTATGCTGGAAAAGGAAATATCTTCAAATAAAAACTAGACAGAAGCATTCTCAGAAACTTCTTTGTGATGAGTGCATTCTACTCGCAGAGTTGAACCTTCTTTTTGGTAGAAGAGTTTTCAAACTCTCTTTTTGTAGAATCTGCAAGTGCATATTTGGAGCTGTTGGAGGCCAATGCTGGAAAAGGGAACATCGTCAGATAGAGACTAGACAGAAGCATTCCCAGAAACTTGTTTGTGACGAGTGCATTCAACTCAGAGACTTGAACGTTTCTTTTGAAAGAGCAGTTTTGGAACACTCTTTTTGTGGAATCTGCTTGTGTATATTTGGAGCGCTGTGAGGCCTATGCTGGGAAATGTAATGTCTCCAATTAAAAACTAGACAGAAGCATTCTCAGAAACTTCTGTGTGATGAGTGCATTCAACTCACACACTTGAACGTTCCTTTTGATAGAAAAGTTTCGAAACACTCTTTCTGCAGAATCTGCAAGTGTTTATTTCGAGCGCTTGGAGGCCGATGCTTGAAAAGGAAATGTCTTCAAATAACAACTACACAGAAGCATTCTCAGAAACTTTTTTGTGATGAGTGCATTCAATTCACAGACTTGAACCTTCCTTTTGAAAGAGCAGTTATGAAACACTCTTCTCGTAGAATCTGCAAGTGGATCTTTGGTGCGCTTTGAGGAGTATGCTGGGAAATGTAATATCTTCACCTAAAAACTAGACAGAAGCGTTCTCAGAAACTTCTGTGTGATGAGTGCATTCAACTCACAGACTTGAACGTTCCTTTTGATAGAACAGTTTCGAAACACTCCTTTTGCAAAATCTGCAAGTGTTTATTTGGAGCGCTCTGAGGCCTATGCTTTAAAAGGAAATAACTTCAAATAAAAACTAGACAGAAGAATTCTCAGAAACTTCTTTGTGATGAGTGCATTCTACTCGCAGAGTTGAACCTTCTTTTTGATAGAAGAGTTTTCAAACTCTCTTTTTGTAAAATCTGCAAGTGCATATTTGGAGCTGTTGGAGGCCTATGCTGGAAAAGGGAACATCCTCAGATAGAGACTAGACGGAAGCATTCCCAGAAACTTGTTTGTGACGAGTGCATTCAACTCACAGACTTGAACGTTTCTTTTGAAAGAGCAGTTTTGGAACACTCTTTTTGTAGAATCTGCTTGTGTATACTTGGAGCGCTTTGAGGCCTATGCTGGGAAATGTAATGTCTCCACTTAAAAACTAGACAGAAGCATTCTCAGAAACTTCTGTGTGATGAGGGCATTCAACTCACAGATTTCAACGTTCCTTTTGATGGAACAGTTTCGAAACACTCTTTCTGCAGAATCTGCAAGTGTTTAATTCGAGCGCTTTGAGGCCTATGCTGGAAAAGGAAATGTCTTCAAATAACAACTACACAGAAGCATTCTCAGAAACTTCTTGTGATGAGTGCATTCAACTCACAGACTTGAACCTTCCTTTTGAAAGAGCAGTTTTGGAACACTCTTTTTGTAGAATCTGCAAGTAGATATTTGAGCACTTTGAGGCCTATTCTGGGAAATGAAATAGCTTCACCTAAAAACTAGACAGAAGCATTCTCAGAAACTTCTGTGTGATGAGTGCATTCAACTCACAGACTTGAACGTTCCTTTGATAGAATATTTTTGAAATACTCCTTCTGCAGAATCTGCAAGTGTTTATTTCCAGCGCTTTGTGGCCTATGCTGGAAAAGGAAATGTCTTCAAATAATAACTAGACCAAAGCATTCTCAGAAACTTCTTTGTGATGAGTACATTCAACTCACAGTCTTGAAACTTCTTTTTGAAAAAGCAGTTTTGAAACACTCTTTTTGTAGAATCTGAAAGTGGATATTTGGAGCGCTTTGAGGCCTATGCTGGGAAATGAAATATCTTCACCTAAAAACTAGACAGAAGAATTCTCAGAAACTTCTGTGTGATATGTGAATGCAACTCACAGACTTGAACGTTCCTTTTGATAGAACAGTTTTGAAACACTCCTTCTGCAGAATCTGCAAGTGTTTATTTCGAGTGCTTTGAGGCCTATGCTGGAAAAGGAAATGTCTTCAAATAACAACTACACAGAAGGATTCTCAGAAACTTCTTTGTGATGAGTGCATTCAACTCACAGAGTTGAACCTTCCTTTTGAAAGAGCAGTTTTGAAACACTCTTTTTGTAGAATCTGCAAGTGGATATTTGGAGTGCGTTGAGGCCTATGCTGGGAAATGAAATATCTTCACCTAAAAACTAGACAGAAGCATTCTCAGAAACTTCTGTGTGATGAGTGCATTCAACTCACAGACTTGAACATTCCTTTTGATAGAGCAGTTTGGAAACACTCCTTTTGTAAAATCTGCAAGTGTTTATTTGGAGCGCTCTGAGGCCTATGCTGGAAAAGAAATATCTTCAAATAAAAACTAGACAGAAGCATTCTCAGAAACTTCTTTGTCATGAGTGCATTCTACTCGCAGTGATCAACCTTCTTTTTGGTAGAAGAGTTTTCAAACTCTCTTTTTGTAGAATCTGCAAGTGCATATTTGGAGCTGTTGGAGGCCAATGCTGGAAAAGGGAACATCCTCAGATAGAGACTAGACAGAAGCATTCCCAGAAACTTGTTTGTGACGAGTGCATTCAACTCACAGACTTGATCGTTTCTTTTGAAAGAGCAGTTTTGGAACACTCTTTTTGTGGAATCTGCTTGTGTATATTTGGAGCGCTGTGAGGCCTATGCTGGGAAATGTAATGTCTCCACTTAAAAACTAGACAGAAGCATTCTCAGAAACTTCTGTGTGATGAGTGCATTCAACTCACAGACTTGAACGTTCCTTTTGATAGAACAGTTTTGAAACACTCTTTCTGCAGAATCTGCAAGTGTTTATTTCGAGCGCTTTGAGGCCTATGCTGGAAAAGGAAATGTCTTCAAATAACAACTACACAGAAGCATTCTCAGAAACTTTTTTGTGATGAGTGCATTCAACTCAAAGACTTGAACCTTCCTTTTGAAAAAGCAGTTTTGAAACACTCTTTTTGTAGAATCTGCAAGTGGATCTTTGGAGCGCTTTGAGGAGTATGCTGGGAATTGAAATATCTTCACCTAAAAACAAGACAGAAGCATTCTCAGAAACTTCTGTGTGATGAGTGCATTCAACTCACAGACTTGAACGTTCCTTTTGATAGAACAGTTTCGAAACACTCTTTCTGCAGAATCTGCAAGTGTTTATTTCGAGCGCTTTGAGGACTATGCTGGAAAAGGAAATGTCTTCAAATAACAACTACACAGAAGCATTCTCAGAAACTTCTTTGTGATGAGTGCATTCAACTCCCAGACTTGAACCTTCCATTTGAAAGAGCAGTTTTGAAACACACTTTTTGTAGAATCTGCAAGTGGATATTTGGAGCGCTTAGAGGCCTATGCTGGGAAATGAAATACCTTCACCTAAAAACTAGACAGAATCATTCTCAGAAACTTCTTTGTGATGAGTGCATTCTACTCGCAGATTTGAACCTTCTTTTTGATAGAAGAGTTTACAAACTCTCTTTTTGTAGGATATGCAAGTGCATATTTGGAGCTGTTGGGGGCCAATGCTGGAAAAGGGAACATCCTCCGATAGAGCCTAGACAGAAGCATTCACAGAAACTTGTTTGTGACGAGTGCATTCAACTCACAGACTTGAATGTTTCTTTTGAAAGAGCAGTTGTGGAACACTCTTTTTGTGGAATCTGCTAGTGTATATTTGAGCGCTTTGAGGCCTATGCTGGAAAAGGAAATGTCTTCAAATAACAACTACACAGAAGCATTCTCAGAAACTTCTTTGTGATGAGTGCATTCAACTCACAGAGTTGAACCTTCCTTTTGAAAGAGCAGTTTTGAAACACTCTTTTTGTAGAATCTGCAAGTGGATATTTGGAGTGCGTTGAGGCCTATGCTGGGAAATGAAATATCTTCACCTAAAATCTAGACAGAAGCATTCTCAGAAACTTCTGTGTGATGAGTGCATTCAACTCACAGACTTGAACATTCATTTTGATAGAGCAGTTTGGAAACACTCCTTTTGTAAAATCTGCAAGTGTTTATTTGGAGCGCTCTGAGGCCTATGCTGGAAAAGAAATATCTTCAAATAAAAACTAGACAGAAGCATTCTCAGAAACTTCTTTGTGATGAGTGCGTTCTACTCGCAGAGTTGAACCTTCTTTTTGATAGAAGAGTTTTCAAACTCTCTTTTTGTAGAATCTGCAAGTGCATATTTGGAGCTGTTGGAGGCCAATGCTGGAAAAGGGAACATCCTCAGATAGAGACTAGACAGAAGCATTCCCAGAAACTTGTTTGTGACGAGTGCATTCAACTCACAGACTTGATCGTTTCTTTTGAAAGAGCAGTTTTGGAACACTCTTTTTGTGGAATCTGCTTGTGTATATTTGGAGCGCTGTGAGGCCTATGCTGGGAAATGTAATGTCTCCACTTAAAAACTAGACAAAAGCATTCTCAGAAACTTCTGTGTGATGAGTGCATTCAACTCACAGACTTGAACGTTCCTTTGGATAGAACAGTTTTGAAACACTCTTTCTGCAGAATCTGCAAGTGTTTATTTCGAGCGCTTTGAGGACTATGCTGGAAAAGGACATGTCTTCAAATAACAACTACACAGAAGCATTCTCAGAAACTACTTTGTGATGAGTGCATTCAACTCCCAGACTTGAACCTTCCTTTTGAAAGAGCAGTTTTGAAACACTCTTTTTGTAGAATCTGCAAGTGGATATTTGGAGCGCTTAGAGGCCTATGCTGGGAAATGAAATATCTTCACCTAAAAACTAGACAGAAGCATTCTCAGAAACTTCTGTGTGATGAGTGCATTCAACTCACAGACTTGAACGTTCCTTTTGATAGAGCAGTTTGGAAACACTCCTTTTGTAAAATCTGCAAGTGTTTATTTGGAGCGCTCTGAGGTCTATGCTGGAAAAAGAAATATCTTCAAATAAAAACTAGACAGATGCATTGTCAGAAACTTCTTTGTGATGAGTGCATTCTACTCGCAGAGTTGAACCTTCTTTTTTTTTTTTTTTTTTTTTAGTTTTCTTTTTTTTGTTTTTTATTTATTTTTTATTTTTATTATTATTATTATTATTATTATTATACTTTCGGTTTTATGGTACATGTGAGCAATGTGCAGGTAAGTTACATATGTATACATGTGCCATGCTGGTGCGCTACACCCACCAACTCGTCATCTAGCTTTAGGTATATCTCCCAATGCTATCCCTCCCCCCTCCCCCCACCCCACAACAGTCCCCAGAGTGTGATGTTCCCCTTCCTGTGTCCATGTGTTCTCATTGTTCAATTCCCACCTATGAGTGAGAATATGCGGTGTTTGGTTTTTTGTTCCTGCGATAGTTTACTGAGAATGATGATTTCCAATTTCATCCATGTCCCTACAAAGGACGTGAACTCATCATTTTTTATGGCTGCATAGTATTCCATGGTGTATATGTGCCACATTTTCTTAATCCAGTCTATCATTGTTGGACATTTGGGTTGGTTCCAAGTCTTTGCTATTGTGAATAATGCCGCAATAAACATACGTGTGCATGTGTCTTTATAGCAGCATGATTTATAGTCCTTTGGGTATATACCCAGTAATGGGATGGCTGGGTCGAATGGAATTTCTCGTTCTAAATCCCTGAGGAATCGCCACACTGACTTCCACAAGGGTTGAACTAGTTTACAGTCCCACCAACAGTGTAAAAGTGTTCCTATTTCTCCACATCCTCTCCAGCACCTGTTGTTTCCTGACTTTTTAATGATTGCCATTCTAACTGGTGTGAGATGGTATCTCATTGTGGTTTTGATTTGCATTTCTCTGATGGCCAGTGATGGTGAGCATTTTTTCATGTGTTTTTTGGCTGCATAAATGTCTTCTTTTGAGAAGTGTCTGTTCATGTCCTTCGCCCACTTTTTGATGGGGTTGTTTGTTTTTTTCTTGTAAATTTGTTGGAGTTCATTGTAGATTCTGGATATTAGCCCTTTGTCAGATGAGTAGGTTGCGAAAATTTTCTCCCATTTTGTAGGTTGCCTGTTCACTCTGATGGTAGTTTCTTTTGCTGTGCAGAAGCTCTTGAGTTTAATTAGATCCCATTTGTCAATTTTGGCTTTTGTTGCCATTGCTTTTGGTGTTTTAGACATGAAGTCCTTGCCCATGCCTATGTCCTGAATGGTAATGCCTAGGTTTTCTTCTAGGGTTTTTATGGTTTTAGGTCTAACATTTAAGTCTTTAATCCATCTTGAATTGATTTTTGTATAAGGTGTAAGGAAGGGATCCAGTTTCAGCTTTCTACATATGGCTAACCAGTTTTCCCAGCACCATTTATTAAATAGGGAATCCTTTCCCCATTTCTTGTTTTTGTCAGGTTTGTCAAAGATCAGATAGTTGTAGATATGTGGCATTATTTCTGACGGCTCTGTTCTGTTCCATTGATCTATATCTCTGTTTTGGTACCAGTACCATGCTGTTTTGGTTACTGTAGCCTTGTAGTATAGTTTGAAGTCAGGTAGTGTGATGCCTCCAGCTTTGTTCTTTTGGCTTAGGATTGACTTGGCGATGCGGGCTCTTTTTTGGTTCCATATGAACTTTAAAGTAGTTTTTTCCAATTCTTTGAAGAAAGTCATTGGTAGCTTGATGGGGATGGCATTGAATCTGTAAATTACCTTGGGAAGGATGGCCATTTTCATGATACTGATTCTTCCTACCCATGAGCATGGAATGTTCTTCCATTTGTTTGTATCCTCTTTTATTTCCTTGAGCAGTGGTTTGTAGTTCTCCTTGAAGAGGTCTTTCACATCCCTTGTAAGTTGGATTCCTAGGTATTTTATTCTCTTTGAAGCAATTGTGAATGGGAGTTCACTCATGATTTGGCTCTCTGTGTGTCTGTTATTGATGTATAAGAATGCTTGTGATTTTTGCACATTGATTTTGTATCCTGAGACTTTGCTGAAGTTGCTTAGCAGTTTAAGGAGATTTTGGGCTGAGACAATGGGGTTTTCTAGATATACTATCATGTCATCTGCAAACAGGGACAATTTGACTTCCTCTTTTCCTAATTGAATACCCTTGATTTCCTTCTCCTGCCTAATTGCCCTGGCCAGAACTTCCAACACTATGTTGAATAGAAGTGGTGAGAGAGGGCATCCCTGTCTTGTGCCAGTTTTCAAAGGGAATGCTTCCAGTTTTTGCCCATTCAGTATGATATTGGCTGTGGGTTTGTCATAAATAGCTCTTATTATTTTGAGATATGTCCCATCAATTCCTAATTTATTGAGAGTTTTTAGCATGAAGTGGTGTTGAATTTTGTCAAAGGCCTTTTCTGCATCTATTGAGATAATCATGTGGTTTTTGTCTTTGGTTCTGTTTATATGCTGGATTACATTTATTGATTTGCGTATATTGAACCAGCCTTGCATCCCAGGGATGAAGCCCACTTGATCATGGTGGATAAGCTTTTTGATTTGCTGCTGGATTCTGTTTGCCAGTATTTTATTGAGGATTTTTGCATCAATGTTCATCGAGGATATTGGTCTAAAATTCTCTTTTTTGGTTGTGTCTCTGCCAGGCTTTGGTATCAGGATGATGCTGGCCTCATAAAATGAGTTAGGGAGGATTCCCTCTTTTTCTATTGATTGGAATAGTTTCAGAAGGAATGGTACCAGCTCCTCCTTGTACCTCTGGTAGAATTCGGCTGTGAATCCATCTGGACCTGGACTTTTTTTGATTGGTAAGCTATTGATTATTGCCACAATTTCAGCTCCTGTTATTGGTCTATTCAGGGATTCAACTTCTTCCTGGTTTAGTCTTGGGAGGGTGTATGTGTTGAGGAATTTATCCATTTCTTCTAGATTTTCTAGTTTATTTGCATAGAGGTGTTTGTAATATTCTCTGATGGTAGTTTGTATTTCTGTGGGATCGGTGGTGATATCCCCTTTATCATTTTTTATTGCATCTATTTGATTCTTCTCTCTTTTTTTCTTTATTAATCTTGCTAGCGGTCTATCAATTTTGTTGATCCTTTCAAAAAACCAGCTCCTGGATTCATTTATTTTTTGAAGGGTTTTTTGTGTCTCTATTTCCTTCAGTTCTGCTCTGATTTTAGTTATTTCTTGCCTTCTGCTAGCTTTTGAATGTGTTTGCTCTTGCTTTTCTAGTTCTTTTAATTGTGATGTTAGGGTGTCAATTTTGGATCTTTCCTGCTTTCTCTTGTGGGCATTTAGTGCTATAAATTTCCCTCTACACACTGCTTTGAATGCATCCCAGAGATTCTGGTATGTTGTGTCTTGGTTCTCGTTGGTTTCAAAGAACATCTTTATTTCTGCCTTCATTTCGTTATGTACCCAGTAGTCATTCAGGAGCAGGTTGTTCCGTTTCCATGTAGTTGAGCGGTTTTGAGTGAGATTCTTAATCCTGAGTTCTAGCTTGATTGCACTGTGATCTGAGAGACAGTTTGTTATAATTTCTGTTCTTTTACATTTATTGAGGAGAGCTTTACTTCCAAGTATATGGTCAATTTTGGAATAGGTGTGGTGTGGTGCTGAAAAAAATGTATATTCTGTTGATTTGGGGTGGAGAGTTCTGTAGATGTCTATTAAGTCCGCTTGGTGCAGAGCTGAGTTCAATTCCTGGGTATCCTTGTTGACTTTCTGTCTCGTTGATCTGTCTAATGTTGATAGTGGGGTGTTAAAGTCTCCCATTATTATTGTGTGGGAGTCTAAGTCTCTTTGTAGGTCACTCAGGACTTGCTTTATGAATCTGGGTGCTCCTGTATTGGGTGCATATATATTTAGGATAGTTAGCTCTTCTTGTTGAATTAATCCCTTTACCATTATGTAATGGCCTTCTTTGTCTCTTTTGATCTTTGTTGGTTTAAAGTCTGTTTTATGAGAGACTAGGATTGCAACCCCTGCCTTTTTTTGTTTTCCATTTGCTTGGTAGATCTTCCTCCATCCTTTTATTTTGAGCCTATGTGTGTCTCTGCACGTGAGATGGGTTTCCTGAATACAGCACACTGATGGGTCTTGAGTCTTTATCCAGTTTGCCAGTCTGTGTCTTTTAATTGGAGCATTTAGTCCATTTACATTTAAAGTTAATATTGTTATGTGTGAATTTGATCCTGTCATTATGATGTTAGCTGGATATTTTGCTCGTTAGTTGACGCAGTCTCTTCCTAGTCTCGATGTTCTTTACATTTCGGTATGATTTTGCAGTGGCTGGTACCGGTTGTGCCTTTCCATGTTTAGCGCTTCCTTCAGGAGCTCTTTTAGGGCAGGCCTGGTGGTGACAAAATCTCTCAGCATTTGCTTGTCTGTAAAGTATTTTATTTCTCCTTCACTTATGAAGCTTAGTTTGGCAGGATATGAAATTCTGGGTTGAAAATTCTTTTCTTTAAGAATGTTGAATATTGGCCCCCACTCTCTTCTGGCTTGTAGGGTTTCTGCCGAGAGATCCGCTGTTAGTCTGATGGGCTTCCCTTTGATGGTAACCCGACCTTTCTCTCTGGCTGCCCTTAACATTTTTTCCTTCATTTCAACTTTGGTGAATCTGACAATTATGTGTCTTGGAGTTGCTCTTCTCGAGGAGTATCTTTGTGGCGTTCTCTGTATTTCCTGAATCTGAATGTTGGCCTGCCTTGCTAGATTGGGGAAGTTCTCCTGGATAATATCCTGCAGAGTGTTTTCCAACTTGTTTCCATTCTCCCCGTCACTTTCAGGTACACCAATCAGACGTAGATTTGGTCTTTTCATATAGTCCCACATTTCTTGGAGGCTTTGCTCGTTTCTTTTTATTCTTTTTTCTCTAAACTTCCCTACTCACTTCATTTCATTCATTTCATCTTCCAGGGCTGATACCCTTTCTTCCATTTGATCGCATCGGCTCCTGAGGCTTCTGCATTCTTCACGTAGTTCTCGAGCCTTGGTTTTCAGCTCCATCAGCTCCTTTAAGCACTTCTCTGTATTGGTTATTCTAGTTATACATTCTTCTAAATTTTTTTCAAAGTTTTCAACTTCTTTGCCTTTGGTTTGAATATCCTCCCGTAGCTCGGAGTAATTTGATCGTCTGAAGCCTTCTTCTCTCAGCTCGTCAAAGTCATTCTCCGTCCAGCTTTGTTCCGTTGCTGGTGAGGAACTGCGTTCCTTTGGAGGAGGAGAGGTACTCTGGTTTTTAGAGTTTCCAGTTTTTCTGCTCTGTTTTTTCCCCATCTTTGTGGTTTTATCTACTTTTGGTCTTTGATGATGGTGATGTACAGATGGCTTTTTGGTGTGGATGTCCTTTCTGTTAGTTTTCCTTCTAACAGACAGAACCCTCAGCTGCAGGTCTGTTGGAGTACCTGGCCGGCCTTGTGAGGTGTCAGCCTGCCCCTGCTGGGGGGTGCCTCCCAGTTAGGCTGCTCGGGGGTCAGGGGTCAGGGACCCACTTGAGGAGGCAGTCAGCCCGTTCTCAGATCTCCAGCTGCGTGCTGGGAGAACCACTGCTCTCCTCACAGCTGTCAGACAGGGACATTTAAGTCTGCAGAGGTTACTGCTGTCTTTTTGTTTGTCTGTGTCCTGCCCCCAGAGGTGGAGCCTACAGAGGCAGGCAGGCCTCCTTGAGCTGTGGTGGGCTCCACCCAGATCAAGCATCCAGGCTGCTTTGTTTACCTAAGGGAGCCTGGGCAATGGCGGGCGCCCCTCCCCCAGCCTCGCTGCCGACTTGCTGTTTGATCTCAGACTGCTGTGCTAGCAATCAGCGAAACTCCGTGGGCGTAGGACCCTCTGAGCCAGGTGCGGGCTATACTCTCCTGGGGGCACCGTTTCCTAAGCCCGTCGGAAAAGCACAGTATTCGGGTGGGAGTGGCCCGAATTTCCAGGTGATGTCTGTCACCCCTGGAAGGGGAACTCCCTGACCCCTTGCGCTTCCCGAGTGAGGAAATGCCTCGCCCCTGCTTCGGCTGGCGCACGGCGCGCTCACCCACTGACCTGCGCCCACTGTCTGGCACTCCCTAGTGAGATGAACAAGGTACCTCAGATGGAAATGCAGAAATCACCCGTCTTCTGCGTCGCTCGCGCTGGGAGCTCTAGACCGGAGCTGTTCCTATTCGGCCATCTTGGCTCCTCCGAACCTTCGTTTTGATAGAAGAGTTTACAAACTCTCTTTTTGTAGAATATGCAAGTGCATATTTGGAGCTGGTGGGGGCCAATGCTGGAAAAGGGAACATCCTCAGATAGAGACTAGACAGAAGCATTCCCAGAAACTTGTTTGCGACGAGTGCATTCAACTCACAGACTTGAAGGTTTCTTTTGAAAGAGCAGTTTTGGAACACTCTTTTTGTGGAATCTGCTAGTGTATATTTGGAGCGCTGTGAGGCCTATGCTGGGAAATGTAATGTCTCCACTTAAAAACTAGACAGAAGGATTCTCAGAAACTTCTGTGTGATGAGTGCATTCAACTCACAGACTTGAACTTTCCTTTTGATAGAACAGTTTTGAAACACTCCTTCTGCAGTATCTGCAAGTGTTTATTTCGAGCGCTTTGAGGCCTATGCTGGAAAAGGAAATGTCTTCAAATAACAACTACACAGAAGCATTCTCAGAAACTTCTTTGTGATGAGTGCATTCAACTCACAGACTTGAACCTTCCTTTTGAAAGAGCAGTTTTGAAACACTCTTTTTGTAGAATCTGCAAGAGGATATTTGGAGCGTTGTGAAGCCTATGCAGGAAAATGAAATATCTTCACCTAAAAACTAGACAGAAGCATTCTCAGAAACTTCTGTGTGATGAGTGCATTCAACTCACGGACTTGAACATTCCTTTTGATAGAGCAGTTTGGAAACACTCCTTTTGTAAAATCTGCAAGTGTTTATTTGGAGCGCTCTGAGGCCTATGCTGGAAAAGGAAATATCTTCAAATAAAAATTAGACAGAAGCATTCTCAGAAACTTCTTTGTGATGAGGGCATTGAACTCACAGACTTGAACCTTCCTTTTGAAAGAGCAGTTTTGGAACACACTTTTTGTAGAATCTGCAAGTAGATATTTGGAGCCCTTTGAGGCCTATGCTGGGAAATGAAATGTCTTCACCTAAAAAATAGACAGAAGCATTCTCAGAAACTTCTGTATGATGAGTGCATTCAACTCACAGACTTGAACGTTCCTTTTGATAGAAGACTTTTGAAACACTCCTTCTGCAGAATCTGCAAGTGTTTATTTCGAGCGCTTTGAGGCCTAAGCTGGAAAAGGAAATGTCTTCAAGTAACAACTACACAGAAGCATTCTCAGAAACTTCTTTGTGATGAGTGCATTCAACTGACAGACTTGAACCTTCCTTTTGAAAGAGCAGTTTTGAAACAATCTTTTTGTAGAATCTGCAAGTGTATATTTGGAGCGCTGTGAGGCCTATGCTGGGAAATGAAATATCTTCACCTAAAAACTAGATAGAAGCATTCTCAGAAACATCTGTGTGATGAGTGCATTCAACTCACAGACTTGAACATTCCTTTTGATAGAGCAGTTTGGAAACACTCCTTTTGTAAAATCTGCAAGTGTTTATTTGGAGCGCTCTGAGGCCTATGCTGGAAAAGGAAATATCTTCAAATGAAAACTAGACAGAAGCATTCTCAGAAACTTCTTTGTGATGAGTGCATTCTACTCGCAGAGTTGAATCTTCTTTTTGATAGAAGAGTTTTCAAACTCTCTTTTTGTAGAATCTGCAAGTGCATATTTAGAGCTGTTGGAGGCCTATACTGGAAAAGGGAACATCCTCAGATAGAGACTAGACAGAAGCATTCCCAGAAACTTGTTTGTGACGAGTGCATTCAACTCACAGACTTGAACGTTTCTTTTGAAAGAGCAGTTTTGGAACACTCTTTTTGTGGAATCTGCTAGTGTATATTTGGAGCGCTGTGAGGCCTATGCTGGGAAATGTAATGTCTCCACTTAAAAACTAGACAGAAGCATTCTCAGAAACTTCTGTGTGATGAGTGCATTCAACTCACAGACTTGAACGTTCCTTTTAAGAGAACAGTTTCGAAACACTCTTTCTGCAGAATCTGCAAGTGTTTATTTCGAGCACTTTGAGGCCTATGCTGGAAAAGGAAGTGTCTTCAAATAACAACTACACAGAAGCATTCTCAGAAACTTCTTTGTGATGAGTGCATTCAACTCACAGACTTGAACCTTTCTTTTGAAAGAGCAGTTTTGAAACACACTTTTTGTAGAATCTGCAAGTGGATATTTGGAGAGCTTTGAGGCCTAAGCTGGGAAATGAAATATCTTCACCTAAAAACAAGACAGAAGCATTCTAAGAAACTTCTGTGTGATGAGTGCATTCAACTCACAGACTTGAACGTTCCTTTTGAAAGAACAGTTTTGAAACACTCCTTCTGCAGAATCTGCACGTGTTTATTTCGAGCACTTTGAGGCCTATGCTGGAAAAGGAAATGTCCTCAAATAACAACTAGAAAGAAGCATTCTCAGAAACTTCTTTGTGATGAGTGCATTCAACTCACAGACTTGAACATTCCTTTTGAAAGAGCAGTTATGAAACACTCTTTTTGTAGAATCTGCAAGTGGATATTTGGAGCGCTTTTAGGCCTATGCTGGGAAATGAAATATCTTCACCTAAAAACTAGACAGAAGCATTCTCAGAAACTTCTGTGTGATGAGTGCATTCAACTCACAGACTTGAACTTTCCTTTTGATAGAACAGTTTTGAAACACTCCTTCTGCAGCATCTGCAAGTGTTTCTTTCGAGTGCTTTGAGGCCTATGCTGGAAAAGGAAATGTCTTCAAATAAAAACTAGAGAGAAGCATTCTCAGAAACTTCTTTGTGATGAGTGCATTCTACTCGCTGAGTTGAACCTTCTTTTTGGTAGAAGAGTTTTCAAACGCTCTTTTTGTAGAATCTGCAAGTGCATATTTGGAGCTGTTGGAGGCCTATGCTGGAAAAGGGAACATCCTCAGATAGAGACTAGACAGAAGCATTCCCAGAAACTTGTTTGTGACGAGTGCATTCAACTCACAGACTTGAACGTTTCTTTTGAAAGAGCAGTTTTGCAACACTCTTTTTGTAGAATCTGCTAGTGTATATTGGGAGGGCTGTGAGGCCTATGCTGGGAAACGGAATGTCTCCACTTAAAAACTAGACAGAAGCATTCTCAGAAACTTCTGTGTGATGAGTGCATTTAACTCACAGACTTGAACGTTCCTTTTTGTAGAACAGTTTTGAAACACTCTTTCTGCAGAATCTGCAAGTGTTTATTTCGAGCGATTTGAGGCCTATGCTGGAAAAGGAAATGTCTTCAAATAACAACTACACAGAAGCATTCTCAGAAACTTTTTTGGGATGAGTGCATTCAACTCACAGACTTGAACCCTCCTTTTGAAAGAGCAGTTTCGAAACACTCTTTTTGTAGAATCTGCAAGTGGATCTTTGGAGCGCTTTGAGGAGTATGCTGGGAAATGTAATATCTTCACTTAAAAACTAGACAGAAGCATTCTCAGAAACTTCTGTGTGAGGAGTGCATTCAACTCACAGACGTGAACGTTCCTTTTGATAGAACAGTTTCGAAACACTCCTTCTGCAGCATCTGCAAGTGTTTATTTGGAGCGCTTTGAGGCCTACGCTGGAAAAGGAAATGTCTTCAAATAACAACTACACAGAAGCATTCTCAGAAACTTCTTTGTGATGAGTGCATTCAACTCACAGACTTGAACCTTCCTTTTGAAAGAGCAGTTTTGAAACACACTTTTTGTAGAATCTGCAAGTGGATATTTGGAGAGATTTGAGGCCAATGCTGGGAAATGAAATATCTTCACCTAAAAACTAGACAGAAGCATTCTAAGAATCTTCTGTGTGATGAGTGCATTCAACTCACAGACTTGAACGTTCCTTTTGATAGAAGAGTTTTGAAACACTCCTTCTGCAGAATCTGCAAGTGTTTATTTCGAGCACTTTGAGACCTATGCTGGAAAATGAAATGTCTTCAAATAACAACTAGAAAGAAGCATTCTCAGAAACTACTTTGTGATGAGTGCATTCAACTCACAGACTTGAACCTTCCTTTTGAAAGAGCAGTTTTGAAACACTCTTTTTGTAGAATCTGCAAGTGGATATTTGGAGCGCTTTTAGGCCTATGCTGGGAAATGAAATTTCTTCACCTAAAAACTAGACAGAAGCATTCTCAGAAACTCCTGTGTGATGAGTGCATTCAACTCACAGACTTGAACGTTCCTTTTGATAGAACAGTTTTGAAACACTCCTTCTGCAGAATCTGCAAGTGTTTATTTCGAGCGCTTTGGGGCCTATGCTGGAAAAGGAAATATCTTCAAATAACAACTACACAGAAGCATTCTCAGAAACTTCTTTGTGAAGAGTCCATTCAACTCACAGACTTGAACCTTCCTTTTGAAAGAGCAGTTTTGAAACACTCTTTTTGTAGAATCTGCAAGTGGATATTTGGAGCGCTTTGAGGCCTATGCTGGGAAGTGAAATAACTTCACGTAAAAACTAGACAGAAGCATTCTCAGAAACTTCTGTGTGATGAGTGCATTCAACTCACAGACTTGAACGTTCCTTTTCACAGAGCAGTTTGGAAACACTCCTTTTGTAAAATCTGCAAGTGTTTATTTGGAGCGCTCTGAGGCCTATGCTGGAAAATGAAATATCTTCAAACAAAAACTAGACAGAAGAATTCTCAGAAACTTCTTTGTGATGAGTGCATTTTACTCGCCGAGTTGAACCTTCTTTTTGGTAGAAGAGTTTTCAAACTCTCTTTTTGTAGAATCTGCAAGTGCATATTTGGAGCTGTTGGAGGCCAATGCTGGAAAAGGGAACATCCTCAGATAGAGACTAGACAGAAGCATTCCCAGAAACTTGTTTGTGACGAGTGCATTCAACTCACAGACTTGAACGTTTCTTTTGAAATAGCAGTTTCGGAACACTCTTTTTGTGGAATCTGCCAGTGTATATTTGGAGCTCTTTGAGGCCTATGCTGGGAAATGTAATGTCTCCATTTAAAAACTAGACAGAAGCATTCTCAGAAACTTCAGTGTGATGAGTGCATTCAACTCACAGACTTGAACCTTCCTTTTGATAGAACAGTTTCGAAACACTCTTTCTGCAGAATCTGCAATTGTTTATTTCGAGCGTTTTGAGGCCTATGCTGGAAAACGAAATGTCTTCAAATAACAACTACACAGAAGCATTCCCAGAAACTTCTTTGTGATGAGTGCATTCAACTCACAGACCTGAACGTTTCTTTTGAAAGAGCAGTTTTGGAACACTCTTTTTGTGGAATCTTCTAGTGTATATTTGGAGCGCTGTGAGGCCTATGCTGGGAAATGTAATGTCTCCACTTAAAAACTAGACAGAAGGATTCTCAGAAACTTCTGTGTGATGAGTGCATTCAACTCACAGACTTGAACTTTCCTTTTGATAGAACAGTTTTGAAACACTCCTTCTGCAGTATCTGCAAGTGTTTATTTCGAGCGCTTTGAGGCCTATGCTGGAAAAGGAAATGTCTTCAAATAACAACTACACAGAAGCATTCTCAGAAACTTCTTTGTGATGAGTGCATTCAACTCACAGACTTGAACCTTCCTTTTGAAAGAGCAGTTTTGAAACACTCTTTTTGTAGAATCTGCAAGAGGATATTTGGAGCGTTGTGAAGCCTATGCAGGAAAATGAAATATCTTCACCTAAAAACTAGACAGAAGCATTCTCAGAAACTTCTGTGTGATGAGTGCATTCAACTCACGGACTTAAACATTCCTTTTGATAGAGCAGTCTGGAAACACTCCTTTTGTAAAATCTGCAAGTGTTTATTTGGAGCGCTCTGAGGCCTATGCTGGAAAAGGAAATATCTTCAAATAAAAATTAGACAGAAGCATTCTCAGAAACTTCTTTGTGATGAGGGCCTTCAACTCACAGACTTGAACCTTCCTTTTGAAAGAGCAGTTTTGGAACACTCTTTTTGTAGAATCTGCAAGTAGATATTTGGAGCGCTTTGAGGCCTATGCTGGGAAATGAAATGTCTTCACCTAAAAACTAGACAGAAGCATTCTCAGAAACTTCTGTATGATGAGTGCATTCAACTCACAGACTTGAACGTTCCTTTTGATAGAACAGTTTTGAAACACTCCTTCTGCAGAATCTGCAAGTGTTTATTTCGAGCGCTTTGAAGCCTAAGCTGGAAAAGGAAATGTCTTCAAGTAACAACTACACAGAAGCATTCTCAGAAACTTCTTTGTGATGAGTGCATTCAACTGACAGACTTGAACCTTCCTTTTGAAAGAGCAGTTTTGAAACACTCTTTTTGTAGAATCTGCAAGTGGATATTTGGAGCGCTGTGAGGCCTATGCTGGGAAATGAAATATCTTCACCTAAAAACTAGATAGAAGCATTCTCAGAAACATCTGTGTGATGAGTGCATTCAACTCACGGACTTGAACATTCCTTTTGATAGAGCAGTTTGGAAACACTCCTTTTGTAAAATCTGCAAGTGTTTATTTGGAGCGCTCTGAGGCCTATGCTGGAAAAGGAAATGTCTTCAAATGAAAACTAGACTGAAGCATTCTCAGAAACTTCTTTGTGATGAGTGCATTCTACTCGCAGAGTTGAATCTTCTTTTTGATAGAAGAGTTTTCAAACTCTCTTTTTGTAGAATCTGCAAGTGCATATTTAGAGCTGTTGGAGGCCTATGCTGGAAAAGGGAACATCCTCAGATAGAGACTAGACAGAAGCATTCCCAGAAACTTGTTTGTGACGAGTGCATTCAACTCACAGACCTGAACGTTTCTTTTGAAAGAGCAGTTTTGGAACACTCTTTTTTTGGAATCTGCTAGTGTATATTTGGAGCGCTGTGAGGCCTATGCTGGGAAATGTAATGTCTCCACTTAAAAACTAGATAGAAGCATTCTCAGAAACTTCTGTGTGATGAGTGCATTCAACTCACAGACTTGAACGTTCCTTTTGATAAAACAGTTTTGAAACACTCCTTCTGCAGAATCTGCAAGTGTTTATTTGGAGCGCTCTGAGGCCTATGCTGGAAAAGAAATATCTTCAAATTAAAAATAGACAGAAGCAATCTCAGAAACTTCTTTGTGATGAGTGCATTCTACTCGCAGAGTTGAGCTTTCTTTTTGTAGAAGAGTTTTCAAACTCTCTTTTTGTAGAATCTGCAAGTGCATATTTGGAGCAGTTGGAGGCCAAAGCTGGAAACGGGAACATCCTCAGATAGAGACTAGACAGAAGCATTCCCAGAAACTTGTTTGTGACGAGTGCATTCAACTCACAGACTTGAACGTTTCTTTTGAAAGAGCAGTTTTGGAACACTCTTTTTGTAGAATCTGCTTGTGTATACTTGGAGCGCTGTGAGGCCTATGCTGGGAAATGTAATGTCTCCACTTAAAAACTAGACAGAAGCATTCTCAGAAACTTCTGTGTGATGAGTGCATTCAACTCACAGATTTCAACGTTCCTTTTGATAGAACAGTTTCGAAACACTCTTTCTGCAGAATCTGCAAGTGTTTAATTCGAGCGCTTTGAGGCCTATGCTGGAAAAGGAAATGTCTTCAAATAACAACTACACAGAAGCATTCTCAGAAACTTCTTTGTGATGAGTGCATTCAACTCACAGACTTGAACCTTCCTTTTGAAAGAGCAGTTTTGGAACACTCTTTTTGTAGAATCTGCAAGTAGATATTTGAGCGCTTTGAGGCCTATTCTGGGAAATGAAATATCTTCACCTAAAAACTAGACAGAAGCATTCTCAGAAACTTCTGTGTGATGAGTGCATTCAACTCACAGACTTGAACGTTCCTTTGATAGAATTGTTTTGAAATACTCCTTCTGCAGAATCTGCAAGTGTTTATTTCCAGCGCTCTGAGGCCTATGCTGGAAAAGGAAATGCCTTCAAATAATAACTAGACCAAAGCATTCTCAGAAACTTCTTTGTGATGGGTACATTCAACTCACAGTCTTGAAACTTCCTTTTGAAAAAGCAGTTTTGAAACACTCTTTTTGTAGAATCTGAAAGTGGATATTTGGAGCGCTTTGAAGCCTATGCTGGGAAATGAAATATCTTCACCTAAAAACTAGCTAGAAGAATTCTCAGAAACTTCTGTGTGATGTGTGAATGCAACTCACAGACTTGAACGTTCCTTTTGATAGAACAGTTTTGAAACACTCCTTCTGCAGAATCTGCAAGTGTTTATTTCGAGCGCTTTGAGGCCTATGCTGGAAAAGGAAATATCTTCAAATAAAAACTAGACAGAAGCATTCTCAGAAACTTCTTTGTCATGAGTGCATTCTACTCGCAGTGTTCAACCTTCTTTTTGGTAGAAGAGTTTTCAAACTCTCTTTTTGTAGAATCTGCAAGTGCATATTTGGAGCTGTTGGAGGCCAATGCTGGAAAAGGGAACATCCTCAGATAGAGACTAGACAGAAGCATTCCCAGAAACTTGTTTGTGACGAGTGCATTCAACTCACAGACTTGATCGTTTCTTTTGAAAGAGCAGTTTTGGAACACTCTTTTTGTGGAATCTGCTTGTGTATATTTGGAGCGCTGTGAGGCCTATGCTGGGAAATGTAATGTCTCCACTTAGAAACTAGACAGAAGCATTCTCAGAAACTTCTGTGTGATGAGTGCATTCAACTCACAGACTTGAACGTTCCTTTTGATAGAACAGTTTTGAAACACTCTTTCTGCAGAATCTGCAAGTGTTTATTTCGAGCGCTTTGAGGCCTATGCTGGAAAAGGAAATGTCTTCAAATAACAACTACACAGAAGCATTCTCAGAAACTACTTTGTGATGAGTGCATTCAACTCCCAGACTTGAACCTTCCTTTTGAAAGAGCAGTTTTGAAACACTCTTTTTGTAGAATCTGCAAGTGGATATTTGGAGCGCTTAGAGGCCTATGCTGGGAAATGAAATATCTTCACCTAAAAACTAGACAGAAGCATTCTCAGAAACTTCTGTGTGATGAGTGCATTCAACTCACAGACTTGAACGTTCCTTTTGATAGAGCAGTTTGGAAACACTCCTTTTGTAAAATCTGCAAGTGTTTATTTGGAGCGCTCTGAGGTCTATGCTGGAAAAAGAAATATCTTCAAATAAAAACTAGACAGATGCATTCTCAGAAACTTCTTTGTGATGAGTGCATTCTACTCGCAGAGTTGAAGCTTCTTTTTTTTTTTTTTTTTAGTTTTCTTTTTTTTGTTTTTTATTTATTTTTTATTTTTATTATTATTATCATTATTATTATACTTTAGGTTTTATGGTACATGTGTGCAATGTGCAGGTAAGTTACATATGTATGCATGTGCCATGCTGGTGCGCTACACCCACCAACTCGTCATCTAGCATTAGGTATATCTCCCAATGCTATCCCTCCCCCCTCCCCCCACCCCACAACTGTCCCCAGAGTGTGATGTTCCCCTTCCTGTGTCCATGTGTTCTCATTGTTCAATTCCCACCTATGAGTGAGAATATGCGGTGTTTGGTTTTTTGTTCCTGCGATAGTTTACTGAGAATGATGATTTCCAATTTCATCCATGTCCCTACAAAGGACGTGAACTCATCATTTTTTATGGCTGCATAGTATTCCATGGTGTATATGTGCCACATTTTCTTAATCCAGTCTATCATTGTTGGACATTTGGGTTGGTTCCAAGTCTTTGCTATTGTGAATAATGCCGCAATAAACATACGTGTGCATGTGTCTTTATAGCAGCATGATTTATAGTCCTTTGGGTATATACCCAGTAATGGGATGGCTGGGTCGAATGGAATTTCTCGTTCTAAATCCCTGAGGAATCGCCACACTGACTTCCACAAGGGTTGAACTAGTTTACAGTCCCACCAACAGTGTAAAAGTGTTCCTATTTCTCCACATCCTCTCCAGCACCTGTTGTTTCCTGACTTTTTAATGATTGCCATTCTAACTGGTGTGAGATGGTATCTCATTGTGGTTTTGATTTGCATTTCTCTGATGGCCAGTGATGGTGAGCATTTTTTCATGTGTTTTTTGGCTGCATAAATGTCTTCTTTTGAGAAGTGTCTGTTCATGTCCTTCGCCCACTTTTTGATGGGGTTGTTTGTTTTTTTCTTGTAAATTTGTTGGAGTTCATTGTAGATTCTGGATATTAGCCCTTTGTCAGATGAGTAGGTTGCGAAAATTTTCTCCCATTTTGTAGGTTGCCTGTTCACTCTGATGGTAGTTTCTTTTGCTGTGCAGAAGCTCTTGAGTTTAATTAGATCCCATTTGTCAATTTTGGCTTTTGTTGCCATTGCTTTTGGTGTTTTAGACATGAAGTCCTTGCCCATGCCTATGTCCTGAATGGTAATGCCTAGGTTTTCTTCTAGGGTTTTTATGGTTTTAGGTCTAACATTTAAGTCTTTAATCCATCTTGAATTGATTTTTGTATAAGGTGTAAGGAAGGGATCCAGTTTCAGCTTTCTACATATGGCTAACCAGTTTTCCCAGCACCATTTATTAAATAGGGAATCCTTTCCCCATTTCTTGTTTTTGTCAGGTTTGTCAAAGATCAGATAGTTGTAGATATGTGGCATTATTTCTGACGGCTCTGTTCTGTTCCATTGATCTGTATCTCTGTTTTGGTACCAGTACCATGCTGTTTTGGTTACTGTAGCCTTGTAGTATAGTTTGAAGTCAGGTAGTGTGATGCCTCCAGCTTTGTTCTTTTGGCTTAGGATTGACTTGGCGATGCGGGCTCTTTTTTGGTTCCATATGAACTTTAAAGTAGTTTTTTCCAATTCTTTGAAGAAAGTCATTGGTAGCTTGATGGGGATGGCATTGAATCTGTAAATTACCTTGGGAAGGATGGCCATTTTCATGATACTGATTCTTCCTACCCATGAGCATGGAATGTTCTTCCATTTGTTTGTATCCTCTTTTATTTCCTTGAGCAGTGGTTTGTAGTTCTCCTTGAAGAGGTCTTTCACATCCCTTGTAAGTTGGATTCCTAGGTATTTTATTCTCTTTGAAGCAATTGTGAATGGGAGTTCACTCATGATTTGGCTCTCTGTGTGTCTGTTATTGATGTATAAGAATGCTTGTGATTTTTGCACATTGATTTTGTATCCTGAGACTTTGCTGAAGTTGCTTATCAGTTTAAGGAGATTTTGGGCTGAGACAATGGGGTTTTCTAGATATACTATCATGTCATCTGCAAACAGGGACAATTTGACTTCCTCTTTTCCTAATTGAATACCCTTGATTTCCTTCTCCTGCCTAATTGCCCTGGCCAGAACTTCCAACACTATGTTGAATAGAAGTGGTGAGAGAGGGCATCCCTGTCTTGTGCCAGTTTTCAAAGGGAATGCTTCCAGTTTTTGCCCATTCAGTATGATATTGGCTGTGGGTTTGTCATAAATAGCTCTTATTATTTTGAGATATGTCCCATCAATTCCTAATTTATTGAGAGTTTTTAGCATGAAGTGGTGTTGAATTTTGTCAAAGGCCTTTTCTGCATCTATTGAGATAATCATGTGGTTTTTGTCTTTGGTTCTGTTTATATGCTGGATTACATTTATAGATTTGCGTATATTGAACCAGCCTTGCATCCCAGGGATGAAGCCCACTTGATCATGGTGGATAAGCTTTTTGATTTGCTGCTGGATTCTGTTTGCCAGTATTTTATTGAGGATTTTTGCATCAATGTTCATCGAGGATATTGGTCTAAAATTCTCTTTTTTGGTTGTGTCTCTGCCAGGCTTTGGTATCAGGATGATGCTGGCCTCATAAAATGAGTTAGGGAGGATTCCCTCTTTTTCTATTGATTGGAATAATTTCAGAAGGAATGGTACCAGCTCCTCCTTGTACCTCTGGTAGAATTCGGCTGTGAATCCATCTGGACCTGGACTTTTTTTGATTGGTAAGCTATTGATTATTGCCACAATTTCAGCTCCTGTTATTGGTCTATTCAGGGATTCAACTTCTTCCTGGTTTAGTCTTGGGAGGGTGTATGTGTTGAGGAATTTATCCATTTCTTCTAGATTTTCTAGTTTATTTGCATAGAGGTGTTTGTAATATTCTCTGATGGTAGTTTGTATTTCTGTGGGATCGGTGGTGATATCCCCTTTATCATTTTTTATTGCATCTATTTGATTCTTCTCTCTTTTTTTCTTTATTAATCTTGCTAGCGGTCTATCAATTTTGTTGATCCTTTCAAAAAACCAGCTCCTGGATTCATTTATTTTTTGAAGGGTTTTTTGTGTCTCTATTTCCTTCAGTTCTGCTCTGATTTTAGTTATTTCTTGCCTTCTGCTAGCTTTTGAATGTGTTTGCTCTTGCTTTTCTAGTTCTTTTAATTGTGATGTTAGGGTGTCAATTTTGGATCTTTCCTGCTTTCTCTTGTGGGCATTTAGTGCTATAAATTTCCCTCTACACACTGCTTTGAATGCATCCCAGAGATTCTGGTATGTTGTGTCTTGGTTCTCGTTGGTTTCAAAGAACATCTTTATTTCTGCCTTCATTTCGTTATGTACCCAGTAGTCATTCAGGAGCAGGTTGTTCAGTTTCCACGTAGTTGAGCGGTTTTGAGTGAGATTCTTAATCCTGAGTTCTAGCTTGATTGCACTGTGATCTGAGAGACAGTTTGTTATAATTTCTGTTCTTTTACATTTATTGAGGAGAGCTTTACTTCCAAGTATATGGTCAATTTTGGAATAGGTGTGGTGTGGTGCTGAAAAAAATGTATATTCTGTTGATTTGGGGTGGAGAGTTCTGTAGATGTCTATTAAGTCCGCTTGGTGCAGAGCTGAGTTCAATTCCTGGGTATCCTTGTTGACTTTCTGTCTCGTTGATCTGTCTAATGTTGATAGTGGGGTGTTAAAGTCTCCCATTATTATTGTGTGGGAGTCTAAGTCTCTTTGTAGGTCACTCAGGACTTGCTTTATGAATCTGGGTGCTCCTGTATTGGGTGCATATATATTTAGGATAGTTAGCTCTTCTTGTTGAATTAATCCCTTTACCATTATGTAATGGCCTTCTTTGTCTCTTTTGATCTTTGTTGGTTTAAAGTCTGTTTTATGAGAGACTAGGATTGCAACCCCTGCCTTTTTTTGTTTTCCATTTGCTTGGTAGATCTTCCTCCATCCTTTTATTTTGAGCCTATGTGTGTCTCTGCACGTGAGATGGGTTTCCTGAATACAGCACACTGATGGGTCTTGAGTCTTTATCCAGTTTGCCAGTCTGTGTCTTTTAATTGGAGCATTTAGTCCATTTACATTTAAAGTTAATATTGTTATGTGTGAATTTGATCCTGTCATTATGATGTTAGCTGGATATTTTGCTCGTTAGTTGATGCAGTCTCTTCCTAGTCTCGATGTTCTTTACATTTCGGTATGATTTTGCAGTGGCTGGTACCGGTTGTGCCTTTCCATGTTTAGCGCTTCCTTCAGGAGCTCTTTTAGGGCAGGCCTGGTGGTGACAAAATCTCTCAGCATTTGCTTGTCTGTAAAGTATTTTATTTCTCCTTCACTTATGAAGCTTAGTTTGGCAGGATATGAAATTCTGGGTTGAAAATTCTTTTCTTTAAGAATGTTGAATATTGGCCCCCACTCTCTTCTGGCTTGTAGGGTTTCTGCCGAGAGATCCGCTGTTAGTCTGATGGGCTTCCCTTTGATGGTAACCCGACCTTTCTCTCTGGCTGCCCTTAACATTTTTTCCTTCATTTCAACTTTGGTGAATCTGACAATTATGTGTCTTGGAGTTGCTCTTCTCGAGGAGTATCTTTGTGGCGTTCTCTGTATTTCCTGAATCTGAATGTTGGCCTGCCTTGCTAGATTGGGGAAGTTCTCCTGGATAATATCCTGCAGAGTGTTTTCCAACTTGTTTCCATTCTCCCCGTCACTTTCAGGTACACCAATCAGACGTAGATTTGGTCTTTTCATATAGTCCCACATTTCTTGGAGGCTTTGCTCGTTTCTTTTTATTCTTTTTTCTCTAAACTTCCCTACTCGCTTCATTTCATTCATTTCATCTTCCAGGGCTGATACCCTTTCTTCCATTTGATCGCATCGGCTCCTGAGGCTTCTGCATTCTTCATGTAGTTCTCGAGCCTTGGTTTTCAGCTCCATCAGCTCCTTTAAGCACTTCTCTGTATTGGTTATTATAGTTATACATTCTTCTAAATTTTTTTCAAAGTTTTCAACTTCTTTGCCTTTGGTTTGAATATCCTCCCGTAGCTCGGAGTAATTTGATCGTCTGAAGCCTTCTTCTCTCAGCTCGTCAAAGTCATTCTCCATCCAGCTTTGTTCCGTTGCTGGTGAGGAACTGCGTTCCTTTGGAGGAGGAGAGGTACTCTGGTTTTTAGAGTTTCCAGTTTTTCTGCTCTGTTTGTTCCCCATCTTTGTGGTTTTATCTACTTTTGGTCTTTGATGATGGTGATGTACAGATGGGTTTTTGGTGTGGATGTCCTTTCTGTTAGTTTTCCTTCTAACAGACAGAACCCTCAGCTGCAGGTCTGTTGGAGTACCTGGCCGGCCTTGTGAGGTGTCAGCCTGCCCCTGCTGGGGGGTGCCTCCCAGTTAGGCTGCTCGGGGGTCAGGGGTCAGGGACCCACTTGAGGAGGCAGTCAGCCCGTTCTCAGATCTCCAGCTGCGTGCTGGGAGAACCACTGCTCTCCTCACAGCTGTCAGACAGGGACATTTAAGTCTGCAGAGGTTACTGCTGTCTTTTTGTTTGTCTGTGTCCTGCCCCCAGAGGTGGAGCCTACAGAGGCAGGCAGGCCTCCTTGAGCTGTGGTGGGCTCCACCCAGATCAAGCTTCCAGGCTGCTTTGTTTACCTAAGGGAGCCTGGGCAATGGCGGGCGCCCCTCCCCCAGCCTCGCTGCCGACTTGCTGTTTGATCTCAGACTGCTGTGCTAGCAATCAGCGAAACTCCGTGGGCGTAGGACCCTCTGAGCCAGGTGCGGGCTATACTCTCCTGGGGGCACCGTTTCCTAAGCCCGTCGGAAAAGCACAGTATTCGGGTGGGAGTGGCCCGATTTTCCAGGTGATGTCTGTCACCCCTGGAAGGGGAACTCCCTGACCCCTTGCGCTTCCCGAGTGAGGAAATGCCTCGCCCCTGCTTCGGCTGGCGCACGGTGCGCTCACCCACTGACCTGCGCCCACTGTCTGGCACTCCCTAGTGAGATGAACACGGTACCTCAGATGGAAATGCAGAAATCACCCATCTTCCGCGTCGCTCGCGCTGGGAGCTCTAGACCGGTGCTGTTCCAATTCGGCCATCTTGGCTCCCCTGAACCTTCTTTTTGATAGAAGAGTTTACAAACTCTCTTTTTGTAGAATCTGCAAGTGCATATTTGGAGCTGGTGGGGTCCAATGCTGGAAAAGGGAACATCCTCAGATAGAGACTAGACAGAAGCATTCCCAGAAACTTGTTTGTGACGAGTGCATTCATCTCACAGACTTGAACGTTTCTTTTGAAAGAGCAGTTTTGGAACACTCTTTTTGTGGAATCTGCTACTGTTTATTTGGAGCGCTTTGAGGCCTATGCTGGAAAAGGAAATGTCTTCAAATAATAACTAGACCAAAGCATTCTCAGAAACTTCTTTGTGATGAGTACATTCAACTCACAGTCTTGAAACTTCCTTTTGAAAAAGCAGTTTTGAAACACTCTTTTTGTAGAATCTGAAAGTGGATATTTGGAGCGCTTTGAGGCCTATGCTGGGAAATGAAATATCTTCACCTAAAAACTAGACAGAAGAATTCTCAGAAACTTCTGTGTGATGAGTGAATGCAACTCACAGACTTGAACGTTCCTTTTGATAGAACAGTTTTGAAACACTCCTTCTGCAGAATCTGCAAGTGTTTATTTCGAGCGCTTTGAGGCCTATGCTGGAAAAGGAAATGTCTTCAAATAACAACTACACAGAAGCATTCTCAGAAACTTCTTTGTGATGAGTGCATTCAACTCACAGACTTGAACCTTCCTTTAGAAAGAGCAGTTTTGAAACACTCTTTTTGTAGAATCTGCAAGTGGATATTTGGAGAGCGTTGAGGCCTATGTTGGGAAATGAAATATCTTCACCTAAAAACTAGACAGAAGCATTCTCAGAAACTTCTGTGGGATGCGTACATTCAACTCACAGACTTGAACATTCCTTTTGATAGAGCAGTTTGGAAACACTCCTTTTGTAAAATCTGCAAGTGTTTATTTGGAGCGCTCTGAGGCCTATGCTGGAAAAGAAATATCTTCAAATAAAAACTAGACAGAAGCATTCTCAGAAACTTCTTTGTGATGAGTGCATTCTACTCGCAGAGTTCAACCTTCTTTTTGGTAGGAGAGTTTTCAAACTCTCTTTTTGTAGAATCTGCAAGTGCATATTTGGAGCTGTTGGAGGCCAATGCTGGAAACGGGAACATCCTCAGATAGAGACTAGACAGAAGCATTCCCAGAAACTTGTTTGTGACGAGTGCATTCAACTCACAGACTTGAACGTTTCTTTTGAAAGAGCAGTTTTGCAACACTCTTTTTGTAGAATCTGCTAGTGTATATTTGGAGCGCTGTGAGGCCTATGCTGGGAAACGGAATGTCTCCACTTAAAAACTAGACAGAAGCATTCTCAGAAACTTCTGTGTGATGAGTGCATTTAACTCACAGACTTGAACGTTCCTTTTGGTAGAACAGTTTTGAAACACTCTTTCTGCAGAATCTGCAAGTGTTTATTTCGAGCGCTTTGAGGCCTATGCTGGAAAAGGAAATGTCTTCAAATAACAACTACACAGAAGCATTCTCAGAAACTTTTTTGTGATGAGTGCACTCAACTCACCGACTTGAACCTTCCTTTTGAAAGAGCAGTTTCGAAACACTCTTTTTGTAGAATCTGCAAGTGGATCTTTGGAGCGCTTTGAGGAGTATGCTGGGAAATGTAATATCTTCACCTAAAAACTAGACAGAAGCATTCTCAGAAACTTCTGTGTGAGGAGTGCATTCAACTCACAGACTTGAACGTTCCTTTTGATACAACAGTTTCGAAACTCTCTTTCTGCAGAATCTGCAAGTGTTTATTTCGAGCGCTTTGAGGCCTATGCTGGAAAAGGAAATGTCTTCAAATAACAACTACACAGAAGCATTCTCAGAAACTTCTTTGTGGTGGGTGCATTCAACTCACAGACTTGAACCTTCCTTTTGAAAGAGCAGTTTTGAAACACACTTTTTGTAGAATCTGCAAGTGGATATTTGGAGCGCTTTGTGGCCTATGCTGGGAAATGAAATATCTTCACCTAAAAACTAGACAGAAGCATTCTCAGAAACTTCTGTGGGATGAGTGCATTCAACTCACTGACTTGAACATTCCTTTTGATAGAGCAGTTTGGAAACACTCCTTTTGTAAAATCTGCAAGTGTTTATTTGGAGCGCTCTGAGGCCTATGCTGGAAAAGGAAATATCTTCAAATAAAAACTAGACAGAAGCATTCTCAGAAACTTCTTTGTGATGAGTGCGTTCTACTCGCAGAGTTGAACCTTCTTTTTGATAGAAGAGTTTTCAAACTCTCTTTTTGTAGAATCTGCAAGTGCATATTTGGAGCTGTTGGAGGCCAATGCTGGAAAAGGGAACATCCTCAGATAGAGACTAGACAGAAGCATTCCCAGAAACTTGTTTGTGACGAGTGCATTCAACTCACAGACTTGATCGTTTCTTTTGAAAGAGCAGTTTTGGAACACTCTTTTTGTGGAATCTGCTTGTGTATATTTGGAGCGCTGTGAGGCCTATGCTGGGAAATGTAATGTCTCCACTTAAAAACTAGACAAAAGCATTCTCAGAAACTTCTGTGTGATGAGTGCATTCAACTCACAGACTTGAACGTTCCTTTGGATAGAACAGTTTTGAAACACTCTTTCTGCAGAATCTGCAAGTGTTTATTTCGAGCGCTTTGAGGACTATGCTGGAAAAGGACATGTCTTCAAATAACAACTACACAGAAGCATTCTCAGAAACTACTTTGTGATGAGTGCATTCAACTCCCAGACTTGAACCTTCCTTTTGAAAGAGCAGTTTTGAAACACTCTTTTTGTAGAATCTGCAAGTGGATATTTGGAGCGCTTAGAGGCCTATGCTGGGAAATGAAATATCTTCACCTAAAAACTAGACAGAAGCATTCTCAGAAACTTCTGTGTGATGAGTGCATTCAACTCACAGACTTGAACGTTCCTTTTGATAGAGCAGTTTGGAAACACTCCTTTTGTAAAATCTGCAAGTGTTTATTTGGAGCGCTCTGAGGTCTATGCTGGAAAAAGAAATATCTTCAAATAAAAACTAGACAGATGCATTCTCAGAAACTTCTTTGTGATGAGTGCATTCTACTCGCAGAGTTGAAGCTTCTTTTTTTTTTTTTTTTTTTAGTTTTCTTTTTTTTGTTTTTTATTTATTTTTTAATTTTATTATTATTATCATTATTATTATACTTTAGGTTTTATGGTACATGTGTGCAATGTGCAGGTAAGTTACATATGTATGCATGTGCCATGCTGGTGCGCTACACCCACCAACTCGTCATCTAGCATTAGGTATATCTCCCAATGCTATCCCTCCCCCCTCCCCCCACCCCACAACTGTCCCCAGAGTGTGATGTTCCCCTTCCTGTGTCCATGTGTTCTCATTGTTCAATTCCCACCTATGAGTGAGAATATGCGGTGTTTGGTTTTTTGTTACTGCGATAGTTTACTGAGAATGATGATTTCCAATTTCATCCATGTCCCTACAAAGGACGTGAACTCATCATTTTTTATGGCTGCATAGTATTCCATGGTGTATATGTGCCACATTTTCTTAATCCAGTCTATCATTGTTGGACATTTGGGTTGGTTCCAAGTCTTTGCTATTGTGAATAATGCCGCAATAAACATACGTGTGCATGTGTCTTTATAGCAGCATGATTTATAGTCCTTTGGGTATATACCCAGTAATGGGATGGCTGGGTCGAATGGAATTTCTCGTTCTAAATCCCTGAGGAATCGCCACACTGACTTCCACAAGGGTTGAACTAGTTTACAGTCCCACCAACAGTGTAAAAGTGTTCCTATTTCTCCACATCCTCTCCAGCACCTGTTGTTTCCTGACTTTTTAATGATTGCCATTCTAACTGGTGTGAGATGGTATCTCATTGTGGTTTTGATTTGCATTTCTCTGATGGCCAGTGATGGTGAGCATTTTTTCATGTGTTTTTTGGCTGCATAAATGTCTTCTTTTGAGAAGTGTCTGTTCATGTCCTTCGCCCACTTTTTGATGGGGTTGTTTGTTTTTTTCTTGTAAATTTGTTGGAGTTCATTGTAGATTCTGGATATTAGCCCTTTGTCAGATGAGTAGGTTGCGAAAATTTTCTCCCATTTTGTAGGTTGCCTGTTCACTCTGATGGTAGTTTCTTTTGCTGTGCAGAAGCTCTTGAGTTTAATTAGATCCCATTTGTCAATTTTGGCTTTTGTTGCCATTGCTTTTGGTGTTTTAGACATGAAGTCCTTGCCCATGCCTATGTCCTGAATGGTAATGCCTAGGTTTTCTTCTAGGGTTTTTATGGTTTTAGGTCTAACATTTAAGTCTTTAATCCATCTTGAATTGATTTTTGTATAAGGTGTAAGGAAGGGATCCAGTTTCAGCTTTCTACATATGGCTAACCAGTTTTCTCAGCACCATTTATTAAATAGGGAATCCTTTCCCCATTTCTTGTTTTTGTCAGGTTTGTCAAAGATCAGATAGTTGTAGATATGTGGCATTATTTCTGACGGCTCTGTTCTGTTCCATTGATCTATATCTCTGTTTTGGTACCAGTACCATGCTGTTTTGGTTACTGTAGCCTTGTAGTATAGTTTGAAGTCAGGTAGTGTGATGCCTCCAGCTTTGTTCTTTTGGCTTAGGATTGACTTGGCGATGCGGGCTCTTTTTTGGTTCCATATGAACTTTAAAGTAGTTTTTTCCAATTCTTTGAAGAAAGTCATTGGTAGCTTGATGGGGATGGCATTGAATCTGTAAATTACCTTGGGAAGGATGGCCATTTTCATGATACTGATTCTTCCTACCCATGAGCATGGAATGTTCTTCCATTTGTTTGTATCCTCTTTTATTTCCTTGAGCAGTGGTTTGTAGTTCTCCTTGAAGAGGTCTTTCACATCCCTTGTAAGTTGGATTCCTAGGTATTTTATTCTCTTTGAAGCAATTGTGAATGGGAGTTCACTCATGATTTGGCTCTCTGTTTGTCTGTTATTGATGTATAAGAATGCTTGTGATTTTTGCACATTGATTTTGTATCCTGAGACTTTGCTGAAGTTGCTTATCAGTTTAAGGAGATTTTGGGCTGAGACAATGGGGTTTTCTAGATATACTATCATGTCATCTGCAAACAGGGACAATTTGACTTCCTCTTTTCCTAATTGAATACCCTTGATTTCCTTCTCCTGCCTAATTGCCCTGGCCAGAACTTCCAACACTATGTTGAATAGAAGTGGTGAGAGAGGGCATCCCTGTCTTGTGCCAGTTTTCAAAGGGAATGCTTCCAGTTTTTGGCCATTCAGTATGATATTGGCTGTGGGTTTGTCATAAATAGCTCTTATTATTTTGAGATATGTCCCATCAATTCCTAATTTATTGAGAGTTTTTAGCATGAAGTGGTGTTGAATTTTGTCAAAGGCCTTTTCTGCATCTATTGAGATAATCATGTGGTTTTTGTCTTTGGTTCTGTTTATATGCTGGATTACATTTATTGATTTGCGTATATTGAACCAGCCTTGCATCCCAGGGATGAAGCCCACTTGATCATGGTGGATAAGCTTTTTGATTTGCTGCTGGATTCTGTTTGCCAGTATTTTATTGAGGATTTTTGCATCAATGTTCATCGAGGATATTGGTCTAAAATTCTCTTTTTTGGTTGTGTCTCTGCCAGGCTTTGGTATCAGGATGATGCTGGCCTCATAAAATGAGTTAGGGAGGATTCCCTCTTTTTCTATTGATTGGAATAGTTTCAGAAGGAATGGTACCAGCTCCGCCTTGTACCTCTGGTAGAATTCGGCTGTGAATCCATCTGGACCTGGACTTTTTTTGATTGGTAAGCTATTGATTATTGCCACAATTTCAGCTCCTGTTATTGGTCTATTCAGAGATTCAACTTCTTCCTGGTTTAGTCTTGGGAGGGTGTATGTGTTGAGGAATTTATGCATTTCTTCTAGATTTTCTAGTTTATTTGCATAGAGGTGTTTGTAATATTCTCTGATGGTCGTTTGTATTTCTGTGGGATCGGTGGTGATATCCCCTTTATCATTTTTTATTGCATCTATTTGATTCTTCTCTCTTTTTTTCTTTATTAATCTTGCTAGCGGTCTATCAATTTTGTTGATCCTTTCAAAAAACCAGCTCCTGGATTCATTTATTTTTTGAAGGGTTTTTTGTGTCTCTATTTCCTTCAGTTCTGCTCTGATTTTAGTTATTTCTTGCCTTCTGCTAGCTTTTGAATGTGTTTGCTCTTGCTTTTCTAGTTCTTTTAATTGTGATGTTAGGGTGTCAATTTTGGATCTTTCCTGCTTTCTCTTGTGGGCATTTAGTGCTATAAATTTCCCTCTACACACTGCTTTGAATGCATCCCAGAGATTCTGGTATGTTGTGTCTTGGTTCTCGTTGGTTTCAAAGAACATCTTTATTTCTGCCTTCATTTCGTTATGTACCCAGTAGTCATTCAGGAGCAGGTTGTTCAGTTTCCACGTAGTTGAGCGGTTTTGAGTGAGATTCTTAATCCTGAGTTCTAGCTTGATTGCACTGTGATCTGAGAGACAGTTTGTTATAATTTCTGTTCTTTTACATTTATTGAGGAGAGCTTTACTTCCAAGTATATGGTCAATTTTGGAATAGGTGTGGTGTGGTGCTGAAAAAAATGTATATTCTGTTGATTTGGGGTGGAGAGTTCTGTAGATGTCTATTAAGTCCGCTTGGTGCAGAGCTGAGTTCAATTCCTGGGTATCCTTGTTGACTTTCTGTCTCGTTGATCTGTCTAATGTTGATAGTGGGGTGTTAAAGTCTCCCATTATTATTGTGTGGGAGTCTAAGTCTCTTTGTAGGTCACTCAGGACTTGCTTTATGAATCTGGGTGCTCCTGTATTGGGTGCATATATATTTAGGATAGTTAGCTCTTCTTGTTGAATTAATCCCTTTACCATTATGTAATGGCCTTCTTTGTCTCTTTTGATCTTTGTTGGTTTAAAGTCTGTTTTATGAGAGACTAGGATTGCAACCCCTGCCTTTTTTTGTTTTCCATTTGCTTGGTAGATCTTCCTCCATCCTTTTATTTTGAGCCTATGTGTGTCTCTGCACGTGAGATGGGTTTCCTGAATACAGCACACTGATGGGTCTTGAGTCTTTATCCAGTTTGCCAGTCTGTGTCTTTTAATTGGAGCATTTAGTCCATTTACATTTAAAGTTAATATTGTTATGTGTGAATTTGATCCTGTCATTATGATGTTAGCTGGATATTTTGCTCGTTAGTTGATGCAGTCTCTTCCTAGTCTCGATGTTCTTTACATTTCAGTATGATTTTGCAGTGGCTGGTACCGGTTGTGCCTTTCCATGTTTAGCGCTTCCTTCAGGAGCTCTTTTAGGGCAGGCCTGGTGGTGACAAAATCTCTCAGCATTTGCTTGTCTGTAAAGTATTTTATTTCTCCTTCACTTATGAAGCTTAGTTTGGCAGGATATGAAATTCTGGGTTGAAAATTCTTTTCTTTAAGAATGTTGAATATTGGCCCCCACTCTCTTCTGGCTTGTAGGGTTTCTGCCGAGAGATCCGCTGTTAGTCTGATGGGCTTCCCTTTGATGGTAACCCGACCTTTCTCTCTGGCTGCCCTTAACATTTTTTCCTTCATTTCAACTTTGGTGAATCTGACAATTATGTGTCTTGGAGTTGCTCTTCTCGAGGAGTATCTTTGTGGCGTTCTCTGTATTTCCTGAATCTGAATGTTGGCCTGCCTTGCTAGATTGGGGAAGTTCTCCTGGATAATATCCTGCAGAGTGTTTTCCAACTTGTTTCCATTCTCCCCGTCACTTTCAGGTACACCAATCAGACGTAGATTTGGTCTTTTCATATAGTCCCACATTTCTTGGAGGCTTTGCTCGTTTCTTTTTATTCTTTTTTCTCTAAACTTCCCTACTCGCTTCATTTCATTCATTTCATCTTCCAGGGCTGATACACTTTCTTCCATTTGATCGCATCGGCTCCTGAGGCTTCTGCATTCTTCACGTAGTTCTCGAGCCTTGGTTTTCAGCTCCATCAGCTCCTTTAAGCACTTCTCTGTATTGGTTATTCTAGTTATACATTCTTCTAAATTTTTTTCAAAGTTTTCAACTTCTTTGCCTTTGGTTTGAATATCCTCCCATAGCTCGGAGTAATTTGATCGTCTGAAGCCTTCTTCTCTCAGCTCGTCAAAGTCATTCTCCGTCCAGCTTTGTTCCGTTGCTGGTGAGGAACTGCGTTCCTTTGGAGGAGGAGAGGTACTCTGGTTTTTAGAGTTTCCAGTTTTTCTGCTCTGTTTGTTCCCCATCTTTGTGGTTTTATCTACTTTTGGTCTTTGATGATGGTGATGTACAGATGGGTTTTTGGTGTGGATGTCCTTTCTGTTAGTTTTCCTTCTAACAGACAGAACCCTCAGCTGCAGGTCTGTTGGAGTACCTGGCCGGCCTTGTGAGGTGTCAGCCTGCCCCTGCTGGGGGGTGCCTCCCAGTTAGGCTGCTCGGGGGTCAGGGGTCAGGGACCCACTTGAGGAGGCAGTCAGCCCGTTCTCAGATCTCCAGCTGCGTGCTGGGAGAACCACTGCTCTCCTCACAGCTGTCAGACAGGGACATTTAAGTCTGCAGAGGTTACTGCTGTCTTTTTGTTTGTCTGTGTCCTGCCCCCAGAGGTGGAGCCTACAGAGGCAGGCAGGCCTCCTTGAGCTGTGGTGGGCTCCACCCAGATCAAGCTTCCAGGCTGCTTTGTTTACCTAAGGGAGCCTGGGCAATGGCGGGCGCCCCTCCCCCAGCCTCGCTGCCGACTTGCTGTTTGATCTCAGACTGCTGTGCTAGCAATCAGCGAAACTCCGTGGGCGTAGGACCCTCTGAGCCAGGTGCGGGCTATACTCTCCTGGGGGCACCGTTTCCTAAGCCCGTCGGAAAAGCACAGTATTCGGGTGGGAGTGGCCCGATTTTCCAGGTGATGTCTGTCACCCCTGGAAGGGGAACTCCCTGACCCCTTGCGCTTCCCGAGTGAGGAAATGCCTCGCCCCTGCTTCGGCTGGCGCACGGTGCGCTCACCCACTGACCTGCGCCCACTGTCTGGCACTCCCTAGTGAGATGAACACGGTACCTCAGATGGAAATGCAGAAATCACCCGTCTTCTGCGTCGCTCGCGCTGGGAGCTCTAGACCGGAGCTGTTCCAATTCGGCCATCTTGGCTCCCCCGAAACTTCTTTTTGATAGAAGAGTTTACAAACTCTCTTTTTGTAGAATATGCAAGTGCATATTTGGAGCTGGTGGGGTCCAATGCTGGAAAAGGGAACATCCTCAGATAGAGACTAGACAGAAGCATTCCCAGAAACTTGTTTGTGACGAGTGCATTCAACTCACAGACTTGAAGGTTTCTTTTGAAAGAGCAGTTTTGGAACACTCTTTTTGTGGAACCTGCTAGTGTATATTAGGAGCGCTGTGAGGCCTATGCTGGGAAATGTAATGTCTCCACTTAAAAACTAGACAGAAGGATTCTCAGAAACTTCTGTGTGATGAGTGCATTCAACTCACAGACTTGAACTTTCCTTTTGATAGAACAGTTTTGAAACACTCCTTCTGCAGTATCTGCAAGTGTTTATTTCGAGCGCTTTGAGGCCTATGTTGGAAAAGGAAATGTCTTCAAATAACAACTACACAGAAGCATTCTCAGAAACTTCTTTGTGATGAGTGCATTCAACTCACAGACTTGAACCTTCCTTTTGAAAGAGCAGTTTTGAAACACTCTTTTTGTAGAATCTGCAAGAGGATATTTGGAGCGTTGTGAAGCCTATGCAGGAAAATGAAATATCTTCACCTAAAAACTAGACAGAAGCATTCTCAGAAACTTCTCTGTGATGAGTGCATTCAACTCACGGACTTGAACATTCCTTTTGATAGAGCAGTTTGGAAACACTCCTTTTGTAAAATCTGCAAGTGTTTATTTGGAGCGCTCTGAGGCCAATGCTGGAAAAGGAAATATCTTCAAATAAAAATTAGAAGCATTCTCAGAAACTTCTTTGTGATGAGGGCATTCAACTCACAGACTTGAACCTTCCTTTTGAAAGAGCAGTTTTGGAACACTCTTTTTGTAGAATCTGCAAGTAGATATTTGGAGCGATTTGAGGCCTATGCTGGGAAATGAAATGTCTTCACCTAAAAACTAGACAGAAGCATTCTCAGAAACTTCTGTATGATGAGTGCATTCAACTCACAGACTTGAACGTTCCTTTTGATAGAACAGTTTTGAAACACTCCTTCTGCAGAATCTGCAAGTGTTTATTTCGAGCGCTTTGAGGCCTAAGCTGGAAAAGGAAATGTCTTCAAGTAACAACTACACAGAAGCATTCTCAGAAACTTCTTTGTGATGAGTGCATTCAACTGACGGACTTGAACCTTCCTTTTGAAAGAGCAGTTTTGAAACACTCTTTTTGTAGAATCTGCAAGTAGGTATTTGGAGCGCTGTGAGGCCTATGCTGGGAAATGAAATATCTTCACCTAAAAACTAGATAGAAGCATACTCAGAAACATCTGTGTGATGAGTGCATTCAACTCACAGACTTGAACATTCCTTTTGATAGAGCAGTTTGGAAACACTCCTTTTGTAAAATCTGCAAGTGTTTATTTGGAGCGCTCTGATTCCTATGCTGGAAAAGGAAATATCTTCAAATGAAAACTAGACAGAAGCATTCTCAGAAACTTCTTTGTGATGAGTGCATTCTACTCGCAGAGTTGAATCTTCTTTTTGATAGAAGAGTTTTCAAACTCTCTTTTTGTAGCATCTGCAAGTGCATATTTAGAGCTGTTGGAGGCCTATGCTGGAACAGGGAACATCCTCAGATAGAGACTAGACAGAAGCATTCCCAGAAACTTGTTTGTGACGAGTGCATTCAACTCACAGACTTGAACGTTTCTTTTGAAAGAGCAGTTTTGGAACACTCTTTTTGTGGAATCTGCTAGTGTATATTTGGAGCGCTGTGAGGCCTATGCTGGGAAATGTAATGTCTCCACTTAAAAACTAGACAGAAGCATTCTCAGAAACTTCTGTGTGATGAGTGCATTCAACTCACAGACTTGAACGTTCCTTTTAAGAGAACAGTTTCGAAACACTCTTTCTGCAGAATCTGCAAGTGTTTATTTCGAGCGCTTTGAGGCCTATGCTGGAAAAGGAAGTGTCTTCAAATAAAAACTACACAGAAGCATTCTCAGAAACTTCTTTGTGATGAGTGCATTGAACTCACAGACTTGAACCTTTCTTTTGAAAGAGCAGTTTTGAAACACACTTTTTGTAGAATCTGCAAGTGGATATTTGGAGAGCTTTGAGGCCTATGCTGGGAAATGAAATATCTTCACCTGAAAACTAGACAGAAGCATTCTAAGAAACTTCTGTGTGATGAGTGCATTCAACTCACAGACTTGAACGTTCCTTTTGAAAGAACAGTTTTGAAACACTCCTTCTGCAGAATCTGCAAGTGTTTATTTCAAGCACTTTGAGGCCTATGCTGGAAAAGGAAATGTCCTCAAATAACAACTAGAAAGAAGCATCCTCAGAAACTTCTTTGTGATGAGTGCATTCAACTCACAGACTTGAACCTTCCTTTTGAAAGAGCAGTTTTGAAACACTCTTTTTGTAGAATCTGCAAGTGGATATTTGGAGCGCTTTTAGGCCTATGCTGGGAAATGAAATATCTTCAACTAAAAACTAGACAGAAGCATTCTCAGAAACTTCTGGGTGATGAGTGCATTCAACTCACAGACTTGAACGTTCCTTTTGATAGAACAGTTTTGAAACACTCCTTCTGCAGCATCTGCAAGTGCTTATTTCGAGCGCTTTGAGGCCTATGCTGGAAAAGGAAATGTCTTCAAATAAAAACTGGACAGAAGCATTCTCAGAAACTTGTTTGTGATGAGTGCATTCTACTCGCTGAGTTGAACCTTCTTTTTGGTAGAAGAGTTTTCAAACGCTCTTTTTGTAGAATCTGCAAGTGCATATTTGGAGCTTTTGGAGGCCTATGCTGGAAAAGGGAACATCCTCAGATAGAGACTAGACAGAAGCATTCCCAGAAACTTGTTTGTGACGAGTGCATTCAACTCACAGACTTGAACGTTTCTTTTGAAATAGCAGTTTCGGAACACTCTTTTTGTGGAATCTCCTAGTGTATATTTGGGGCTCTGTGAGGCCTATGCTGGGAAATGTAATGTCTCCACTTAAAAAGTAGACAGAAGCATTCTCAGAAACTTCTGTGTGATGAGTGCATTCAGCTCTTAGACTTGAACGTTCCTTTTGATAGAACAGTTTTGAAACACTCTTTCTGCAGAATCTGCAATTGTTTATTTCGAGCGCTTTGAGGCCTATGCTGGAAAACGAAATGTCTTCAAATAACAACTACACAGAAGCATTCTCAGAAACTTCTTTGTGATGAGTGCATTCAACTCACAGACTTGAACTTTTCTTTTGAAAGAGCAGTTTTGGAACACTCTTTTTGTAGAATCTGCAAGTGGATATTTGGAGAGCATTGAGGCCTATGCTGGGAAATGAAATATCATCACCTAAAAACTAGACAGAAGCATTCTCAGAAACTTCTGTGTGATGAGTGCATTCAACTCACAGACTTGACCATTCCTTTTGTTAGAACAGTTTTGAAACACTCCTTCTGCAGAATCTGCAAGTGTTTATTTCGAGCGCTTTGAGGCCTATGCTGGAAAAGGAAATGTCTTCAAATAACAACTATACAGAAGCATTCTCAGAAACTTCTTTGTGATGAGTGCATTCAACTCACAGACTTGAACCTTCCTTTTGAAAGAGCAGTTTTGAAACACACTTTTTGTAGAATCTGCAAGTGGATATTTGGAGAGCTTTGAGGCCTATGCTGGGAAATGAAATATCTTCACTTAAAAACTAGACAAAAGCATTCTAAGAAACTTCTGTGTGATGAGGGCATTCAACTCACAGACTTGAACGTTCCTTTTGATAGAACAGTTTTGAAACACTCCTTCTGCAGAATCTGCAAGTGTTTATTTCGAGCACTTTGAGGCCTATGCTGGAAAAGGAAATGTCTTCAAATAACAACTACAAAGAAGCATTCTCAAAAACTTGATTGTGATGAGTGCATTCAACTCACAGACTTGAACCTTCCTTTTGAAAGAGCAGATTTGAAACACTCTTTTTGTAGAATCTGCAAGTGGATATTTGGAGCGATTTGAGGCCTATGCTGGAAAACGAAATGTCTTCAAATAACAACTACACAGAAGAATTCTCAGAAACTTCTGTGTGATGAGTGCATTCAACTCACATACTTGAACGTTTCTTTTGAAAGATCAGTTTTGGAACACTCTTTTTGTGGAATCTGCTAGTGTATATTTGGAGCGCTGTGAGGCCTATGCTGGGAAATGTAATGTCTCCACTTAAAAACTAGACAGAAGCATTCTCAGAGACTTCTCTGTGATGAGTGCATTCAACTCACAGACTTGAACATTCCTTTTGATAGAGCAGTTTGGAAACACTCCTTTTGTAAAATCTGCAAGTGTTTATTTGGAGCGCTCTGAGGCCTATGCTGGAAAAGGAAATATCTTCAAATAAAAACTAGACAGAAGCATTCTCAGAAACTTCTTTGTGATGAGTGCATTCTACTCGCAGAGTTGAACCTTCTTTTTGATAGAAGAGTTTTCAAACTCTCTTTTTGTAGAATCTGCAAGTGCATATTTGCAGCTGTTGGAGACCAATGCTGGAAAAGGGAACATCCTCAGATAGAGACTGGACAGAAGCATTCACAGAAACTTGTCTGTGACGAGTTCATTCAACTCACAGACTTGAAGGTTTCTTTTGAAAGAGCAGTTTTGGAACACTCTGTTTGTGGAACCTGCTTGTGTATATTTGGAGCGCTGTGAGGCCTATGCTGGGGAATGTAATGTCTCCACTTAAAAGCAAGACAGAAGCATTCTCAGAAACTTCTGTGTGATGAGTGCATTCAACTCACAGACTTGAACGTTCCTTTTGATAGAACAGTTTTGAAACACTCTTTCTGCAGAATCTGCAAGTGTTTATTTCGAGCGCTTTGAGGCCTATGCTGGAAAAGGAAATGTCTTCAAATAACAACAACACAGAAGCATTCTCAGAAACTTCTTTGTGATGAGTGCATTCAACTCACAGACTTGAACCTTCCTTTTGAAAGAGCAGTTTTGAAACACTCTTTTTGTAGAATCTGCAAGTAGATATTCAGAGCGCTTTGAGGCCTATACTGGGAAATGAAATAACTTCACCTAAAAATTAGACAGAAGCATTCTCAGAAACTTCTGTGTGATGAGTCCATTCAACTCACAGACTTGAACGTTCCTTTTGATAGAACAGTTTTGAAACCCTCCTTCTGCAGAATCTGCAAGTGTTTATTTCGAGCGCTTTGAGGCTTATGCTGGAAAAGGAAATGTCTTCAAATAACAACTACCCAGAAGTATTCTCAGAAACTTCTTTGTGATGAGTGCATTCAACTCACAGACTTGAACCTTCCTTTTGAAAGAGTAGTTTTGAAACACTCCTTTTGTAGAATCTGCAAGTGAATATTTGGAGCGCTTTGAGGCCTATGCTGGGAAATGAAATATCTTCACCTAAAAACTAGACAGAAGCATTCTCAGAAACTTCTGTGGGATGAGTACATTCAACTCACTGACTTGAACATTCCTTTTGATAGAGCAGTTTGGAAACACTCCTTTTGTAAAATCTGCAAGTGTTTATTTGGAGCGCTCTGAGGCCTATGCTGGAAAAGGAAATATCTTCAAATAAAAACAAGACAGAAGCATTCTCAGAAACTTCTTTGTGATGAGTGCATTCTACTCGCAGAGTTGAACCTTCTTTTTGAGAGAAGAGTTTTCAAACTCTCTTTTTGTAGAATCTGCAAGTGCATATTTGGAGCTGTTGGAGGCCAATGCTGGAAAAGGGAACATCCTCAGATAGAGACTACACAGAAGCATTCCCAGAAACTTGTTTGTGACGAGTGGATTCAACTCACTGACTTGATCGTTTCTTTTGAAAGAGCAGTTTTGGAACACCCTTTTTGTGGAATCTGCTTGTGTATATTTGGAGCGCTGTGAGGCCTATGCTGGGAAATGTAATGTCTCCACTTAAAACCTAGACAGAAGCATTCTCAGAAACTTCTGTGTGATGAGTGCATTCAACTCACAGACTTGAACGTTCCTTTTGATAGAACAGTTTTGAAACACTCTTTCTGCAGAATCTGCAAGTGTTTAGTTCGAGCGCTTTGAGGCCTATGCTGGAAAAGGAAATGCCTTCAAATAACAACTACACAGAAGCATTCTCAGAAACTTTTTTGTGATGAGTGCATTCAACTCACAGACTTGAACCTTCCTTTTGAAATAGCAGTTTTGAAGCACTCTTTTTGTAGAATCTGCAAGTGGATCTTTGGAGCGCTTTGAGGAGTATGCTGGGAAATGAAATATCTTCACCTAAAAACTAGACAGAAGCATTCTCAGAAACTTCTGGGTGATGAGTGCATTCAACTCACAGACTTGAACGTTCCTTTTGATAGAACAGTTTCTAAACACTCTTTCTGCAGAATCTGCAAGTGTTTATTTCGAGCGCTTTGAGGACTATGCTGGAAAAGGAAATGTCTTCAAATAACAACTACACAGAAGCATTCTCAGAAACTACTTTGTGATGAGTGCATTCAACTCACAGACTTGAACCTTCCTTTTGAAAGAGCAGTTTTGAAACACTCTTTTTGTAGAATCTGCAAGCGGATATTTGGAGCGCTTAGAGGCCTATGCTGGGAAATGAAATATCTTCACCTAAAAACTAGACAGAAGCATTCTCAGAAACTTCTGTGTGATGAGTGCATTCAGCTCACAGACTTCAACGTTCCTTTTGATAGAGCAGTTTGGAAACACTCCTTTTGTAAAATCTGCAAGTGTTTATTTGGAGCGCTCTGAGGCCTATGCTGGAAAAGAAATATCTTCAAATAAAAACTAGAGAGAAGCATTCTCAGAAACTTGTTTGTGATGAGTGCATTCTACTCGCTGGGTTGAACCTTCTTTTTGGTAGAAGAGTTTTCAAACGCTCTTTTTGTAGAATCTGCAAGTGCATATTTGGAGCTTTTGGAGGCCTATGCTGGAAAAGGGAACATCCTCAGATAGAGACTAGACAGAAGCATTCCCAGAAACTTGTTTGTGACGAGTGCATTCAACTCACAGACTTGAACGTTTCTTTTGAAATAGCAGTTTCGGAACACTCTTTTTGTGGAATCTGCTAGTGTATATTTGGAGCTCTGTGAGGCCTATGCTGGGAAATGTAATGTCTCCACTTAAAAAGTAGACAGAAGCATTCTCAGAAACTTCTGTGTGAGGAGTGCATTCAGCTCTTAGACTTGAACGTTCCTTTTGATAGAACAGTTTTGAAACACTCTTTCTGCAGAATTTGCAATTGTTTATTTCGAGCGCTTTGAGGCCTATGCTGGAAAACGAAATGTCTTCAAATAACAACTACACAGAAGCATTCTCAGAAACTTCTTTGTGATGAGTGCATTCAACTCACAGACTTGAACGTTTCTTTTGAAAGAGCAGTTTTGGAACACTCTTTTTGTGGAATCTGCTAGTGTATATTTGGAGCGCTGTGAGGCCTATGCTGGGAAATGTAGTGTCTCCACTTAAAAAGTAGACAGAAGCATTCTCAGAAACTTCTGTGTATTGAGTGCATTCAACTCACAGACTTCAACGTTCCTTTTGATAGAACAGTTTTGAAACACTCCTTCTGCAGAATCTGCAAGTGTTTATTTCGAGCGCTTTGAGGCCTATGCTGGAAAAGGAAATGTCTTCAAATAACAACTACACAGAAGCATTCTCAGAAACTTGTTTGTGATGAGTGCATTCAACTCACAGACTTGAAACTTCCTTTTGAAAGAGCAGTTTTGAAACACACTTTTTGTAGAATCTGCAAGTGGATATTTGGAGAGCTTTGAGGCCTATGCTGGGAAATGAAATATCTTCACTTAAAAACTAGACAGAAACATTCTAAGAAACTTCTGTGTGATGAGTGCATTCAACTCACAGACTTGAACGTTCCTTTTGATAGAACAGTTTTGAAACACTCCTTCTGCAGAATCTGCAAGTGTTTATTTCGAGCACTTTGAGGCCTATGCTGGAAAAGGTAATGTCTTCAAATAACAACTACAAAGAAGCATTCTCAAAAACTTGATGGTGATGAGTGCATTCAACTCACAGACTTGAACCTTCCTTTTGAAAGAGCAGTTTTGAAACACTCTTTTCGTAGAATCTGCAAGTGGATATTTGGAGCGCTTTGAGGCCTATGCTGGAAAACGAAATGTCTTCAAATAACAACTACACAGAAGAATTCTCAGAAACTTCTTTGTGATGAGTGCATTCAACTCACAGACTTGAACGTTTCTTTTGAAAGATCAGTTTTGGAACACTCTTTTTGTGGAATCTGCTAGTGTATATTTGGAGCGCTGTGAGGCCTATGCTGGGAAATGTAATGTCTCCACTTAAAAACTAGACAGAAGCATTCTCAGAGACTTCTCTGTGATGAGTGCATTCAACTCACAGACTTGAACATTCCTTTTGATAAAGCAGTTTGGAAACACTCCTTTTGTAAAATCTGCAAGTGTTTATTTGGAGCGCTCTGAGGCCTATGCTGGAAAAGGAAATATCTTCAAATAAAAACTAGACAGAAACATTCTCAGAAACTTATTTGTGATGAGTGCATTCTACTCGCAGAGTTGAATCTTCTTTTTGATAGAAGAGTTTTCAAACTCTCTTTTTGTAGAATCTGCAAGTGCATATTTGCAGCTGTTGGAGGCCAATGCTGGAAAAGGGAACATCCTCAGATAGAGACTGGACAGAAGCATTCCCAGAAACTTGTTTGTGACGAGTGCATTCAACTCACAGACTTGAAGGTTTCTTTTGAAAGAGCAGTTTTGGAACACTCTTTTTGTGGAATCTGCTTGTGCATATTTGGAGCGCTGTGAGGCCTATGCTGGGGAATGTAATGTCTCCCCTTAAAAACAAGACAGAAGCATTCTCAGAAACTTCTTTGTGATGAGTGCATTCAACTCACAGACTTGAACGTTCCTTTTGATAGAACAGTTTTGAAACACTCTTTCTGCAGAATCTGCAAGTGTTGATTTCGAGCGCTTTGAGGCCTATGCTGGAAAAGGAAATGTCTTCAAATAACAACTACACAGAAGCATTCTCAGAAACTTCTTTGTGATGAGTGCATTCAATTCACAGACTTGAACCTTCCTTTTGAAAGAGCAGTTTTGAAACACTCTTTTTGTGGAATCTGCAAGTAGATATTTGGAGCGCTTTGAGGCCTATACTGGGAAATGAAATAACTTCACCTAAAAATGAGACAGAAGCATTCTCAGAAACTTCTGTGTGATGAGTCCATTCAACTCACAGACTTGAACGTTCCTTTTGATAGAACAGTTTTGAAACCCTCCTTCTGCAGAATCTGCAAGTGTTTATTTCGAGCGCTTTGAGGCTTATGCTGGAAAAGGAAATGTCTTCAAATAACAACTACCCAGAAGTATTCTCAGAAACTTCTTTGTGATGAGTGCATTCAACTCACAGACTTGAACCTTCCTTTTGAAAGAGCAGTTTTGAAACACTCCTTTTGTAGAATCTGCAAGTGAATATTTGGAGCGCTTTGAGGCCTATGCTGGGAAATGAAATATCTTCACCTAAAAACTAGACAGAAGCATTCTCAGAAACTACTGTGGGATGAGTACATTCAACTCACTGACTTGAACATTCCTTTTGATAGAGCAGTTTGGAAACACTCCTTTTGTAAAATCTGCAAGTGTTTATTTGGAGCGCTCTGAGGCCTATGCTGGAAAAGGAAATATCTTCAAATAAAAACAAGACAGAAGCATTCTCAGAAACTTCTTTGTGATGAGTGCATTCTACTCGCAGAGTTGAACCTTCTTTTTGATAGAAGAGTTTTCAAACTCTCTTTTTGTAGAATCTGCAAGTGCATATTTGGAGCTGTTGGAGGCCAATGCTGGAAAAGGGAACATCCTCAGATAGAGACTACACAGAAGCATTCCCAGAAACTTGTTTGTGACGAGTGTATTCAACTCACTGACTTGATCGTTTCTTTTGAAAGAGCAGTTTTGGAACACCCTTTTTGTTGAATCTGCTTGTGTATATTTGGAGCGCTGTGAGGCCTATGCTGGGAAATGTAATGTCTCCACTTAAAACCTAGACAGAAGCATTCTCAGAAACTTCTGTGTGATGAGTGCATTCAACTCACAGACTTGAACGTTCCTTTTGATAGAACAGTTTTGAAACACTCTTTCTGCAGAATCTGCAAGTGTTTAGTTCGAGCGCTTTGAGGCCTATGCTGGAAAAGGAAATGCCTTCAAATAACAACTACACAGAAGCATTCTCAGAAACTTTTTTGTGATGAGTGCATTCAACTCACAGACTTGAACCTTCCTTTTGAAAAAGCAGATTTGAAGCACTCTTTTTGTAGAATCTGCAAGTGGATCTTTGGAGCGCTTTGAGGAGTATGCTGGGAAATGAAATATCTTCACCTAAAAACTAGACAGAAGCATTCTCAGAAACTTCTGGGTGATGAGTGCATTCAACTCACAGACTTGAACGTTCCTTTTGATAGAACAGTTTCTAAACACTCTTTCTGCAGAATCTGCAAGTGTTTATTTTGAGCGCTTTGAGGACTATGCTGGAAAAGGAAATGTCTTCAAATAACAACTACACAGAAGCATTCTCAGAAACTACTTTGTGATGAGTGCATTCAACTCACAGACTTGAACCTTCCTTTTGAAAGAGCAGTTTTGAAACACTCTTTTTGTAGAATCTGCAAGCGGATATTTGGAGCGCTTAGAGGCCTATGCTGGGAAATGAAATATCTTCACCTAAAAACTAGACAGAAGCATTCTCAGAAACTTCTGTGTGATGAGTGCATTCAGCTCACAGACTTCAACGTTCCTTTTGATAGAGCAGTTTGGAAACACTCCTTTTGTAAAATCTGCAAGTGTTTATTTGGAGCGCTCTGAGGCCTATGCTGGAAAAGAAATATCTTCAAATAAAAACTAGAGAGAAGCATTCTCAGAAACTTGTTTGTGATGAGTGCATTCTACTCGCTGAGTTGAACCTTCTTTTTGGTAGAAGAGTTTTCAAACGCTCTTTTTGTAGAATCTGCAAGTGCATATTTGGAGCTTTTGGAGGCCTATGCTGGAAAAGGGAACATCCTCAGAGAGAGACTAGACAGAAGCATTCCCAGAAACTTGTTTGTGACGAGTGCATTCAACTCACAGACTTGAACGTTTCTTTTGAAATAGCAGTTTCGGAACACTCTTTTTGTGGAATCTGCTAGTGTATATTTGGAGCTCTGTGAGGCCTATGCTGGGAAATGTAATGTCTCCACTTAAAAAGTAGACAGAAGCATTCTCAGAAACTTCTGTGTGAGGAGTGCATTCAGCTCTTAGACTTGAACGTTCCTTTTGATAGAACAGTTTTGAAACACTCTTTCTGCAGAATTTGCAATTGTTTATTTCGAGCGCTTTGAGGCCTATGCTGGAAAACGAAATGTCTTAAAATAACAACTACACAGAAGCATTCTCAGAAACTTCTTTGTGATGAGTGCATTCAACTCACAGACTTGAACGTTTCTTTTGAAAGAGCAGTTTTGGAACACTCTTTTTGTGGAATCTGCTAGTGTATATTTGGAGCGCTGTGAGGCCTATGCTGGGAAATGTAGTGTCTCCACTTAAAAAGTAGACAGAAGCATTCTCAGAAACTTCTGTGTATTGAGTGCATTCAACTCACAGACTTCAACGTTCCTTTTGATAGAACAGTTTTGAAACACTCCTTCTGCAGAATCTGCAAGTGTTTATTTCGAGCGCTTTGAGGCCTATGCTGGAAAAGGAAATGTCTTCAAATAAAAACTAAACAGAAGCATTCTCAGAAACTTGTTTGTGATGAGTGCATTCAACTCACAGACTTGAAACTTCCTTTTGAAAGAGCAGTTTTGAAACACACTTTTTGTAGAATCTGCAAGTGGATATTTGGAGAGCTTTGAGGCCTATGCTGGGAAATGAAATATCTTCACTTAAAAACTAGACAGAAACATTCTAAGAAACTTCTGTGTGATGAGTGCATTCAACTCACAGACTTGAACGTTCCTTTTGATAGAACAGTTTTGAAACACTCCTTCTGCAGAATCTGCAAGTGTTTATTTCGAGCACTTTGAGGCCTATGCTGGAAAAGGTAATGTCTTCAAATAACAACTACAAAGAAGCATTCTCAAAAACTTGTTTGTGATGAGTGCATTCAACTCACAGACTTGAACATTCCTTTTGAAAGAGCAGTTTTGAAACACTCTTTTCGTAGAATCTGCAAGTGGATATTTGGAGCGCTTTGAGGCCTATGCTGGAAAACGAAATGTCTTCAAATAACAACTACACAGAAGAATTCTCAGAAACTTCTTTGTGATGAGTGCATTCAACTCACAGACTTGAACGTTTCTTTTGAAAGATCAGTTTTGGAACACTCTTTTTGTGGAATCTGCTAGTGTATATTTGGAGCGCTGTGAGGCCTATGCTGGGAAATGTAATGTCTCCACTTAAAAACTAGACAGAAGCATTCTCAGAGACTTCTCTGTGATGAGTGCATTCAACTCACAGACTTGAACATTCCTTTTGATAGAGCAGTTTGGAAACACTCCTTTTGTAAAATCTGCAAGTGTTTATTTGGAGCGCTCTGAGGCCTATGCTGGAAAAGGAAATATCTTCAAATAAAAACTAGACAGAAACATTCTCAGAAACTTATTTGTGATGAGTGCATTCTACTCGCAGAGTTGAATCTTCTTTTTGATAGAAGAGTTTTCAAACTCTCTTTTTGTAGAATCTGCAAGTGCATATTTGCAGCTGTTGGAGGCCAATGCTGGAAAAGGGAACATCCTCAGATAGAGACTGGACAGAAGCATTCCCAGAAACTTGTTTGTGACGAGTGCATTCAACTCACAGACTTGAAGGTTTCTTTTGAAAGAGCAGTTTTGGAACACTCTTTTTGTGGAATCTGCTTGTGCATATTTGGAGCGCTGTGAGGCCTATGCTGGGGAATGTAATGTCTCCCCTTAAAAACAAGACAGAAGCATTCTCAGAAACTTCTTTGTGATGAGTGCATTCAACTCACAGACTTGAACGTTCCTTTTGATAGAACAGTTTTGAAACACTCTTTCTGCAGAATCTGCAAGTGTTGATTTCGAGCGCTTTGAGGCCTATGCTGGAAAAGGAAATGTCTTCAAATAACAACTACACAGAAGCATTCTCAGAAACTTCTTTGTGATGAGTGCATTCAATTCACAGACTTGAACCTTCCTTTTGAAAGAGCAGTTTTGAAACACTCTTTTTGTGGAATCTGCAAGTAGATATTTGGAGCGCTTTGAGGCCTATACTGGGAAATGAAATAACTTCACCTAAAAATTAGACAGAAGCATTCTCAGAAACTTCTGTGTGATGAGTCCATTCAACTCACATACTTGAACGTTCCTTTTGATAGAACAGTTTTGAAACCCTCCTTCTGCAGAATCTGCAAGTGTTTATTTCGAGCGCTTTGAGGCTTATGCTGGAAAAGGAAATGTCTTCAAATAACAACTACCCAGAAATATTCTCAGAAACTTCTTTGTGATGAGTGCATTCAACTCACAGACTTGAACCTTCCTTTTGAAAGAGCAGTTTTGAAACACTCCTTTTGTAGAATCTGCAAGTGAATATTTGGAGCACTTTGAGGCCTATGCTGTGAAATGAAATATCTTCACCTAAAAATTAGACAGAAGCATTCTCAGAAACTTCTGTGGGATGAGTACATTCAACTCACTGACTTGAACATTCCTTTTGATAGAGCAGTTTGGAAACACTCCTTTTGTAAAATCTGCAAGTGTTTATTTGGAGCGCTCTGAGGCCTATGCTGGAAAAGGAAATATCTTCAAATAAAAACTAGAGAGAAGCATTCTCAGAAACTTGTTTGTGATGAGTGCATTCTACTCGCAGAGTTGAACCTTCTTTTTGGTAGAAGAGTTTTCAAACTCTCTTTTTGTAGAATCTGCAAGTGCATATTTGGGGCTGTTGGAGGCCAATGCTGCAAACGGGAACATCCTCAGATTGAGACTAGACAGAAGCATTCCCAGAAACTTGTTTGTGACGAGTGCATTCAACTCAAGGACTTGAACGTTTCTTTTGAAAGAGCAGTTTTGGAACACTCTATTTGCAGAATCTGCTAGTGTATATTTGGAGCGCTCTGAGGCCTATGCTGGGAAATGGAATGTCTCCGCTTAAAAACTAGACAGAAGCATTCTCAGAAATTTCTGTGTGATGAGTGCATTCAACTCACAGACTTGAACGTTCCTTTTGATAGATCAGTTTTGAAACGCTCTTTCTGCAGAATCTGCAAGTGTTTATTTCGAGCGCTTTGAGGACTATGCTGTAAAAGGAAATGTCTTCAAATAACAACTATACAGAAGCATTCTCAGAAACTTCTGTGCGATGAGTGCATTCAACTCACCGACTTGAACCTTCCTTTTGAAAGAGCAGATTTGAAACACTCTTTTTGTAGAATCTGCAAGTGGATATTTGGAGCGCTTTCAGGCCTATGCTGGGAAATGAAATATCTTCACCTAAAAACTAGACAGAAGCATTCTCAGAAACTTCTGTGTGATAAGTGCATTCAACTCACAGACGTGAATATTCCTTTTGATAGAGCAGTTTGGAAACACTCCTTTTGTAAAATCTGCAAGTGTTTATTTGGAGTGCTCTGAGGCCTATGCTGGAAAAGAAATATCTTCAAATAAAAACTAGACAGAAGCATTCTCAGAAACTTCTTTGTGATGAGTGCATTCCACCCGCACAGTTGAACCTTCTTTTTGGTAGAAGAGTTTTCAAACTCTCTTTTTGTAGAATCTGCAAGTGCATATTTGGAGCTGTTGGAGGCCAATGCTGGAAACGGGAACATCCTCAGATAGAGACTAGACAGAAGCATTCCCAGAAACTTGTTGGTGACGGGTGCATTCAACTCAGAGAGTTGAACGTTTCTTTTGAAAGAGCAGTTTTGGAACACTCTTTTTGTAGAATCTGCTAGTGTATATTTGGAGCGCTCTGAGGCCTATGCTGAGAAATGGAATGTCTCCACTTAAAAACTAGACAGAAGCATTCTCAGAAACTTCTGTGTGATGAGTGCATTCAACTCACAGACTTGAACGTTCCTTTTGATAGAACAGTTTTGAAACACTCTTTCTGCAGGATCTCCAAGTGTTTATTTCGAGCGCTTTGAGGCCTATGCTGGAAAAGCAAATGTCTTCAAATAACAACTACACAGAAGCATTCTCAGAAACTTTTTTGTGATGAGTGCATTCAACTCACAGACTTGAACCTTCCTTTTGAAAGAGCAGTTTTGAAACACTCTTTTTGTAGAATCTGCAAGTGGATATTTGGAGCGCTTTGAGGCCTAGGCTGGTAAATGAAATATCTTCACCTAAAAACTAGACAGAAGCATTCTCAGAAACTTCTGTGTGATGAGTGCATTCAACTCACGGACTTGACCGTTCCTTTTGTTAGAACAGTTTTGAAACACTCCTTCTGCAGAATCTGCAAGTGTTTATTTCGAGCGCTTTGAGGCCTATGCTGGAAAAGGAAATGTCTTCAAATAACAACTACACAGAAGCATTCTCAGAAACTTGTTTGTGATGAGTGCATTCAACTCACAGACTTGAACGTTTCTTTTGAAATAGCAGTTTCGGAACACTCTTTTTGTGGAATCTGCTAGGGTATATTTGGAGCTCTGTGAGGCCTATGCTGGGAAATGTAATGTCTCCACTTAAAAACTAGACAGAAGCATTCTCAGAAACTTCTGTGTGATGAGTGCATTCAACTCACAGACTTGAACGTTCCTTTTGATAGAACAGTTTTGAAACACTCTTTCTGCAGAATCTGCAAGTGTTTATTTCGAGCGCTTTGAGGCCTATGCTGGGAAAGGAAATATCTTCAAATAACAACTACACAGAAGCATTCTCAGAAACTTCTTTGTGATGAGTGCATTCAACTCACAGACTTGAACCTTCCTTTTGAAAGAGCAGTTTTGAAACACTCTTTTTGTAGAATCTGCAAGTAGATATTTGGAGCGTTTTGAGGCCTATGCTGGGAAATGAAATATCTTCACCTAAAAATTAGACAGAATCATTCTCAGAAACTTCTTTGTGATGAGTGCATTCTACTCGCCGAGTTGAACCTTCTTTTTGATAGAAGAGTTTACAAACTCTCTTTTTGTAGAATATACAAGTGCATATTTGGAGCTGTTGGGGCCAATGCTGGAAAAGGGAACATCCACAGATAGAGGCTGGACAGAAGCATTCACAGAAACTTGTTTGTGATGAGTGCATTCAACTCACAGACATGAAGGTTTCTTTTGAAAGAGCAGTTTTGGAACACTCTTTTTGTGGAATCTGCTAGTGTATATTTGGAGCGCTGTGAGGCCTATGCTGGGAAATGTAATGTCTCCACTTAAAAACTAGACAGAAGCATTCTCAGAATCTTCTGTGTGATGAGTGCATTCAACTCACAGACTTGAACGTTCCTTTTGGTAGAACAGTTTTGAAACACTCTTTTTGTAGAATCTGCAAGTAGATATTTGAGCGTTTTGAGGCCTATTCTGGGAAATGATATATCTTCACCTAAAAACTAGACAGAAGCATTCTCAGAAACTTCTTTGTGATGAGTGCATTCAACTCACAGACTTGAACGTTCCTTTGATAGAATAGTTTTGAGATACTCCTTCTGCAGAATCTGCAAGTGTTTATTTCCAGCGCTTTGAGGCCTATGCTGGAAAAGGAAATGTCTTCAAATAATAACTAGACCAAAGCATTCTCAGAAACTTCTTTGTGATGAGTACATTCAACTCACAGTCTTGAAACTTCCTTTTGAAAAAGCAGTTTTGAAACACTCTTTTTGTAGAATCTGCAAGTGGATATTTGGAGTGCGTTGAGGCCTATGCTGGGAAATGAAATATCTTAACCTAAAAACTAGACAGAAGCATTCTCAGAAACTTCTGTGTGATGAGTGCATTCAACTCACAGACTTGAACATTCCTTTTGATAGAGCAGTTTGGAAACACTCCTTTTGTAAAATCTGCAAGTGTTTATTTGGAGCGCTCTGAGGCCTATGCTGGAAAAGAAATATCTTCAAATAAAAACTAGACAGAAGCATTCTCAGAAACTTCTTTGTCATGAGTGCATTCTACTCGCAGTGTTCAACCTTCTTTTTGGTAGAAGAGTTTTCAAACTCTCTTTTTGTAGAATCTGCAAGTGCATATTTGGAGCTGTTGGAGGCCAATGCTGGAAAAGGGAACATCCTCAGATAGAGACTAGACAGAAGCATTCCCAGAAACTTGATTGTGACAAGTGCATTCAACTCACAGACTTGATCGTTTCTTTTGAAAGAGCAGTTTTGGAACACTCTTTTTGTGGAATCTGCTTGTGTATATTTGGAGCGCTGTGAGGCCTATGCTGGGAAATGGAATGTCTCCACTTAAAAACTAGACAGAAGCATTCTCAGAAACTTCTGTGTGATGAGTGCATTCAACTCACAGACTTGAACGTTCCTTTCGATAGAACAGTTTTGAAACACTCTTTCTGCAGAATCTGCAAGTGTTTATTTCGAGCGCTTTGAGGCCTATGCTGGAAAAGGAAATGTCTTCAAATAACAACTACACAGAAGCATTCTCAGAAACTTTTTTGTGATGAGTGCATTCAACTCACAGACTTGAACCTTCCTTTTGAAAAAGCAGTTTTGAAACACTCTTTTTGTAGAATCTGCAAGTGGATCTTTGGAGCGCTTTGAGGAGTATGCTGGGAAATGAAATATCTTCAGCTAAAAACTAGACAGAAGCATTCTCAGAAACTTCTGTGTGATGAGTGCATTCAACTCACAGACTTGAACGTTCCTTTTGATAGAACAGTTTCTAAACCCTCTTTCTGCAGAATCTGCAAGTGTTTATTTCGCGCGCTTTGAGGACTATGCTGGAAAAGGAAATGTCTTCAAATAACAACTACACAGAAGCATTCTCAGAAACTACTTTGTGATGAGTGCATTCAACTCCCAGACTTGAACCTTCCATTTGAAAGAGCAGTTTTGAAACACTCTTTTTGTAGAATCTGCAAGTGGATATTTGGAGCGCTTAGAGGCCTATGCTGGGAAATGAAATACCTTCACCTAAAAACTAGACAGAATCATTCTCAGAAACTTCTTTGTGATGAGGGCATTCTACTCGCAGAGTTGAACCTTCTTTTTGATAGAAGAGTTTACAAACTCTCTTTTTGTAGGATATGCAAGTGCATATTTGGAGCTGTTGGGGGCCAACCCTGGAAAAGGGAACATCCTCAGATAGAGACTAGACAGAAGCATTCACAGAAACTTGTTTGTGACGAGTGCATTCAACTCACCGACTTGAAGGTTTCTTTTGAAAGAGCAGTTTTGGAACACTCTTTTTGTGGAATCTGCTAGTGTATATTTGGAGCGCTGTGAGGCCTATGCTGGGAAATGCAGTGTCTCCACTTAAAAACTAGACAGAAGCATTCTCGGAAGCTTCTCTGTGATGAGTGCATTCAACTCACAGACTTGAACGTTCCTTTTGATAGAACAGTTTTGAAACACTCCTTCTGCAGAATCTGCAAGTGTTTATTTCGAGCGCTTTTAGGCCTATGCTGGAAAAGGAAATGTCTTCAAGTAACAACTACACAGAAGCATTCTCAGAAACTTCTTTGTGATGAGTGCATTCAACTCACAGACTTGAACCTTCGTTTTGAAAGAACAGTTTGGAAACACTCTTTTTGTAGAATCTGCAAGTGGATATTTGGAGTGCGTTGAGGCCTATGCTGGGAAATGAAATATCTTCACCTAAAAACTAGACAGAAGCATTCTCAGAAACTTCTGTGTGATGAATGCATTCAACTCACAGATATGAACATTCCTTTTGATAGAGCAGTTTGGAAACACTCCTTTTGTAAAATCTGCAAGTGTTTATTTGGAGCGCTCTGAGGCCTATGCTGGAAAAGAAATATCTTCAAATAAAAACTATACAGAAGCATTCTCAGAAACTTCTTTGTGATGAGTGCATTCTACTCGCAGAGTTCAACCTTCTTTTTCTTAGAAGAGTTTTCAAACTCTCTTTTTGTAGAATCTGCAAGTGCATATTTGGAGCTGTTGGAGGCCAATGCTGGAAACGGGAACATCCTCAGATAGAGACTAGACAGAAGCATTCCCAGAAACTTGTTTGTGACGAGTGCATTCAACTCACAGACTTGAACGTTTCTTTTGAAAGAGCAGTTTTGGAACACTCTTTTTGTAGAATCTGCTAGTGTATATTTGCAGCGCTGTGAGGCCTATGCTGGGAAACGGAATGTCTCCACTTAAAAACTAGTCAGAAGCATTCTCAGAAACTTCTGTGTGATGAGTGCATTTAACTCACAGACTTGAACGTTCCTTTTGGTAGAACAGTTTTGAAACACTCTTTCTGCAGAATCTGCAAGTGTTTATTTCGAGCGCTTTGAGGCCTATGCTGGAAAACGAAATGTCTTCAAATAACAACTACACAGAAGCATTCTCAGAAACTTTTTTGTGACGAGTGCATTCAACTCACCGACTTGAACCTTCCTTTTGAAAGAGCAGTTTCGAAACACTCTTTTTGTAGAATCTGCAAGTGGATCTTTGGAGCGCTTTGAGGAGTATGCTGGAAATGTAATATCTTCACCTAAAAACTAGACAGAAGCATTCTCAGAAACTTCTGTGTGAGGAGTGCATTCAACTCACAGACTTGAACGGTCCTTTTGATACAACAGTTTCGAAACTCTCTTTCTGCAGAATCTGCAAGTGTTTATTTCGAGCGCTTTGAGGCCTATGCTGGAAAAGGAAATGTCTTCAAATAACAACTACACAGAAGCATTCTCAGAAACTTCTTTGTGGTGAGTGCATTCAACTCACAGACTTGAACCTTCCTTTTGAAAGAGCAGTTTTGAAACACACTTTTTGTAGAATCTGCAAGTAGATATTTGGAGCGCTTTGAGGCCTATGCTGGGAAATGAAATAACTTCACCTAAAAACTAGACAGAAGCATTCTCAGAAACTTCTGTATGATGAGTGCATTCAACTCACAGACTTGAACGTTCCTTTTGATAGAACAGTTTTGAAACCCTCCTTCTGCAGAATCTGCAAGTGTTTATTTCGAGCTCTTTGAGGCTTATGCTGGAAAAGGAAATGTCCTCAAATAACAACTATACAGAAGTATTCTCGGAAACTTCTTTGTGATGAGTGCATTCAACTCACAGACTTGAACCTTCCTTTTGAAAGAGCAGTTTTGAAACACACTTTTTGTAGAATCTGCAAGTGGATATTTGGAGCGCTTTGAGGCCTATGCTGGGAAATGAAATATCTTCACCTAAAAACTAGACAGAAGCATTCTCAGAAACTTCTTTGTGATGAGTGCATTCAACTCACTGACTTGAACATTCCTTTTGATAGAGCAGTTTGGAAACACTCCTTTTGTAAAATCTGCAAGTGTTTATTTGGAGCGCTCTGAGGCCTATGCTGGAAAAGGAAATATCTTCAAATAAAAACTAGACAGAAGCATTCTCAGAAACTTCTTTGTGATGAGTGCATTCTACTCGCAGAGTTGAACCTTCTTTTTGATAGAAGAGTTTTCAAACTCTCTTTTTGTAGAATCTGCAAGTGCATATTTGGAGCTGTTGGAGGCCAATGCTGGAAAAGGGAACATCCTCAGATAGAGACTAGACAGAAGCATTCCCAGAAACTTGTTTGTGACGAGTGCATTCAACTCACAGACTTGATCGTTTCTGTTGAAAGAGCAGTTTTGGAACACTCTTTTTGTGGAATCTGCTTGCGTATATTTGGAGCGCTGTGAGGCCTATGCTGGGAATTGTAATGTCTCCACTTAAAAACTAGACAGAAGCATTCTCAGAAACTTCTGTGTGATGAGTGCATTCAACTCACAGACTTGAACGTTCCTTTGGATAGAACAGTTTTGAAACACTCTTTCTGCAGAATCTGCAAGTGTTTATTTCGAGCGCTTTGAGGCCGATGCTGGAAAAGGAAATGTCTTCAAATAACAAGTACACAGAAGCATTCTCAGAAACTTTTTTGTGATGAGTGCATTCAACTCACAGACTTGAACCTTCCTTTTGAAAAAGCAGTTTTGAAACACTCTTTTTGTAGAATCTGCAAGTGGATCTTTGGAGCGCTTTGAGGAGTATGCTGGGAAATGAAATATCTTCAGCTAAAAACTAGACAGAAGCATTCTCAGAAACTTCTGTGTGATGAGTGCATTCAACTCACAGACTTGAACGTTCCTTTTGATAGAACAGTTTCTAAACCCTCTTTCTGCAGAATCTGCAAGTGTTTATTTCGCGCGCTTTGAGGACTATGCTGGAAAAGGAAATGTCTTCAAATAACAACTACACAGAAGCATTCTCAGAAACTACTTTGTGATGAGTGCATTCAACTCCCAGACTTGAACCTTCCATTTGAAAGAGCAGTTTTGAAACACTCTTTTTGTAGAATCTGCAAGTGGATATTTGGAGCGCTTAGAGGCCTATGCTGGGAAATGAAATACCTTCACCTAAAAACTAGACAGAATCATTCTCAGAAACTTCTTTGTGATGAGGGCATTCTACTCGCAGAGTTGAACCTTCTTTTTGATAGAAGAGTTTACAAACTCTCTTTTTGTAGGATATGCAAGTGCATATTTGGAGCTGTTGGGGGCCAACCCTGGAAAAGGGAACATCCTCAGATAGAGACTAGACAGAAGCATTCACAGAAACTTGTTTGTGACGAGTGCATTCAACTCACCGACTTGAAGGTTTCTTTTGAAAGAGCAGTTTTGGAACACTCTTTTTGTGGAATCTGCTAGTGTATATTTGGAGCGCTGTGAGGCCTATGCTGGGAAATGCAGTGTCTCCACTTAAAAACTAGACAGAAGCATTCTCGGAAGCTTCTCTGTGGTGAGTGCATTCAACTCACAGACTTGAACGTTCCTTTTGATAGAACAGTTTTGAAACACTCCTTCTGCAGAATCTGCAAGTGTTTATTTCGAGCGCTTTTAGGCCTATGCTGGAAAAGGAAATGTCTTCAAGTAACAACTACACAGAAGCATTCTCAGAAACTTCTTTGTGATGAGTGCATTCAACTCACAGACTTGAACCTTCGTTTTGAAAGAACAGTTTGGAAACACTCTTTTTGTAGAATCTGCAAGTGGATATTTGGAGTGCGTTGAGGCCTATGCTGGGAAATGAAATATCTTCACCTAAAAACTAGACAGAAGCATTCTCAGAAACTTCTGTGTGATGAATGCATTCAACTCACAGACTTGAACATTCCTTTTGATAGAGCAGTTTGGAAACACTCCTTTTGTAAAATCTGCAAGTGTTTATTTGGAGCGCTCTGAGGCCTATGCTGGAAAAGAAATATCTTCAAATAAAAACTATACAGAAGCATTCTCAGAAACTTCTTTGTGATGAGTGCATTCTACTCGCAGAGTTCAACCTTCTTTTTCTTAGAAGAGTTTTCAAACTCTCTTTTTGTAGAATCTGCAAGTGCATATTTGGAGCTGTTGGAGGCCAATGCTGGAAACGGGAACATCCTCAGATAGAGACTAGACAGAAGCATTCCCAGAAACTTGTTTGTGACGAGTGCATTCAACTCACAGACTTGAACGTTTCTTTTGAAAGAGCAGTTTTGGAACACTCTTTTTGTAGAATCTGCTAGTGTATATTTGCAGCGCTGTGAGGCCTATGCTGGGAAACGGAATGTCTCCACTTAAAAACTAGTCAGAAGCATTCTCAGAAACTTCTGTGTGATGAGTGCATTTAACTCACAGACTTGAACGTTCCTTTTGGTAGAACAGTTTTGAAACACTCTTTCTGCAGAATCTGCAAGTGTTTATTTCGAGCGCTTTGAGGCCTATGCTGGAAAACGAAATGTCTTCAAATAACAACTACACAGAAGCATTCTCAGAAACTTTTTTGTGACGAGTGCATTCAACTCACCGACTTGAACCTTCCTTTTGAAAGAGCAGTTTCGAAACACTCTTTTTGTAGAATCTGCAAGTGGATCTTTGGAGCGCTTTGAGGAGTATGCTGGAAATGTAATATCTTCACCTAAAAACTAGACAGAAGCATTCTCAGAAACTTCTGTGTGAGGAGTGCATTCAACTCACAGACTTGAACGGTCCTTTTGATACAACAGTTTCGAAACTCTCTTTCTGCAGAATCTGCAAGTGTTTATTTCGAGCGCTTTGAGGCCTATGCTGGAAAAGGAAATGTCTTCAAATAACAACTACACAGAAGCATTCTCAGAAACTTCTTTGTGGTGAGTGCATTCAACTCACAGACTTGAACCTTCCTTTTGAAAGAGCAGTTTTGAAACACACTTTTTGTAGAATCTGCAAGTAGATATTTGGAGCGCTTTGAGGCCTATGCTGGGAAATGAAATAACTTCACCTAAAAACTAGACAGAAGCATTCTCAGAAACTTCTGTATGATGAGTGCATTCAACTCACAGACTTGAACGTTCCTTTTGATAGAACAGTTTTGAAACCCTCCTTCTGCAGAATCTGCAAGTGTTTATTTCGAGCTCTTTGAGGCTTATGCTGGAAAAGGAAATGTCCTCAAATAACAACTATACAGAAGTATTCTCGGAAACTTCTTTGTGATGAGTGCATTCAACTCACAGACTTGAACCTTCCTTTTGAAAGAGCAGTTTTGAAACACACTTTTTGTAGAATCTGCAAGTGGATATTTGGAGCGCTTTGAGGCCTATGCTGGGAAATGAAATATCTTCACCTAAAAACTAGACAGAAGCATTCTCAGAAACTTCTTTGTGATGAGTGCATTCAACTCACTGACTTGAACATTCCTTTTGATAGAGCAGTTTGGAAACACTCCTTTTGTAAAATCTGCAAGTGTTTATTTGGAGCGCTCTGAGGCCTATGCTGGAAAAGGAAATATCTTCAAATAAAAACTAGACAGAAGCATTCTCAGAAACTTCTTTGTGATGAGTGCATTCTACTCGCAGAGTTGAACCTTCTTTTTGATAGAAGAGTTTTCAAACTCTCTTTTTGTAGAATCTGCAAGTGCATATTTGGAGCTGTTGGAGGCCAATGCTGGAAAAGGGAACATCCTCAGATAGAGACTAGACAGAAGCATTCCCAGAAACTTGTTTGTGACGAGTGCATTCAACTCACAGACTTGATCGTTTCTGTTGAAAGAGCAGTTTTGGAACACTCTTTTTGTGGAATCTGCTTGCGTATATTTGGAGCGCTGTGAGGCCTATGCTGGGAAATGTAATGTCTCCACTTAAAAACTAGACAGAAGCATTCTCAGAAACTTCTGTGTGATGAGTGCATTCAACTCACAGACTTGAACGTTCCTTTGGATAGAACAGTTTTGAAACACTCTTTCTGCAGAATCTGCAAGTGTTTATTTCGAGCGCTTTGAGGCCGATGCTGGAAAAGGAAATGTCTTCAAATAACAACTACACAGAAGCATTCTCAGAAACTTTTTTGTGATGAGTGCATTCAACTCACAGACTTGAACCTTCCTTTTGAAAAAGCAGTTTTGAAACACTCTTTTTGTAGAATCTGCAAGTGGATCTTTGGAGCGCTTTGAGGAGTATGCTGGGAAATGAAATATCTTCACCTAAAAACTAGACAGAAGCATTCTCAGAAACTTCTGTGTGATGAGTGCCTTCATCTCAGAGACTTGAACGTTCCTTTTGATAGAACAGTTTCGAAACACTCTTTCTACAGAATCTGCAAGTGTTTATTTCGAGCGCTTTGAGGACTATGCTGGAAAAGGACATGTCTTCAAATAACAACTACACAGAAGCATTCTCAGAAACTACTTTGTGATGAGTGCATTCAACTCCCAGACTTGAACCTTCCTTTTGAAAGAGCAGTTTTGAAACACTCTTTTTGTAGAATCTGCAAGTGGATATTTGGAGCGCTTAGAGGCCTATGCTGGGAAATGAAATATCTTCACCTAAAAACTAGACAGAAGCATTCTCAGAAACTTCTGTGTGATGAGTGCATTCAACTCACAGACTTGAACGTTCCTTTTGATAGAGCAGTTTGGAAACACTCCTTTTGTAAAATCTGCAAGTGTTTATTTGGAGCGCTCTGAGGTCTATGCTGGAAAAAGAAATATCTTCAAATAAAAACTAGACAGATGCATTCTCAGAAACTTCTTTGTGATGAGTGCATTCTACTCGCAGAGTTGAACCTTCTTTTTGGTAGAAGAGTTTTCAAACTCTCTTTTTGTAGAATCTGCAAGTGCATATTTGGAGCTGTTGGAGGCCAATGTTGGAAACGGGAACATCCTCAGATAGAGACTAGACAGAAGCATTCCCAGAAACTTGTTTGTGACGAGTGCATTCAACTCACAGACTTGAACGTTTCTTTTGAAAGAGCAGTTTTGGAACACTCTTTTTGTAGAATCTGCTAGTGTATATTTGGAGCGCTGTGAGGCCTATGCTGGGAAACGGAATGTCTCCACTTAAAAACTAGACAGAAGCATTCTCAGAAACTTCTGTGTGATGAGTGCATTTAACTCACCGACTTGAACGTTCCTTTTGGTAGAACAGTTTTGAAACACTCTTTCTGCAGAATCTGCAAGTGTTTATTTCGAGCGCTTTGAGGCCTATGCTGGAAAAGGAAATGTCTTCAAATAACAACTACACAGAAGCATTCTCAGAAACTTTTTTGTGATGAGTGCATTCAACTCACCGACTTGAACCTTCCTTTTGAAAGAGCAGTTTCGAAACACTCTTTTTGTAGAATCTGCAAGTGGATCTTTGGAGCGCTTTGAGGAGTATGCTGGGAAATGTAATATCTTCACCTAAAAACTAGACAGAAGCATTCTCAGAAACTTCTGTGTGAGGAGTGCATTCAACTCACAGACTTGAACGTTCCTTTTGATACAACAGTTTCGAAACTCTCTTTCTGCAGAATCTGCAAGTGTTTATTTCGAGCGCTTTGAGGCCTATGCTGGAAAAGGAAATGTCTTCAAATAACAACTACACAGAAGCATTCTCAGAAACTTCTTTGTGGTGAGTGCATTCAACTCACAGACTTGAACCTTCCTTTTGAAAGAGCAGTTTTGAAACACTCTTTTTGTAGAATCTGCAAGTAGATATTTGGAGCGCTTTGAGGCCTATGCTGGGAAATGAAATAACTTCACCTAAAAACTAGACAGAAGCATTCTCAGAAACTTCTGTGTGATGAGTGCATTCAACTCACAGACTTGAACGTTCCTTTTGATAGAACAGTTTTGAAACCCTCCTTCTGCAGAATCTGCAAGTGTTTATTTCGAGCTCTTTGAGGCTTATGCTGGAAAAGGAAATGTCTTCAAATAACAACTTTACAGAAGTATTCTCAGAAACTTCTTTGTGATGAGTGCATTCAACTCACAGACTTGAACCTTCCTTTTGAAACAGCAGTTTTGAAACACACTTTTTGTAGAATCTGCAAGTAGATATTTGGAGCGCTTTGAGGCCTATGCTGGGAAATGAAATATCTTCACCTAAAAACTAGACAGAAGCATTCTCAGAAACTTCTGTGGAATGAGTGCATTCAACTCACTGACTTGAACATTCCTTTTGATAGAGCAATTTGGAAACACTCCTTTTGTAAAATCTGCAAGTGTTTATTTGGAGCGCTCTGAGGCCTATGCTGGAAAAGGAAATATCTTCAAATAAAAACTAGACAGAAGCATTCTCAGAAACTTCTTTGTGATGAGTGCGTTCTACTTGCAGAGTTGAACCTTCTTTTTGATAGAAGAGTTTTCAAACTCTCTTTTTGTAGAATCTGCAAGTGCATATTTGGAGCTGTTGGAGGCCAATGCTGGAAACGGGAACATCCTCAGATAGAGACTAGACAGAAGCATTCCCAGAAACTTGTTTGTGACGAGTGCATTCAACTCACAGACTTGATCATTTCTGTTGAAAGAGCAGTTTTGGAACACTCTTTTTGTGGAATCTGCTTGTGTATATTTGGAGCGCTGTGAGGCCTATGCTGGGAAATGTAATGTCTCCACTTAAAAACTAGACAGAAGCATTCTCAGAAACTTCTGTGTGATGAGTGCATTCAACTCACAGACTTGAACGTTCCTTTGGATAGAACAGTTTTGAAACACTCTTTCTGCAGAATCTGCAAGTGTTTATTTCGAGCGCTTTGAGGCCTATGCTGGAAAAGGAAATGTCTTCAAATAACAACTACACAGAAGCATTCTCAGAAACTTTTTTGTGATGAGTGCATTCAACTCACAGACTTGAACCTTCCTTTTGAAAAAGCAGTTTTGAAACACTCTTTTTGTAGAATCTGCAAGTGGATCTTTGGAGCGCTTTGAGGAGTATGCTTGGAAATGAAATATCTTCACCTAAAAACTAGACAGAAGCATTCTCAGAAACTTCTGTGTGATGAGTGCCTTCACCTCAGAGACTTGAACGTTCCTTTTGATAGAACAGTTTCGAAACACTCTTTCTGCAGAATCTGCAAGTGTTTATTTCGAGCGCTTTGAGGACTATGCTGGAAAAGGACATGTCTTCAAATAACAACTACACAGAAGCATTCTCAGAAACTACTTTGTGATGAGTGCATTCAACTCCCAGACTTGAACCTTCCTTTTGAAAGAGCAGTTTTGAAACACTCTTTTTGTAGAATCTGCAAGTGGATATTTGGAGCGCTTAGAGGCCTATGCTGGGAAATGAAATATCTTCACCTAAAAACTAGACAGAAGCATTCTCAGAAACTTCTGTGTGATGAGTGCATTCAACTCACAGACTTGAACGTTCCTTTTGATAGAGCAGTTTGGAAACACTCCTTTTGTAAAATCTGCAAGTGTTTATTTGGAGCGCTCTGAGGTCTATGCTGGAAAAAGAAATATCTTCAAATAAAAACTAGACAGATGCATTCTCAGAAACTTCTTTGTGATGAGTGCATTCTACTCGCAGAGTTGAACCTTCTTTTTTTTTTTTTTTTTTTTTTAGTTTTCTTTTTTTTGTTTTTTATTTATTTTTTATTTTTATTATTATTATCATTATTATTATACTTTAGGTTTTATGGTACATGTGTGCAATGTGCAGGTAAGTTACATATGTATGCATGTGCCTTGCTGGTGCGCTACACCCACCAACTCGTCATCTAGCATTAGGTATATCTCCCAATGATATCCCTCCCCCCTCCCCCCACCCCACAACTGTCCCCAGAGTGTGATGTTCCCCTTCCTGTGTCCATGTGTTCTCATTGTTCAATTCCCACCTACGAGTGAGAATATGCGGTGTTTGGTTTTTTGTTCCTGCGATAGTTTACTGAGAATGATGATTTCCAATTTCATCCATGTCCCTACAAAGGACGTGAACTCATCATTTTTTATGGCTGCATAGTATTCCATGGTGTATATGTGCCACATTTTCTTAATCCAGTCTATCATTGTTGGACATTTGGGTTGGTTCCAAGTCTTTGCTATTGTGAATAATGCCGCAATAAACATACGTGTGCATGTGTCTTTATAGCAGCATGATTTATAGTCCTTTGGGTATATACCCAGTAATGGGATGGCTGGGTCGAATGGAATTTCTCGTTCTAAATCCCTGAGGAATCGCCACACTGACTTCCACAAGGGTTGAACTAGTTTACAGTCCCACCAACAGTGTAAAAGTGTTCCTATTTCTCCACATCCTCTCCAGCACCTGTTGTTTCCTGACTTTTTAATGATTGCCATTCTAACTGGTGTGAGATGGTATCTCATTGTGGTTTTGATTTGCATTTCTCTGATGGCCAGTGATGGTGAGCATTTTTTCATGTGTTTTTTGGCTGCATAAATGTCTTCTTTTGAGAAGTGTCTGTTCATGTCCTTCGCCCACTTTTTGATGGGGTTGTTTGTTTTTTTCTTGTAAATTTGTTGGAGTTCATTGTAGATTCTGGATATTAGCCCTTTGTCAGATGAGTAGGTTGCGAAAATTTTCTCCCATTTTGTAGGTTGCCTGTTCACTCTGATGGTAGTTTCTTTTGCTGTGCAGAAGCTCTTGAGTTTAATTAGATCCCATTTGTCAATTTTGGCTTTTGTTGCCATTGCTTTTGGTGTTTTAGACATGAAGTCCTTGCCCATGCCTATGTCCTGAATGGTAATGCCTAGGTTTTCTTCTAGGGTTTTTATGGTTTTAGGTCTAACATTTAAGTCTTTAATCCATCTTGAATTGATTTTTGTATAATGTGTAAGGAAGGGATCCAGTTTCAGCTTTCTACATATGGCTAACCAGTTTTCCCAGCACCATTTATTAAATAGGGAATCCTTTCCCCATTTCTTGTTTTTGTCAGGTTTGTCAAAGATCAGATAGTTGTAGATATGTGGCATTATTTCTGACGGCTCTGTTCTGTTCCATTGATCTATATCTCTGTTTTGGTACCAGTACCATGCTGTTTTGGTTACTGTAGCCTTGTAGTATAGTTTGAAGTCAGGTAGTGTGATGCCTCCAGCTTTGTTCTTTTGGCTTAGGATTGACTTGGCGATGCGGGCTCTTTTTTGGTTCCATATGAACTTTAAAGTAGTTTTTTCCAATTCTTTGAAGAAAGTCATTGGTAGCTTGATGGGGATGGCATTGAATCTGTAAATTACCATGGGAAGGATGGCCATTTTCATGATACTGATTCTTCCTACCCATGAGCATGGAATGTTCTTCCATTTGTTTGTATCCTCTTTTATTTCCTTGAGCAGTGGTTTGTAGTTCTCCTTGAAGAGGTCTTTCACATCCCTTGTAAGTTGGATTCCTAGGTATTTTATTCTCTTTGAAGCAATTGTGAATGGGAGTTCACTCATGATTTGGCTCTCTGTGTGTCTGTTATTGATGTATAAGAATGCTTGTGATTTTTGCACATTGATTTTGTATCCTGAGACTTTGCTGAAGTTGCTTATCAGTTTAAGGAGATTTTGGGCTGAGACAATGGGGTTTTCTAGATATACTATCATGTCATCTGCAAACAGGGACAATTTGACTTCCTCTTTTCCTAATTGAATACCCTTGATTTCCTTCTCCTGCCTAATTGCCCTGGCCAGAACTTCCAACACTATGTTGAATAGAAGTGGTGAGAGAGGGCATCCCTGTCTTGTGCCAGTTTTCAAAGGGAATGCTTCCAGTTTTTGCCCATTCAGTATGATATTGGCTGTGGGTTTGTCATAAATAGCTCTTATTATTTTGAGATATGTCCCATCAATTCCTAATTTATTGAGAGTTTTTAGCATGAAGTGGTGTTGAATTTTGTCAAAGGCCTTTTCTGCATCTATTGAGATAATCATGTGGTTTTTGTCTTTGGTTCTGTTTATATGCTGGATTACATTTATTGATTTGCGTATATTGAACCAGCCTTGCATCCCAGGGATGAAGCCCACTTGATCATGGTGGATAAGCTTTTTGATTTGCTGCTGGATTCTGTTTGCCAGTATTTTATTGAGGATTTTTGCATCAATGTTCATCGAGGATATTGGTCTAAAATTCTCTTTTTTGGTTGTGTCTCTGCCAGGCTTTGGTATCAGGATGATGCTTGCCTCATAAAATGAGTTAGGGAGGATTCCCTCTTTTTCTATTGATTGGAATAGTTTCAGAAGGAATGGTACCAGCTCCTCCTTGTACCTCTGGTAGAATTCGGCTGTGAATCCATCTGGACCTGGACTTTTTTTGATTGGTAAGCTATTGATTATTGCCACAATTTCAGCTCCTGTTATTGGTCTATTCAGGGATTCAACTTCTTCCTGGTTTAGTCTTGGGAGGGTGTATGTGTTGAGGAATTTATGCATTTCTTCTAGATTTTCTAGTTTATTTGCATAGAGGTGTTTGTAATATTCTCTGATGGTCGTTTGTATTTCTGTGGGATCGGTGGTGATATCCCCTTTATCATTTTTTATTGCATCTATTTGATTCTTCTCTCTTTTTTTCTTTATTAATCTTGCTAGCGGTCTATCAATTTTGTTGATCCTTTCAAAAAACCAGCTCCTGGATTCATTTATTTTTTGAAGGGTTTTTTGTGTCTCTATTTCCTTCAGTTCTGCTCTGATTTTAGTTATTTCTTGCCTTCTGCTAGCTTTTGAATGTGTTTGCTCTTGCTTTTCTAGTTCTTTTAATTGTGATGTTAGGGTGTCAATTTTGGATCTTTCCTGCTTTCTCTTGTGGGCATTTAGTGCTATAAATTTCCCTCTACACACTGCTTTGAATGCATCCCAGAGATTCTGGTATGTTGTGTCTTGGTTCTCGTTGGTTTCAAAGAACATCTTTATTTCTGCCTTCATTTCGTTATGTACCCAGTAGTCATTCAGGAGCAGGTTGTTCAGTTTCCACGTAGTTGAGCGGTTTTGAGTGAGATTCTTAATCCTGAGTTCTAGCTTGATTGCACTGTGATCTGAGAGACAGTTTGTTATAATTTCTGTTCTTTTACATTTATTGAGGAGAGCTTTACTTCCAAGTATATGGTCAATTTTGGAATAGGTGTGGTGTGGTGCTGAAAAAAATGTATATTCTGTTGATTTGGGGTGGAGAGTTCTGTAGATGTCTATTAAGTCCGCTTGGTGCAGAGCTGAGTTCAATTCCTGGGTATCCTTGTTGACTTTCTGTCTCGTTGATCTGTCTAATGTTGATAGTGGGGTGTTAAAGTCTCCCATTATTATTGTGTGGGAGTCTAAGTCTCTTTGTAGGTCACTCAGGACTTGCTTTATGAATCTGGGTGCTCCTGTATTGGGTGCATATATATTTAGGATAGTTAGCTCTTCTTGTTGAATTAATCCCTTTACCATTATGTAATGGCCTTCTTTGTCTCTTTTGATCTTTGTTGGTTTAAAGTCTGTTTTATGAGAGACTAGGATTGCAACCCCTGCCTTTTTTTGTTTTCCATTTGCTTGGTAGATCTTCCTCCATCCTTTTATTTTGAGCCTATGTGTGTCTCTGCACGTGAGATGGGTTTCCTGAATACAGCACACTGATGGGTCTTGAGTCTTTATCCAGTTTGCCAGTCTGTGTCTTTTAATTGGAGCATTTAGTCCATTTACATTTAAAGTTAATATTGTTATGTGTGAATTTGATCCTGTCATTATGATGTTAGCTGGATATTTTGCTCGTTAGTTGATGCAGTCTCTTCCTAGTCTCGATGTTCTTTACATTTCAGTATGATTTTGCAGTGGCTGGTACCGGTTGTGCCTTTCCATGTTTAGCGCTTCCTTCAGGAGCTCTTTTAGGGCAGGCCTGGTGGTGACAAAATCTCTCAGCATTTGCTTGTCTGTAAAGTATTTTATTTCTCCTTCACTTATGAAGCTTAGTTTGGCAGGATATGAAATTCTGGGTTGAAAATTCTTTTCTTTAAGAATGTTGAATATTGGCCCCCACTCTCTTCTGGCTTGTAGGGTTTCTGCCGAGAGATCCGCTGTTAGTCTGATGGGCTTCCCTTTGATGGTAACCCGACCTTTCTCTCTGGCTGCCCTTAACATTTTTTCCTTCATTTCAACTTTGGTGAATCTGACAATTATGTGTCTTGGAGTTGCTCTTCTCGAGGAGTATCTTTGTGGCGTTCTCTGTATTTCCTGAATCTGAATGTTGGCCTGCCTTGCTAGATTGGGGAAGTTCTCCTGGATAATATCCTGCAGAGTGTTTTCCAACTTGTTTCCATTCTCCCCGTCACTTTCAGGTACACCAATCAGACGTAGATTTGGTCCTTTCATATAGTCCCACATTTCTTGGAGGCTTTGCTCGTTTCTTTTTATTCTTTTTTCTCTAAACTTCCCTACTCGCTTCATTTCATTCATTTCATCTTCCAGGGCTGATACCCTTTCTTCCATTTGATCGCATCGGCTCCTGAGGCTTCTGCATTCTTCACGTAGTTCTCGAGCCTTGGTTTTCAGCTCCATCAGCTCCTTTAAGCACTTCTCTGTATTGGTTATTCTAGTTATACATTCTTCTAAATTTTTTTCAAAGTTTTCAACTTCTTTGCCTTTGGTTTGAATATCCTCCCGTAGCTCGGAGTAATTTGATCGTCTGAAGCCTTCTTCTCTCAGCTCGTCAAAGTCATTCTCCATCCAGCTTTGTTCCGTTGCTGGTGAGGAACTGCGTTCCTTTGGAGGAGGAGAGGTACTCTGGTTTTTAGAGTTTCCAGTTTTTCTGCTCTGTTTGTTCCCCATCTTTGTGGTTTTATCTACTTTTGGTCTTTGATGATGGTGATGTACAGATGGGTTTTTGGTGTGGATGTCCTTTCTGTTAGTTTTCCTTCTAACAGACAGAACCCTCAGCTGCAGGTCTGTTGGAGTACCTGGCCGGCCTTGTGAGGTGTCAGCCTGCCCCTGCTGGGGGGTGCCTCCCAGTTAGGCTGCTCGGGGGTCAGGGGTCAGGGACCCACTTGAGGAGGCAGTCAGCCCGTTCTCAGATCTCCAGCTGCGTGCTGGGAGAACCACTGCTCTCCTCACAGCTGTCAGACAGGGACATTTAAGTCTGCAGAGGTTACTGCTGTCTTTTTGTTTGTCTGTGTCCTGCCCCCAGAGGTGGAGCCTACAGAGGCAGGCAGGCCTCCTTGAGCTGTGGTGGGCTCCACCCAGATCAAGCTTCCAGGCTGCTTTGTTTACCTAAGGGAGCCTGGGCAATGGCGGGCGCCCCTCCCCCAGCCTCGCTGCCGACTTGCTGTTTGATCTCAGACTGCTGTGCTAGCAATCAGCGAAACTCCGTGGGCGTAGGACCCTCTGAGCCAGGTGCGGGCTATACTCTCCTGGGGGCACCGTTTCCTAAGCCCGTCGGAAAAGCACAGTATTCGGGTGGGAGTGGCCCGATTTTCCAGGTGATGTCTGTCACCCCTGGAAGGGGAACGCCCTGACCCCTTGCGCTTCCCGAGTGAGGAAATGCCTCGCCCCTGCTTTGGCTGGCGCACGGTGCGCTCACCCACTGACCTGCGCCCACTGTCTGGCACTCCCTAGTGAGATGAACACGGTACCTCAGATGGAAATGCAGAAATCACCCGTCTTCTGCGTCGCTCGCGCTGGGAGCTCTAGACCGGAGCTGTTCCAATTCGGCCATCTTGGCTCCCCCGAACCTTCTTTTTGATAGAAGAGTTTACAAACTCTCTTTTTGTAGAATCTGCAAGTGCATATTTGGAGCTGGTGGGGTCCAATGCTGGAAAAGGGAACATCCTCAGATAGAGACTAGACAGAAGCATTCCCAGAAACTTGTTTGTGACGAGTGCATTCAACTCACAGACTTGAAGGTTTCTTTTGAAAGAGCAGTTTTGGAACACTCTTTTTGTGGAACCTGCTAGTGTATATTAGGAGCGCTGTGAGGCCTATGCTGGGAAATGTAATGTCTCCACTTAAAAACTAGACAGAAGGATTCTCAGAAACTTCTGTGTGATGAGTGCATTCAACTCACAGACTTGAACTTTCCTTTTGATAGAACAGTTTTGAAACACTCCTTCTGCAGTATCTGCAAGTGTTTATTTCGAGCGCTTTGAGGCCTATGTTGGAAAAGGAAATGTCTTCAAATAACAACTACACAGAAGCATTCTCAGAAACTTCTTTGTGATGAGTGCATTCAACTCACAGACTTGAACCTTCCTTTTGAAAGAGCAGTTTTGAAACACTCTTTTTGTAGAATCTGCAAGAGGATATTTGGAGCGTTGTGAAGCCTATGCAGGAAAATGAAATATCTTCACCTAAAAACTAGACAGAAGCATTCTCAGAAACTTCTCTGTGATGAGTGCATTCAACTCACGGACTTGAACATTCCTTTTGATAGAGCAGTTTGGAAACACTCCTTTTGTAAAATCTGCAAGTGTTTATTTGGAGCGCTCTGAGGCCAATGCTGGAAAAGGAAATATCTTCAAATAAAAATTAGACAGAAGCATTCTCAGAAACTTCTTTGTGATGAGGGCATTCAACTCACAGACTTGAACCTTCCTTTTGAAAGAGCAGTTTTGGAACACTCTTTTTGTAGAATCTGCAAGTAGATATTTGGAGCGCTTTGAGGCCTATGCTGGGAAATGAAATGTCTTCACCTAAAAACTAGACAGAAGCATTCTCAGAAACTTCTGTATGATGAGTGCATTCAACTCACAGACTTGAACGTTCCTTTTGATAGAACAGTTTTGAAACACTCCTTCTGCAGAATCTGCAAGTGTTTATTTCGAGCGCTTTGAGGCCTAAGCTGGAAAAGGAAATGTCTTCAAGTAACAACTACACAGAAGCATTCTCAGAAACTTCTTTGTGATGAGTGCATTCAACTGACGGACTTGAACCTTCCTTTTGAAAGAGCAGTTTTGAAACACTCTTTTTGTAGAATCTGCAAGTGTATATTTGGAGCGCTGTGAGGCCTATGCTGGGAAATGAAATATCTTCACCTAAAAACTAGATAGAAGCATACTCAGAAACATCTGTGTGATGAGTGCATTCAACTCACAGACTTGAACATTCCTTTTAATAGAGCAGTTTGGAAACACTCCTTTTGTAAAATCTGCAAGTGTTTATTTGGAGCGCTCTGATTCCTATGCTGGAAAAGGAAATATCTTCAAATGAAAACTAGACAGAAGCATTCTCAGAAACTTCTTTGTGATGAGTGCATTCTACTCGCAGAGTTGAATCTTCTTTTTGATAGAAGAGTTTTCAAACTCTCTTTTTGTAGCATCTGCAAGTGCATATTTAGAGCTGTTGGAGGCCTATGCTGGAACAGGGAACATCCTCAGATAGAGACTAGACAGAAGCATTCCCAGAAACTTGTTTGTGACGAGTGCATTCAACTCACAGACTTGAACGTTTCTTTTGAAAGAGCAGTTTTGGAACACTCTTTTTGTGGAATCTGCTAGTGTATATTTGGAGCGCTGTGAGGCCTATGCTGGGAAATGTAATGTCTCCACTTAAAAACTAGACAGAAGCATTCTCAGAAACTTCTGTGTGATGAGTGCATTCAACTCACAGACTTGAACGTTCCTTTTAAGAGAACAGTTTCGAAACACTCTTTCTGCAGAATCTGCAAGTGTTTATTTCGAGCGCTTTGAGGCCTATGCTGGAAAAGGAAGTGTCTTCAAATAAAAACTACACAGAAGCATTCTCAGAAACTTCTTTGTGATGAGTGCATTCAACTCACAGACTTGAACCTTTCTTTTGAAAGAGCAGTTTTGAAACACACTTTTTGTAGAATCTGCAAGTGGATATTTGGAGAGCTTTGAGGCCTATGCTGGGAAATGAAATATCTTCACCTGAAAACTAGACAGAAGCATTCTAAGAAACTTCTGTGTGATGAGTGCATTCAACTCACAGATTTGAACGTTCCTTTTGAAAGAACAGTTTTGAAACACTCCTTCTGCAGAATCTGCAAGTGTTTATTTCAAGCACTTTGAGGCCTATGCTGGAAAAGGAAATGTCCTCAAATAACAACTAGAAAGAAGCATTCTCAGAAACTTCTTTGTGATGAGTGCATTCAACTCACAGACTTGAACCTTCCTTTTGAAAGAGCAGTTTTGAAACACTCTTTTTGTAGAATCTGCAAGTGGATATTTGGAGCGCTTTTAGGCCTATGCTGGGAAATGAAATATCTTCAACTAAAAACTAGACAGAAGCATTCTCAGAAACTTCTGGGTGATGAGTGCATTCAACTCACAGACTTGAACGTTCCTTTTGATAGAACAGTTTTGAAACACTCCTTCTGCAGCATCTGCAAGTGCTTATTTCGAGCGCTTTGAGGCCTATGCTGGAAAAGAAAATGTCTTCAAATAAAAACTAGACAGAAGCATTCTCAGAAACTTGTTTGTGATGAGTGCATTCTACTCACTGAGTTGAACCTTCTTTTTGGTAGAAGAGTTTTCAAACGCTCTTTTTGTAGAATCTGCAAGTGCATATTTGGAGCTTTTGGGGGCCTATGCTGGAAAAGGGAACATCCTCAGATAGAGACTAGACAGAAGCATTCCCAGAAACTTGTTTGTGACGAGTGCATTCAACTCACAGACTTGAACGTTTCTTTTGAAATAGCAGTTTCGGAACACTCTTTTTGTGGAATCTCCTAGTGTATATTTGGGGCTCTGTGAGGCCTATGCTGGGAAATGTAATGACTCCACTTAAAAAGTAGACAGAAGCATTCTCAGAAACTTCTGTGTGATGAGTGCATTCAGCTCTTAGACTTGAACGTTCCTTTTGATAGAACAGTTTTGAAACACTCTTTCTGCAGAATCTGCAATTGTTTATTTCGAGCGCTTTGAGGCCTATGCTGCAAAACGAAATGTCTTCAAATAACAACTACACAGAAGCATTCTCAGAAACTTCTTTGTGATGAGTGCATTCAACTCACAGACTTGAACGTTTCTTTTGAAAGAGCAGTTTTGGAACACTCTTTTTGTAGAATCTGCAAGTGGATATTTGGAGAGCATTGAGGCCTATGCTGGGAAATGAAATATCATCACCTAAAAACTAGACAGAAGCATTCTCAGAAACTTCTGTGTGATGAGTGCATTCAACTCACAGACTTGAACGTTCCTTTTGTTAGAACAGTTTTGAAACACTCCTTCTGCAGAATCTGCAAGTGTTTATTTCGAGCGCTTTGAGGCCTATGCTGGAAAAGGAAATGTCTTCAAATAACAACTACACAGAAGCATTCTCAGAAACTTCTTTGTGATGAGTGCATTCAACTCACAGACTTCAACCTTCCTTTTGAAAGAGCAGTTTTGAAACACACTTTTTGTAGAATCTGCAAGTGGATATTTGGAGAGCTTTGAGGCCTATGCTGGGAAATGAAATATCTTCACTTAAAAACTAGACAGAAGCATTCTAAGAAACTTCTGTGTGATGAGTGCATTCAACTCACAGACTTGAACGTTCCTTTTGATAGAACAGTTTTGAAACACTCCTTCAGCAGAATCTGCAAGTGTTTATTTCGAGCACTTTGAGGCCTATGCTGGAAAAGGAAATGTCTTCAAATAACAACTACAAAGAAGCATTCTCAAAAACTTGATTGTGATGAGTGCATTCAACTCACAGACTTGAACCTTCTTTTTGAAAGAGCAGATTTGAAACACTCTTTTTGAAGAATCTGCAAGTGGATATTTGGAGCGATTTGAGGCCTATGCTGGAAAACGAAATGTCTTCAAATAACAACTACACAGAAGCATTCTCAGAAACTTCTTTGTGATGAGTACATTCCACCCGCACAGTTGAACCTTCTTTTTGGTAGAAGAGTTTTCAAACTCTCTTTTTGTAGAATATGCAAGTGCATATTTGGAAATGCTGGAAAAGGGAACATCTTCAGATAGAGAGTAGACAGAAGCATTCCCAGAAACTTGTTTGTGGCGAGTGCATTCAAATCACAGACTTGAACGTTTCTTTTGAAAGAGCAGTTTTGGAACACTCTTTTTGTAGAATCTGCTAGTGTATATTTGGAGCGCTCTGAGGCCTATGCTGGGAAATGGAATGTCTCCACTTAAAAACTAGACAGAAGCATTCTCAGAAACTTCTGTGTGATGAGTGCATTCAACTCACAGACTTGAACGTTGCTTTTGATAGAACAGTTTTGAAACACTCTTTCTGCACAACCTGCAAGTGTTTATTTCGAGCGCTTTGAGGCCTATGCTGGAAAAAGAAAAGGCTTCAAATAACAACTACAGAGAAGCATTCTCAGAAACTTCTTTGTGATGAGTGCATTCAACTCACAGACTTGAACCTTCCTTTTGAAAGAGCAGTTTTGAAACACTCTTTTTGTAGAATCTGCAAGTGGATGTTTGGAGCTCGTTGAGGCCTATGCTGGGAAATGAAATATCTTCACCTAAAAACGAGACAGAAGCATTCTCAGAAACTTCTGTGTGATGAGTGCATTCAACTCACAGACTTGAACGTTCATTTTGATAGAGCAGTTTGGAAACACTCCTTTTGTAAAATCTGCAAGTGTTTATTTGGAGCGCTATGAGGCCTATGCTGGAAAATGAAATATCTTCAAATAAAAACTAGACAGAAGCATTCTCAGAAACTTCTTTGTGATGAGTGCATTCTACTCGCAGAGTTGAACCTTCTTTTTTATAGAAGAGTTTTCAAACTCTCTTTTTGTAGAATATGCAAGTGCATATTTGGAAATGCTGGAAAAGGGAATATCTTTAGATAGAGAGTAGACAGAAGCATTCTCAGAAACTTGTTTGTGACGAGTGCATTCAACTCACAGACTTGAACGTTTCTTTTGAAAGAGCAGTTTTGGAACACTCTTTTTGTAGAATCTGCTAGTGTATATTTGGAGCGCTGTGAGGCCTATGCTTGAAAAGGAAATATCTTCAAATAAAAACTAGACAGAAGCATTCTCAGAAACTTCTTTGTGATGAGTGCATTCAACTCACAGACTTGAGCCTTCCTTTTGAAAGAGCAGTTTTGAAACACTCTTTTTGTAGAATCTGCACGTAGATATTTGGAGCGCTTTGAGGCCTATGCTGGGAAATGAAATATCTTCACCTAAAAACTAGACAGAAGCATTCTCAGAAACTTCTGTGTGATGAGTGCATTCAACTCACAGACTTGAACGTTCCTTTTGATAGAACAGTTTTGAAACACTCCTTCTGCAGAATCTGCAAGTGTTTATTTCGAGCGCTTTGAGGCCTATGCTGGAAAAGGAAATGTCTTCAAATAACAACTACACAGAAGCATTCTCAGAAACTTCTTTGTGATGAGTGCATTCAACTCACAGACTTGAACCTTCCTTTTGGAAGAGCAGTTTTGAAACACTCCTTTTGTAGAATCTGCAAGTGGATATTTGGAGCGCTTTGAGGCCTATGCTGGGAAATGAAATATCTTCACCTAAAAACCAGACAGAAGCATTCTCAGAAGCTTCTGTGGGATGAGTACATTCAACTCACTGACTTGAACATTCCTTTTGATAGAGCAGTTTGGAAACACTCCTTTTGTAAAATCTGCAAGTGTTTATTTGGAGTGCTCTGAGGCCTATGCTGGAAAAGGAAATAACTTCAAATAAAAACTAGACAGAAGCATTCTCAGAAACTTCTTTGTGATGAGTGCATTCTACTCGCAGAGTTGAACCTTCTTTTTGATAGAAGAGTTTTCAAACTCTCTTTTTGTAAAATCTCTAAGTGCATATTTGGAGCTGTTGGAGGCCTATGCTGGAAAAGGGAACATCCTCAGATAGAGACTAGACAGAAGCATTCCCAGAAACTTGTTTGTGACGAGTGCATTCAACTCACAGACTTGAACGTTTCTTTTGAAGGAGCAGTTTTCGAACACTCTTTTTGTAGAAACTGCTAGTGTATATTTGGAGCGCTCTGAGGCCTATGCTGGGAAATGTAATGTCTCCACTTAAAAACTAGGCAGAAGCATTCTCTGAAATTTCTGTGAGATGAGTGCATTCAACTCACAGACTTGAACGTTCCTTTTGATAGAACCGCTTTGAAACACTCCTTCTGCAGAATCTGCAAGTGTTTATTTCGAGCGCTTTGAGGCCTATGCTGGAAAAGGAAATGTCTTCAAATAACAACTACACAGAAGCATTCTCAGAAACTTCTTTGTGATGAGTGCATTCAACTCACAGACTTGAACCTTCCTTTTGAAAGAGCAGTTTTGAAACACTCCTTTGTAGAATCTGCAAGTGGATATTTGGAGCGCTTTGAGGCCTATGCTGGGAAATGAAATATCTTCACCTAAGAACTAGACAGAAGCATTCTCAGAAACTTCTGTGGGATGAGTACATTCAACTCACTGACTTGAACATTCCTTTTGATAGAGCAGTTAGGAAACACTCCTTTTGTAAAATCTGCAAGTGTTTATTTAGAGCGCTCTGAGCCCTATGCTGGAAAAGAAATATCTTCAAATAAAATCTAGACAGAAGCATTCTCAGAAACTTCTTTGTGATGAGGGCATTCTACTCGCAGAGTTGAACCTACTTTTCGGTAAAACAGTTTTCAAACTCTCTTTTTATAGAATCTGCAAGTGCATATTTGGAGCTGTTGGAGGCTAATGCTTGAAAAGGGAACATCCTCAGATAGAGACTAGACAGAAGCATTCCCAGAAACTTGTTTGTGACGAGTGCATTCAACTCACAGACTTGAGCGTTTCTTATGAAAGAGCAGTTTTGGAACACTCTTTTTGTGGAATCTGCTAGTGTATATTTGGAGCGCTGTGAGGCCTATGCTGGGAAATGTAATGTCTCCACTTAAAAACTAGACAGAAGCATTCTCAGAAACTTCTGTGTGATGAGTGCATTCAACTCACAGACTTCAACGTTCCTTTTCACAGAACAGTTTCGAAACACTCTTTCTGCACAATCTGCAAGTGTTTACTTCGAGCTCTTTGAGGCCTATGCTGGAAAAGGAAATGTCTTCAAATAACAACTACACAGAAGCATTCTCAGAAACTTCTTTGTGATGAGTGCATTCAACTCACAGACTTGAACCTTCCTTTTGAAAGAGAAGTTTTGAAACACTCTTTTTTTAGAATCTACAAGTGGATATTTGGAGCGCTTTCAGGCCTATGCTGGGAAATGAAATATCTTCACCTAAAAACTAGACAGAAACATTCTCAGAAACTTCTATGTGATGAGTGCATTCAACTCACAGACTTGAACATTCCTTTTGATAGAGCAGTTTCGAAACACTCCTTTGTAAAATCTGCAAGTGTTTATTTGGAGCGCTCTGAGGCCTATGCTGGAAAAGGAAATATCTTCGAATAAAAGCTAGACAGAAGCATTCTCAGAAACTTCTTTGTGATGAGTGCATTCTACTCGCAGAGTTGAACTTTCTTTTTGATAGAAGAGTTTTCAAACTCTCTTTTTGTAGAATATGCAAGTGCATATTTGGAAATGCTGGAAAAGGGAACATCTTCAGATAGAGAGTAGACAGAAGCATTCCCAGAAACTTGTTTGTGACGAGTGCATTCAACTCACAGACTTGAACGTTTCTTTTGAAAGGGCAGTTTTGGAACACTCTTTTTGTAGAATCTGCTAGTTTATATTTGGAGCGCTGTGAGGCCTATGCTTGAAAAGGAAATATCTTCAAATAAAAACTAGACAGAAGCATTCTGAGAAACTTCTTTGTGATGAGTGCATTCAACTCACAGACTTGAGCCTTCCTTTTGAAAGAGCAGTTTTGAAACACTCTTTTTGTAGAATCTGCAAGTAGATATTTGGAGCGCTTTGAGGCCTATGCTGGGAAATGAAATATCTTCACCTAAAAACTAGACAGAAGCATTCTCAGAAACTTCTGTGTGATGAGTCCATTCAACTCACAGACTTGAACGTTCCTTTTGATAGAACCGTTTTGAAACACTCCTTCTGCAGAATCTGCAAGTGTTTATTTCGAACGCTTTGAGGCCTATGCTGGAAAAGGAAATGTCTTCAAATAACAACTACACAGAAGCATTCTCAGAACCTTCTTTGTGATGAGTGCATTCAACTCACAGACTTGAACCTTCCTTTTGAAAGAGCAGTTTTGAAACACTCCTTTGTAGAATCTGCAAGTGGATATTTGGAGCGCTTTGAGGCCTATGCTGGGAAATGAAATATCTTCACCTAAAAACTAGACAGAAGTATTCTCAGAAACTTCTGTGGGATGCGTACATTCAACTCACTGACTTAAACATTCCTCTGGAAAGAGCAGTTAGGAAACACTCCTTTTGTAAAATCTGCAAGTGTTTATTTGGAGCGCTCTGAGGCCTATGCTGGAAAAGAAATATCTTCAAATAAAAACTAGACAGAAGCATTCTCAGAAACTTCTTTGTGATGAGTACATTCTACTCGCAGAGTTGAACCTTCTTTTTGGTAGAAGAGTTTTCAAACTCTCTTTTTGTAGAATCTGCAAGTGTATATTTGGAGCTGTTGGAGGCCAATGCTTGAAAAGGGAACATCCTCAGATAGAGACTAGACAGAAGCATTCCCAGAAACTTGTTTGTGACGAGTGCATTCAACTCACAGACTTGAGCGTTTCTTATGAAAGAGCAGTTTTGGAACACTCTTTTTGTGGAATCTGCTAGTGTATATTTGGAGCGCTGTGAGGCCTATGCTGGGAAACGTAATGTCTCCACTTAAAAACTAGACAGAAGCATTCTCAGAAACTTCTGTGTGATGAGTGCATTCAACTCACAGACTTCAACGTTCCTTTTCACAGAACAGTTTCGAAACACTCTTTCTGCAGGATCTGCAAGTGTTTACTTCGAGCGCTATGAGGCCTATGCTGGAAAAGGAAATGTCTTCAAATAACAACTACACAGAAGCATTCTCAGAAACTTCTTTGTGATGAGTGCATTCAACTCACAGACTTGAACCTTCCTTTTGAAAGAGCAGTTTTGAAACACTCTTTTTTTAGAATCTGCAAGTGGATATTTTGAGCGCTTTCAGGCCTATGCTGGGAAATGAAATATCTTCACCTAAAAACTAGGCAGAAACATTCTCAGAAACTTCTGTGTGATGAGTGCATTCAACTCACAGACTTGAACATTCCTTTTGATAGAGCAGTTTTGAAACACTCCTTTTGTAAAATCTGCAAGTGTTTATATGGAGTTCTCTGCGGCCTATGCTGGAAAAGAAATATCTTCAAATAAAAACTAGACAGAAGCATTCTGAGAAACTTCTTTGTAATGAGTGAATTCTACTCGCAGAGTTGAACCTTCTTTTTGGTAGAAGAGTTTTCAAACTCTCTTTTTGTAGAATCTGCAAGTGCATATTTGGAGCTGTTGGAGGCCAATGCTGGAAACGGGAACATCCACAGATAGAGACTAGACAGAAGCATTCCCAGAAACTTGTTTGTGACGAGTGCATTCAACTCACAGACTTGAACGTTTCTTTTGAAAGAGCAGTTTTGGAACACTCTTTTTGTAGAATCTGCTAGTGTATATTTGTAGCGCTGTGAGGCCTATGCTGAGAAATGGAATGTCTCCACTTAAAAACTAGACAGAAGCATTCTCAGAAACTTCTGTGTGATGAGTGCATTCAACTCACAGACTTGAACGTTGCTTTTGATAGAACAGTTTTGATACACTCTTTCTGCAGAATCTGCAAGTGTTTATTTCGAGCGCTTTGAGGCCTATGCTGGAAAAAGAAAAGGCTTCAAATAACAACTACACAGAAGCATTCTCAGAAACTTCTTTCTGATGAGTGCATTCAACACACAGACTTGAACCTTCCTTTCGAAAGAGCAGTTTTGAAACACTCTTTTTGTAGAATCTCCATGTAGATATTTGGAGCGCTTTGAGGCCTATGCTGGGAAATGAAGTATCTTCACCTAAAAACTAGACAGAAGCATTCTCAGAAACTTCTGTGTGATGAGTGCATTCAACTCACAGACTTGAACGTTTCTTTTGAAAGAGCAGTTTTGGAACACTCTTTTTGTGGAATCTGCTAGTGTATATTTGGAGCGCTGTGAGGCGTATGCTGGGAAATGTAATGTCTCCACTTAAAAACTAGAGAGAAGCATTCTCAGAAACTTCTGTGTGATGAGTGCATTCAACTCACAGACTTGAACCTTCCTTTTGATAGAACAGTTTTGAAACACTCCTTCTGCAGAATCTGCAAGTGTTTATTTCGAGCGCTTTGAGGCCTATGCTGGAAAAGGAAATGTCTTCAAATAACAACTACACAGAAGCATTCTCAGAAACTTCTTTGGTATGAGTGCATTCAACTCACTGACTTGAACCTTCCTTTTGAAAGAGCAGTTTTGAAACACTCTTTTTGTAAAATCTGCAAGTAGATATTTGGAGCGCTTTGAGGCCTATGCTGGGAAATGAAATATCTTCACCTAAAAACTAGACAGAAGCATTCTCAGAAACTTCTGTGTGATGAGTGCATTCAACTCACAGACTTTAACGTTCCTTTTGATAGAACAGTTTTGAAAAACTCTTACTTCAGAATCTGCAAGTGTTTATTTCGAGCGCTTTGAGGCCTATGCTGGAAAAGGAAATGTCTTCAAATAACAACTACACAGAAGCATTCTCAAAAACTTTTTTGTGATGAGTGCATTCAACTCACAGACTTGAACCTTCCTTTTGAAAGTAAAGTTTTGAAACACTCTTTTTGTAGAATCTGCAATGGATATTTGGAGCGCTTTGAGGAGTATGCTGGGAAATGTAATATTTTCACCTAAAAACTAGACAGAAGCATTCTCAGAAACTTCTCTGTGATGAGTGCATTCAACTCACAGACTCGAACGTTCCTTTTGATAGAACAGTTTCAAAACACTCTTTCTGCAGAATCTGCAAGTGTTTATTTCGAGCGATTTGAGGCCTATCCTGGAAAAGGAAATGTCTTCAAATAACAACTACACAGAAGAATTCTCAGAAACTTCTTTGTGATGAGTGCATTCAACTCACGGACTTGAACCTTCCTTTTGAAAGAGCAGTTTTGAAACACTCTTTTTGTAGAATCTGCAAGTAGATATTTGGAGCGCTTTGAGGCCTATGCTGAGAAATGAAATATCTTCACCTAAAAACTAGACAGAAGCATTCTCAGAAACTTCTGTGGGATGAGTACATTCAACTCACTGACTTGAACATTCCTTTTGATAGAGCAGTTTGGAAACACTCCTTTTGTAAAATCTGCAAGTGTTTATTTGGAGCGCTCTGAGGCCTATGCTGGAAAAGGAAATATCTTCAAATAAAAGCTAGACAGAAGCATTCTCAGAAACTTCTTTGTGATGAGTGCATTCTACTCGCAGAGTTGAAACTTCTTTTTGATAGAAGAGTTTTCAAACTCTCTTTTTGTAGAATCTGCAAGTGCATATTTGGAGCTGTTGGAGGCCAATGCTGGAAACGGGAACATCCACAGATAGAGACTAGACAGAAGCATTCCCAGAAACTTGTTTGTGACGAGTGCATTCAACTCACAGACTTGAACGTTTCTTTTGAAAGAGCAGTTTTGGAACACTCTTTTTGTAGAATCTGCTAGTGTATATTTGTAGCGCTGTGAGGCCTATGCTGAGAAATGGAATGTCTCCACTTAAAAACTAGACAGAAGCATTCTCAGAAACTTCTGTGTGATGAGTGCATTCAACTCACAGACTTGAACGTTGCTTTTGATAGAACAGTTTTGATACACTCTTTCTGCAGAATCTGCAAGTGTTTATTTCGAGCGCTTTGAGGCCTATGCTGGAAAAGGAAATGTCTTCAAATAACAACTACACAGAAGCATTCTCAAAAACTTTTTTGTGATGAGTGCATTCAACTCACAGACTTGAACCTTCCTTTTGAAAGTAAAGTTTTGAAACACTCTTTTTGTAGAATCTGCAATGGATATTTGGAGCGCTTTGAGGAGTATGCTGGGAAATGTAATATTTTCACCTAAAAACTAGACAGAAGCATTCTCAGAAACTTCTCTGTGATGAGTGCATTCAACTCACAGACTCGAACGTTCCTTTTGATAGAACAGTTTCAAAACACTCTTTCTGCAGAATCTGCAAGTGTTTATTTCGAGCGATTTGAGGCCTATCCTGGAAAAGGAAATGTCTTCAAATAACAACTACACAGAAGAATTCTCAGAAACTTCTTTGTGATGAGTGCATTCAACTCACGGACTTGAACCTTCCTTTTGAAAGAGCAGTTTTGAAACACTCTTTTTGTAGAATCTGCAAGTAGATATTTGGAGCGCTTTGAGGCCTATGCTGAGAAATGAAATATCTTCACCTAAAAACTAGACAGAAGCATTCTCAGAAACTTCTGTGGGATGAGTACATTCAACTCACTGACTTGAACATTCCTTTTGATAGAGCAGTTTGGAAACACTCCTTTTGTAAAATCTGCAAGTGTTTATTTGGAGCGCTCTGAGGCCTATGCTGGAAAAGGAAATATCTTCAAATAAAAGCTAGACAGAAGCATTCTCAGAAACTTCTTTGTGATGAGTGCATTCTACTCGCAGAGTTGAAACTTCTTTTTGATAGAAGAGTTTTCAAACTCTCTTTTTGTAGAATCTGCAAGTGCATATTTGGAGCTGTTGGAGGCCAATGCTGGAAACGGGAACATCCACAGATAGAGACTAGACAGAAGCATTCCCAGAAACTTGTTTGTGACGAGTGCATTCAACTCACAGACTTGAACGTTTCTTTTGAAAGAGCAGTTTTGGAACACTCTTTTTGTAGAATCTGCTAGTGTATATTTGTAGCGCTGTGAGGCCTATGCTGAGAAATGGAATGTCTCCACTTAAAAACTAGACAGAAGCATTCTCAGAAACTTCTGTGTGATGAGTGCATTCAACTCACAGACTTGAACGTTGCTTTTGATAGAACAGTTTTGATACACTCTTTCTGCAGAATCTGCAAGTGTTTATTTCGAGCGCTTTGAGGCCTATGCTGGAAAAAGAAAAGGCTTCAAATAACAACTACACAGAAGCATTCTCAGAAACTTCTTTCTGATGAGTGCATTCAACACACAGACTTGAACCTTCCTTTCGAAAGAGCAGTTTTGAAACACTCTTTTTGTAGAATCTCCATGTAGATATTTGGAGCGCTTTGAGGCCTATGCTGGGAAATGAAGTATCTTCACCTAAAAACTAGACAGAAGCATTCTCAGAAACTTCTGTGTGATGAGTGCATTCAACTCACAGACTTGAACGTTTCTTTTGAAAGAGCAGTTTTGGAACACTCTTTTTGTGGAATCTGCTAGTGTATATTTGGAGCGCTGTGAGGCGTATGCTGGGAAATGTAATGTCTCCACTTAAAAACTAGAGAGAAGCATTCTCAGAAACTTCTGTGTGATGAGTGCATTCAACTCACAGACTTGAACCTTCCTTTTGATAGAACAGTTTTGAAACACTCCTTCTGCAGAATCTGCAAGTGTTTATTTCGAGCGCTTTGAGGCCTATGCTGGAAAAGGAAATGTCTTCAAATAACAACTACACAGAAGCATTCTCAGAAACTTCTTTGGGATGAGTGCATTCAACTCACTGACTTGAACCTTCCTTTTGAAAGAGCAGTTTTGAAACACTCTTTTTGTAAAATCTGCAAGTAGATATTTGGAGCGCTTTGAGGCCTATACTGGGAAATGAAATATCTTCACCTAAAAACTAGACAGAAGCATTCTCAGAAACTTCTGTGTGATGAGTGCATTCAACTCACAGACTTTAACGTTCCTTTTGATAGAACAGTTTTGAAAAACTCTTACTTCAGAATCTGCAAGTGTTTATTTCGAGCGCTTTGAGACCTATGCTGGAAAAGGAAATGTCTTCAAATAACAACTACACAGAAGCATTCTCAAAAACTTTTTTGTGATGAGTGCATTCAACTCACAGACTTGAACCTTCCTTTTGAAAGTACAGTTTTGAAACACTCTTTTTGTAGAATCTGCAATGGATATTTGGAGCGCTTTGAGGAGTATGCTGGGAAATGTAATATTTTCACCTAAAAACTAGACAGAAGCATTCTCAGAAACTTCTCTGTGATGAGTGCATTCAACTCACAGACTCGAACGTTCCTTTTGATAGAACAGTTTCAAAACACTCTTTCTGCAGAATCTGCAAGTGTTTATTTCGAGCGCTTTGAGGCCTATCCTGGAAAAGGAAATGTCTTCATATAACAACTACACAGAAGAATTCTCAGAAACTTCTTTGTGATGAGTGCATTCAACTCACGGACTTGAACCTTCCTTTTGAAAGAGCAGTTTTGAAACACTCTTTTTGTAGAATCTGCAAGTAGATATTTGGAGCGCTTTGAGGCCTATGCTGAGAAATGAAATATCTTCACCTAAAAACTAGACAGAAGCATTCTCAGAAACTTCTGTGGGATGAGTACATTCAACTCACTGACTTGAACATTCCTTTTGATAGAGCAGTTTGGAAACACTCCTTTTGTAAAATCTGCAAGTGTTTATTTGGAGCGGTCTGAGGCCTATGCTGGAAAAGGAAATATCTTCAAATAAAAGCTAGACAGAAGCATTCTCAGAAACTTCTTTGTGATGAGTGCATTCTACTCGCAGAGTTGAACCTTCTTTTTGATAGAAGAGTTTTCAAACTCTCTTTTTGTAGAATCTGCAAGTGCATATTTGGAGCTGTTGGAGGCCAATACTGGAAACGGGAACATCCTCAGATAGAGACTAGACAGAAGCATTCCCAGAAACTTGTTTGTGACGAGTGCATTCAACTCACAGACTTGAACGTTTCTTTTCAAAGAGCAGTTTTGGAACACTCTCTTTGTAGAATCTGCTAGTGTATATTTGGAGCGCTCTAAGGCCTATGCTGGGAAATGGAATGTCTCCACTTAAAAACTAGACAGAAGCATTATCAGAAACTTCTGTGTGATGAGTGCATTCAACTCACAGACTTGAACGTTCCTTTTGATAGAACAGTTTCGAAATACTCTTTCTGCAGAATCTGCAAGTGTTTATTTCGAGCGCTTTGAGGCCTATGCTGGAAAAGGAAATGTCTTCAAATAACAACTACACAGAAGCATTCTCAGAAACTTCTTTGTGATGAGTGCATTCAATTCACAGACTTGAACCTTCCTTTTGAAAGAGCAGTTTTGAAACACTCTTTTTGTAGAATCTGCAAGTAGATATTTGGAGCGCTTTGAGGCCTATGCTGGGAAATGAAATATCTTCACCTCAAAACTAGACAGAAGCATTCTCAGAAACTTCTTTGTGATGAGTGCATTCTACTCGCAGAGTTGAACCTTCTTTTTGATAGAAGAGTTTTCAAACTCTCTTTTTGTAAAATCTCCAAGTGCATATTTGGAGCTGTTGGAGGCCTATGCTGGAAAAGGGAACATCCTCAGATAGAGACTAGACAGAAGCATTCCCAGAAACTTGTTGGTGACGAGTGCATTCAACTCACAGACTTGAACGTTTCTTTTGAAGGAGCAGTTTTCGAACACTCTTTTTGTAGAATCTGCTAGTGTATATTTGGAGCGCTCTGAGGCCTATGCTGGGAAATGTAATGTCTCCACTTCAAAACTAGGCAGAAGCATTCTCAGAAACTTCTGTGCGATGAGTGCATTCAACTCACAGACTTGAACGTTACTTTTGATAGAACAGTTCTCAAACACTCTTTCTGCAGAATCTGCAAGTGTTTATTTCGAGCGCTTTGAGGCCTATGCTGGAAAAGGAAATGTCTTCAAATAACAACTACACAGAAGCATTCTCAGAAACTTCTTTGTGATGAGTGCATTCAACTCACAGACTTGAACCTTCCTTTTGAAAGAGCAGTTTTGAAACACTCTTTTTGTAGAATCTGCAAGTGGATGTTTGGAGCTCGTTGAGTCCTATGCTGGGAAATGAAATATCTTCACCTAAAAACTAGACAGAAGCATTCTCAGAAACTTCTGTGTGATGAGTGCATTCAACTCACAGACTTGAACGTTCATTTTCATAGAGCAGTTTGGAAACACTCCTTTTATAAAATCTGCAAGTGTTTATTTGGAGCGCTCTGAGGCCTATGCTGGAAAATGAAATATCTTCAAATAAAAACTAGACAGAAGCATTCTCAGAAACTTCTTTGTGATGAGTGCATTCTACTCGCAGAGTTGAACCTTCTTTTTGATAGAAGAGTTTCAAACTCTCTTTTTGTAGAATATGCAAGTGCATATTTGGAAATGCTGGAAAAGGGAACATCTTCAGATAGAGAGTAGACAGAAGCATTCCCAGAAACTTGTTTGTGACGAGTGCATTCAACTCACAGACTTGAACGTTTCTTTTGAAAGAGCTGTTTTGGAACACTCTTTTTGTAGAATCTGCTAGTGTATATTTGGAGCGCTGTGAGGCCTATGCTTGAAAAGGAAATATCTTCAAATAAAAACTAGACAGAAGCATTCTCAGAAACTTCTTTGTGATGAGTGCATTCAACTCACAGACTTGAGCCTTCCTTTTGAAAGAGCAGTTTTGAAGCACTCTTTTTGTAGAATCTGCAAGCAGATATTTGGAGCGCTTTGGGGCCTATGCTGGGAATTGTAATATCTTCACCTAAAAACTAGACAGAAGCATTCTCAGAAACTTCTGTGTGATGAGTGCATTCAACTCACAGACTTGAACGTTCCTTTTGATAGAACCGTTTTGAAACACTCCTTCTGCAGAATCTGCAAGTGTTTATTTCGAGCGCTTTGAGGCCTATGCTGGAAAAGGAAATGTCTTCAAATAAAAACTAGACAGAAGCATTCTCAGAAACTTCTTTGTGATGAGTGCATTCAACTCACAGACTTGAAACTTCCTTTTGAAAGAGCAGTTTTGAAACACTCCTTTGTAGAATCTGCAAGTGGATATTTGGAGCGCTTTGACGCCTATGCTGGGAAATGAAATATCTTCACCTAAAAACTAGACAGAAGCATTCTCAAAAACTTCTGTGTAATGAGTACATTCAACTCACTGACTTGAACATTCCTTTTGATAGAGCAGTTTCGAAACACTCCTTTGTAAAATCTGCAAGTGTTTATTTGGAGCGCTCTGAGGCCTATGCTGGAAAAGAAATATCTTCAAATAAAAACTAGACAGAAGCATTCTCAGAAACTTCTTTGTGATGAGTGCATTCTACTCGCAGAGTTGAACCTTCTTTTTGGTAGAAGAGTTTCCAAACTCTCTTTTTGTAGAATCTGCAAGTGCATATTTGGAGCTGTTGGAGGCCAATGCTTGAAAAGGGAACATCCTCAGATAGAGACTAGACAGAAGCATTCCCAGAAACTTGTTTGTGACGAGTGCATTCAACTCACAGACTTGAGCGTTTCTTATGAAAGAGCAGTTTTGGAACAGTCTTTTTGTGGAATCTGCTAGTGTATATTTGGAGCGCTGTGAGGCCTATGCTGGGAAATGTAATGTCTCCACTTAAAAACTAGACAGAAGCATTCTCAGAAACTTCTGTGTGATGAGTGCATTCAACTCACAGACTTAAACGTTCCTTTTCACAGAACAGTTTCGAAACACTCTTTCTGCAGAATCTGCAAGTGTTTACTTCGAGAGCTTTGAGGCTTATGCTGGAAAAGGAAATGTCTTCAAATAACAACTACACAGAAGCATTCTCAGAAACTTCTTTGTGATGAGTGCATTCAACACACAGGCTTGAACCTTCCTTTTGAAAGAGCAGTTTTGAAACACTCTTTTTTTAGAATCTGCAAGTGGATATTTTGAGCGCTTTCAGGCCTATGCTGGGAAATGAAATATCTTCACCTAAAAACTAGACAGAAGCATTCTCAGAAACTTCTGTGTGATGAGTGCATTCAACACACAGACTTGAACATTCCTTTTGATAGAGCAGTTTCGAAACACTCCTTTTGTAAAATCTGCAAGTGTTTATTTGGAACGCTCTGAGGCTTATGCTGGAAAAGAAATATCTTCAAATAAAAACTAGACAGAAGCATTCTCAGAAACTTCTTTGTAATGAGTGAATTCTACTCGCAGAGTTGAACCTTCTCGTTGGTAGAAGAGTTTTCAAACTCTCTTTTTGTAGAATCTGCAAGTGCATATTTGGAGCTGTTTGAGGCCAATGTTGGAAACGGGAACATCCACAGATAGAGACTAGACAGAAGCATTCCCAGAAACTTGTTTGTGACAAGTGCATTCAACTCACAGACTTGAACGTTTCTTTTCAAAGAGCAGTTTTGGAACACTCTATTTGTAGAATCTGCTAGTGTATATTTGGAGCGCTCTAAGGCCTATGCTGGGAAATGGAATGTCTCCACTTAAAAACTAGACAGAAGCATTATCAGAAACTTCTGTGTGATGAGTGCATTCAACTCACAGACTTGAACGTTCCTTTTGATAGAACAGTTTCGAAATACTCTTTCTGCAGAATCTGCAAGTGTTTATTTCGAGTGCTTTGAGGCCTATGCTGGAAAAGGAAATGTCTTCAAATAACAACTACACAGAAGCATTCTCAGAAACTTCTTTGTGATGAGTGCATTCAATTCACAGACTTGAACCTTTCTTTTGAAAGAGCAGTTTTGAAACACTCTTTTTGTAGAATCTGCAAGTAGATATTTGGAGCGCTTTGAGGCCTATGCTGGGAAATGAAATATCTTCACCTCAAAACTAGACAGAAGCATTCTCAGAAACTTCTTTGTGATGAGTGCATTCTACTTGCAGAGTTGAACCTTCTTTTTGATAGAAGAGTTTTCAAACTCTCTTTTTGTAAAATCTCCAAGTGCATATTTGGAGCTGTTGGAGGCCTATGCTGGAAAAGGGAACATCCTCAGATAGAGACTAGACAGAAGCATTCCCAGAAACTTGTTGGTGACGAGTGCATTCAACTCACAGACTTGAAAGTTTCTTTTGAAGGAGCAGTTTTCGAACACTCTTTTTGTAGAATCTGCTAGTGTATATTTGGAGCGCTCTGAGGCCTATGCTGGGAAATGTAATGTCTCCACTTCAAAACTAGGCAGAAGCATTCTCAGAAACTTCTGTGCGATGAGTGCATTCAACTCACAGACTTGAACGTTACTTTTGATAGAACAGTTCTCAAACACTCTTTCTGCAGAATCTGCAAGTGTTTATTTCGAGCGCTTTGAGGCCTATGCTGGAAAAGGAAATGTCTTCAAATAACAACTACACAGAAGCATTCTCAGAAACTTCTTTGTGATGAGTGCATTCAACTCACAGACTTGAACCTTCCTTTTGAAAGAGCAGTTTTGAAACACTCTTTTTGTAGAATCTGCAAGTGGATGTTTGGAGCTCGTTGAGGCCTATGCTGGGAAATGAAATATCTTCACCTAAAAACTAGACAGAAGCATTCTCAGAAACTTCTGTGTGATGAGTGCATTCAACTCACATACTTGAACGTTCATTTTCATAGAGCAGTTTGGAAACACTCCTTTTGTAAAATCTGCAAGTGTTTATTTGGAGCGCTCTGAGGCCTATGCTGGAAAATGAAATATCTTCAAATAAAAACTAGACAGAAGCATTCTCAGAAACTTCTTTGTGATGAGTGCATTCTACTCGCAGAGTTGAACCTTCTTTTTGATAGAAGAGTTTAAAACTCTCTTTTTGTAGAATATGCAAGTGCATATTTGGAAATGCTGGAAAAGGGAACATCTTCAGATAGAGAGTAGACAGAAGCATTCCCAGAAACTTGTTTGTGACGAGTGCATTCAACTCACAGACTTGAACGTTTCTTTTGAAAGAGCTGTTTTGGAACACTCTTTTTCTAGAATCTGCTAGTGTATATTTGGAGCACTGTGAGGCCTATGCTTGAAGAGGAAATATCTTCAAATAAAAACTAGACAGAAGCATTCTCAGAAACTTCTTTGTGATGAGTGCATTCAACTCACAGACTTGAGCCTTCCTTTTGAAAGAGCAGTTTTGAAGCACTCTTTTTGTAGAATCTGCAAGCAGATATTTGGAGCGCTTTGGGGCCTATGCTGGGAATTGTAATATCTTCACCTAAAAACTAGACAGAAGCATTCTCAGAAACTTCTGTGTGATGAGTGCATTCAACTCACAGACTTGAACGTTCCTTTTGATAGAACCGTTTTGAAACACTCCTTCTGCAGAATCTGCAAGTGTTTATTTCGAGCGCTTTGAGGCCTATGCTGGAAAAGGAAATGTCTTCAAATAAAAACTAGACAGAAGCATTCTCAGAAACTTCTTTGTGATGAGTGCATTCAACTCACAGACTTGAACCTTCCTTTTGAAAGAGCAGTTTTGAAACACTCCTTTGTAGAATCTGCAAGTGGATATTTGGAGCGCTTTGACGCCTATGCTGGGAAATGAAATATCTTCACCTAAAAACTAGACAGAAGCATTCTCAGAAACTTCTGTGGGATGAGTACATTCAACTCACTGACTTGAACATTCCTTTTGATAGAGCAGTTTCGAAACACTCCTTTTGTAAAATCTGCAAGTGTTTATTTGGAGCGCTCTGAGGCCTATGCTGGAAAAGAAATATCTTCAAATAAAAACTAGACAGAAGCATTCTCAGAAACTTCTTTGTGATGAGTGCATTCTACTCGCAGAGTTGAACCTTCTTTTTGGTAGAAGAGTTTCCAAACTCTCTTTTTGTAGAATCTGCAAGTGCATATTTGGAGCTGTTGGTGGCCAATGCTTGAAAAGGGAACATCCTCAGATACAGACTAGACAGAAGCATTCCCAGAAACTTGTTTGTGACGAGTGCATTCAACTCACAGACTTGAGCGTTTCTTATGAAAGAGCAGTTTTGGAACAGTCTTTTTGTGGAATCTGCTAGTGTGTATTTGGAGCGCTGTGAAGCCTATGCTGGGAAATGTAATGTCTCCACTTAAAAACTAGACAGAAGCATTCTCAGAAACTTCTGTGTGATGAGTGCATTCAACTCACAGACTTAAACGTTCCTTTTCACAGAACAGTTTCGAAACACTCTTTCTGCAGAATCTGCAAGTGTTTACTTCGAGAGCTTTGAGGCTTATGCTGGAAAAGGAAATGTCTTCAAATAACAACTACACAGAAGCATTCTCAGAAACTTCTTTGTGATGAGTGCATTCAACACACAGACTTGAACCTTCCTTTTGAAAGAGCAGTTTTGAAACACTCTTTTTTTAGAATCTGCAAGTGGATATTTTGAGCGCTTTCAGGCCTATGCTGGGAAATGAAATATCTTCACCTAAAAACTAGACAGAAGCATTCTCAAAAACTTCTGTGGGATGAGTACATTCAACTCACTGACTTGAACATTCCTTTTGATAGAGCAGTTTCGAAACACTCCTTTTGTAAAATCTGCAAGTGTTTATTTGGAGCGCTCTGAGGCCTATGCTGGAAAAGAAATATCTTCAAATAAAAACTAGACAGAAGCATTCTCAGAAACTTCTTTGTGATGAGTGCATTCTACTCGCAGAGTTGAACCTTCTTTTTGGTAGAAGAGGTTCCAAACTCTCTTTTTGTAGAATCTGCAAGTGCATATTTGGAGCTGTTGGAGGCCAATGCTTGAAAAGGGAACATCCTCAGATAGAGACTAGACAGAAGCATTCCCAGAAACTTGTTTGTGACGAGTGCATTCAACTCACAGACTTGAGCGTTTCTTATGAAAGAGCAGTTTTGGAACAGTCTTTTTGTGGAATCTGCTAGTGTATATTTGGAGCGCTGTGAGGCCTATGCTGGGAAATGTAATGTCTCCACTTAAAAACTAGACAGAAGCATTCTCAGAAACTTCTGTGTGATGAGTGCATTCAACTCACAGACTTAAACGTTCCTTTTCACAGAACAGTTTCGAAACACTCTTTCTGCAGAATCTGCAAGTGTTTACTTCGAGAGCTTTGAGGCTTATGCTGGAAAAGGAAATGTCTTCAAATAACAACTACACAGAAGCATTCTCAGAAACTTTTTTGTGATGAGTGCATTCAACTCACAGACTTGAACCTTCCTTTTGAAAAAGCAGTTTTGAAACACTATTTTTGTAGAATCTGCAAGTGGATCTTTGGAGCGCTTTGAGGAGTATGCTGGGAAATGAAATATCTTCACCTTAAAACTAGACAGAAGCATTCTCAGAAACTTCTGGGTGATGAGTGCATTCAACTCACAGACTTGATCGTTCTTTTTGATATAACAGTTTCTAAACACTCTTTCTGCAGAATCTGCAAGTGTTTATTTCGAGCGCTTTGAGGACTATGTTGGAAAAGGAAATGTCTTCAAATAACAACTACACAGAAGCATTCTCAGAAACTACTTTGTGATGAGTGCATTCAACTCACAGACTTGAACCTGCCTTTTGAAAGAGCAGTTTTGAAACACTCTTTTTCTAGAATCTGCAAGCGGATATTTGGAGCGCTTAGAGGCCTATGCTGGGAAATGAAATATCTTCACCTAAAAACTAGACAGAAGCATTCTCAGAAACTTCTGTGTGATGAGTGGATTCAGCTCACAGACTTGAACGTTCCTTTTGATAGAGCAGTTTGGAAACACTCCTTTTGTAAAATCTGCAAGTGTTTATTTGGAGCTCTCTGAGGCCTATGCTGGAAAAGAAATATCTTCAAATAAAAACTAGACAGAAGCATTCTCAGAAACTTCTTTGTGAGGAGTGCATTCTACTCGCAGAGTTGAACCTTCTTTTTGGTAGAAGAGTTTTCAAACTCTCTTTTTGTAGAATCTGCAAGTGCATATTTGGAGCTGTTGGAGGCCAATGCTGGAAACGGGAACATCCTCAGATTGAGACTAGACAGAAGCATTCCCAGAAACTTGTTTGTGACGAGTGCATTCAACTCAAGGACTTGAACGTTTCTTTTGAAAGAGCAGTTTTGGAACACTCTATTTGCAGAATCTGCTAGTGTATATTTGGAGCGCTCTGAGGCCTATGCTGGGAAATGGAATGTCTCCGCTTAAAAACTAGACAGAAGCATTCTCAGAAATTTCTGTGTGATGAGTGCTTTCAACTCACAGACTTGAACGTTCCTTTTGATAGATCAGTTTTGAAACGCTCTTTCTGCAGAATCTGCAAGTGTTTATTTCGAGCGCTTTGAGGACTATGCTGGAAAAGGAAATGTCTTCAAATAACAACTACACAGAAGCATTCTCAGAAACTTCTGTGTGATGAGTGCATTCAACTCACCGACTTGAACCTTCCTTTTCAAAGAGCAGATTTGAAATACTCTTTTTGTAGAATCTGCAAGTGGATATTTGGAGCGCTTTCAGGCCTATGCTGGGAAATGAAATATCTTCACCTAAAAACTAGACAGAAGCATTCTCAGAAACTTCTGTGTGATAAGTGCATTCAACTCACAGACGTGAATATTCCTTTTGATAGAGCAGTTTGGAAACACTCCTTCTGTAAAATCTGCAAGTGTTTATTTGGAGCGCTCTGAGGCCTATGCTGGAAAAGAAATATCTTCAAATAAAAACTAGACAGAAGCATTCTCAGAAACTTCTTTGTGATGAGTGCATTCCACCCGCACAGTTGAACCTTCTTTATGGTAGAAGAGTTTTCAAACTCTCTTTTTGTAGGTTCTGCAAGTGCATATTTGGAGCTGTGGGAGGCCAATGCTGGAAATGGGAACATCCTCAGATAGAGACTAGACAGAAGCATTCCCAGAAACTTGTTGGTGACGGGTGCATTCAACTCACAGAGTTGAACGTTTCTTTTGAAAGAGCAGTTTTGGAACACTCTTTTTGTAGAATCTGCTAGTGTATATTTGGAGCGCTCTGAGGCCTATGCTGAGAAATGGAATGTCTCCACTTAAAAACTAGACAGAAGCATTCTCAGAAACTTCTGTGTGATGAGTGCATTCAACTCACAGACTTGAACGTTCCTTTTGATAGAACAGTTTTGAAACACTCTCTCTGCAGAATCTGCAAGTGTTTAATTCGAGCGCTTTGAGGCCTATGCTGGAAAAGGAAATGTCTTCAAATAACAACTACACAGAAGCATTCTCAGAAACTTTTTTGTGATGAGTGCATTCAACTCACAGACTTGAACCTTCCTTTTGAAAGAGCAGTTTTGAAACACTCTTTTTGTAGAATCTGCAAGTGGATATTTGGAGCGATTTGAGGCCTAGGCTGGGAAATGAAATATCTTCACCTAAAAACTAGACAGAAGCATTCTCAGAAACTTCTGTGTGATGAGTGCATTCAACTCACGGACTTGACCGTTCCTTTTGTTAGAACAGTTTTGAAACACTCCTTCTGCAGAATCTGCAAGTGTTTATTTCGAGCGCTTTGAGGCCTATGCTGGAAAAGGAAATGTCTTCAAATAACAACTACACAGAAGCATTCTCAGAAACTTTTGTGTGATGAGTGCATTCAACTCACCGACTTGAACCTTCCTTTTGAAGGAGCAGATTTGAAACACTCTTTTTGTAGAATCTGCAAGTGGATATTTGGAGCGCTTTCAGGCCTATGCTGGGAAATGAAATATCTTCACCTAAAAACTAGACAGAAACATTCTCAGAAACTTCTGTGTAATGAGTGCATTCAACTCACAGACGTGAATATTCCTTTTGATAGAGCAGTTTGGAAACACTCCTTTTGTAAAATCTGCAAGTGTTTATTTGGAGCGCTCTGAGGCCTATGCTGGAAAAGAAATATCTTCACCTAAAAACTAGACAGAAGCATTCTCAGAAACTTCTGTGTGATGAGTGCATTCAACTCACAGACTTGAACGTTCCTTTTGATAGAACAGTTTTGAAACACTCCTTCTGCAGCATCTGCAAGTGTTTATTTCGAGCGCTTTGAGGCCTATGCTGGAAAAGGAAATGTCTTCAAATAAAAATTAGACAGAAGCATTCTCAGAAACTTGTTTGTGATGAGTGCATTCTACTCGCCGAGTTGAACCTTCTTTTTGGTAGAAGAGTTTTCAAACGCTCTTTTTGTAGAATCTGCAAGTGCATATTTGGAGCTGTTGGAGGCCTATGCTGAAAAGGGAACATCCTCAGATAGAGACTAGACAGAAGCATTCCCAGAAACTTGTTTGTGACGAGTGCATTCAACTCACAGACTTGAACGTTTCTTTTGAAATAGCAGTTTCGGAACACTCTTTTTGTGGAATCTGCTAGTGTATATTTGGAGCTCTGTGAGGCCTATGCTGGGAAATGTAATGTCTCCACTTAAAAACTAGACAGAAGCATTCTCAGAAGCTTCTGTGTGATGAGTGCATTCAACTCACAGACTTGAACGTTCCTTTTGATAGAACAGTTTTGAAACACTCTTTTTGTAGAATCTGCAAGTGGATATTTGGAGAGCTTTGAGGAGTATGCTGGGAAATGTAATGTTTTCACTTAAAAACTAGACAGAAGCATCTCAGAAACTTCTGTGTGATGAGTGCATGCAACTCACAGACTCGAACGTTCCTTTTGATAGAACAGTTTCAAAACACTCTTTCTGCAGTATCTGCAAGTGTTTATTTCGAGCGCTTTGAGGCCTATGCTGGAAAAGGAAATGTCTTCAAATAACAACTACACAGAAGCATTCTCAGAAACTTATTTGTGATGAGTGCATTCAACTCCCAGACTTGAACATTCCTTTTGAAAGAGCAGTTTTGAAACACTCTTTTTGTAGAATCTGCAAGTAGATATTTGGAGCGCTTTGAGGCCTATGCTGGGAAATGAAATATCTTCACCTAAAAACTAGACAGAAGCATTCTCAGAAACTTCTGTGGGATGAGTACATTCAACTCACTGACTTGAACATTCCTTTTGATAGAGCAGTTTCGAAACACTCCTTTTGTAAAATCTGCAAGTGTTTATTTGGAGCGCTCTGAGGCCTATGCTGGAAAAGGAAATATCTTCAAATAAAAGCTAGCAGAAGCATTCTCAGAAACTTCTTTGTGATGAGTGCATTCTACTCACAGAGTTGAACCTTCTTTTTGATAGAAGAGTTTTCAAACTCTCTTTTTGTAGAATCTGCAAGTGCATATTTGGAGCTGTTGGAGGCCAATGCTGGAAACGGGAACATCCTCAGATAGAGACTAGACAGAAGCATTCCCAGAAACTTGTTTGTGACGAGTGCATTCCACTCACAGACTTGAACGTTTCTTTTGAAAGAGCAGTTTTGGAACACTCTATTTGTAGAATCTGCTAGTGTATATTTGGAACGCTCTAAGGCCTATGCTGGGAAATGGAATGTCTCCACTTAAAAACTAGACAGAAGCATTCTCAGAAACTTCTGTGCGATGAGTGCATTCAACTCACAGACTTGAACGTTCCTTTTGATAGAACAGTTTCGAAATACTCTTTCTGCAGAATCTGCAAGTGTTTATTTCGAGCGCTTTGAGGCCTATGCTGGAAAAGGAAATGTCTTCAAATAACAACTACACAGAAGCATTCTCAGAAACTTCTATGTGATGACTGCATTCAACTCACAGTCTTGAACCTTTCTTTTGATAGAGTAGTTTTGAAACACTCTTTTTGTAGAATCTGCAAGTAGATATTTGGAGCGCTTTGAGACCTATGCTGGGAAATGAAATATCTTCACCTAAAAACTAGACAGAAGCATTCTCAGAATCTTCTGTGTGATGAGTGCATTCAACTCACAGACTTGAACGTTCCTTTTGATAGAACAGTTTTGAAACACTCCTTCTGCAGAATCTGCAAGTGTTTGTTTCGAGCGCTTTGAGTCCTATGCTGGAAAAGGAAATGTCTTCAAATAACAACTACACAGAAGCATTCTCAGAAACTTCTTTGTGATGAGTGCATTCAACTCACAGACTTGAACCTTCCTTTTGAAAGAGCAGTTTTGAAACACTCTTTTTGTAGAATCTGCAAGTGGATGTTTGGAGCTCGTTGAGGACTATGTTGGGAAATGAAATATCTTCACCTAAAAACTAGACAGAAGCATTCTCAGAAACTTCTGTGTGATGAGTGCATTCAACTCACAGACTTGAACGTTCATTTTGATAGAGCAGTTTGGAAACACTCCTTTTGTAAAATCTGCAAGTGTTTATTTGGAGCACTCTGAGGCCTATGCTGGAAAAGGAAATATCTTCAAATAAAAACTAGACAGAAGCATTCTCAGAAACTTCTTTGTGATGAGTGCCTTCTACTCGCAGAGTTGAACCTTCTTTTTGATAGAAGAGTTTTCAAACTCTCTTTTTGTAGAATATGCAAGTGCATATTTGGAAATGCTGGAAAAGGGAACATCTTAAGATAGAGAGTAGACAGAAGCATTCCCAGAAACTTGTTTGTGGCGAGTGCATTCAAATCACAGACTTGAACGTTTCTTTTGAAAGAGCAGTTTTGGAACACTCTTTTTGTAGAATCTGCTAGTGTATATTTGGAGCGCTCTGAGGCCTATGCTGGGAAATGGAATGTCTCCACTTAAAAACTAGACAGAAGCATTCTCAGAAACTTCTGTGTGATGAGTGCATTCAACTCACAGACTTGAACGTTGCTTTTGATAGAACAGTTTTGAAACACTCCTTCTGCACAACCTGCAAGTGTTTATTTCGAGCGCTTTGAGGCCTATGCTGGAAAAAGAAAAGGCTTCAAATAACAACTACAGAGAAGCATTCTCAGAAACTTCTTTGTGATGAGTGCATTCAACTCACAGACTTGAACCTTCCTTTTGAAAGAGCAGTTTTGAAACACTCTTTTTGTAGAATCTGCAAGTGGATGTTTGGAGCTCGTTGAGGCCTATGCTGGGAAATGAAATATCTTCACCTAAAAATGAGACAGAAGCATTCTCAGAAACTTCTGTGTGATGAGTGCATTCAACTCACAGACTTGAACGTTCATTTTGATAGAGCAGTTTGGAAACACTCCTTTTGTAAAATCTGCAAGTGTTTATTTGGAGCGCTATGAGGCCTATGCTGGAAAATGAAATATCTTCAAATAAAAACTAGACAGAAGCATTCTCAGAAACTTCTTTGTGATGAGTGCATTCTACTCGCAGAGTTGAACCTTCTTTTTTATAGAAGAGTTTTCAAACTCTCTTTTTGTAGAATATGCAAGTGCATATTTGGAAATGCTGGAAAAGGGAATATCTTTAGATAGAGAGTAGACAGAAGCATTCCCAGAAACTTGTTTGTGACGAGTGCATTCAACTCACAGACTTGAACGTTTCTTTTGAAAGAGCAGTTTTGGAACACTCTTTTTGTAGAATCTGCTAGTGTATATTTGGAGCGCTGTGAGGCCTATGCTTGAAAAGGAAATATCTTCAAATAAAAACTAGACAGAAGCATTCTCAGAAACTTCTTTGTGATGAGTGCATTCAACTCACAGACTTGAGAATTCCTTTTGAAAGAGCAGTTTTGAAACACTCTTTTTGTAGAATCTGCACGTAGATATTTGGAGCGCTTTGAGGCCTATGCTGGGAAATGAAATATCTTCACCTAAAAACTAGACAGAAGCATTCTCAGAAACTTCTGTGTGATGAGTGCATTCAACTCACAGACTTGAACGTTCCTTTTGATAGAACAGTTTTGAAACACTCCTTCTGCAGAATCTGCAAGTGTTTATTTCGAGCGCTTTGAGGCCTATGCTGGAAAAGGAAATGTCTTCAAATAACAACTACACAGAAGCATTCTCAGAAACTTCTTTGTGATGAGTGCATTCAACTCACAGACTTGAACCTTCCTTTTGAAAGAGCAGTTTTGAAACACTCCTTTTGTAGAATCTGCAAGTGGATATTTGGAGCGCTTTGAGGCCTATGCTGGGAAATGAAATATCTTCACCTAAAAACCAGACAGAAGCATTCTCAGAAGCTTCTGTGGGATGAGTACATTCAACTCACTGACTTGAACATTCCTTTTGATAGAGCAGTTTGGAAACACTCCTTTTGTAAAATCTGCAAGTGTTTATTTGGAGTGCTCTGAGGCCTATGCTGGAAAAGGAAATAACTTCAAATAAAAACTAGACAGAAGCATTCTCAGAAACTTCTTTGTGATGAGTGCATTCTACTCGCAGAGTTGAACCCTCTTTTTGATAGAAGAGTTTTCAAACTCTCTTTTTGTAAAATCTCTAAGTGCATATTTGGAGCTGTTGGAGGCCTATGCTGGAAAAGGGAACATCCTCAGATAGAGACTAGACAGAAGCATTCCCAGAAACTTGTTTGTGACGAGTGCATTCAACTCACAGACTTGAACGTTTCTTTTGAAGGAGCAGTTTTCGAACACTCTTTTTGTAGAAACTGCTAGTGTATATTTGGAGCGCTCTGAGGCCTATGCTGGGAAATGTAATGTCTCCACTTAAAAACTAGGCAGAAGCATTCTCTGAAATTTCTGTGAGATGACTTCATTCAACTCACAGACTTGAACGTTCCTTTTGATAGAACCGCTTTGAAACACTCCTTCTGCAGAATCTGCAAGTGTTTATTTCGAGCGCTTTGAGGCCTATGCTGGAAAAGGAAATGTCTTCAAATAACAACTACACAGAAGCATTCTCAGAAACTTCTTTGTGATGAGTGCATTCAACTCACAGACTTGAACCTTCCTTTTGAAAGAGCAGTTTTGAAACACTCCTTTGTAGAATCTGCAAGTGGATATTTGGAGCGCTTTGAGGCCTATGCTGGGAAATGAAATATCTTCACCTAAGAACTAGACAGAAGCATTCTCAGAAACTTCTGTGGGATGAGTACATTCAACTCACTGACTTGAACATTCCTTTTGATAGAGCAGTTAGGAAACACTCCTTTTGTAAAATCTGCAAGTGTTTATTTGGAGCGCTCTGAGCCCTATGCTGGAAAAGAAATATCTTCAAATAAAATCTAGACAGAAGCATTCTCAGAAACTTCTTTGTGATGAGTGCATTCTACTCGCAGAGTTGAACCTTCTTTTCGGTAGAACAGTTTTCAAACTCTCTTTTTGTAGAATCTGCAAGTGCATATTTGGAGCTGTTGGAGGCCAATGCTTGAAAAGGGAACATCCTCAGATAGAGACTAGACAGAAGCATTCCCAGAAACTTGTTTCTGACGAGTGCATTCAACTCACAGACTTGAGCGTTTCTTATGAAAGAGCAGTTTTGGAACACTCTTTTTGTGGAATCTGCTAGTGTATATTTGGAGCGCTGTGAGGCCTATGCTGGGAAATGTAATGTCTCCACTTAAAAACTAGACAGAAGCATTCTCAGAAACTTCTCTGTGATGAGTGCATTCAACTCACAGACTTCAACGTTCCTTTTCACAGAACAGTTTCGAAACACTCTTTCTGCACAATCTGCAAGTGTTTACTTCGAGCTCTTTGAGGCCTATGCTGGAAAAGGAAATGTCTTCAAATAACAACTACACAGAAGCATTCTCAGAAACTTCTTTGTGATGAGTGCATTCAACTCACAGACTTGAACCTTCCTTTTGAAAGAGAAGTTTTGAAACACTCTTTTTTTAGAATCTACAAGTGGATATTTGGAGCGCTTTCAGGCCTATGCTGGGAAATGAAATATCTTCACCTAAAAACTAGACAGAAACATTCTCAGAAACTTCTATGTGATGAGTGCATTCAACTCGCAGACTTGAACATTCCTTTTGATAGAGCAGTTTCGAAACACTCCTTTGTAAAATCTGCAAGTGTTTATTTGGAGCGCTCTGAGGCCTATGCTGGAAAAGGAAATATCTTCGAATAAAAGCTAGACAGAAGCATTCTCAGAAACTTCTTTGTGATGAGTGCATTCTACTCGCAGAGTTGAACTTTCTTTTTGATAGAAGAGTTTTCAAACTCTCTTTTTGTAGAATATGCAAGTGCATATTTGGAAATGCTGGAAAAGGGAACATCTTCAGATAGAGAGTAGACAGAAGCATTCCCAGAAACTTGTTTGTGACGAGTGCATTCAACTCACAGACTTGAACGTTTCTTTTGAAAGGGCAGTTTTGGAACACTCTTTTTGTAGAATCTGCTAGTGTATATTTGGAGCGCTGTGAGGCCTATGCTTGAAAAGGAAATATCTTCAAATAAAAACTAGACAGAAGCATTCTGAGAAACTTCTTTGTGATGAGTGCATTCAACTCACAGACTTGAGCCTTCCTTTTGAAAGAGCAGTTTTGAAACACTCTTTTTGTAGAATCTGCAAGTAGATATTTGGAGCGCTTTGAGGCCTATGCTGGGAAATGAAATATCTTCACCTAAAAACTAGACAGAAGCATTCTCAGAAACTTCTGTGTGATGAGTGCATTCAACTCACAGACTTGAACGTTCCTTTTGATAGAACCGTTTTGAAACCCTCCTTCTGCAGAATCTGCAAGTGTTTATTTCGAACGCTTTGAGGCCTATGCTGGAAAAGGAAATGTCTTCAAATAACAACTACACAGAAGCATTCTCAGAACCTTCTTTGTGATGAGTGCATTCAACTCACAGACTTGAACCTTCCTTTTGAAAGAGCAGTTTTGAAACACTCCTTTGTAGAATCTGCAAGTGGATATTTGGAGCGCTTTGAGGCCTATGCTGGGAAATGAAATATCTTCACCTAAAAACTAGACAGAAGTATTCTCAGAAACTTCTGTGGGATGCGTACATTCAACTCACTGACTTAAACATTCCTCTGGAAAGAGCAGTTAGGAAACACTCCTTTTGTAAAATCTGCAAGTGTTTATTTGGAGCGCTCTGAGGCCTATGCTGGAAAAGAAATATCTTCAAATAAAAACTAGACAGAAGCATTCTCAGAAACTTCTTTGTGATGAGTGCATTCTACTCGCAGAGTTGAACCTTCTTTTTGGTAGAAGAGTTTTCAAACTCTCTTTTTGTAGAATCTGCAAGTGTATATTTGGAGCTGTTGGTGGCCAATGCTTGAAAAGGGAACATCCTCAGATAGAGACTAGACAGAAGCATTCCCAGAAACTTGTTTGTGACGAGTGCATTCAACTCACAGACTTGAGCGTTTCTTATGAAAGAGCAGTTTTGGAACACTCTTTTTGTGGAATCTGCTAGTGTATATTTGGAGCGCTGTGAGGCTTATGCTGGGAAACGTAATGTCTCCACTTAAAAACTAGACAGAAGAATTCTCAGAAACTTCTGTGTGATGAGTGCATTCAACTCACAGACTTCAACGTTCCTTTTCACAGAACAGTTTCGAAACACTCTTTCTGCAGGATCTGCAAGTGTTTACTTCGAGCGCTTTGAGGCCTATGCTGGAAAAGGAAATGTCTTCAAATAACAACTACACAGAAGCCTTCTCAGAAACTTCTTTGTGATGAGTGCATTCAACTCACAGACTTGAACCTTCCTTTTGAAAGAGCAGTTTTGAAACACTCTTTTTTTAGAATCTGCAAGTGGATATTTTGAGCGCTTTGAGGCCTATGCTGGGAAATGAAATATCTTCACCTAAAAACTAGGCAGAAACATTCTCAGAAACTTCTGTGTGATGAGTGCATTCAACTCACAGACTTGAACATTCCTTTTGATAGAGCAGTTTTGAAACACTCCTTTTGTAAAATCTGCAAGTGTTTATATGGAGTTCTCTGCGGCCTATGCTGGAAAAGAAATATCTTCAAATAAAAACTAGACAGAAGCATTCTGAGAAACTTCTTTGTAATGAGTGAATTCTACTCGCAGAGTTGAACCTTCTTTTTGGTAGAAGAGTTTTCAAACTCTCTTTTTGTAGAATCTGCAAGTGCATATTTGGAGCTGTTGGAGGCCAATGCTGGAAACGGGAACATCCACAGATAGAGACTAGACAGAAGCATTCCCAGAAACTTGTTTGTGACGAGTGCATTCAACTCACAGACTTGAACGTTTCTTTTGAAAGAGCAGTTTTGGAACACTCTTTTTGTAGAATCTGCTAGTGTATATTTGTAGCGCTGTGAGGCCTATGCTGAGAAATGGAATGTCTCCACTTAAAAACTAGACAGAAGCATTCTCAGAAACTTCTGTGTGATGAGTGCATTCAACTCACAGACTTGAACGTTGCTTTTGATAGAACAGTTTTGATACACTCTTTCTGCAGAATCTGCAAGTGTTTATTTCGAGCGCTTTGAGGCCTATGCTGGAAAAAGAAAAGGCTTCAAATAACAACTACACAGAAGCATTCTCAGAAGCTTCTTTCTGATGAGTGCATTCAACACACAGACTTGAACCTTCCTTTCGAAAGAGCAGTTTTGAAACACTCTTTTTGTAGAATCTCCATGTAGATATTTGGAGCGCTTTGAGGCCTATGCTGGGAAATGAAGTATCTTCACCTAAAAACTGGACAGAAGCATTCTCAGAAACTTCTGTGTGATGAGTGCATTCAACTCACAGACTTGAACGTTTCTTTTGAAAGAGCAGTTTTGGAACACTCTTTTTGTGGAATCTGCTAGTGTATATTTGGAGCGCTGTGAGGCGTATGCTGGGAAATGTAATGTCTCCACTTAAAAACTAGAGAGAAGCATTCTCAGAAACTTCTGTGTGATGAGTGCATTCAACTCACAGACTTGAACCTTCCTTTTGATAGAACAGTTTTGAAACACTCCTTCTGCAGAATCTGCAAGTGTTTATTTCGAGCGCTTTGAGGCCTATGCTGGAAAAGGAAATGTCTTCAAATAACAACTACACAGAAGCATTCTCAGAAACTTCTTTGGGATGAGTGCATTCAACTCACTGACTTGAACCTTCCTTTTGAAAGAGCAGTTTTGAAACACTCTTTTTGTAAAATCTGCAAGTAGATAATTGGAGCGCTTTGAGGCCTATGCTGGGAAATGAAATATCTTCACCTAAAAACTAGACAGAAGCATTCTCAGAAACTTCTGTGTGATGAGTGCATTCAACTCACAGACTTTAACGTTCCTTTTGATAGAACAGTTTTGAAAAACTCTTACTTCAGAATCTGCAATTGTTTATTTCGAGCGCTTTGAGGCCTATGCTGGAAAAGGAAATGTCTTCAAATAACAACTACACAGAAGCATTCTCAAAAACTTTTTTGTGATGAGTGCATTCAACTCACAGACTTGAACCTTCCTTTTGAAAGTACAGTTTTGAAACACTCTTTTTGTAGAATCTGCAATGGATATTTGGAGCGCTTTGAGGAGTATGCTGGGAAATGTAATATTTTCACCTAAAAACTAGACAGAAGCATTCTCAGAAACTTCTCTGTGATGAGTGCATTCAACTCACAGACTCGAACGTTCCTTTTGATAGAACAGTTTCAAAACACTCTTTCTGCAGAATCTGCAAGTGTTTATTTCGAGCGCTTTGAGGCCTATCCTGGAAAAGGAAATGTCTTCAAATAACAACTACACAGAAGAATTCTCAGAAACTTCTTTGTGATGAGTGCATTCAACTCACGGACTTGAACCTTCCTTTTGAAAGAGCAGTTTTGAAACACTCTTTTTGTAGAATCTGCAAGTAGATATTTGGAGCGCTTTGAGGCCTATGCTGAGAAATGAAATATCTTCACCTAAAAACTAGACAGAAGCATTCTCAGAAACTTCTGTGGGATGAGTACATTCAACTCACTGACTTGAACATTCCTTTTGATAGAGCAGTTTGGAAACACTCCTTTTGTAAAATCTGCAAGTGTTTATTTGGAGCGCTCTGAGGCCTATGCTGGAAAAGGAAATATCTTCAAATAAAAGCTAGACAGAAGCATTCTCAGAAACTTCTTTGTGATGAGTGCATTCTACTCGCAGAGTTGAACCTTCTTTTTGATAGAAGAGTTTTCAAACTCTCTTTTTGTAGAATCTGCAAGTGCATATTTGGAGCTGTTGGAGGCCAATACTGGAAACGGGAACATCCTCAGATAGAGACTAGACAGAAGCATTCCCAGAAACTTGTTTGTGACGAGTGCATTCAACTCACAGACTTGAACGTTTCTTTTCAAAGAGCAGTTTTGGAACACTCTATTTGTAGAATCTGCTAGTGTATATTTGGAGCGCTCTAAGACCTATGCTGGGAAATGGAATGTCTCCACTTAAAAACTAGACAGAAGCATTATCAGAAACTTCTGTGTGATGAGTGCATTCAACTCACAGACTTGAACGTTCCTTTTGATAGAACAGTTTCGAAATACTCTTTCTGCAGAATCTGCAAGTGTTTATTTCGAGCGCTTTGAGGCCTATGCTGGAAAAGGAAATGTCTTCAAATAACAACTACACAGAAGCATTCTCAGAAACTTCTTTGTGATGAGTGCATTCAATTCACAGACTTGAACCTTCCTTTTGAAAGAGCAGTTTTGAAACACTCTTTTTGTAGAATCTGCAAGTAGATATTTGGAGCGCTTTGAGGCCTATGCTGGGAAATGAAATATCTTCACCTCAAAACTAGACAGAAGCATTCTCAGAAACTTCTTTGTGATGAGTGCATTCTACTCGCAGAGTTGAACCTTCTTTTTGATAGAAGAGTTTTCAAACTCTCTTTTTGTAAAATCTCCAAGTGCATATTTGGAGCTGTTGGAGGCCTATGCTGGAAAAGGGAACATCCTCAGATAGAGACTAGACAGAAGCATTCCCAGAAACTTGTTGGTGACGAGTGCATTCAACTCACAGACTTGAACGTTTCTTTTGAAGGAGCAGTTTTCGAACACTCTTTTTGTAGAATCTGCTAGTGTATATTTGGAGCGCTCTGAGGCCTATGCTGGGAAATGTAATGTCTCCACTTCAAAACTAGGCAGAAGCATTCTCAGAAACTTCTGTGCGATGAGTGCATTCAACTCACAGACTTGAACGTTACTTTTGATAGAACAGTTCTCAAACACTCTTTCTGCAGAATCTGCAAGTGTTTATTTCGAGCGCTTTGAGGCCTATGCTGGAAAAGGAAATGTCTTCAAATAACAACTACACAGAAGCATTCTCAGAAACTTCTTTGTGATGAGTGCATTCAACTCACAGACTTGAACCTTCCTTTTGAAAGAGCAGTTTTGAAACACTCTTTTTGTAGAATCTGCAAGTGGATGTTTGGAGCTCGTTGAGGCCTAGGCTGGGAAATGAAATATCTTCACCTAAAAACTAGACAGAAGCATTCTCAGAAACTTCTGTGTGATGAGTGCATTCAACTCACAGACTTGAACGTTCATTTTCATAGAGCAGTTTGGAAACACTCCTTTTGTAAAATCTGCAAGTGTTTATTTGGAGCGCTCTGAGGCCTATGCTGGAAAATGAAATATCTTCAAATAAAAACTAGACAGAAGCATTCTCAGAAACTTCTTTGTGATGAGTGCATTCTACTCGCAGAGTTGAACCTTCTTTTTGATAGAAGAGTTTCAAACTCTCTTTTTGTAGAATATGCAAGTGCATATTTGGAAATGCTGGAAAAGGGAACATCTTCAGATAGAGAGTAGACAGAAGCATTCCCAGAAACTTGTTTGTGACGAGTGCATTCAACTCACAGACTTGAACGTTTCTTTTGAAAGAGCTGTTTTGGAACACTCTTTTTGTAGAATCTGCTAGTGTATATTTGGAGCGCTGTGAGGCCTATGCTTGAAAAGGAAATATCTTCAAATAAAAACTAGACAGAAGCATTCTCAGAAACTTCTTTGTGATGAGTGCATTCAACTCACAGACTTGAGCCTTCCTTTTGAAAGAGCAGTTTTGAAGCACTCTTTTTGTAGAATCTGCAAGCAGATATTTGGAGCGCTTTGGGGCCTATGCTGGGAATTGTAATATCTTCACCTAAAAACTAGACAGAAGCATTCTCAGAAACTTCTGTGTGATGAGTGCATTCAACTCACAGACTTGAACGTTCCTTTTGATAGAACCGTTTTGAAACACTCCTTCTGCAGAATCTGCAAGTGTTTATTTCGAGCGCTTTGAGGCCTATGCTGGAAAAGGAAATGTCTTCAAATAAAAACTAGACAGAAGCATTCTCAGAAACTTCTTTGTGATGAGTGCATTCAACTCACAGACTTGAACCTTCCTTTTGAAAGAGCAGTTTTGAAACACTCCTTTGTAGAATCTGCAAGTGGATATTTGGAGCGCTTTGACGCCTATGCTGGGAAATGAAATATCTTCACCTAAAAACTAGACAGAAGCATTCTCAAAAACTTCTGTGGGATGAGTACATTCAACTCACTGACTTGAACATTCCTGTTGATAGAGCAGTTTCGAAACACTCCTTTTGTAAAATCTGCAAGTGTTTATTTGGAGCGCTCTGAGGCCTATGCTGGAAAAGATATATCTTCAAATAAAAACTAGACAGAAGCATTCTCAGAAACTTCTTTGTGATGAGTGCATTCTACTCGCAGAGTTGAACCTTCTTTTTGGTAGAAGAGTTTCCAAACTCTCTTTTTGTAGAATCTGCAAGTGCATATTTGGAGCTGTTGGAGGCCAATGCTTGAAAAGGGAACATCCTCAGATAGAGACTAGACAGAAGCATTCCCAGAAACTTGTTTGTGACGAGTGCATTCAACTCACAGACTTGAGCGTTTCTTATGAAAGAGCAGTTTTGGAACAGTCTTTTTGTGGAATCTGCTAGTGTATATTTGGAGCGCTGTGAGGCCTATGCTGGGAAATGTAATGTCTCCACTTAAAAACTAGACAGAAGCATTCTCAGAAACTTCTGTGTGATGAGTGCATTCAACTCACAGACTTAAACGTTCCTTTTCACAGAACAGTTTCGAAACACTCTTTCTGCAGAATCTGCAAGTGTTTACTTCGAGAGCTTTGAGGCTTATGCTGGAAAAGGAAATGTCTTCAAATAACAACTACACAGAAGCATTCTCAGAAACTTCTTTGTGATGAGTGCATTCAACACACAGACTTGAACCTTCCTTTTGAAAGAGCAGTTTTGAAACACTCTTTTTTTAGAATCTGCAAGTGGATATTTGGAGCGCTTTGAGGCCTATGCTGGGAAATGAAATATCTTCACCTGAAAACTAGACAGAAGCATTCTCAGAAACTTCTGTGTGATGAGTGCATTCAACACACAGACTTGAACATTCCTTTTGATAGAGCAGTTTCGAAACACTCCTTTTGTAAAATCTGCAAGTGTTTATTTGGAACGCTCTGAGGCTTATGCTGGAAATGAAATATCTTCAAATAAAAACTAGACAGAAGCATTCTCAGAAACTTCTTTGTAATGAGTGAATTCTACTCGCAGAGTTGAACCTTCTCGTTGGTAGAAGAGTTTTCAAACTCTCTTTTTGTAGAATCTGCAAGTGCATATTTGGAGCTGTTGGAGGCCAATGTTGGAAACGGGAACATCCACAGATAAAGACTAGACAGAAGCATTCCCAGAAACTTGTTTGTGACGAGTGCATTCAACTCACAGACTTGAACGTTTCTTTTGAAAGAGCAGTTTTGGAACACTCTTTTTGTAGAATCTGCTAGTGTATATTTGGAGCGCTCTGAGGCCTATGCTGGGAAATGGAATGTCTCCACTTAAAAACTAGACAGAAGCATTCTCAGAAACTTCTGTGTGATGAGTGTATTCAACTCACAGACTTTAACGTTCCTTTTGATAGAACAGTTTTGAAACACTCTTACTTCAGAATCTGCAAGTGTTTATTTCGAGCGCTTTGAGGCCTATGCTGGAAAAGGAAATGTCTTCAAATAACAACTACACAGAAGCATTCTCAAAAACTTTTTTGTGATGAGTGCATTCAACTCACAGACTTGAACCTTCCTTTTGAAAGTACAGTTTTGAAACACTCTTTTTGTAGAATCTGCAATGGATATTTGGAGCGCTTTGAGGAGTATGCTGGGAAATGTAATATTTTCACCTAAAAACTAGACAGAAGCACTCTCAGAAACTTCTCTGTGATGAGTACATTCAACTCACAGACTCGAACGTTCCTTTTGATAGAACAGTTTCAAAACACTCTTTCTGCAGAATCTGCAAGTGTTTATTTCGAGCGCTTTGAGGCCTATCCTGGAAAAGGAAATGTCTTCAAATAACAACTACACAGAAGAATTCTCAGAAACTTCTTTGTGATGAGTGCATTCAACTCACGGACTTGAACCTTCCTTTTGAAAGAGCAGTTTTGAAACACTCTTTTTGTAGAATCTGCAAGTAGATATTTGGAGCGCTTTGAGGCCTATGCTGAGAAATGAAATATCTTCACCTAAAAACTAGACAGAAGCATTCTCAGAAACTTCTGTGGGATGAGTACATTCAACTCACTGACTTGAACATTCCTTTTGATAGAGCAGTTTGGAAACACTCCTTTTGTAAAATCTGCATGTGTTTATTTGGAGCGCTCTGAGGCCTATGCTGGAAAAGGAAATATCTTCAAATAAAAGCTAGACAGAAGCATTCTCAGAAACTTCTTTGTGATGAGTGCATTCTACTCGCAGAGTTGAACCTTCTTTTTGATAGAAGAGTTTTCAAACTCTCTTTTTGTAGAATCTGCAAGTGCATATTTGGAGCTGTTGGAGGCCAATACTGGAAACGGGAACATCCTCAGATAGAGACTAGACAGAAGCATTCCCAGAAACTTGTTTGTGACAAGTGCATTCAACTCACAGACTTGAACGTTTCTTTTCAAAGAGCAGTTTTGGAACACTCTATTTGTAGAATCTGCTAGTGTATATTTGGAGCGCTCTAAGGCCTATGCTGGGAAATGGAATGTCTCCACTTAAAAACTAGACAGAAGCATTATCAGAAACTTCTGTGTGATGAGTGCATTCAACTCACAGACTTGAACGTTCCTTTTGATAGAACAGTTTTGAAATACTCTTTCTGCAGAATCTGCAAGTGTTTATTTCGAGTGCTTTGAGGCCTATGCTGGAAAAGGAAATGTCTTCAAATAACAACTACACAGAAGCATTCTCAGAAACTTCTTTGTGATGAGTGCATTCAATTCACAGACTTGAACCTTTCTTTTGAAAGAGCAGTTTTGAAACACTCTTTTTGTAGAATCTGCAAGTAGATATTTGGAGCGCTTTGAGGCCTATGCTGGGAAATGAAATATCTTCACCTCAAAACTAGACAGAAGCATTCTCAGAAACTTCTTTGTGATGAGTGCATTCTACTCGCAGAGTTGAACCTTCTTTTTGATAGAAGAGTTTTCAAACTCTCTTTTTGTAAAATCTCCAAGTGCATATTTGGAGCTGTTGGAGGCCTATGCTGGAAAAGGGAACATCCTCAGATAGAGACTAGACAGAAGCATTCCCAGAAACTTGTTGGTGACGAGTGCATTCAACTCACAGACTTGAAAGTTTCTTTTGAAGGAGCAGTTTTCGAACACTCTTTTTGTAGAATCTGCTAGTGTATATTTGGAGCGCTCTGAGGCCTATGCTGGGAAATGTAATGTCTCCACTTCAAAACTAGGCAGAAGCATTCTCAGAAACTTCTGTGCTATGAGTGCATTCAACTCACAGACTTGAACGTTACTTTTGATAGAACAGTTCTCAAACACTCTTTCTGCAGAATCTGCAAGTGTTTATTTCGAGCGCTTTGAGGCCTATGCTGGAAAAGGAAATGTCTTCAAATAACAACTACACAGAAGCATTCTCAGAAACTTCTTTGTGATGAGTGCATTCAACTCACAGACTTGAACCTTCCTTTTGAAAGAGCAGTTTTGAAACACTCTTTTTGTAGAATCTGCAAGTGGATGTTTGGAGCTCGTTGAGGCCTATGCTGGGAAATGAAATATCTTCACCTAAAAACTAGACAGAAGCATTCTCAGAAACTTCTGTGTGATGAGTGCATTCAACTCACATACTTGAACGTTCATTTTCATAGAGCAGTTTGGAAACACTCCTTTTGTAAAATCTGCAAGTGTTTATTTGGAGCGCTCTGAGGCCTATGCTGGAAAATGAAATATCTTCAAATAAAAACTAGACAGAAGCATTCTCAGAAACTTCTTTGTGATGAGTGCATTCTACTCGCAGAGTTGAACCTTCTTTTTGATAGAAGAGTTTCAAACTCTCTTTTTGTAGAATATGCAAGTGCATATTTGGAAATGCTGGAAAAGTGAACATCTTCAGATAGAGAGTAGACAGAAGCATTCCCAGAAACTTGTTTGTGACGAGTGCATTCAACTCACAGACTTGAACGTTTCTTTTGAAAGAGCTGTTTTGGAACACTCTTTTTCTAGAATCTGCTAGTGTATATTTGGAGCGCTGTGAGGCCTATGCTTGAAAAGGAAATATCTTCAAATAAAAACTAGACAGAAGCATTCTCAGAAACTTCTTTGTGATGAGTGCATTCAACTCACAGACTTGAGCCTTCCTTTTGAAAGAGCAGTTTTGAAGCACTCTTTTTGTAGAATCTGCAAGCAGATATTTGGAGCGCTTTGGGGCCTATGCTGGGAATTGTAATATCTTCACCTAAAAACTAGACAGAAGCATTCTCAGAAACTTCTGTGTGATGAGTGCATTCAACTCACAGACTTGAACGTTCCTTTTGATAGAACCGTTTTGAAACACTCCTTCTGCAGAATCTGCAAGTGTTTATTTCGAGCGCTTTGAGGCCTATGCTGGAAAAGGAAATGTCTTCAAATAAAAACTAGACAGAAGCATTCTCAGAAACTTCTTTGTGATGAGTGCATTCAACTCACAGACTTGAACCTTCCTTTTGAAAGAGCAGTTTTGAAACACTCCTTTGTAGAATCTGCAAGTGGATATTTGGAGCGCTTTGACGCCTATGCTGGGAAATGAAATATCTTCACCTAAAAACTAGACAGAAGCATTCTCAGAAACTTCTGTGTGATGAGTACATTCAACTCACTGACTTGAACATTCCTTTTGATAGAGCAGTTTCGAAACACTCCTTTTGTAAAATCTGCAAGTGTTTATTTGGAGCGCTCTGAGGCCTATGCTGGAAAAGAAATATCTTCAAATAAAAACTAGACAGAAGCATTCTCAGAAACTTCTTTGTGATGAGTGCATTCTACTCGCAGAGTTGAACCTTCTTTTTGGTAGAAGAGTTTCCAAACTCTCTTTTTGTAGAATCTGCAAGTGCATATTTGGAGCTGTTGGTGGCCAATGCTTGAAAAGGGAACATCCTCAGATAGAGACTAGACAGAAGCATTCCCAGAAACTTGTTTGTGACGAGTGCATTCAACTCACAGACTTGAGCGTTTCTTATGAAAGAGCAGTTTTGGAACAGTCTTTTTGTGGAATCTGCTAGTGTATATTTGGAGCGCTGTGAGGCCTATGCTGGGAAATGTAATGTCTCCACTTAAAAACTAGACAGAAGCATTCTCAGAAACTTCTGTGTGATGAGTGCATTCAACTCACAGACTTAAACGTTCCTTTTCACAGAACAGTTTCGAAACACTCTTTCTGCAGAATCTGCAAGTGTTTACTTCGAGAGCTTTGAGGCTTATGCTGGAAAAGGAAATGTCTTCAAATAACAACTACACAGAAGCATTCTCAGAAACTTCTTTGTGATGAGTGCATTCAACACACAGACTTGAACCTTCCTTTTGAAAGAGCAGTTTTGAAACACTCTTTTTTTAGAATCTGCAAGTGGATATTTTGAGCGCTTTCAGGCCTATGCTGGGAAATGAAATATCTTCACCTAAAAACTAGACAGAAGCATTCTCAAAAACTTCTGTGGGATGAGTACATTCAACTCACTGACTTGAACATTCCTTTTGATAGAGCAGTTTCGAAACACTCCTTTTGTAAAATCTGCAAGTGTTTATTTGGAGCGCTCTGAGGCCTATGCTGGAAAAGAAATATCTTCAAATAAAAACTAGACAGAAGCATTCTCAGAAACTTCTTTGTGATGAGTGCATTCTACTCGCAGAGTTGAACCTTCTTTTTGGTAGAAGAGTTTCCAAACTCTCTTTTTGTAGAATCTGCAAGTGCATATTTGGAGCTGTTGGAGGCCAATGCTTGAAAAGGGAACATCCTCAGATAGAGACTAGACAGAAGCATTCCCAGAAACTTGTTTGTGACGAGTGCATTCAACTCACAGACTTGAGCGTTTCTTATGAAAGAGCAGTTTTGGAACAGTCTTTTTGTGGAATCTGCTAGTGTATATTTGGAGCGCTGTGAGGCCTATGCTGGGAAATGTAATGTCTCCACTTAAAAACTAGACAGAAGCATTCTCAGAAACTTCTGTGTGATGAGTGCATTCAACTCACAGCCTTAAACGTTCCTTTTCACAGAACAGTTTCGAAACACTCTTTCTGCAGAATCTGCAAGTGTTTACTTCGAGAGCTTTGAGGCTTATGCTGGAAAAGGAAATGTCTTCAAATAACAACTACACAGAAGCATTCTCAGAAACTTTTTTGTGATGAGTGCATTCAACTCACAGACTTGAACCTTCCTTTTGAAAAAGCAGTTTTGAAACACTATTTTTGTAGAATCTGCAAGTGGATCTTTGGAGCGCTTTGAGGAGTATGCTGGGAAATGAAATATCTTCACCTTAAAACTAGACGGAAGCATTCTCAGAAACTTCTGGGTGATGAGTGCATTCAACTCACAGACTTGATCGTTCTTTTTGATATAACAGTTTCTAAACACTCTTTCTGCAGAATCTGCAAGTGTTTATTTCGAGCGCTTTGAGGACTATGTTGGAAAAGGAAATGTCTTCAAATAACAACTACACAGAAGCATTCTCAGAAACTACTTTGTGATGAGTGCATTCAACTCACAGACTTGAACCTGCCTTTTGAAAGAGCAGTTTTGAAACACTCTTTTTCTAGAATCTGCAAGCGGATATTTGGAGCGCTTAGAAGCCTATGCTGGGAAATGAAATATCTTCACCTAAAAACTAGACAGAAGCATTCTCAGAAACTTCTGTGTGATGAGTGGATTCAGCTCACAGACTTGAACGTTCCTTTTGATAGAGCAGTTTGGAAACACTCCTTTTGTAAAATCTGCAAGTGTTTATTTGGAGCTCTCTGAGGCCTATGCTGGAAAAGAAATATCTTCAAATAAAAACTAGACAGAAGCATTCTCAGAAACTTCTTTGTGAGGAGTGCATTCTACTCGCAGAGTTGAACCTTCTTTTTGGTAGAAGAGTTTTCAAACTCTCTTTTTGTAGAATCTGCAAGTGCATATTTGGAGCTGTTGGAGGCCAATGCTGGAAACGGGAACATCCTCAGATTGAGACTAGACAGAAGCATTCCCAGAAACTTGTTTGTGACGAGTGCATTCAACTCAAGGACTTGAACGTTTCTTTTGAAAGAGCAGTTTTGGAACACTCTATTTGCAGAATCTGCTAGTGTATATTTGGAGCGCTCTGAGGCCTATGCTGGGAAATGGAATGTCTCCGCTTAAAAACTAGACAGAAGCATTCTCAGAAATTTCTGTGTGATGAGTGCTTTCAACTCACAGACTTGAACGTTCCTTTTGATAGATCAGTTTTGAAACGCTCTTTCTGCAGAATCTGCAAGTGTTTATTTCGAGCGCTTTGAGGACTATGCTGGAAAAGGAAATGTCTTCAAATAACAACTACACAGAAGCATTCTCAGAAACTTCTGTGTGATGAGTGCATTCAACTCACCGACTTGAACCTTCCTTTTCAAAGAGCAGATTTGAAATACTCTTTTTGTAGAATCTGCAAGTGGATATTTGGAGCGCTTTCAGGCCTATGCTGGGAAATGAAATATCTTCACCTAAAAACTAGACAGAAGCATTCTCAGAAACTTCTGTGTGATAAGTGCATTCAACTCACAGACGTGAATATTCCTTTTGATAGAGCAGTTTGGAAACACTCCTTCTGTAAAATCTGCAAGTGTTTATTTGGAGCGCTCTGAGGCCTATGCTGGAAAAGAAATATCTTCAAATAAAAACTAGACAGAAGCATTCTCAGAAACTTCTTTGTGATGAGTGCATTCCACCCGCACAGTTGAACCTTCTTTATGGTAGAAGAGTTTTCAAACTCTCTTTTTGTAGAATCTGCAAGTGCATATTTGGAGCTGTTGGAGGCCAATGCTGGAAATGGGAACATCCTCAGATAGAGACTAGACAGAAGCATTCCCAGAAACTTGTTGGTGACGGGTGCATTCAACTCACAGAGTTGAACGTTTCTTTTGAAAGAGCAGTTTTGGAACACTCTTTTTGTAGAATCTGCTAGTGTATATTTGGAGGGCTCTGAGGCCTATGCTGAGAAATGGAATGTCTCCACTTAAAAACTAGACAGAAGCATTCTCAGAAACTTCTGTGTGATGAGTGCATTCAACTCACAGACTTGAACGTTCCTTTTGATAGAACAGTTTTGAAACACTCTCTCTGCAGAATCTGCAAGTGTTTAATTCGAGCGCTTTGAGGCCTATGCTGGAAAAGGAAATGTCTTCAAATAACTACACAGAAGCATTCTCAGAAACTTTTTTGTGATGAGTGCATTCAACTCACAGACTTGAACCTTCCTTTTGAAAGAGCAGTTTTGAAACACTCTTTTTGTAGAATCTGCAAGTGGATATTTGGAGCGATTTGAGGCCTAGGCTGGGAAATGAAATATCTTCACCTAAAAACTAGACAGAAGCATTCTCAGAAACTTCTGTGTGATGAGTGCATTCAACTCACGGACTTGACCGTTCCTTTTGTTAGAACAGTTTTGAAACACTCCTTCTGCAGAATCTGCAAGTGTTTATTTCGAGCGCTTTGAGGCCTATGCTGGAAAAGGAAATGTCTTCAAATAACAACTACACAGAAGCATTCTCAGAAACTTTTGTGTGATGAGTGCATTCAACTCACCGACTTGAACCTTCCTTTTGAAGGAGCAGATTTGAAACACTCTTTTTGTAGAATCTGCAAGTGGATATTTGGAGCGCTTTCAGGCCTATGCTGGGAAATGAAATATCTTCACCTAAAAACTAGACAGAAACATTCTCAGAAACTTCTGTGTAATGAGTGCATTCAACTCACAGACGTGAATATTCCTTTTGATAGAGCAGTTTGGAAACACTCCTTTTGTAAAATCTGCAAGTGTTTATTTGGAGCGCTCTGAGGCCTATGCTGGAAAAGAAATATCTTCACCTAAAAACTAGACAGAAGCATTCTCAGAAACTTCTGTGTGATGAGTGCATTCAACTCACAGACTTGAACGTTCCTTTTGATAGAACAGTTTTGAAACACTCCTTCTGCAGCATCTGCAAGTGTTTATTTCGAGCGCTTTGAGGCCTATGCTGGAAAAGGAAATGTCTTCAAATAAAAATTAGACAGAAGCATTCTCAGAAACTTGTTTGTGATGAGTGCATTCTACTCGCCGAGTTGAACCTTCTTTTTGGTAGAAGAGTTTTCAAACGCTCTTTTTGTAGAATCTGCAAGTGCATATTTGGAGCTGTTGGAGGCCTATGCTGAAAAGGGAACATCCTCAGATAGAGACTAGACAGAAGCATTCCCAGAAACTTGTTTGTGACGAGTGCATTCAACTCACAGACTTGAACGTTTCTTTTGAAATAGCAGTTTCGGAACACTCTTTTTGTGGAATCTGCTAGTGTATATTTGGAGCTCTGTGAGGCCTATGCTGGGAAATGTAATGTCTCCACTTAAAAACTAGACAGAAGCATTCTCAGAAGCTTCTGTCTGATGAGTGCATTCAACTCACAGACTTGAACGTTCCTTTTGATAGAACAGTTTTGAAACACTCTTTTTGTAGAATCTGCAAGTGGATATTTGGAGAGCTTTGAGGAGTATGCTGGGAAATGTAATGTTTTCACTTAAAAACTAGACAGAAGCATCTCAGAAACTTCTGTGTGATGAGTGCATTCAACTCACAGACTCGAACGTTCCTTTTGATAGAACAGTTTCAAAACACTCTTTCTGCAGTATCTGCAAGTGTTTATTTCGAGCGCTTTGAGGCCTATGCTGGAAAAGGAAATGTCTTCAAATAACAACTACACAGAAGCATTCTCAGAAACTTATTTGTGATGAGTGCATTCAACTCCCAGACTTTAACATTCCTTTTGAAAGAGCAGTTTTGAAACACTCTTTTTGTAGAATCTGCAAGTAGATATTTGGAGCGCTTTGAGGCCTATGCTGGGAAATGAAATATCTTCACCTAAAAACTAGACAGAAGCATTCTCAGAAACTTCTGTGGGATGAGTACATTCAACTCACTGACTTGAACATTCCTTTTGATAGAGCAGTTTGGAAACACTCCTTTTGTAAAATCTGCAAGTGTTTATTTGGAGCGCTCTGAGGCCTATGCTGGAAAAGGAAATATCTTCAAATAAAAGCTAGCAGAAGCATTCTCAGAAACTTCTTTGTGATGAGTGCATTCTACTCACAGAGTTGAACCTTCTTTTTGATAGAAGAGTTTTCAAACTCTCTTTTTGTAGAATCTGCAAGTGCATATTTGGAGCTGTTGGAGGCCAATGCTGGAAACGGGAACATCCTCAGATAGAGACTAGACAGAAGCATTCCCAGAAACTTGTTTGTGACGAGTGCATTCCACTCACAGACTTGAACGTTTCTTTTGAAAGAGCAGTTTTGGAACACTCTATTTGTAGAATCTGCTAGTGTATATTTGGAACGCTCTAAGGCCTATGCTGGGAAATGGAATGTCTCCACTTAAAAACTAGACAGAAGCATTCTCAGAAACTTCTGTGCGATGAGTGCATTCAACTCACAGACTTGAACGTTCCTTTTGATAGAACAGTTTCGAAATACTCTTTCTGCAGAATCTGCAAGTGTTTATTTCGAGCGCTTTGAGGCCTATGCTGGAAAAGGAAATGTCTTCAAATAACAACTACACAGAAGCATTCTCAGAAACTTCTATGTGATGACTGCATTCAACTCACAGTCTTGAACCTTTCTTTTGATAGAGTAGTTTTGAAACACTCTTTTTGTAGAATCTGCAAGTAGATATTTGGAGCGCTTTGAGACCTATGCTGGGAAATGAAATATCTTCACCTAAAAACTAGACAGAAGCATTCTCAGAAACTTCTGTGTGATGAGTGCATTCAACTCACAGACTTGAACGTTCCTTTTGATAGAACAGTTTTGAAACACTCCTTCTGCAGAATCTGCAAGTGTTTATTTCGAGCGCTTTGAGGCCTATGCTGGAAAAGGAAATGTCTTCAAATAACAACTACACAGAAGCATTCTCAGAAACTTCTTTGTGATGAGTGCATTCAACTCACAGACTTGAACCTTCCTTTTGAAAGAGCAGTTTTGAAACACTCTTTTTGTAGAATCTGCAAGTGGATGTTTGGAGCTCGTTGAGGACTATGTTGGGAAATGAAATATCTTCACCTAAAAACTAGACAGAAGCATTCTCAGAAACTTCTGTGTGATGAGTGCATTCAACTCACAGACTTGAACGTTCATTTTGATAGAGCAGTTTGGAAACACTCCTTTTGTAAAATCTGCAAGTGTTTATTTGGAGCACTCTGAGGCCTATGCTGGAAAAGGAAATATCTTCAAATAAAAACTAGACAGAAGCATTCTCAGAAACTTCTTTGTGATGAGTGCCTTCTACTCGCAGAGTTGAACCTTCTTTTTGATAGAAGAGTTTTCAAACTCTCTTTTTGTAGAATATGCAAGTGCATATTTGGAAATGCTGGAAAAGGGAACATCTTCAGATAGAGAGTAGACAGAAGCATTCCCATAAACTTGTTTGTGGCGAGTGCATTCAAATCACAGACTTGAACGTTTCTTTTGAAAGAGCAGTTTTGGAACACTCTTTTTGTAGAATCTGCTAGTGTATATTTGGAGCGCTCTGAGGCCTATGCTGGGAAATGGAATGTCTCCACTTAAAAACTAGACAGAAGCATTCTCAGAAACTTCTGTGTGATGAGTGCATTCAACTCACAGGCTTGAACGTTGCTTTTGATAGAACAGTTTTGAAACACTCTTTCTGCACAACCTGCAAGTGTTTATTTCGAGCGCTTTGAGGCCTATGCTGGAAAAAGAAAAGGCTTCAAATAACAACTACAGAGAAGCATTCTCAGAAACTTCTTTGTGATGAGTGCATTCAACTCACAGACTTGAACCTTCCTTTTCAAAGAGCAGTTTTGAAACACTCTTTTTGTAGAATCTGCAAGTGGATGTTTGGAGCTCGTTGAGGCCTATGCTGGGAAATGAAATATCTTCACCTAAAAACGAGACAGAAGCATTCTCAGAAATTTCTGTGTGATGAGTGCATTCAACTCACAGACTTGAACGTTCATTTTGATAGAGCAGTTTGGAAACACTCCTTTTGTAAAATCTGCAAGTGTTTATTTGGAGCGCTATGAGGCCTATGCTGGAAAATGAAATATCTTCAAATAAAAACTAGACAGAAGCATTCTCAGAAACTTCTTTGTGATGAGTGCATTCTACTCGCAGAGTTGAACCTTCTTTTTTATAGAAGAGTTTTCAAACTCTCTTTTTGTAGAATATGCAAGTGCATATTTGGAAATGCTGGAAAAGGGAACATCTTCAGATAGAGAGTAGACAGAAGCATTCCCAGAAACTTGTTTGTGACGAGTGCATTCAACTCACAGACTTGAACGTTTCTTTTGAAAGAGCAGTTTTGGAACACTCTTTTTCTAGAATCTGCTAGTGTATATTTGGAGCGCTGTGAGGCCTATGCTTGAAAAGGAAATATCTTCAAATAAAAACTAGACAGAAGCATTCTCAGAAACTTCTTTGTGATGAGTGCATTCAACTCACAGACTTGAGCCTTCCTTTTGAAAGAGCAGTTTTGAAACACTCTTTTTGTAGAATCTGCACGTAGATATTTGGAGCGCTTTGAGGCCTATGCTGGGAAATGAAATATCTTCACCTAAAAACTAGACAGAAGCATTCTCAGAAACTTCTGTGTGATGAGTGCATTCAACTCACAGACTTGAACGTTCCTTTTGATAGAACAGTTTTGAAACACTCCTTCTGCAGAATCTGCAAGTGTTTATTTCGAGCGCTTTGAGGCCTATGCTGGAAAAGGAAATGTCTTCAAATAACAACTACACAGAAGCATTCTCAGAAACTTCTTTGTGATGAGTGCATTCAACTCACAGACTTGAACCTTCCTTTTGAAAGAGCAGTTTTGAAACACTCCTTTTGTAGAATCTGCAAGTGGATATTTGGAGCGCTTTGAGGCCTATGCTGGGAAATGAAATATCTTCACCTAAAAACCAGACAGAAGCATTCTCAGAAGCTTCTGTGGGATGAGTACATTCAACTCACTGACTTGAACATTCCTTTTGATAGAGCAGTTTGGAAACACTCCTTTTGTAAAATCTGCAAGTGTTTATTTGGAGTGCTCTGAGGCCTATGCTGGAAAAGGAAATAACTTCAAATAAAAACTAGACAGAAGCATTCTCAGAAACTTCTTTGTGATGAGTGCATTCTACTCGCAGAGTTGAACCTTCTTTTTGATAGAAGAGTTTTCAAACTCTCTTTTTGTAAAATCTCTAAGTGCATATTTGGAGCTGTTGGAGGCCTATGCTGGAAAAGGGAACATCCTCAGATAGAGACTAGACAGAAGCATTCCCAGAAACTTGTTTGTGACGAGTGCATTAAACTCACAGACTTGAACGTTTCTTTTGAAGGAGCAGTTTTCGAACACTCTTTTTGTAGAAACTGCTAGTGTATATTTGGAGCGCTCTGAGGCCTATGCTGGGAAATGTAATGTCTCCACTTAAAAACTAGGCAGAAGCATTCTCTGAAATTTCTGTGAGATGAGTTCATTCAACTCACAGACTTGAACGTTCCTTTTGATAGAACCGCTTTGAAACACTCCTTCTGCAGAATCTGCAAGTGTTTATTTCGAGCGCTTTGAGGCCTATGCTGGAAAAGGAAATGTCTTCAAATAACAACTACACAGAAGCATTCTCAGAAACTTCTTTGTGATGAGTGCATTCAACTCACAGACTTGAACGTTTCTTTTGAAAGAGCAGTTTTGGAACACTCTTTTTGTGGAATCTGCTAGTGTATATTTGGAGCGCTGTGAGGCCTATGCTGGGAAATGTAATGTCTCCACTTAAAAACTAGACAGAAGCATTCTCAGAAACTTCTGTGTGATGAGTGCATTCAACTCACAGACTTCAACGTTCCTTTTCACAGAACAGTTTCGAAACACTCTTTCTGCACAATCTGCAAGTGTTTACTTCGAGCTCTTTGAGGCCTATGCTGGAAAAGGAAATGTCTTCAAATAACAACTACACAGAAGCATTCTCAGAAACTTCTTTGTGATGAGTGCATTCAACTCACAGACTTGAACCTTCCTTTTGAAAGAGAAGTTTTGAAACACTCTTTTTTTAGAATCTACAAGTGGATATTTGGAGCGCTTTCAGGCCTATGCTGGGAAATGAAATATCTTCACCTAAAAACTAGACAGAAACATTCTCAGAAACTTCTATGTGATGAGTGCATTCAACTCACAGACTTGAACATTCCTTTTGATAGAGCAGTTTCGAAACACTCCTTTGTAAAATCTGCAAGTGTTTATTTGGAGCGCTCTGAGGCCTATGCTGGAAAAGGAAATATCTTCGAATAAAAGCTAGACAGAAGCATTCTCAGAAACTTCTTTGTGATGAGTGCATTCTACTCGCAGAGTTGAACTTTCTTTTTGATAGAAGAGTTTTCAAACTCTCTTTTTGTAGAATATGCAAGTGCATATTTGGAAATGCTGGAAAAGGGAACATCTTCAGATAGAGAGTAGACAGAAGCATTCCCAGAAACTTGTTTGTGACGAGTGCATTCAACTCACAGACTTGAACGTTTCTTTTGAAAGGGCAGTTTTGGAACACTCTTTTTGTAGAATCTGCTAGTGTATATTTGGAGCGCTGTGAGGCCTATGCTTGAAAAGGAAATATCTTCAAATAAAAACTAGACAGAAGCATTCTGAGAAACTTCTTTGTGATGAGTGCATTCAACTCACAGACTTGAGCCTTCCTTTTGAAAGAGCAGTTTTGAAACACTCTTTTTGTAGAATCTGCAAGTAGATATTTGGAGCGCTTTGAGGCCTATGCTGGGAAATGAAATATCTTCACCTAAAAACTAGACAGAAGCATTCTCAGAAACTTCTGTGTGATGAGTGCATTCAACTCACAGACTTGAACGTTCCTTTTGATAGAACCGTTTTGAAACACTCCTTCTGCAGAATCTGCAAGTGTTTATTTCGAACGCTTTGAGGCCTATGCTGGAAAAGGAAATGTCTTCAAATAACAACTACACAGAAGCATTCTCAGAACCTTCTTTGTGATGAGTGCATTCAACTCACAGACTTGAACCTTCCTTTTGAAAGAGCAGTTTTGAAACACTCCTTTGTAGAATCTGCAAGTGGATATTTGGAGCGCTTTGAGGCCTATGCTGGGAAATGAAATATCTTCACCTAAAAACTAGACAGAAGTATTCTCAGAAACTTCTGTGGGATGCGTACATTCAACTCACTGACTTAAACATTCCTCTGGAAAGAGCAGTTAGGAAACACTCCTTTTGTAAAATCTGCAAGTGTTTATTTGGAGCGCTCTGAGGCCTATGCTGGAAAAGAAATATCTTCAAATAAAAACTAGACAGAAGCATTCTCAGAAACTTCTTTGTGATGAGTGCATTCTACTCGCAGAGTTGAACCTTCTTTTTGGTAGAAGAGTTTTCAAACTCTCTTTTTGTAGAATCTGCAAGTGTATATTTGGAGCTGTTGGAGGCCAATGCTTGAAAAGGGAACATCCTCAGATAGAGACTAGACAGAAGCATTCCCAGAAACTTGTTTGTGACGAGTGCATTCAACTCACAGACTTGAGCGTTTCTTATGAAAGAGCAGTTTTGGAACACTCTTTTTGTGGAATCTGCTAGTGTATATTTGGAGCGCTGTGAGGCCTATGCTGGGAAACGTAATGTCTCCACTTAAAAACTAGACAGAAGCATTCTCAGAAACTTCTGTGTGATGAGTGCATTCAACTCACAGACTTCAACGTTCCTTTTCACAGAACAGTTTCGAAACACTCTTTCTGCAGGATCTGCAAGTGTTTACTTCGAGCGCTTTGAGGCCTATGCTGGAAAAGGAAATGTCTTCAAATAACAACTACACAGAAGCCTTCTCAGAAACTTCTTTGTGATGAGTGCATTCAACTCACAGACTTGAACCTTCCTTTTGAAAGAGCAGTTTTGAAACACTCTTTTTTTAGAATCTGCAAGTGGATATTTTGAGCGCTTTGAGGCCTATGCTGGGAAATGAAATATCTTCACCTAAAAACTAGGCAGAAACATTCTCAGAAACTTCTGTGTGATGAGTGCATTCAACTCACAGACTTGAACGTTTCTTTTCAAAGAGCAGTTTTGGAACACTCTATTTGTAGAATCTGCTAGTGTATATTTGGAGCGCTCTAAGACCTATGCTGGGAAATGGAATGTCTCCACTTAAAAACTAGAAAGAAGCATTATCAGAAACTTCTGTGTGATGAGTGCATTCAACTCACAGACTTGAACGTTCCTTTTGATAGAACAGTTTCGAAATACTCTTTCTGCAGAATCTGCAAGTGTTTATTTCGAGCGCTTTGAGGCCTATGCTGGAAAAGGAAATGTCTTCAAATAACAACTACACAGAAGCATTCTCAGAAACTTCTTTGTGATGAGTGCATTCAATTCACAGACTTGAACCTTCCTTTTGAAAGAGCAGTTTTGAAACACTCTTTTTGTAGAATCTGCAAGTAGATATTTGGAGCGCTTTGAGGCCTATGCTGGGAAATGAAATATCTTCACCTCAAAACTAGACAGAAGCATTCTCAGAAACTTCTTTGTGATGAGTGCATTCTACTCGCAGAGTTGAACCTTCTTTTTGATAGAAGAGTTTTCAAACTCTCTTTTTGTAAAATCTCCAAGTGCATATTTGGAGCTGTTGGAGGCCTATGCTGGAAAAGGGAACATCCTCAGATAGAGACTAGACAGAAGCATTCCCAGAAACTTGTTGGTGACGAGTGCATTCAACTCACAGACTTGAACGTTTCTTTTGAAGGAGCAGTTTTCGAACACTCTTTTTGTAGAATCTGCTAGTGTATATTTGGAGCGCTCTGAGGCCTATGCTGGGAAATGTAATGTCTCCACTTCAAAACTAGGCAGAAGCATTCTCAGAAACTTCTGTGCGATGAGTGCATTCAACTCACAGACTTGAACGTTACTTTTGATAGAACAGTTCTCAAACACTCTTTCTGCAGAATCTGCAAGTGTTTATTTCGAGCGCTTTGAGGCCTATGCTGGAAAAGGAAATGTCTTCAAATAACAACTACACAGAAGCATTCTCAGAAACTTCTTTGTGATGAGTGCATTCAACTCACAGACTTGAACCTTCCTTTTGAAAGAGCAGTTTTGAAACACTCTTTTTGTAGAATCTGCAAGTGGATGTTTGGAGCTCGTTGAGGCCTATGCTGGGAAATGAAATATCTTCACCTAAAAACTAGACAGAAGCATTCTCAGAAACTTCTGTGTGATGAGTGCATTCAACTCACAGACTTGAACGTTCATTTTCATAGAGCAGTTTGGAAACACTCCTTTTGTAAAATCTGCAAGTGTTTATTTGGAGCGCTCTGAGGCCTATGCTGGAAAATGAAATATCTTCAAATAAAAACTAGACAGAAGCATTCTCAGAAACTTCTTTGTGATGAGTGCATTCTACTCGCAGAGTTGAACCTTCTTTTTGATAGAAGAGTTTCAAACTCTCTTTTTGTAGAATATGCAAGTGCATATTTGGAAATGCTGGAAAAGGGAACATCTTCAGATAGAGAGTAGACAGAAGCATTCCCAGAAACTTGTTTGTGACGAGTGCATTCAACTCACAGACTTGAACGTTTCTTTTGAAAGAGCTGTTTTGGAACACTCTTTTTGTAGAATCTGCTAGTGTATATTTGGAGCGCTGTGAGGCCTATGCTTGAAAAGGAAATATCTTCAAATAAAAACTAGACAGAAGCATTCTCAGAAACTTCTTTGTGATGAGTGCATTCAACTCACAGACTTGAGCCTTCCTTTTGAAAGAGCAGTTTTGAAGCACTCTTTTTGTAGAATCTGCAAGCAGATATTTGGAGCGCTTTGGGGCCTATGCTGGGAATTGTAATATCTTCACCTAAAAACTAGACAGAAGCATTCTCAGAAACTTCTGTGTGATGAGTGCATTCAACTCACAGACTTGAACGTTCCTTTTGATAGAACCGTTTTGAAACACTCCTTCTGCAGAATCTGCAAGTGTTTATTTCGAGCGCTTTGAGGCCTATGCTGGAAAAGGAAATGTCTTCAAATAAAAACTAGACAGAAGCATTCTCAGAAACTTCTTTGTGATGAGTGCATTCAACTCACAGACTTGAACCTTCCTTTTGAAAGAGCAGTTTTGAAACACTCCTTTGTAGAATCTGCAAGTGGATATTTGGAGCGCTTTGACGCCTATGCTGGGAAATGAAATATCTTCACCTAAAAACTAGACAGAAGCATTCTCAAAAACTTCTGTGGGATGAGTACATTCAACTCACTGACTTGAACATTCCTGTTGATAGAGCAGTTTCGAAACACTCCTTTTGTAAAATCTGCAAGTGTTTATTTGGAGCGCTCTGAGGCCTATGCTGGAAAAGAAATATCTTCAAATAAAAACTAGACAGAAGCATTCTCAGAAACTTCTTTGTGATGAGTGCATTCTACTCGCAGAGTTGAACCTTCTTTTTGGTAGAAGAGTTTCCAAACTCTCTTTTTGTAGAATCTGCAAGTGCATATTTGGAGCTGTTGGAGGCCAATGCTTGAAAAGGGAACATCCTCAGATAGAGACTAGACAGAAGACTCCCAGAAACTTGTTTGTGACGAGTGCATTCAAATCACAGACTTGAGCGTTTCTTATGAAAGAGCAGTTTTGGAACAGTCTTTTTGTGGAATCTGCTAGTGTATATTTGGAGCGCTGTGAGGCCTATGCTGGGAAATGTAATGTCTCCACTTAAAAACTAGACAGAAGCATTCTCAGAAACTTCTGTGTGATGAGTGCATTCAACTCACAGACTTAAACGTTCCTTTTCACAGAACAGTTTCGAAACACTCTTTCTGCAGAATCTGCAAGTGTTTACTTCGAGAGCTTTGAGGCTTATGCTGGAAAAGGAAATGTCTTCAAATAACAACTACACAGAAGCATTCTCAGAAACTTCTTTGTGATGAGTGCATTCAACACACAGACTTGAACCTTCCTTTTGAAAGAGCAGTTTTGAAACACTCTTTTTTTAGAATCTGCAAGTGGATATTTTGAGCGCTTTCAGGCCTATGCTGGGAAATGAAATATCTTCACCTAAAAACTAGACAGAAGCATTCTCAGAAACTTCTGTGTGATGAGTGCATTCAACACACAGACTTGAACATTCCTTTTGATAGAGCAGTTTCGAAACACTCCTTTTGTAAAATCTGCAAGTGTTTATTTGGAACGCTCTGAGGCTTATGCTGGAAAAGAAATATCTTCAAATAAAAACTAGACAGAAGCATTCTCAGAAACTTCTTTGTAATGAGTGAATTCTACTCGCAGAGTTGAACCTTCTCGTTGGTAGAAGAGTTTTCAAACTCTCTTTTTGTAGAATCTGCAAGTGCATATTTGGAGCTGTTGGAGGCCAATGTTGGAAACGGGAACATCCACAGATAGAGACTAGACAGAAGCATTCCCAGAAACTTGTTTGTGACGAGTGCATTCAACTCACAGACTTGAACGTTTCTTTTGAAAGAGCAGTTTTGGAACACTCTTTTTGTAGAATCTGCTAGTGTATATTTGGAGCGCTCTGAGGACTATGCTGGGAAATGGAATGTCTCCACTTAAAAACTAGACAGAAGCATTCTCAGAAACTTCTGTGTGATGAGTGTATTCAACTCACAGACTTTAACGTTCCTTTTGATAGAACAGTTTTGAAACACTCTTACTTCAGAATCTGCAAGTGTTTATTTCGAGCGCTTTGAGGCCTATGCTGGAAAAGGAAATGTCTTCAAATAACAACTACACAGAAGCATTCTCAAAAACTTTTTTGTGATGAGTGCATTCAACTCACAGACTTGAACCTTCCTTTTGAAAGTACAGTTTTGAAACACTCTTTTTGTAGAATCTGCAATGGATATTTGGAGCGCTTTGAGGAGTATGCCGGGAAATGTAATATTTTCACCTAAAAACTAGACAGAAGCACTCTCAGAAACTTCTCTGTGATGAGTGCATTCAACTCACAGACTCGAACGTTCCTTTTGATAGAACAGTTTCAAAACACTCTTTCTGCAGAATCTGCAAGTGTTTATTTCGAGCGCTTTGAGGCCTATCCTGGAAAAGGAAATGTCTTCAAATAACAACTACACAGAAGAATTCTCAGAAACTTCTTTGTGATGAGTGCATTCAACTCACGGACTTGAACCTTCCTTTTGAAAGAGCAGTTTTGAAACACTCTTTTTGTAGAATCTGCAAGTAGATATTTGGAGCGCTTTGAGGCCTATGCTGAGAAATGAAATATCTTCACCTAAAAACTAGACAGAAGCATTCTCAGAAACTTCTGTGGGATGAGTACATTCAACTCACTGACTTGAACATTCCTTTTGATAGAGCAGTTTGGAAACACTCCTTTTGTAAAATCTGCATGTGTTTATTTGGAGCGCTCTGAGGCCTATGCTGGAAAAGGAAATATCTTCAAATAAAAGCTAGACAGAAGCATTCTCAGAAACTTCTTTGTGATGAGTGCATTCTACTCGCAGAGTTGAACCTTCTTTTTGATAGAAGAGTTTTCAAACTCTCTTTTTGTAGAATCTGCAAGTGCATATTTGGAGCTGTTGGAGGCCAATACTGGAAACGGGAACATCCTCAGATAGAGACTAGACAGAAGCATTCCCAGAAACTTGTTTGTGACAAGTGCATTCAACTCACAGATTTGAACGTTTCTTTTCAAAGAGCAGTTTTGGAACACTCTATTTGTAGAATCTGCTAGTGTATATTTGGAGCGCTCTAAGGCCTATGCTGGGAAATGGAATGTCTCCACTTAAAAACTAGACAGAAGCATTATCAGAAACTTCTGTGTGATGAGTGCATTCAACTCACAGACTTGAACGTTCCTTTTGATAGAACAGTTTCGAAATACTCTTTCTGCAGAATCTGCAAGTGTTTATTTCGAGTGCTTTGAGGCCTATGCTGGAAAAGGAAATGTCTTCAAATAACAACTACACAGAAGCATTCTCAGAAACTTCTTTGTGATGAGTGCATTCAATTCACAGACTTGAACGTTTCTTTTGAAAGAGCAGTTTTGAAACACTCTTTTTGTAGAATCTGCAAGTAGATATTTGGAGCGCTTTGAGGCCTATGCTGGGAAATGAAATATCTTCACCTCAAAACTAGACAGAAGCATTCTCAGAAACTTCTTTGTGATGAGTGCATTCTACTCGCAGAGTTGAACCTTCTTTTTGATAGAAGAGTTTTCAAACTCTCTTTTTGTAAAATCTCCAAGTGCATATTTGGAGCTGTTGGAGGCCTATGCTGGAAAAGGGAACATCCTCAGATAGAGACTAGACAGAAGCATTCCCAGAAACTTGTTGGTGACGAGTGCATTCAACTCACAGACTTGAAAGTTTCTTTTGAAGGAGCAGTTTTCGAACACTCTTTTTGTAGAATCTGCTAGTGTATATTTGGAGCGCTCTGAGGCCTATGCTGGGAAATGTAATGTCTCCACTTCAAAACTAGGCAGAAGCATTCTCAGAAACTTCTGTGCGATGAGTGCATTCAACTCACAGACTTGAACGTTACTTTTGATAGAACAGTTCTCAAACACTCTTTCTGCAGAATCTGCAAGTGTTTATTTCGAGCGCTTTGAGGCCTATGCTGGAAAAGGAAATGTCTTCAAATAACAACTACACAGAAGCATTCTCAGAAACTTCTTTGTGATGAGTGCATTCAACTCACAGACTTGAACCTTCCTTTTGAAAGAGCAGTTTTGAAACACTCTTTTTGTAGAATCTGCAAGTGGATGTTTGGAGCTCGTTGAGGCCTATGCTGGGAAATGAAATATCTTCACCTAAAAACTAGACAGAAGCATTCTCAGAAACTTCTGTGTGATGAGTGCATTCAACTCACATACTTGAACGTTCATTTTCATAGAGCAGTTTGGAAACACTCCTTTTGTAAAATCTGCAAGTGTTTATTTGGAGCGCTCTGAGGCCTATGCTGGAAAATGAAATATCTTCAAATAAAAACTAGACAGAAGCATTCTCAGAAACTTCTTTGTGATGAGTGCATTCTACTCGCAGAGTTGAACCTTCTTTTTGATAGAAGAGTTTAAAACTCTCTTTTTGTAGAATATGCAAGTGCATATTTGGAAATGCTGGAAAAGGGAACATCTTCAGATAGAGAGTAGACAGAAGCATTCCCAGAAACTTGTTTGTGACGAGTGCATTCAACTCACAGACTTGAACGTTTCTTTTGAAAGAGCTGTTTTGGAACACTCTTTTTCTAGAATCTGCTAGTGTATATTTGGAGCGCTGTGAGGCCTATGCTTGAAAAGGAAATATCTTCAAATAAAAACTAGACAGAAGCATTCTCAGAAACTTCTTTGTGATGAGTGCATTCAACTCACAGACTTGAGCCTTCCTTTTGAAAGAGCAGTTTTGAAGCACTCTTTTTGTAGAATCTGCAAGCAGATATTTGGAGCGCTTTGGGGCCTATGCTGGGAATTGTAATATCTTCACCTAAAAACTAGACAGAAGCATTCTCAGAAACTTCTGTGTGATGAGTGCATTCAACTCACAGACTTGAACGTTCCTTTTGATAGAACCGTTTTGAAACACTCCTTCTGCAGAATCTGCAAGTGTTTATTTCGAGCGCTGTGAGGCCTATGCTGGAAAAGGAAATGTCTTCAAATAAAAACTAGACAGAAGCATTCTCAGAAACTTCTTTGTGATGAGTGCATTCAACTCACAGACTTGAACCTTCCTTTTGAAAGAGCAGTTTTGAAACACTCCTTTGTAGAATCTGCAAGTGGATATTTGGAGCGCTTTGACGCCTATGCTGGGAAATGAAATATCTTCACCTAAAAACTAGACAGAAGCATTCTCAGAAACTTCTGTGTGATGAGTACATTCAACTCACTGACTTGAACATTCCTTTTGATAGAGCAGTTTCGAAACACTCCTTTTGTAAAATCTGCAAGTGTTTATTTGGAGCGCTCTGAGGCCTATGCTGGAAAAGAAATATCTTCAAATAAAAACTAGACAGAAGCATTCTCAGAAACTTCTTTGTGATGAGTGCATTCTACTCGCAGAGTTGAACCTTCTTTTTGGTAGAAGAGTTTCCAAACTCTCTTTTTGTAGAATCTGCAAGTGCATATTTGGAGCTGTTGGTGGCCAATGCTTGAAAAGGGAACATCCTCAGATAGAGACTAGACAGAAGCATTCCCAGAAACTTGTTTGTGACGAGTGCATTCAACTCACAGACTTGAGCGTTTCTTATGAAAGAGCAGTTTTGGAACAGTCTTTTTGTGGAATCTGCTAGTGTATATTTGGAGCGCTGTGAGGCCTATGCTGGGAAATGTAATGTCTCCACTTAAAAACTAGACAGAAGCATTCTCAGAAACTTCTGTGTGATGAGTGCATTCAACTCACAGACTTAAACGTTCCTTTTCACAGAACAGTTTCGAAACACTCTTTCTGCAGAATCTGCAAGTGTTTACTTCGAGAGCTTTGAGGCTTATGCTGGAAAAGGAAATGTCTTCAAATAACAACTACACAGAAGCATTCTCAGAAACTTCTTTGTGATGAGTGCATTCAACACACAGACTTGAACCTTCCTTTTGAAAGAGCAGTTTTGAAACACTCTTTTTTTAGAATCTGCAAGTGGATATTTTGAGCGCTTTCAGGCCTATGCTGGGAAATGAAATATCTTCACCTAAAAACTAGACAGAAGCATTCTCAGAAACTTCTGTATGATGAGTGCATTCAACTCACAGACTTGAACATTCCTTTTGATAGAGCAGTTTCGAAACACTCCTTTTGTAAAATCTGCAAGTGTTTATTTGGAACGCTCTGAGGCTTATTCTGGAAAAGAAATATCTTCAAATAAAAACTAGACAGAAGCATTCTCAGAAACTTCTTTGTAATGAGTGAATTCTACTCGCAGAGTTGAACCTTCTCGTTGGTAGAAGAGTTTTCAAACTCTCTTTTTGTAGAATCTGCAGTGCATATTTGGAGCTGTTGGAGGCCAATGTTGGAAACGGGAACATCCACAGATAGAGACTAGACAGAAGCATTCCCAGAAACTTGTTTGTGACGAGTGCATTCAACTCACAGACTTGAACGTTTCTTTTGAAAGAGCAGTTTTGGAACACTCTTTTTGTAGAATCTGCTAGTGTATATTTGGAGCGCTCTGAGGCCTATGCTGGGAAATGGAATGTCTCCACTTAAAAACTAGACAGAAGCATTCTCAGAAACTTCTGTGTGATGAGTGCATTCAACTCACAGACTTGAACGTTGCTTTTGATAGAACAGTTTTGAAACACTCTTTCTGCAGCATCTGCAAGTGTTTATTTCGAGCGCTTTGAGGCCTATGCTGGAAGAAGAAAAGGCTTCAAATAACAACTACACAGAAGCATTCTCAGAAACTTCTTTCTGATGAGTGCATTCAACACACAGATTTGAACCTTCCTTTTGAAAGAGCAGTTTTGAAACACTCTTTTTGTAGAATCTCCATGTAGATATTTGGAGCGCTTTGAGGCCTATGCTGGGAAATGAAGTATCTTCACCTAAAAACTAGACAGAAGCATTCTCAGAAACTTCTGTGTGATGAGTGCATTCAACTCACAGACTTGAACGTTTCTTTTGAAAGAGCAGTTTTGAAACACTCTTTTTGTAGAATCTGCAAGTGGATCTTTGGAGCGCTTTGAGGAGTAGGCTGGGAAATGAAATATCTTCAGCTAAAAACTAGACAGAAGCATTCTCAGAAACTTCTGTGTGATGAGTGCATTCAACTCACAGACTTGAACGTGCCTTTTGATAGAACAGTTTCCAAACACTCTTTCTGCAGAAACTGCACGTGTTTATTTCGAGCGCTTTGAGGCCTATGCTGGAAAAGGAAATGTTTTCAAATAACAACTACACAGAAGCATTCTGAGAAACTACTTTGTGATGAGTGCATTCAACTCAGAGACTTGAACCTTCCTGTTGAAAGAGCAGTTTTGAAACACTCTTTTTGTAGAATCTGCAAGTGGATATTTGGAGCGCTTAGAGGCCTATGCTGGGAAATGAAATATCTTCACCTAAAAACTAGACAGAAGCATTCTCAGAAACTTCTGTGTGATGAGTGCATTCAACTCACAGACTTGAACATTCCTTTTGATAGAGCAATTTGGAAACACTCCTTTTGTAAAATCTGCAAGTGTTTATTTGGAGCGCTCTGAGGCCTATGCTGGAAAAGAAACATCTTCATGTAAAAACTAGACAGAAGCATTCTCAGAAACTTGTTTGTGATGAGTGCATTCTACTCGCAGAGTTGAACCTTCTTTTTGGTAGAAGAGTTTTCAAACTCTCTTTTTGTAGAATCTGCAAGTGCATATTTGGAGCTGTTGGAGGCCAATGCTGGAAACGGGATCATCCTCAGATAGAGACTAGACAGAAGCATTCCCAGAAAGTTGTTTGTGACGAGTGCATTCAACTCACAGACTTGAACGTTTCTTTTGAAAGAGCAGTTTTGGAACACTCTTTTTGTAGAAGCTGCTAGTGTATATTTGGAGCGCTGTGAGGCCTATGCTGGGAAATGTAATGTCTCCACTTAAAAACTAGACAGAAGCATGCTCAAAAACTTCTGTGTGATGAGTGCATTCAACTCACAGATTTCAACGTTCCTTTTCATAGAACAGTTTCGAAACACTCTTTCTACACAATCTGCAAGTGTTTACTTCGAGCGCTTAGAGGCGTATGCTGGAAAAGGAAATGTCTTCATATAACAACTACACAGAAGCATTCTCAGAAACTTCTTTCTGATGAGTGCATTCAACACACAGACTTGAACCTTCCTTTTGAAAGTGCAGTTTTGAAACACAATTTTTGTAGAATCTGCATGTAGATATTTGGAGCGCTTTGAGGCCTATGCTGGGAATTGAAGTATCTTCACCTAAAAACTTGACAGAAGGATTCTCAGAAACTTCTGTGTGATGAGTGCATTCAACTCACAGACTTGAACGTGCCTTTTGATAGAACAGTTTCCAAACACTCTTTCTGCAGAATCTGCACGTGTTTATTTCGAGCGCTTTGAGGCCTATGCTGGAAAAGGAAATGTCTTCAAATAACAACTACACAGAAGCATTCTGAGAAACTACTTTGTGATGAGTGCATTCAACTCAGAGACTTGAACCTTCCTGTTGAAAGAGCAGTTTTGAAACACTCTTTTTCTAGAATCTGCAAGTGGATATTTGGAGCGCTTAGAGGCCTATGCTGGGAAATGAAATATCTTCACCTAAAAACTAGACAGAAGCATTCTCAGAAACTTCTGTGTGATGAGTGCATTCAACTCACAGACTTGAACATTCCTTTTGATAGAGCAGTTTGGAAACACTCCTTTTGTAAAATCTGCAAGTGTTTATTTGGAGCGCTCTGAGGCCTATGCTGGAAAAGAAACATCTTCAAGTAAAAACTAGACAGAAGCATTCTCAGAAACTTGTTTGTGATGAGTGCATTCTACTCGCAGAGTTGAACCTTCTTTTTGGTAGAAGAGTTTTCAAACTCTCTTTTTGTAGAATCTGCAAGTGCATATTTGGAGCTGTTGGAGGCCAATGCTGGAAACGGGATCATCCTCAGATAGAGACTAGACAGAAGCATTCCCAGAAAGTTGTTTGTGACGAGTGCATTCAACTCACAGACTTGAACGTTTCTTTTGAAAGAGCAGTTTTGGAACACTCTTTTTGTAGAAGCTGCTAGTGTATATTTGGAGCGCTGTGAGGCCTATGCTGGGAAATGTAATGTCTCCACTTAAAAACTAGACAGAAGCATGCTCAAAAACTTCTGTGTGATGAGTGCATTCAACTCACAGATTTCAACGTTCCTTTTCATAGAACAGTTTCGAAACACTCTTTCTACAGAATCTCCAAGTGTTTACTTCGAGCGTTTTGAGGCCTATGCTGGAAAAGGAAATGTCTTCAAATAACAACTACACAGAAGCATTCTCAGAAACTTCTTTGTGATGAGTGTATTCAACTCACAGACTTGAACCTTCCTTTTGAAAGAGCAGTTTTGAAACACTCTTTTTGTAGAATCTGCAAGTGGATATTTGGAGCGCTTTCAGGCCTATGCTGGGAAATGAAATATCTTCACCTAAAAACTAGACAGAAGCATTCTCAGAAACTTCTGTGTGATGAGTGCATTCAACCCACAGACTTGAACATTCCTTTTGATAGAGCAGTTTCGAAACACTCCTTTTGTAAAATCTGCAAGTGTTTATTTGGAGAGCTCTGACGCCTATGCTGGAAAAGAAATATCTTCAAATAAAAACGAGACAGAAGCATTCTCAGAAACTTCTTTGCAATGAGTGCATTCTACTCGCAGAGTTGAACCTTCTTTTTGGTAGAAGAGTTTTCAAACTCTCTTTTTTTAGAATCTGCAAGTGCATATTTGGAGCTGTTGGAGGCCAATGCTGGAAACGGGAACATCCTCAGATAGAGACTAGACAGAAGCATTCCCAGAAACTTGTTTGCGACGAGTGCATTCAACTCACAGACTTGAACGTTTCTTTTGAAAGAGCAGTTTTGGAAAACTCTTTTTGTAGAATCTGCTAGTGTATATTTGGAGCGCTCTGAGGCCTATGCTGGGAAACGGAATGTCTCCACTTAAAAACTAGACAGAAGCATTCTCAGAAACTTCTGTGTGATGAGTGCATTCAACTCACAGACTTGAACGTTCCTTTTGATAGAACAGTTTTGAAACACTCTTTCTGCAGAATCTGCAAGTGTTTATTTCGAGCGCTTTGAGGCCTATGCTGGAAAAGGAAATGTCTTCAAATAACAACTACACAGAAGCATTCTCAGAAACTTCTTTGTGATGAGCGCATTCAACACACAGACTTGAACCTTCCTCTTGAAAGAGCAGTTTTGAAACAATCTTTTTGTAGAATCTGCATGTAGATATTTGGAGCGCTTTGAGGCCTATGCTGGGAAATGAAATATCTTCACCTAAAAACTACACAGAAGGATTCTCAGAAACTTCTGTGTGATGAGTGCATTAAACTCACAGACTTGAACCTTCCTTTTGAAAGAGCTGTTTTGAAACACTCTTTTTGTAGAATCTGCAAGTGGATATTTTGAGCGATTTGAGGCCTATGCTGGGAAATGAAATATCTTCACCTAAAAACTAGACAGAAGCATTCTCAGAAACTTCTGTGTGATGAGTTCATTCAACTCACAGACTTGAACGTTCCTTTTTATGGAACAGTTTTGAAACACTCCTTCTGCAGAATCTGCAAGTGTTTACTTCGAGCGCTTTGAGGCCTATGCTGGAAAAGGAAATGTCTTCAAATAACAACTACACAGAAGCATTCTCAGAAACTTCTTTGTGATGAGTGCATTCAACTCAAGACTTGAACCTTCCTTTTGAAAGAGCAGTTTTGAAACACTCTTTTCGTAGAATCTGCAAGTGGATATTTGGAGCTCGTTGAAGCCTATGCTGGGAAATGAAATATCTTCACCTAAAAACTAGACAGAAGCATTCTCAGAAACTTCTGTGTGATGAGTGCATTCAACTCACATACTTGAACATTCCTTTTGATAGAGAAGTTTGGAAACACTCCTTTTATAAAATTTGCAAGTGTTTATTTGGAGCGCTCTGAGACCTATGCCGGAAAAGAAATATCTTCAAATAAAAACTAGACAGAAGCATTCTCAGAAACTTCTTTGTGATGAGTGCATTGTACTCGCAGAGTTGAACCTTCTTTTTGATAGAAGAGTTTTCAAACTCTCTTTTTGTAGAATCTGCAAGTGCATATTTGGAGCTGTTGTAGGCCAATGCTGGAAACGGGAACATCCTCAGATAGAGACTAGACAGAAGCTTTCCCAGAAACTTGTTTGTGACGAGTGCATTCAACTCACAGACTTGAACGTTTCTTTTGAAAGAGCAGTTTTGGAACACTCTTTTTGTAGAAACTGGTAGTGTATATTTGGAGCGCTGTGAGGCCTATGCTAGGAAATGGAATGTCTCCATTTAAAAACTAGACAGAAGCATTCTCAGAAACTTCTGTGTGATGAGTGCATTCAACTCACAGACTTGAACGTTCCTTTTGATAGAACAGTTTTGAAACACTCTTTCTGCAGAATCTGCAAGTGTTTATTTCGAGCGCTTTGAGGCCTATGCTGGAAAAGGAAATGTCTTCAAATAACAACTACACAGAAGCATTCTCAGAAACTTCTTTCTGATGAATGCATTCAACACACAGACTTGAACCTTCCTTTTGAAAGTGCAGTTTTGAAACACAATTTTTGTAGAATCTGCATGTAGATATTGGGAGCGCTTTGAGGCCTATGCTGGGAAATGAAGTATCTTCAACTAAAAACTTGACAGAAGGATTCTCAGAAACTTCTGTGTGATGAGTGCATTCAACTCACAGACTTGAACGTTCCCTTTGATAGAACAGTTTTGAAACACTCCTTCTGCAGAATCTGCAAGTGTTTATTTCGAGCGCTTTGGGGCCAATGCTGGAAAAGGAAATATCTTCAAATAACAACTACACAGAAGCATTCTCAGAAACTTCTTTGTGAAGAGTCCATTCAACTCACAGACTTGAACCTTCCTTTTGAAAGAGCAGTTTGAAACACTCTTTTTGTAGAATCTGCAAGTGGATATTTGGAGCGCTTTGAGGTCTATGCTGGGAAGTGAAATATCTTCACGTAAAAACTAGACAGAAGCATTCTCAGAAACTTCTGTGTGATGAGTGCATTCAACTCACAGACTTGAACGTTCCTTTTCACAGAGCAGTTTGGAAACACTCCTTTTGTAAAATCTGCAAGTGTTTATTTGGAGCGCTCTGAGGCCTATGCTGGAAAATGAAATATCTTCAAACAAAAACTAGACAGAAGAATTCTCAGAAACTTCTTTGTGATGAGTGCATTCTACTCGCAGAGTTGAACCTTCTTTTTGATAGAAGAGTTTTCAAACTCTCTTTTTGTAGAATCTGCAAGTGCGTATTTGGAGCTGTTGGAGGCCAATGCTGGAAATGGGAACATCCTCAGATAGAGACTAGACAGAAGCATTCCCAGAAAGTTGTTTGTGACGAGTACATTCAACTCACAGACTTGAACATTTCTTTTGAAAGAGCAGTTTTGGAACACTCTTTTTGTAGAAGCTGCTAGTGTATATTTGGAGCGCTCTGAGGCCTATGCTGGGAAATGTAATGTCTCCACTTAAAAACTAGACAGAAGCATTCTCAGAAACTTCTGTGTGATGAGTGCATTCAACTCACAGATTTCAACGTTCCTTTTCATAGAACAGTTTCGAAACACTCTTTCTACAGAATCTGCAAGTGTTTACTTCGAGCGCTTTGAGGCCTATGCTGGAAAAGGAAATGTCTTCAAATAACAACTACACAGAAGCATTCTCAGAAACTTCTTTGTGATGAGTGCATTCAACTCACAGACTTGAACCTTCCTTTTGAAAGAGCAGTTTTGAAACACTCTTTTTGTAGAATCTGCAAGTGGATATTTGGAGCGCTTTCAGGCCTATGCTGGGAAATGAAATATCTTCACCTAAAAACTAGACAGAAGCATTCTCAGAAACTTCTGTGTGATGAGTGCATTCAACCCACAGACTTGAACATTCCTTTTGATAGAGCAGTTTCGAAACACTCCTTTTGTAAAATCTGCAAGTGTTTATTTGGAGCGCTCTGACGCCTATGCTGGAAAAGAAATATCTTCAAATAAAAACAAGACAGAAGCATTCTCAGAAACTTCTTTGCAATGAGTGCATTCTACTCGCAGAGTTGAACCTTCTTTTTGGTAGAAGAGTTTTCAAACTCTCTTTTTGTAGAATCTGCAAGTGCATATTTGGAGCTGTTGGAGGCCAATGCTGGAAACGGGAACATCCTCAGATAGAGACTAGACAGAAGCATTCCCAGAAACTTGTTTGCGACGAGTGCATTCAACTCACAGACTTGAAAGTTTCTTTTGAATGAGCAGTTTTGGAACACTCTTTTTGTAGAATCTGCTAGTGTATATTTGGAGCGCTCTGAGGCCTATGCTGGGAAACGGAATGTCTCCACTTAAAAACAAGACACAAGCATTCTCAGAAACTCCTGTGTGATGAGTGCATTCAACTCACAGACTTGAACGTTCCTTCTGATAGAACAGTTTTGAAACACTCTTTCTGCAGAATCTGCAAGCGTTTATTTCGAGCACTTTGAGGCCTATGCTGGAAAAGGAAATGTCTTCAAATAACAACTACACAGAAGCATTCACAGAAACTTCTTTCTGATGAGTGCATTCAACACACAGACTTGAACCTTCCTCTTGAAAGAGCAGTTTTGAAACAATCTTTTTGTAGAATCTGCATGTAGATATTTGGAGCGCTTTGAGGCCTATGCTGGGAAATGAAATATCTTCACCTAAAAACTAGACAGAAGCATTCTCAGAAACTTCTGTGTGATGAGTGCATTCAACTCACAGACTTGAACGTTCCTTTTGATAGAACAGTTTTGAAACACTCCTTCTACAGAATCTGCAAGTGTTTATTTCGAGCGCTTTCGGGACTTTGCTGGAAAAGGAAATGTCTTCAAATAACAACTACACAGAAACATTCTCAGAAACTTCTTTGTGATGAGTGCATTCAACTCACAGACTTGAACCTTCCTTTTGAAAGAACAGTTTTGAAACATTCTTTTTGTAGAATCTGCAAGAGGATATTTGGAGCGCTTAGAGGCCTGTGCTGGGAAATGAAATATCTTCACCTAAAAACTAGACAGAAGCATTCTCAGAAACTTCTGTGTGAAGAGTGCATTCAACTCACGATTTGAACATTCCTTTTGATAGAGCAGTTTGGAAACACTCCTATTGTAAAATCTGCAAGTGTTTATTTGGAGCGCTCTGTGGCCTATGCTGGAAAAGGAAATATCTTCAAATAAAAATTAGACAGAAGCATTCTCAGAAACTTCTTTGTGATGAGTGCATTCTACTCGCAGAGTTGAACCTTCTTTTTGATAGAAGAGTTTTCAAGCTCTCTTTTTGTAAAATCTGCTAGTGCATATTTGGAGCTGTTGGAGGCCTATGCTGGAAAAGGTAACATCCCCAGATAGAGACTAGACAGAAGCATTCCCAGAAACTTGTTTGTGACGAGTGCATTCAACTCACAGACTTGAACGTTTCTTTTGAAAGAGCAGTTTTCGAACACTCTTTTTGTAGAATCTGCTAGTGTATATTTGGAGCGCTCTGAGGCCTATTCTGGGAAATGAAATGTCTCCACTTAGAAACTAGACAGTAGCATTCTCAGAAACTTCTGTGCGATGAGTGCATTCAACTCACAGACTTGAACCTTCCTTTTGAAAGAGCAGTTTTGAAACACTCTTTTTGTAAAATCTGCAAGTAGATATTTGGAGCGCTTTGAGGCCTTTGCTGGGAAATGAAATATCTTCACCTAAAAACTAGACAGAAGCATTCTCAGAAACTTCTGTGTGATGAGGGCATTCAACTCACAGACTTGAACGTTCCTTTTGATAGAACAGTTTTGAAACACTCCTTCTACAGAATGTGAAAGTGTTTATTTCGAGCGCTTTGTGGCCTATGCTGGAAAAGGAAATGTCTTCAAATAACAACTACACAGAAGCATTCTCAGAAACTTCTTTGTGATGAGTGCATTCAACTCACAGACTTGAACCTTCCTTTTGAAAGAGCTGTTTTGAAACACTCTTTTTGTAGGATCTGCAAGTGGATATTAGGAGCGCTTTGAGGACTATGATGGGAAGTGAAATATCTTCACGTAAAAACTAGACAGAAGAATTCTCAGAAACTTCTGTGTGATGAGTGCATTCAACTCACGGACTTGAACGTTCCTTTTGATAGAGCAGTTTGGAAACACTCCTTTTGTAAAACCTGCAAGTGTTTATTTGGAGCGCTCGGAGGTCTATGCTGGAAAATGAAATATCTTCAAATAAAAACTAGACAGAAGCATTCTCAGAAACTTCTTTGTGATGAGTGCATTCTACTCGCAGAGTTGAATCTTCTTTTTGATAGAAGAGTTTTCAAACTCTCTTTTCGTAGAATATGCAAGTGCATATTTGAAGCAGTTGGGGGCCAATGCTGGAAAAGGAACATCCTCAGATAGAGAATAGACAGAAGCATTCACAGAAACTTGTTTGTGACGAGTGCATTCAACTCACAGACTTGAACGTTTCTTTTGAAAGGCAGTTTTGGAACACTCTTTTTGTGGAATCTGCTAGTGTATATTTGGAGCGCTGTGAGGCCTATGCTGGGAAATGTAATGTCTCCACTTAAAAACTAGACAGAAGCATTCTCAGAAACTTCTGTGTGATGAGTGCATTGTACTCGCAGAGTTGAACCTTCTTTTTGATAGAAGAGTTTTCAAACTCTCTTTTTGTAGAATCTGCAAGTGCATATTTGGAGCTGTTGGAGGCCAATGCTGGAAAAGGGAACATCCTCAGATAGAGACTAGACAGAAGCTTTCCCAGAAACTTGTTTGTGACGAGTGCATTCAACTCACAGACTTGAAAGTTTCTTTTGAAAGAGCAGTTTTGGAACACTCTTTTTGTAGAATCTGCTAGTGTATATTTGGAGCGCTCTGAGGCCTATGCTGGGAAATGTAATGTCTCCACTTCAAAACTAGGCAGAAGCATTCTCAGAAACTTCTGTGCGATGAGTGCATTCAACTCACAGACTTGAACGTTACTTTTGATAGAACAGTTCTCAAACACTCTTTCTGCAGAATCTGCAAGTGTTTATTTCGAGCGATTTGAGGCCTATGCTGGAAAAGGAAATGTCTTCAAATAACAACTACACAGAAGCATTCTCAGAAACTTCTTTTTGGTGAGTGCATTCAACTCACAGACTTGAACCTTCCTTTTGAAACAGCAGTTTTGAAACAGTCCTTTTGTAGAATCTGCAAGTGGATATTTGGAGCGCTTAGAGGCCTATGCTGGGAAATGAAATATCTTCACCTAAAAACTAGACAGAAGCATTCTCAGAAACTTCTGTGGGATGCGTACATTCAACTCACAGACTTGAACATTCCTTTTGATAGAGCAGTTTGGAAACACTCCTTTTGTAAAATCTGCAAGTGTTTATTTGGAGCGCTCGGAGGCCTATGCTGGAAAAGGAAATATCTTCAAATAAAAACTAGACAGAAACATTCTCAGAAACATTTTTGTGATGAGTGCATTCTACTCGCAGAGTTGAACCGTCTTTTTGATAGAAGAGTCTTCAAACTCTCTTTTTGTAGAATCTGCAAGTGCATATTTGGAGCTGCTGGAGGCCAACGCTGGAAAAGGGAACATCCTCAGTAGAGACTAGATAGAAGCATTCCCAGAAACTTGTTTGTGACGAGTGCATTCAACTCACAGACTTGAACGTTTGTTTTGAAAGAGCAGTTTTGGAACACCCTTTTTGTGGAATCTGCTTGTGTATATTTGGAGCGCTGTGAGGCCTATGCTGGGAAATGTAATGTCTCTATTTAAAAACTAGACAGAAGCATTCTCAGAAACTTCTCTGTGATGAGGGCATTCAACTCACACACTTCAACTTTCCTTTTCACAGAACAGTTTCGAAAAACTCTTTCTGCAGAATCTGCAAGTGTTTATTTCGAGCCCTTTGAGGCCTATGCTGGAAAAGGAAATGTCTTCAAATAACAACTACACAGAAGCATTCTCAGAAACTTCTTTGAGATGAGTGCATTCAACTCACAGACTTGAAACTTCCTTTTGAAAGAGCAGTTTTGAAACTCTCTTTTTTTAGAATCTGCAAGTGGATAATTTGAGCGCTTTCAGGCCTATGCTGGGAAATGAAATATCTTCACCTAAAACTAGACAGAAGCGTTCTCAGAAACTTCTGTGTGATGAGTGAATTCAACTCACAGACTTGAACATTCCTTTTGATAGAGCAGTTTCGAAACACTCCTTTTGTAAAATCTGCAAGTGTTTATTTGGAGCGCTCTGAGGCCTATGCTGGAAAAGAAATATCTTCTAATAAACACTAGACAGAAGCATTCTCAGAAACTTCTTTGTAATGAGTGAATTCTACTCGCAGAGTTGAACCTTCTTTTTGGTAGAAGAGTTTTCAAACTCTCTTTTTGTAGAATCTGCAAGTGCATATTTGGAGCTGTTGGAAACCAATGCTGGAAACGGGAACATCCACAGATAGAGACTAGACAGAAGCATTCCCAGAAACTTGTTTGTGACGAGTGCATTCAACTCACGGACTTGAACGTTTCTTTTGAAAGAGCAGTTTTGGAACACTCTTTTTGTAGAATCTGCTAGTGTATATTTGGAGCGCTGTGAGGCCTATGCTGGGAAATGGAATGTCTCCACTTAAAAACTAGACAGAAGCATTCTCAGAAACTTCTGTGTGATGAGTGCATTCAACTCACAGACTTGAACGTTCCTTTTGATAGAACAGTTTTGAAACACTCTTTCTGCAGAATCTGCAAGTGTTTATTTCGAGCGCTTTGAGGCCTATGCTGGAAAAGGAAAAGGCTTCAAATAACAACTACACAGAAGCATTCTCAGAAACTTCTTTCTGATGAGTGCATTCAACACACAGACTTGAACCTTCCTTTTGAAAGAGCAGTTTTGGAACACCCTTTTAGTGGAATCTGCTTGTGTATATTTGGAGCGCTGTGAGGCCTAAGCTGGGAAATGTAATGTCTCTACTTAAAAACTAGACAGAAGCATTCTCAGAAACTTCTGTGTGATGAGTGCATTCAACTCACAGACTTGAACCTTCCTTTTGAAAGAGCAGTTTTGAAACACTCTTTTTGTAGAATCTACAAGTGGATCTTTGGAGAGCTCTGAGGATTATGCTGGGAAATGAAATATCTTCACCTAAAAACTAGACAGAAGCATTCTCAGAAACTTCTGTGTGATGAGTGCATTCAACTCACAGACTTGAACGTTCCTTTTGAGAGAACAGTTTTGAAACACTCCTTCTGCAGAATCTGCAGGTGTTTATTTCGAGCGATTTGAGGCCTATGCTGGAGAAGGAAATGTCTTCAAATAACAACTACACAGAAGCATTCTCAGAAACTTCTTTGTGATGAGTGCATTCAACTCGCAGACTTGAACCTTCCTTTTGAAAGAGCAGTTTTGAAACACTCTTTTTGTAGAATCTGCAAGTGGATATTTGGAGCGCTTAGAGGCCTATGCTGGGAAATGAAATATCTTCACCTAAAAACTAGACAGAAGCATTCTCAGAAACTTCCGTGTGATGAGTGCATTCAACTCACAGACTTGAACATTCCTTTTGATAGAGCAGTTTCGAAACACTCCTTTTGTGAAATCTGCAAGTGTTTATTTGGAGCGCTTTGAGGCCTATGCTGGAAAAGGAAATATCTTCAAATAAAAACTAGACAGAAGCATTCTCAGAAACTTCTTTGTGATGAGTGCATTCTACTCGCCGAGTTGAACCTTCTTTTTGATAGAAGAGTTTTCAAACTCCCTTTGTGTAAAATCGGCAAGTGCATATTTGGAGCTGTTTGAGGCCAATGCTGGAAAAGGGAACATCCTCAGATAGAGACTAGACAGAAGCATTCCCAGAAACTTCTTTGTGACGAGTGCATTCAACTCACAGACTTCAACGCTTCTTTTGAAAGAGCAGTTTTCGAACACTGTTTTTGTAGAATCTGCTAATGTATACTTGGAGCGCTGTGAGGCCTATTCTGGGAAATGTAATGTCTCCACTTAAAAACTAGACAGAAGCATTCTCAGAAACTTCTGTGTGATGAGTGCATTCAACTCACAGACTTCAACGTTCCTTTTGATAGAACAGTTTCGAAACACTCTTTCTGCAGAATCTGCAAGTGTTTATTTCGAGCACTTTGAGGCCTATGCTGGAAAAGGAAATGTCTTCAAATAACAACTACACAGAAGCATTCTCTGAAACTTCTTTGTGATGAGTGCATTCAACTCACGGACTTGAACCTTCCTTTTGAAAGAGCAGTTTTGAAACACTCTTTTTGTAGAACCTGCAAGTAGATATTTGGAGCGCTTTGAGGCCTATGCTGGGAAATGAAATATCTTCACCTAAAAACTAGACAGAAGCATTCTCAGAAACTTCTGTGTGATGACTGCATTCAACTCACAGACTTGAACATTCCTTTTGATAGAGCAGTTTGGAAACACTCCTTTTGTAAAATCTGCAAGTGTTTATCTGGAGCGTTCTGAGGCCTATGCTGGAAAAGGAAATATCTTCAAATAAAAACTAGACAGAAGCATTCTCAGAAACTTCTTTGTGATGAGTGCATTCTACTCGCAGAGTTGAACCTTCTTTTTGGTAGAAGAGTTTTCAAACTCTCTTTTTGTAGAATCTGCAAGTGCATATTTGGAGCTGTTGGAGGCCAATGCTGGAAACGGGAACCTCCTCAGATGGAGACTAGACAGAAGCATTCCCAGAATATTGTTTGTGACGAGTGCATTCAACTCACAGACGTGAACGTTTCTTTTGAAAGAGCAGTTTTGGAACACTCTTTTTGTAGAATCTGCTAGTGTATATTTGGAGCGCTGTGAGGCCTATGCTGGGAAATGTAATGTCTCCACTTAAAAACAAGACAGAAGAATTCTCAGAAACTTCTGTGTGTTGACTGCATTCAACTCACAGACTTGAACGTTCCTTTTGATAGAACAGTTTTGAAACACTCCTTCTGCAGAATCTGCAAGTGTTTATTTCGAGCGCTTTGGGGCCTCTGCTGGAAAAGGAAATGTCTTCAAATAACAACTACACAGAAGCATTCTCAGAAACTTCTTTGTGATGAGTGCATTCAACTCACAGACTTGAACCTTCCTTTTGAAAGAGCAGTTTTGAAACACTCTTTTTGTAAAATCTGCAAGTGGATATTTGGAGCGCTTTGAGGCCTATGCTGGGAAGTGAAATATCTTCACGTAAAAACTAGACAGAAGCATTCTCAGAAACTTCTGTGTGATGAGTGCATTCAACTCACAGAGTTGAACCTTCCTTTGGCAAGAGCAGTTTTGAAACACTCTTTTTGTAGAATCTGCGAGTGGATATTTGGAGCGCTAAGAGGCCAACGCTGGGAAATGAAATATCTTCACCTAAAAACTAGACAGAAGCATTCTCAGAAACCTCTTTGTGATGTGTGCATTCTACTCGCAGAGTTGAACCTTCTTTTTGGTAGAAGAGTTTTCAAACTCTCTTTTTGTAGAATCTGCAAGTGCATATTTTGAGCTGTTGGAGGCCAATGCTGGGAAAGGGAACATCCTCAGATAGAGACTAGACAGAAGCATTCCCAGAAACTTGTTTGTGACGAGGGCATTCAACTCACAGACTCGAACGTTTCTTTTGAAAGAGCACTTTAGGAACACTCTTTTTGTCGAATCTGCTAGTGTATATTTGGAGCGCTGTGAGGCCTATGCTGGGAAATGGAATGTCTCCACTTAAAAACTAGACAGAAGCATTCTCAGAAACTTCTGTGTGATGAGTGCATTCAACTCACAGACTTGAACGTTCCTTTTGATAGAACAGCTTTGAAATACTCTTTCTGCAGAATCTTCAAGTGTTTATTTCGAGCGCTTTGAGTCCTATGCTGGAAAAGGAAATGTCTTCAAATAACAACTACACAGAAGCATTCTCAGAAACTTCTTTGTGATGAGTGCATTCAGCTCACAGACTTGAACCTTCCTTTTGAAAGAGCAGTTTTGAAACCCTCTTTTTGTAGAATCTGCAAGTGGATATTTGGAGCGCTTTGAGGCCTATGAAGGGAAATGAAATATCTTCACCTAAAAACTAGACAGAAGCATTCTCAGAAACATTTGTGTGATGAGTGCATTGAACTCACAGACTTGAACGTTCCTTTTGATAGAACAGTTTTGAAACACTCCTTCTGCAGAATCTGCAAGTGTTTATTTCGAGCGCTTTGAGGTCTATGCTGGAAAAGGAAATGTCTTCAAATAACAACTGCACAGAAGCATTCTCAGAAACTACTTTGTGATGAGTGCATTCAACTCACAGACTTGAACCTTCCTTTTGAAAGAGCAGTTTTGAAACACTCTTTTTGTAGAATCTGAGAGTGGATATTTTTAGCTCTATGAGGCCTACGCTGGGAAATGAAATATCTTCACCTAAAAACTAGACAGAATCGTTCTCAGAATCTTCTGTGTGATGAGTGCATTCAACTCACAGACTTGAACATTCTTTTCGATAGAGTAGTTTGGAAACACTCCTTTTGTAAAATCTGCAAGTGTTTATTTGGAGCGCTCTGAGGCCTATGCTGGAAAAGGAAATATCTTCAAATAAAAACTAGACAGAAGCATTCTCAGAAACTTCTTTGTGATGAGTGCATTCTACTCGCAGAGTTCAACTTTTTTTTGGTAGAAGAGTTTTCAAACTCTCTTTTTGTAGAATCTGCAAGTGCATATTTGGAGCTGTTGGAGGCCAATGGTGGAAACGGGAACATCCTCAGATAGAGACTAGACAGAAGCACTCCCAGAAACTTGTTTGTGACGAGTGCATTCAACTCACAGACTTGAACGTTTCTTTTGAAAGAGCAGTTTTCGAACATTCTTTTTGTCGAATCTGCTACTGTATATTTGGAGCACTGTGAGGCCTATGCTGGGAAATGTAATGTCTCCACTTAAAAACTAGACAGAAGCATTCTCAGAAAACTCTGTGTGATGACTGCATTCAACTCACAGACTTGAACGTTCCTTTTGATAGAACCGTTTTGAAACAGTCTTTCCGCAGAATCTGCAAGTGTTTATTTCGAGCGCTTTGAGGCCTATGCTGGAAAAGGAAATGTCTTCAAATAACAACTACACAGAAGAATTCTCAGAAACTTCTTTGTGTTGAGTGCATTCAACTCACAGACTTGAACCTTCCTTTTGAAAGAGCAGTTTGAAACACACTTTTTGTAAAATCTTCAAGTAGATATTTGGAGCGCTTTGTGGCCTATGCTGGGAAATGAAATATCTTCACCTAAAAACTAGACAGAAGCATTCTAAGAAACTTCTGTGTGATGAGTGCATTCAACTCACAGACTTGAACGTTCCTTTTGATAGAACAGTTTTGAAACACTCTTTCTGCAGAATCTGCAAGTGTTTATTTCGAGCGCTTTGATGCCTATGCTGGAAAAGGAAATGTTTTCAAATAACAACTAGACAGAAGCATTCTCAGAAACTTCTTTGTGATGAGTGCATTCAACTAGCAGACTTGAACCTTCCCTTTGAAAGAGCAGTTTTGAAACACTCTTTTTGTAGAATCTGCAAGTAGATATTTGGAGCGCTTTGAGGCCTTTGCTGGGAAATGAAATATCTTCACCTAAAAACTGGACAGAAGCATTCTCAGAAACTTCTGTGTGATGAGTGCATTGAACTCACAGACTTGAACGTTCCTTTTTATAGAACAGTTTTGAAACACTCCTTCTGCAGAATCTGCAAGTGTTTATTTCGAGCGTCTTGAGGCCTATGCTGGAAAAGGAAATGTCTTCAAATAACAACTACACAGAAGCATTCTCAGAAACATCTTTGGGATGAGTGCATTCAACTCACAGACTTGAACCTTCCTTTTGAAAGAGCAGTTTTGAAACCCTCTTTTTGTAGAATCTGCGAGTGGATATTTGGAGCGCTAAGAGGCCTACGCTGGGAAATGAAATATCTTCACCTAAAAACTAGACAGAAGCATTCTCAGAAACTTCTGTGTGATGAGTGCATTCAACTCACAGACTTGAACATTCCTTTTGATAGAGCAGTTTGGAAACACTCCTTTTGTAAAATCTGCAAGTGTTTATTTGGAGCACTCTGAGGCCTATCCTGGAAAAGGAAATATCTTCAAATAAAAACTAGTCAGAAGCATTCTCAGAAACATCTTTATGATGAGTGCATTCTACTCGCAGGGTTGCACCTTCTTTTTGGTAGAAGAGTTTTCAAACTCTCTTTTTGTAGAATCTGCAAGTGCATATTTGGAGCTGTTGGAGGCCAATGCTGGAAACGGGAACATCCTCAGATAGAGACTAGACAGAAGCACTCCCAGAAACTTGTTTGTGACGAGCGCATTCACCTCACAGATTTGAACGTTTCTTTTGAAAGAGCAGTTTTCGAACACTCTTTTTGTCGAATCTGCTACTGTATATTTGGAGCACTGTGAGGCCTATGTTGGGAAATGTAATGTCTCCACTTAAAAACTACACAGAAGCATTCTCAGAAACTTCTGTGTGATGAGTGCATTCAACTCACAGACTTGAACGTTCCTTTTGATAGAACAGTTTTGAAACACTCTTTCTGCAGAATCTGCAAGTGTTTATTTCGAGCGCTTTGAGGCCTATGCTGGAAAAGGAAATGTTTTCAAATAAGAACTACACAGAAGCATTCTCAGAAACTACTTTGTGATGAGTGCATTCAACTCGCAGACTTGAACCTTCCCTTTGAAAGAGCAGTTTTGAAGCAATCTTTTTGTAGAACCTACAAGTAGATATTTGGAGCGCTTTGAGGCCTATGCTGGGAAATGAAATATCTTCAACTAAAAACTAGACAGAAGCATTCTCAGAAACCTCTGTGTGATGAGTGCATTCAACTCACAGACTTGAACGTTCCTTTTGATAGAACAGTTTTGAAACACTCCTTCTGCAGAATCTGCAAGTGTTTATTTCGAGCGCTTTGAGGCCTATGCTGGAAAAGGAAATGTCTTCAAATAACAACTGCACAGAAGCATTCTCAGAAACTACTTTGTGATGAGTGCATTCAACTCACAGACTTGAACCTTCCTTTTGAAAGAGCAGTTTTGAAACACTCTTTTTGTAGAATCTGAGAGTGGATATTTTTAGCGCTATGAGGCCTACGCTGGGAAATGAAATATCTTCAAATAAAAACTAGACAGAAGCATTCTCAGAACCTTCTGTGTGATGAGTGCATTCAACTCACAGACTTGAACATTCTTTTCGATAGAGTAGTTTGGAAACACTCCTTTTGTAAAATCTGCAAGTGTTTATTTGGAGCGCTCTGAGGCCTATGCTGGAAAAGGAAATATCTTCAAATAAAAACTAGAAAGAAGCATTCTCAGAAACTTCTTTGTGATGAGTGCATTCTACTCGCAGAGTTCAACTTTCTTTTTGATAGAAGAGATTTCAAACTCTCTTTTTGTAGAATCTGCAAGTGCATATTTGGAGCTGTTGGAGGCCAATGGTGGAAACGGGAACATCCTCAGATAGAGACTAGACAGAAGCACTCCCAGAAACTTGTTTGTGACGAGTGCATTCAACTCACAGACTTGAACGTTTCTTTTGAAAGAGCAGTTTTCGAAGACTCTTTTTGTCGAATCTGCTACTGTATATTTGGAGCACTGTGAGGCCTATGCTGGGAAATGTAATGTCTCCACTTAAAAACTAGACAGAAGCATTCTCAGAAACTTCTGTGTGATGAGAGCATTCAACTCACAGACTTGAACGTTCCTTTTGATGGAACAGTTTTGAAACACTCCTTCTGCAGAATCTGCAAGTGTTTACTTCGAGCACTTTGAGGCCTATGCTGGAAAAGGAAATGTCTTCAAATAACAACTACACAGAAGCATTCTGAGAAACTTTTTTGTGATGAGTGCATTCAACTCACAGACTTGAATCTTCCTTTCGAAAAAGCAGTATTGAAACACTCTTTTTGGAGAATCTGCAAGTGGATCTTTGGAGCGCTTTGAGGAGTATGCTGGGAAATGAAATATCTTCACCTAAAAACTAGACAGAAGCATTCTCAGAAACTTCTTTGTGATGAGTGTATTCAACTCAGAGACTTGAACGTTCCTTTTGATAGAACAGTTTTGAAACACTCTTTCTGCAGAATCTGCAAGTGTTTATTTCGAGCGCTTTGAGGACTATGCTGGAAAAGGAAATGTCTTCAAATAACAACTACACAGAAGCATTCTGAGAAACTTTTTTGTGATGAGTGCATTCAACTCACAGACTTGAACCTTCCATTTGAAAGAGCAGTTTTGAAACACGCTTTTTGTAGAATCTGCATGTGGATATATGGAGCGCTTAGAGGCCTATGCTGGGAAATGAAATATCTTCACCTAAAAACTAGACAGAATCATTCTCAGAAACTTCTTTGTGATGAGTGCATTCTACTCACAGAGTTGAACCTTCTTTTTGATAGAAGAGTTTACAAACTCTCTTTTTGTAGAATATGCAAGTGCATATTTGGAGCTGTTGGGGGCCAATGCTGGAAAAGGGAACATCCTCAGATAGAGACTAGACAGAAGCATTCACAGAAACTTGTTTCTGACGAGTGCATTCAACTCACAGACTTGAAGGTTTCTTTTGAAAAAGCAGTTTTGGAACACTCTTTTTGTGGAATCTGCTAGTGTATATTTGGAGCGCTGTGAGGCCTATGCTGGGAAATGTAATGTCTCCACTTAAAACCTAGACAGAAGCATTCTCAGAAGCTTCTGTGTGATGAGTGCATTCAACTCACAGACTTGAACGTTCCTTTCGGTAGAACAGTTTTGAAACACTCCTTCTGCAGAATCTGCAAGTGTTTATTTCGAGCGCTTTGAGGCCTATGCTGGAAAAGGAAATGTCTTCAAGTAACAACTACACAGAAGCATTCTCAGAAACTTCTTTGTGATGAGTGCATTCAACTCACAGACGTGAACCTTCCTTTTGAAAGAGCAGTTTTGAAACACTCTTTTTGTAGAATCTGCAAGTGGATATTTGGAGTGCTTTGAGGCCTATGCTGGGAAATGAAATATCTTCACCTAAAAATTAGACAGAAACATTCTCAGAAACTTCTGTGTGATGAGTGCATTCAACTCACAGACTTGATCATTCCTTTTGATAGAGCAGTTTGGAAACACTCCTTTTGTGAAATCTGCAAGTGTTTATTTGGAGCGCTCTGAGGCCTATGCTGGAAAAGGAAATATCTTCAAATAAAAGCTAGACCGAAGCATTCTCAGAAACTTCTTTGTGATGAGTGCATTATACTCGCAGAGATGAACCTTCTTTTTGGGAGAAGAGTTTTCAAACTCTCTTTTTGTAGAATCTGCAAGTGCATATTTGGAGCTGTTGGAGGCCAATGCTGGAAACGGGAACATCCTCAGATAGAGACTAGACAGAAGCATTCCCAGAAACTTGTTTGTGACGCGTGCATTCAAATCACAGACTTGAACGTTTCTTTTGAAAGAGCAGTTTTGGAACACTCTTTTTGTAGAATCTGCTAGTGTATATTTGGAGTGCTTTGAGGCCTAGGCTGGGAAATGTAATGTCTCCAATTAAAAACTAGACAGAAGCATTCTCAGAAACTTCTGTGTGATGAGTGCATTCAACTCACAGATTTCAACGTTCCTTTTGATAGAACAGTTTCAAAACACTCTTTCTGCAGAATCTGCAAGTGTTTAATTCGAGCGCTTTGAGGCCTATGCTGGAAAAGGAAATGTCTTCAAATAACAACTACACAGAAGCATTCTCAGAAACTTCTTTGTGATGAGTGCATTCAACTCACAGACTTGAACCTTCCTTTTGAAAGAGCAGTTTTGGAACACTCTTTTTTGTAGAATCTGCAAGTAGATATTTGGAGCGCTTTGAGGCCTATGCTGTGAAATGAAATATCTTCACCTAAAAACTAGATAGAAGCATTCTCAGAAACTTCTGTGTGATGAGTGCATTCAACTCACAGACTTGAACGTTCCTTTGATAGAATAGTTTTGAAATACTCCTTCTGCAGAATCTGCAAGTGTTTATTTCCAGTGCTTTGAGGCCTATGCTGGAAAAGGAAATGTCTTCAAATAATAACTAGACCAAAGCACGCTCAGAAACTTCTTTGTGATGAGTACATTCAACTCACAGTCTTGAACCTTCCTTTTGAAAGAGCAGTTTTGAAACACTCTTTTTGTAGAATCTGAAAGTGGATATTTGGAGCGCTTTGAGGCCTATGCTGGGAAATGAAATATCTTCACCTAAAAACTAGACAGAAGAATTCTCAGAAACTTCTGTATGATGAGTGAATGCAACTCACAGACTTGAACGTTCCTTTTGATAGAACAGTTTTGAAACACTCCTTCTGCAGAATCTGCAAGTGTTTATTTCGAGCGCTTTGAGGCCTATGCTGGAAAAGGAAATGTCTTCAAATAACAACTACACAGAAGCATTCTCAGAAACTTCTTTGTGATGAGTGCATTCAACTCACAGAGTTGAACCTTCCTTTTGAAAGAGCAGTTTTGAAACACTCTTTTTGTAGAATCTGCAAGTGGATATTTGGAGTGCGTTGAGGCCTATGCTGGGAAATGAAATATCTTCACCTAAAAACTAGACAGAAGCATTCTCAGAAACTTCTGTGTGATGAATGCATTCAACTCACTGACTTGAATATTCCTTTTGATAGAGCAGTTTGGAAACACTCCTTTTGTAAAATCTGCAAGTGTTTATTTGGAGCGCTCTGAGGCCTATGCTGGAAAAGAAATATCTTCAAATAAAAACTAGACAAAAGCATTCTCAGAAACTTCTTTGTGATGAGTGCATTCTACTCGCAGAGTTCAACCTTCTTTTTGGTAGAAGAGTTTTCAAACTCTCTTTTTGTAGAATCTGCAAGTGCATATTTGGAGCTGTTGGAGGCCAATGCTGGAAACGGGAACATCCTCAGATAGAGCCTAGACAGAAGCATTCCCAGAAACTTGTTTGTGACGAGTGCATTCAACTCACAGACTTGAACGTTTCTTTTGAAAGAGCAGTTTTGGAACACTCTTTTTGTAGAATCTGCTAGTGAATATTTGGAGCGCTGTGAGGCCTATGCTGGGAAACGGAATGTCTCCACTTTAAAACTAGACAGAAGCATTCTCAGAAACTTCTGTGTGATGAGTGCATTTAACTCACAGACTTCAACGTTCCTTTTGGTAGATCAGTTTTGAAACACTCTTTCTGCAGAATCTGCAAGTGTTTATTTCGAGCGCTTTGAGGCCTATGCTGGAAAAGGAAATGTCTTCAAATAACAACTACACAGAAGCATTCTCAGAAACTTTTTTGGGATGAGTGCATTTAACTCACATACTTGAACCTTCCTTTTGAAAGAGCAGTTTCGAAACACTCTTTTTGTAGAATCTGCAAGTGGATCTTTGGAGCGCTTTGAGGCCTATGCTGGGAAATGTAATATCTTCACCTAAAAACTAGACAGAATCATTCTCAGAAACTTCTGTGTGAGGAGTGCATTCAACTCACAGAATTTAACGTTCCTTTTGATAGAACAGTTTCAAAACTCTGTTTCTGCAGAATCTGCAAGTGTTTATTTCGAGCGCTTTGAGGCTTATGCTGGAAAAGGAAATGTCTTCAAATAACAACTACACAGAAGCATTCTCAGAAACTTCTTTGTGATGAGTGCATTCAACTCACAGACTTGAACCTTCCTTTTGAAAGAGCAGTTTTGAAACACACTTTTTGTAGAATCTGCAAGTGGATATTTGGAGAGATTTGAGGCCAATGCTGGGAAATGAAATATCTTCACCTAAAAACTAGACAGAAGCATTCTAAGAAACTTCTGTGTGATGAGTGCATTCAACTCACAGACTTGAACGTTCCTTTTGATAGAACAGTTTTGAAACACTCCTTCTGCAGAATCAGCAAGTGTTTATTTCGAGCACTTTGAGACCTATGCTGGAAAATGAAATGTCTTCAAATAACAACTAGAAAGAAGCATTCTCAGAAACTACTTTGTGATGAGTGCATTCAACTCACAGACTTGAACTTTCCTTTTGAAAGAGCAGTTTTGAAACACTCTTTTTGTAGAATCTGCAAGTGGATATTTGGAGCGCTTTTTGGCCTATGCTGGGAAATGAAATATCTTCACCTAAAAACTAGACAGAAACATTCTGAGAAACTTCTGTGTGATGAGTGCATTCAACTCACAGACTTGAACGTTCGTTTTGATAGAACAGTTTTGAAACACTCCTTCTGCAGCATCTGCAAGTGTTTATTTGGAGCGCTTTGAGGCCTATGCTGGAAAAGGAAATGTCTTCAAATAAAAACTAGACAGAAGAATTCTCAGAAACTTCTTTGTGATGAGTGCATTTTACTCGCCGGGTTGAACCTTCTTTTTGGTAGAAGAGTTTTCAAACTCTCTTTTTGTAGAATCTGCAAGTGCATATTTGGAGCTGTTGAAGGCCAATGCTGGAAAAGGGAACATCCTCAGATAGAGACTAGACAGAAGCATTCCCAGAAACTTGTTTGTGACGAGGGCATTCAACTCACAGACTTGAACGTTTCTTTTGAAATAGCAGTTTCGGAACACGCTTTTTGTGGAATCTGCCACTGTATATTTGGAGCTCTGTGACGCCTATGCTGGGAAATGTAATGTCTCCACTTAAAAACTAGACAGAAGCATTCTAAGAAACTTCTGCGTGATGAGTGCATTCAACTCACAGACTTGAACGTTCCTTTTGATAGAACAGTTTTGAAACACTCTTTCTGCAGAATCTGCAATTGTTTATTTCGAGCGCTTTGAGGCCTATGCTGGAAAACGAAATGTCTTCAAATAACAACTACACAGAAGCATTCCCAGAAACTTCTTTGTGATGAGTGCATTCAACTCACAGACCTGAACGTTTCTTTTGAAAGAGCAGTTTTGGAACACTCTTTTTTTGGAATCTGCTAGTGTATATTTGGAGCGCTGTGAGGCCTATGCTGGGAAATGTAGTGTCTCCACTTAAAAACTAGACAGAAGCATTCTCAGAAACTTCTGTGTGATGAGTGCATTCAACTCACAGACTTGAACGTTCCTTTTGATAGAACAGTTTTGAAACACTCCTTCTGCAGAATCTGCAAGTGTTTATTTCGAGCGCTTTGAGGCCTATGCTGGAAAAGGAAATGTCTCCACTTAAAAACTAGACAGAAGCATTCTCAGAAACTTCTGTGTGATGAGTACATTCAACTCACAGACTTGAACCTTCCTTTTGAAAGAGCAGTTTTGAAACACACTTTTTGTAGAATCTGCAAGTGGATATTTGGAGAGATTTGAGGCCTATGCTGGGAAATGAAATATCTTCACCTAAAAACTAGACAGAAGCATTCTCAGAAACTTCTGTGTGATGAGTGCATTCAACCCACAGACTTGAACATTCCTTTTGATAGAGCAGTTTCGAAACACTCCTTTTGTAAAATCTGCAAGTGTTTATTTGGAGCGCTCTGACGCCTATGCTGGAAAAGAAATATCTTCAAATAAAAACTAGACAGAAGCATTCTCAGAAACTTCTTTGCAATGAGTGCATTCAACTCACAGACTTGAACCTTCCTTTTGAAAGAGCAGTTTTGAAACACTCTTTTTGTAGAATCTGCAAGTGGATATTTGGAGCGCTTTGAGGCCTATGCTGGAAAATGAAATATCTTCCCCTAAAAACTAGACAGAAGCATTCTCAGAAACTTCTGTGTAATGAGTGCATTCAACTCACAGGCTTGAACGTTCCTTTTGATAGAACAGTTTTGAAACACTCCTTCTGCAGAATCTGCAAGTGTTTATTTCGAGCGCTTTGGGAACTTTGCTGGAAAAGGAAATGTCTTCAAATAACAACTACACAGAAGCATTCTCAGAAACTTCTTTGTGATGACTGCATTCAACTCGCAGACTTGAACCTTCCTTTTGAAAAAACAGTTTTGAAACACTCTTTTTGTAGAATCTGCAAGTGGATATTTGGAGCGCTTAGAGGCCTATGCTGGGAAATGAAATATCTTCACCTAAAAACTAGACAGAAGCATTCTCAGAAACTTCTGTGTGAACAGTGCATTCAACTCACAGACTTGAACATTCCTTTTGATAGAGCAGTTTGGAAACACTCCTTTTGTAAAATCTGCAAGTGTTTATTTGGAGCGCTCTGTGGCCTATGCTGGAAAAGGAAATATCTTCAAATAAAAATTAGACAGAAGCATTCTCAGAAACTTCTTTGTGATGAGTGCATTCTACTCGCAGAGTTGAACCTTCTTTTTGATAGAAGAGTTTTCAAACTCTCTTTTTGTAAAATCTGCTAGTGCATATTTGGAGCTGTTGGAGGCCTATGCTGGAAAAGGTAACATCCTCAGATAGAGACTAGACAGAAGCATTCCCAGAAACTTGTTTGTGACGAGTGCATTCAACTCACAGACTTGAACATTTCTTTTGAAGGAGCAGTTTTCGAACACTCTTTTTGTAGAATCTGCTAGTGTATATTTGGATCGCTGTGAGGCCTATGCTGGGAAATGAAATGTCTCCACTTAGAAACTAGACAGAAGCATTCTCAGAAACTTCTGTGCGATGAGTGCATTCAACTGACAGACTTGAACCTTCCTTTGAAAGAGCAGTTTTGAAACACTCTTTTTGTAAAATCTGCAAGTAGATATTTGGAGCGCTTTGAGGCCTATGCTGGGAAATGAAATATCTTCACCTAAAAACTAGACAGAAGCATTCTCAGAAACTTCTGTGTGATGAGTGCATTCAACTCACACACTTGAACGTTCCTTTTGATAGAGCAGTTTGGAAACACTCCTTTTGTAAAACCTGCAAGTTTTTATTTGGAGCGCTCTGAGGCCTATGCTGGAAAATGAAATATCTTCAAATAAAAACTAGACAGAAGCATTCTCAGAAACTTCTTTGTGATGAGTGCATTCTACTCGCAGAGTTGAATCTTCTTTTTGATAGAAGAGTTTTCAAACTCTCTTTTTGTAGAATATGCAAGTGCATATTTGGTGCCGTTGTGGGCCAATGCTGGAAAAGGGAACATCCTCAGATAGAGACTAGACAGAAGCATTCCCAGAAACTTGTTTGTGACGAGTGCATTCAACTCACAGACTTGAACGTTTCTTCTGAAAGGCAGTTTTGGCACACTCTTTTTGTGGAATCTGCTAGTGTATATTTGGAGCGCTGTGAGGCCTATGCTGGGAAATGTAATGTCTCCACTTAAAACCTAGACAGAAGCATTCTCAGAAACTTCTGTGTGATGAGTGCATTCAACTCACGGACTTGAACGTTCCTTTTGATGGAACAGTTTTGAAACACTCCTTCTGCAGAATCTGCAAGTGTTTACTTCGAGCGCTTTGAGGCCTATGCTGGAAAAGGAAATGTCTTCAAATAACAACTACACAGAAGCATTCTCAGAAACTTCTTTGTGATGAGTGCATTCAACTCAAGACTTGAACCTTCCTTTTGAAAGAGCAGTTTTGAAACACTCTTTTTGTAGAATCTGCAAGTGGATATTTGGAGCTCGTTGAGGCCTATGCTGGGAAATGAAATATCTTCACCTAAAAACTAGACAGAAGCATTCTCAGAAACTTCTGTGTGATGAGTGCATTCAACTCACACACTTGAACATTCCTTTTGATAGAGAAGTTTGGAAACACTCCTTTTGTAAAATCTGCAAGTGTTTATTTGGAGCGCTCTGAGGCCTATGCTGGAAAAGAAATATCTTCAAATAAAAACTAGACAGAAGCATTCTCAGAAACTTCTTTGTGATGAGTGCATTGTACTCGCAGAGTTGAACCTTCTTTTTGATAGAAGAGTTTTCAAACTCTCTTTTTGTAGAATCTGCAAGTGCATATTTGGAGCTGTTGGAGGCCAATGCTGGAAACGGGAACATCCTCAGATAGAGACTAGACAGAAGCTTTCCCAGAAACTTGTTTGTGACGAGTGCATTCAACTCACAGACTCGAACGTTTCTTTTGAAAGAGCAGTTTTGGAACACTCTTTTTGTAGAATCTGGTAGTGTATATTTGGAGCGCTGTGAGGCCTATTCTAGGAAATGGAATGTCTCCATTTAAAAACTAGACAGAAGCATTCTCAGAAACTTCTGTGTGATGAGTGCATTCAACTCACAGACTTGAACGTTCCTTCTGATAGAACAGTTTTGAAACACTCCTTCTGCAGAATCTGCAAGTGTTTATTTCGAGCGCTTTGGGGACTATGCTGGAAAAGGAAATGTCTTCAAATAACAACTACACAGAAGCATTCTCAGAAACTTCTTTGTGATGAGTGCATTCAACCCACAGACTTGAACATTCCTTTTGAAAGAGCAGTTGTGAAAAACTCTTTTTGTAGAATCTGCAAGTGGATATTTGGAGCGCTTAGAGGCCTATGCTGGGAAATGAAATATCTTCACCTAAAAACTAGACAGAAGCATTCTCAGAAACCTCTGTGTGATGAGTGCATTCAACTCACAGACTTGAACATTCCTTTCGATAGAGCAGTTTGGAAACACTCCTTTTGTAAAATCTGCAAGTATTTATTTGGAGCGCTCTGTGGCCTATGCTGGAAAAGGAAATATCTTAAAATAAAAATTAGAAAGAAGCATTCTCAGAAACTTCTTTGTGATGAGTGCATTCTACTCACAGAGTTGAACCTTCCTTTTGAAAAAACAGTTTTGAAACACTCTTTTTGTAGAATCTGCAAGTGGATATTTGGAGCGCTTAGAGGCCTATGCTGGGAAATGAAATATCTTCACCTAAAAACTAGACAGAAGCATTCTCAGAAACATCTGTGTGAACAGTGCATTCAACTCACAGACTTGAACATTCCTTTTGATAGAGCAGTTTGGAAACACTCCTTTTGTAAAATCTGCAAGTGTTTATTTGGAGCGCTCTGTGGCCTATGCTGGAAAAGGAAATATCTTCAAATAAAAATTAGACAGAAGCATTCTCAGGAACTTCTTTGTGATGAGTGCATTCTACTCGCAGAGTTGAACCTTCTTTTTGATAGAAGAGTTTTCAAACTCTCTTTTTGTAAATTCTGCTAGTGCATATTTGGAGCTGTTGGAGGCCTATGCTGGAAAAGGTAACATCCTCAGATAGAGACTAGACAGAAGCATTCCCAGAAACTTGTTTGTGACGAGTGCATTCAACTCACAGACTTGTACGTTTCTTTTGAAGGAGCAGTTTTCGAACACTCTTTTTGTAGAATCTGCTAGTGTATATTTGGATCGCTGTGAGGCCTATGCTGGGAAATGAAATGTCTCCACTTAGAAACTAGACAGAAGCATTCTCAGAAACTTCTGTGCGATGAGTGCATTCAACTCACAGACTTGAACCTTCCTTTGAAAGAGCAGTTTTGAAACACTCTTTTTGTAAAATCTGCAAGTAGATATTTGGAGCGCTTTGAGGCCTATGCTGGGAAATGAAATATCTTCACCTAAAAACTAGACAGAAGCATTCTCAGAAATTTATGTGTGATGAGTGGATTCAACTCACAGTCTTGAACGTTCCTTTTGATAGAACAGTTTTGAAACACTCCTTCTACAGAATGTGAAAGTGTTTATTTCGAGCGCTTTGTGGCCTATGATGGAAAAGGAAATGTCTTCACATAACAACTACACAGAATCATTCTCAGAAACTTCTTTGGGATGAGTGCATTCAACTCACAGACTTGAACCTTCCTTTTGAAAGAGCAGTTTGGAAATGCTCTTTTTGTAGAATCTGCAAGTGGATATTTGGAGCGCTTTGAGGACTACGCTGGGAAGTGAAATATCTTCACGTAAAAAGTAGACAGAAGCATTCTCAGAAACTTCTGTGTGATGAGTGCATTCAACTCACAGACTTGAACGTTCCTTTTGATAGAGCAGTTTGGAAACACTCCTTTTGTAAAACCTGCAAGTGTTTATTTGGAGCGCTCTGAGGCCTATGCTGGAAAATGAAATATCTTCAAATAAAAACTAGACAGAAGTATTCTCAGAAACTTCTTTGTGATGAGTGCATTCTACTCGCAGAGTTGAATCTTCTTTTTGATAGAAGAGTTTTCAAACTCTCTTTTTGTAGAATATGCAAGTGCATATTTGGAGCCGTTGGGGGCCAATGCTGGAAAAGGGAACATCCTCAGATAGAGACTAGACAGAAGCATTCCCAGAAACTTGTTTGTGACGAGTGCATTCAACTCACAGACTTGAACGTTTCTTTTGAAAGGCAGTTTTGGCACACTCTTTTTGTGGAATCTGCTAGTGTATATTTGGAGCGCTGTGAGGCCTATGCTGGGAAATGTAATGTCTCCACTTAAAAACTAGACAGAAGCATTCTCAGAAACTTCTGTGTGATGAGTGCATTCAACTCACGGACTTGAACGTTCCTTTTGATGGAACAGTTTTGAAACACTCCTTCTGCAGAATCTGCAAGTGTTTACTTCGAGCGCTTTGAGGCCTATGCTGGAAAAGGAAATGTCTTCAAATAACAACTACACAGAAGCATTCTCAGAAACTTCTTTGTGATGAGTGCATTCAACTCAAGACTTGAACCTTCCTTTTGAAAGAGCAGTTTTGAAACACTCTTTTTGTAGAATCTGCAAGTGGATATTTGGAGCTCGTTGAGGCCTATGCTGGGAAATGAAATATCTTCACCTAAAAACTAGACAGAAGCATTCTCAGAAACTTCTGTGTGATGAGTGCATTCAACTCACACACTTGAACATTCCTTTTGATAGAGAAGTTTGGAAACACTCCTTTTGTAAAATCTGCAAGTGTTTATTTGGAGCGCTCTGAGGCCTATGCTGGAAAAGAAATATCTTCAAATAAAAACTAGACAGAAGCATTCTCAGAAACTTCTTTGTGATGAGTGCATTGTACTCGCAGAGTTCAACCTTCTTTTTGATAGAAGAGTTTTCAAACTCTCTTTTTGTAGAATCTGCAAGTGCATATTTGGAGCTGTTGGAGGCCAAGGCTGGAAACGGGAACATCCTCAGATAGAGACTAGACAGAAGCTTTCCCAGAAACTTGTTTGTGACGAGTGCATTCAACTCACAGACTCGAACGTTTCTTTTGAAAGAGCAGTTTTGGAACACTCTTTTTGTAGAATCTGGTCGTGTATATTTGGAGCGCTGTGAGGCCTATGCTAGGAAATGGAATGTCTCCATTTAAAAACTAGACAGAAGCATTCTCAGAAACTTCTGTGTGATGAGTGCATTCAACTCACAGACTTGAACGTTCCTTCTGATAGAACAGTTTTGAAACACTCCTTCTGAAGAATCTGCAAGTGTTTATTTCGAGCGCTTTGGGGACTATGCTGGAAAAGAAAATGTCTTCAAATAACAACTACACAGAAGCATTCTCAGAAACTTCTTTGTGATGAGTGCATTCAACTCACAGACTTGAACTTTCCTTTTGAAAGAGCAGTTGTGAAAAACTCTTTTTGTAGAATCTGCAAGTGGATATTTGGAGCGCTTAGAGGCCTATGCTGGGAAATGAAATATCTTCACCTAAAAACTAGACAGAAGCATTCTCAGAAACCTCTGTGTGATGAGTGCATTCAACTCACAGACTTGAACATTCCTTTTGATAGAGCAGTTTGGAAACACTCCTTTTGTAAAATCTGCAAGTGTTTATTTGGAGCGCTCTGTGGCCTATGCTGGAAAGGGAAATATCTTAAAATAAAAATTAGAAAGAAGCATTCTCAGAAACTTCTTTGTGATGAGTGCATTCTACTCGCAGAGTTGAACCTTCTTTTTGATAGAAGAGTTTTCAAACTCTCTTTTTGTAAAATCTGCTAGTGCATATTTGGAGCTGTTGGAGGCCTATGCTGGAAAATGTAACATCCTCAGATAGAGACTAGACAGAAGCATTCCCAAAAACTTGTTTGTGACGAGTGCATTCAACTCACAGACTTGAACGTTTCTTTTGAAAGAGCAGTTTTCGAACAATCTTTTTGTAGAATCTGCTAGTGTATATTTCGAGCGCTGTGAGGCCTATGCTGGGAAGTGAAATGACACCACTTAGAAACTAGACAGAAGCATTCTCAGAAACTTCTGTGCGATGAGTGCATTCAACTCACAGACTTGAACGTTCCTTTTGATAGAACAGTTTTGTAACAGTCTTTCTGCAGAATCTGCAAGTGTTTATTTCGAGCGCTTTGAGGCCTATGCTGGAAAAGGAAATGTCTTCAAATAAGAACTACACAGAAGCATTCTCAGAAACTTCTTTGTGATGAGTGCATTCAACTCACAGACTTGAACGTTGCTTTTGATAGAGCAGTTTGGAAACACTCTTTTTGTAGAACCTGCAAGTAGATATTTGGAGCGCTTTGAGGCCTATGCTGGGAAATGAAATATCTTCACCTAAAAACTAGACAGAAGCATTCCCAGAATCTTGTTTGTGACGAGTGCGTTCAACTCACAGACGTGACCGTTTCTTTTGAAAGAGCAGTTTTGGAACACTCTTTTTGTAGAATCTGCTAGTGTATATTTGGAGCGCTGTGAGGCCTAGGCTGGGAAATGGAATGTCTCGACTTAAAAACTAGACAGAAGCATTCTCAGAAACTTCTGTGTGATGAGTGCATTCAACTCACCGACATCGACGTTCCTTTTCATAGAACAGTTTCGAAACACTCTTTCTGCAGAATCTGCAAGTGTTTGCTTCGAGCGCTTTGAGGCCTATGCTGGAAAAGGAAATGTCTTCAAATAACAACTACACAGAAGCATTCTCAGAAACTTCTTTGTGATGAGTGCATTCAACTGACAGACTTGAACCTCCCTTTTGAAAGAGCAGTTTTGAAACACTCTTTTTGTAGAATCTGCAAGTGGATATTTGGAGCGCTTTGAGGCCTATGCTGGGAAATGAAATATCTTCACCTAAAAACTAGACAGAAGCATTCTCAGAAACTTCTGTGTGATGAGTGCGTTGAACTCACAGACTTGAACGTTCCTTTTGATAGAACAGTTTTGAAACACTCCTTCTGCAGAATCTGCAAGTGTTTATTTCGAGCGCTTTGTGGCCTATGCTGGAAAAGGAAATATCTTCAAATAACAACTACACAGAAGCATTCTCAGAAACTTCTTTGTGATGAGTGCATTCAACTCAGAGACTTGAACCTTCCTATTGAAAGAGCAGTTTTGAAACACTCTTTTTGTAAAATCTGCAAGTGGATATTTGGAGCGCTTTGAGGCCTATGCTGGGAAATGAAATATCTTCACCTAAAAACTCTACAGAAGCATTCTCAGAAACTTCTTTGTGATGAGTGCTTTCAACTCACAGACTTGAACCTTCGTTTTGAAAGAGGAGTTTTGAAACACTCTTTTTGTAGAATCTGCAATTGGATATTTGGAGCGCTTTGAGGCCTATGCTGGGAAATGAAATATCTTCACCTAAAAACTAGACAGAAGCATTCTCAGAAACTTCTGTGTGATGAGTGCATTCAACTCACAGACTTGAACATTCCTTTTGATAGAGCAGTTTGGAAACACTCCTTTTGTAAAATCTGCAAGTGTTTATTTGGAGCGCTCTGAGGCCTATGCTGGAAAAGGAAATATCTTCAAATAAAAACTCGACAGAAGCATTCTCAGAAACTTCGTTGTGATGAGTGCATTCTACTCGCAGAGTTGAACCTTCTTTTTGGTAGAAGAGTTTTCAAACTCTCTTTTTGTAGAATCTGCAAGTGCATATTTGGAGCTGTTGGAGGCCTATGGTGGAAACGGGAACATCCTCAGATAGAGACTAGACCGAAGCACTCCCAGAAACTTGTTTGTGACGAGTGCATTCAACTCACAGACTTGAACCTTTCTTTTGAAAGAGCAGTTTTGGAAAACTCTTTTTGTGGAATATGCTAGTGTATATTTGGAGCGCTGTGAGGCTTATGCTGGGAAAAGAAATGTCTCCAATTAAAAACTAGACAGAGGCATTCTCAGAAACTTCTTTGTGATGAGTGCATTCAACTCACAGACTCGAACGTTTCTTTTGGAAGAGCAGTTTTGGAACATTCTTTTTGTCGATTCTGCTAGTGTATATTTGGAGCGCTGTGAGGCATATGCTGGGAAATGGAATGTCTCTACTTAAAAACTAGAGAGAAGCATTCTCAGAAACTTCTGTGTCATGAGTGCATTCAACTCACGGACTTGAACCTTACCTTTGAAAGAGCAGATTTGAAACACTCTTTTTGTAGAATCTGCAAGTAGATATTTGGAGCGCTTTAAGGCCTATGCTGGGAAATGAAATATCTTCATCTAAAAACTAGACAGAAGCATTCTCAGAAACTTCTGTGTGATGAGTGCATTCAACTCACAGACTTGAACGTTCCTTTTGATAGAACAGTTTTGAAACACTCCTTCTGCAGAATCTGCAAGTGTTTATTTCGAGCGCTTTGAGGCCTATGCTGGAAAAGGAAATGTCTTCAAATAACAACTACACAGAAGCATTCTCAGAAACTTCTTTGTGATGAGTGCATTCAACTCACAGACTTGAACCTTCCTTTTGAAAGAGCAGTTTTGAAACACTCTTTTTGTAGAATCTGCAATTGGATATTTGGAGCGCTTTGAGGGCTATGCTGGGAAATGAAATATCTTCACCTAAAAACAAGACAGAAGCATTCTCAGAAACTTCTGTGTGATGAGTGCATTCAACTCACAGACTTGAACATTCCTTTTGATAGAGCAGTTTGGAAACACTCCTTTTGTAGAATCTGCAAGTGTTTATTTGGAGCGCTCTGAGGCCTATGCTGGAAAAGGAAATATCTTCAAAGAAAACCTCGACAGAAGCATTCCCAGAAACTTCTTTGTGATGAGTGCATTCTACTCGCAGAGTTGAACCTTCTTTTTGGTAGAAGAGTTTTCAAACTCTCTTTTTGTAGAATCTGCAAGTGCATATTTGGAGCTGTTGGAGGCCAATGCTGGGAAAGGGTACATCCTCAGATAGAGACTAGACAGAAGCATTCCCGGAAACTTGTTTGTGACGAGTGCATTGAACTCACAGACTTGAAGGTTTCTTTTGAAAGAGCAGTTTTGGAACACTCTTTTGGTAGAATCTTCTAGTGTATATTTTGAGCGCTGTGAGGCCTATGCTGGGAAACGAAATGTCTCCACTTAAAAACTAGACAGAAGCATTCTCAGAAACTTCTGTGTGATGAGTTCATTCAACCCACAGACTTGAACGTTCCTTTTGATAGAACAGTTTTGAAACACTCTTTCTGCAGAATCTGCAAGTGTTTATTTCGAGCGCTTTGAGGCCTATGCTGGAAAAGGAAATGTCTTCAAATAACAACTACACAGAAGGATTCTCAGAAACTTCTTTGTGATGAGTGCATTCAACTCGCAGACTTGAACCTTCCCTTTGAAAGAGCAGTTTTGAAACACTATTTTTGTAGAATCTGCAAGTAGATATTTAGAGCGCTTTGAGGCCTATGCAGGGAAATGAAATATCTTCACCTAAAAACTAGACAGAAGCATTCTCAGAAACTTCTGTGTGATTAGTGCATTCAACTCACAGGATTGAACGTTCCTTTTGATAGAACAGTTTTGAAACACTCTTTCTGCAGAATCTGCAAGTGTTTATTTCGAGCGCTTTGAGGCCTATGCTGGAAAAGGAAATGTTTTGAAATAACAACTACACAGAAGCATTCTCAGAAATTTCTTTGTGATGAGTGCATTCAACTCGCAGACTTGAACCTTCCCTTTGAAAGAGCAGTTTTGAAACACTCTTTTTGTAGAATCTGCAGGTAGATATTTGGAGCGATTTGAGGCCTATGCTGGGAAATGAAATATCTTCACCTAAAAACTGGACAGAAGCATTCTCAGAAACTTCTGTGTGATGAGTGCATTCAACTCAGAGAATTGAACGTTCCTTTTGATAGAACAGTTTTGAAACACTCCTTCTGCAGAATCTGCAAGTGTTTATTTCGAGCGCTTTGAGGCCTATGCTGGAAAAGGAAATGTCTTCAAATAAGAACTACACAGAAGCATTCTCAGAAACTTCTTTGTGATGAGTGCATTCAACTCACAGACTTGAACCTTCCTTTTGAAAGAGCAGTTTTGAAACACTCTTTTTGTAGAATCTACAAGTGGATATTTGGAGGGCTTTCAGGCCTATGCTGGGAAATGAAATATCTTCATCTAAAAACTAGACAGAAGCATTCTCAGAAACTCCTGTGTGATGAGTGCATTCAACTCACAGACTTGAACGTTTCTTTTGAAAGAGCAGTTTTCGAACACTCTTTTCGTAGAATCTGCTAGTGTATATTTGGAGCGCTGTGAGGCCCCTGCTGGGAAATGGAATATCTCCACTTAAAAACTAGACAGAAGCATTCTCAGAAACTTCTGTGTGATGAGTGCATTCAACTCACAGACTTGAACGTTCCTTTTGATAGAACAGTTTTGAAACACTCTTTCTGCAGAATCTGCAAGTGTTTATTTCGAGCGCTTTGAGGCCTATGCTGGAAAAGGAAATGTCTTCAAATAAGAACTACACAGAAGCATTCTCAGAAACTTCTTTGTGATGAGTGCATTCAACTCGCAGACTTGAACCTTCCCTTTGAAAGAGCAGTTTTGAAACACTCTTTTTGTAGAATCTGTAAGTAGATATTTGCAGCGCTTTGAGGCCTATGCTGGGAAATGAAATAACTTCACCTAAAAACTAGACAGAAGCATTCTCAGAAACTTCTGTGTGATGAGTGCATTCAACTCACAGGATTGAACGTTCCTTTTGATAGAACAGTTTTGAAACACTCTTTCTGCAGAATCTGCAAGTGTTTATTTCGAGCGCTTTGAACCCTATGCTGGAAAAGGAAATGTTTTCAAATAACAACTACACAGAAGCATTCTCAGAAACTTATTTGTGATGAGTGCATTCAACTCGCAGACTTGAACCTTCCCTTTGAAAGAGCAGTTTTCAAACACTCTTTTTGTAGAATCTGCAACTAGATATTTGGAGCGCTTTGAGGCCTATGCTGGGAAATGAAATATCTTCACCTAAAAACTGGACAGAAGCATTCTCAGAAACTTCTGTGTGATGAGTGCATTCAACTCACAGACTTGAACGTTCCTTTTGATAGAACAGTTTTGATACACTCCTTCTGCAGAATCTGCAAGTGTTTATTTCGAGCGCTTTGGGGACTATGCTGGAAAAGGAAATGTCTTCAAATAACAACTACACAGAAGCATTCTCAGAAACTTCTTTGTGATGAGTGCATTCAACCCACAGACTTGAACATTCCTTTTGAAAGAGCAGTTGTGAAAAACTCTTTTTGTAGAATCTGCAAGTGGATATTTGGAGCGCTTAGAGGCCTATGCTGGGAAATGAAATATCTTCACCTAAAAACTAGACAGAAGCATTCTCAGAAACCTCTGTGTGATGAGTGCATTCAACTCACAGACTTGAACATTCCTTTCGATAGAGCAGTTTGGAAACACTCCTTTTGTAAAATCTGCAAGTATTTATTTGGAGCGCTCTGTGGCCTATGCTGGAAAAGGAAATATCTTAAAATAAAAATTAGAAAGAAGCATTCTCAGAAACTTCTTTGTGATGAGTGCATTCTACTCGCAGAGTTGAACCTTCCTTTTGAAAAAACAGTTTTGAAACACTCTTTTTGTAGAATCTGCAAGTGGATATTTGGAACGCTTAGAGGCCTATGCTGGGAAATGAAATATCTTCACCTAAAAACTAGACAGAAGCATTCTCAGAAACATCTGTGTGAACAGTGCATTCAACTCACAGACTTGAACATTCCTTTTGATAGAGCAGTTTGGAAACACTCCTTTTGTAAAATCTGCAAGTGTTTATTTGGAGCGCTCTGTGGCCTATGCTGGAAAAGGAAATATCTTCAAATAAAAATTAGACAGAAGCATTCTCAGGAACTTCTTTGTGATGAGTGCATTCTACTCGCAGAGTTGAACCTTCTTTTTGATAGAAGAGTTTTCAAACTCTCTTTTTGTAAATTCTGCTAGTGCATATTTGGAGCTGTTGGAGGCCTATGCTGGAAAAGGTAACATCCTCAGATAGAGACTAGACAGAAGCATTCCCAGAAACTTGTTTGTGACGAGTGCATTCAACTCACAGACTTGTACGTTTCTTTTGAAGGAGCAGTTTTCGAACACTCTTTTTGTAGAATCTGCTAGTGTATATTTGGATCGCTGTGAGGCCTATGCTGGGAAATGAAATGTCTCCACTTAGAAACTAGACAGAAGCATTCTCAGAAACTTCTGTGCGATGAGTGCATTCAACTCACAGACTTGAACCTTCCTTTGAAAGAGCAGTTTTGAAACACTCTTTTTGTAAAATCTGCAAGTAGATATTTGGAGCGCTTTGAGGCCTATGCTGGGAAATGAAATATCTTCACCTAAAAACTAGACAGAAGCATTCTCAGAAATTTATGTGTGATGAGTGGATTCAACTCACAGTCTTGAACGTTCCTTTTGATAGAACAGTTTTGAAACACTCCTTCTACAGAATGTGAAAGTGTTTATTTCGAGCGCTTTGCGGCCTATGATGGAAAAGGAAATGTCTTCACATAACAACTACACAGAATCATTCTCAGAAACTTCTTTGGGATGAGTGCATTCAACTCACAGACTTGAACCTTCCTTTTGAAAGAGCAGTTTGGAAATGCTCTTTTTGTAGAATCTGCAAGTGGATATTTGGAGCGCTTTGAGGACTACGCTGGGAAGTGAAATATCTTCACGTAAAAAGTAGACAGAAGCATTCTCAGAAACTTCTGTGTGATGAGTGCATTCAACTCACAGACTTGAACGTTGCTTTTGATAGAGCAGTTTGGAAACACTCCTTTTGTAAAACCTGCAAGTGTTTATTTGGAGCGCTCTGAGGCCTATGCTGGAAAATGAAATATCTTCAAATAAAAACTAGACAGAAGTATTCTCAGAAACTTCTTTGTGATGAGTGCATTCTACTCGCAGAGTTGAATCTTCTTTTTGATAGAAGAGTTTTCAAACTCTCTTTTTGTAGAATATGCAAGTGCATATTTGGAGCCGTTGGGGGCCAATGCTGGAAAAGGGAACATCCTCAGATAGAGACTAGACAGAAGCATTCCCAGAAACTTGTTTGTGACGAGTGCATTCAACTCACAGACTTGAACGTTTCTTTTGAAAGGCAGTTTTGGCACACTCTTTTTGTGGAATCTGCTAGTGTATATTTGGAGCGCTGTGAGGCCTATGCTGGGAAATGTAATGTCTCCACTTAAAAACTAGACAGAAGCATTCTCAGAAACTTCTGTGTGATGAGTGCATTCAACTCACGGACTTGAACGTTCCTTTTGATGGAACAGTTTTGAAACACTCCTTCTGCAGAATCTGCAAGTGTTTACTTCGAGCGCTTTGAGGCCTATGCTGGAAAAGGAAATGTCTTCAAATAACAACTAGACAGAAGCATTCTCAGAAACTTCTTTGTGATGAGTGCATTCAACTCAAGACTTGAACCTTCCTTTTGAAAGAGCAGTTTTGAAACACTCTTTTTGTAGAATCTGCAAGTGGATATTTGGAGCTCGTTGAGGCCTATGCTGGGAAATGAAATATCTTCACCTAAAAACTAGACAGAAGCATTCTCAGAAACTTCTGTGTGATGAGTGCATTCAACTCACACACTTGAACATTCCTTTTGATAGAGAAGTTTGGAAACACTCCTTTTGTAAAATCTGCAAGTGTTTATTTGGAGCGCTCTGAGGCCTATGCTGGAAAAGAAATATCTTCAAATAAAAACTAGACAGAAGCATTCTCAGAAACTTCTTTGTGATGAGTGCATTGTACTCGCAGAGTTCAACCTTCTTTTTGATAGAAGAGTTTTCAAACTCTCTTTTTGTAGAATCTGCAAGTGCATATTTGGAGCTGTTGGAGGCCAAGGCTGGAAACGGGAACATCCTCAGATAGAGACTAGACAGAAGCTTTCCCAGAAACTTGTTTGTGACGAGTGCATTCAACTCACAGACTCGAACGTTTCTTTTGAAAGAGCAGTTTTGGAACACTCTTTTTGTAGAATCTGGTCGTGTATATTTGGAGCGCTGTGAGGCCTATGCTAGGAAATGGAATGTCTCCATTTAAAAACTAGACAGAAGCATTCTCAGAAACTTCTGTGTGATGAGTGCATTCAACTCACAGACTTGAACGTTCCTTCTGATAGAACAGTTTTGAAACACTCCTTCTGCAGAATCTGCAAGTGTTTATTTCGAGCGCTTTGGGGACTATGCTGGAAAAGAAAATGTCTTCAAATAACAACTACACAGAAGCATTCTCAGAAACTTCTTTGTGATGAGTGCATTCAACTCACAGACTTGAACATTCCTTTTGAAAGAGCAGTTGTGAAAAACTCTTTTTGTAGAATCTGCAAGTGGATATTTGGAGCGCTTAGAGGCCTATGCTGGGAAATGAAATATCTTCACCTAAAAACTAGACAGAAGCATTCTCAGAAACCTCTGTGTGATGAGTGCATTCAACTCACAGACTTGAACATTCCTTTTGATAGAGCAGTTTGGAAACACTCCTTTTGTAAAATCTGCAAGTGTTTATTTGGAGCGCTCTGTGGCCTATGCTGGAAAGGGAAATATCTTAAAATAAAAATTAGAAAGAAGCATTCTCAGAAACTTCTTTGTGATGAGTGCATTCTACTCGCAGAGTTGAACCTTCTTTTTGATAGAAGAGTTTTCAAACTCTCTTTTTGTAAAATCTGCTAGTGCATATTTGGAGCTGTTGGAGGCCTATGCTGGAAAATGTAACATCCTCAGATAGAGACTAGACAGAAGCATTCCCAAAAACTTGTTTGTGACGAGTGCATTCAACTCACAGACTTGAACGTTTCTTTTGAAAGAGCAGTTTTCGAACAATCTTTTTGTAGAATCTGCTAGTGTATATTTCGAGCGCTGTGAGGCCTATGCTGGGAAGTGAAATGACACCACTTAGAAACTAGACAGAAGCATTCTCAGAAACTTCTGTGCGATGAGTGCATTCAACTCACAGACTTGAACGTTCCTTTTGATAGAACAGTTTTGTAACAGTCTTTCTGCAGAATCTGCAAGTGTTTATTTCGAGCGCTTTGAGGCCTATGCTGGAAAAGGAAATGTCTTCAAATAAGAACTACACAGAAGCATTCTCAGAAACTTCTTTGTGATGAGTGCATTCAACTCACAGACTTGAACGTTGCTTTTGATAGAGCAGTTTGGAAACACTCTTTTTGTAGAACCTGCAAGTAGATATTTGGAGCGCTTTGAGGCCTATGCTGGGAAATGAAATATCTTCACCTAAAAACTAGACAGAAGCATTCCCAGAATCTTGTTTGTGACGAGTGCGTTCAACTCACAGACGTGACCGTTTCTTTTGAAAGAGCAGTTTTGGAACACTCTTTTTGTAGAATCTGCTAGTGTATATTTGGAGCGCTGTGAGGCCTAGGCTGGGAAATGGAATGTCTCGACTTAAAAACTAGACAGAAGCATTCTCAGAAACTTCTGTGTGATGAGTGCATTCAACTCACCGACATCGACGTTCCTTTTCATAGAACAGTTTCGAAACACTCTTTCTGCAGAATCTGCAAGTGTTTGCTTCGAGCGCTTTGAGGCCTATGCTGGAAAAGGAAATGTCTTCAAATAACAACTACACAGAAGCATTCTCAGAAACTTCTTTGTGATGAGTGCATTCAACTGACAGACTTGAACCTCCCTTTTGAAAGAGCAGTTTTGAAACACTCTTTTTGTAGAATCTGCAAGTGGATATTTGGAGCGCTTTGAGGCCTATGCTGGGAAATGAAATATCTTCACCTAAAAACTAGACAGAAGCATTCTCAGAAACTTCTGTGTGATGAGTGCGTTCAACTCACAGACTTGAACGTTCCTTTTGATAGAACAGTTTTGAAACACTCCTTCTGCAGAATCTGCAAGTGTTTATTTCGAGCGCTTTGTGGCCTATGCTGGAAAAGGAAATATCTTCAAATAACAACTACACAGAAGCATTCTCAGAAACTTCTTTGTGATGAGTGCATTCAACTCAGAGACTTGAACCTTCCTATTGAAAGAGCAGTTTTGAAACACTCTTTTTGTAAAATCTGCAAGTGGATATTTGGAGCGCTTTGAGGCCTATGCTGGGAAATGAAATATCTTCACCTAAAAACTCTACAGAAGCATTCTCAGAAACTTCTTTGTGATGAGTGCATTCAACTCACAGACTTGAACCTTCGTTTTGAAAGAGGAGTTTTGAAACACTCTTTTTGTAGAATCTGCAATTGGATATTTGGAGCGCTTTGAGGCCTATGCTGGGAAATGAAATATCTTCACCTAAAAACTAGACAGAAGCATTCTCAGAAACTTCTGTGTGATGAGTGCATTCAACTCACAGACTTGAACATTCCTTTTGATAGAGCAGTTTGGAAACACTCCTTTTGTAAAATCTGCAAGTGTTTATTTGGAGCGCTCTGAGGCCTATGCTGGAAAAGGAAATATCTTCAAATAAAAACTCGACAGAAGCATTCTCAGAAACTTCGTTGTGATGAGTGCATTCTACTCGCAGAGTTGAACCTTCTTTTTGGTAGAAGAGTTTTCAAACTCTCTTTTTGTAGAATCTGCAAGTGCATATTTGGAGCTGTTGGAGGCCTATGGTGGAAACGGGAACATCCTCAGATAGAGACTAGACCGAAGCACTCCCAGAAACTTGTTTGTGACGAGTGCATTCAACTCACAGACTTGAACGTTTCTTTTGAAAGAGCAGTTTTGGAAAACTCTTTTTGTGGAATATGCTAGTGTATATTTGGAGCGCTGTGAGGCTTATGCTGGGAAAAGAAATGTCTCCAATTAAAAACTAGACAGAGGCATTCTCAGAAACTTCTTTGTGATGAGTGCATTCAACTCACAGACTCGAACGTTTCTTTTGGAAGAGCAGTTTTGGAACATTCTTTTTGTCGATTCTGCTAGTGTATATTTGGAGCGCTGTGAGGCATATGCTGGGAAATGGAATGTCTCTACTTAAAAACTGGAGAGAAGCATTCTCAGAAACTTCTGTGTCATGAGTGCATTCAACTCACGGACTTGAACCTTACCTTTGAAAGAGCAGATTTGAAACACTCTTTTTGTAGAATCTGCAAGTAGATATTTGGAGCGCTTTAAGGCCTATGCTGGGAAATGAAATATCTTCATCTAAAAACTAGACAGAAGCATTCTCAGAAACTTCTGTGTGATGAGTGCATTCAACTCACAGACTTGAACGTTCCTTTTGATAGAACAGTTTTGAAACACTCCTTCTGCAGAATCTGCAAGTGTTTATTTCGAGCGCTTTGAGGCCTATGCTGGAAAAGGAAATGTCTTCAAATAACAACTACACAGAAGCATTCTCAGAAACTTCTTTGTGATGAGTGCATTCAACTCACAGACTTGAACCTTCCTTTTGAAAGAGCAGTTTTGAAACACTCTTTTTGTAGAATCTGCAATTGGATATTTGGAGCGCTTTGAGGGCTATGCTGGGAAATGAAATATCTTCACCTAAAAACAAGACAGAAGCATTCTCAGAAACTTCTGTGTGATGAGTGCATTCAACTCACAGACTTGAACATTCCTTTTGATAGAGCAGTTTGGAAACACTCCTTTTGTAGAATCTGCAAGTGTTTATTTGGAGCGCTCTGAGGCCTATGCTGGAAAAGGAAATATCTTCAAAGAAAACCTCGACAGAAGCATTCTCAGAAACTTCTTTGTGATGAGTGCATTCTACTCGCAGAGTTGAACCTTCTTTTTGGTAGAAGAGTTTTCAAACTCTCTTTTTGTAGAATCTGCAAGTGCATATTTGGAGCTGTTGGAGGCCAATGCTGGGAAAGGGTACATCCTCAGATAGAGACTAGACAGAAGCATTCCCGGAAACTTGTTTGTGACGAGTGCATTGAACTCACAGACTTGAAGGTTTCTTTTGAAAGAGCAGTTTTGGAACACTCTTTTGGTAGAATCTTCTAGTGTATATTTTGAGCGCTGTGAGGCCTATGCTGGGAAACGAAATGTCTCCACTTAAAAACTAGACAGAAGCATTCTCAGAAACTTCTGTGTGATGAGTTCATTCAACCCACAGACTTGAACGTTCCTTTTGATAGAACAGTTTTGAAACACTCTTTCTGCAGAATCTGCAAGTGTTTATTTCGAGCGCTTTGAGGCCTATGCTGGAAAAGGAAATGTCTTCAAATAACAACTACACAGAAGGATTCTCAGAAACTTCTTTGTGATGAGTGCATTCAACTCGCAGACTTGAACCTTCCCTTTGAAAGAGCAGTTTTGAAACACTATTTTTGTAGAATCTGCAAGTAGATATTTAGAGCGCTTTGAGGCCTATGCAGGGAAATGAAATATCTTCACCTAAAAACTAGACAGAAGCATTCTCAGAAACTTCTGTGTGATTAGTGCATTCAACTCACAGGATTGAACGTTCCTTTTGATAGAACAGTTTTGAAACACTCTTTCTGCAGAATCTGCAAGTGTTTATTTCGAGCGCTTTGAGGCCTATGCTGGAAAAGGAAATGTTTTGAAATAACAACTACACAGAAGCATTCTCAGAAATTTCTTTGTGATGAGTGCATTCAACTCGCAGACTTGAACCTTCCCTTTGAAAGAGCAGTTTTGAAACACTCTTTTTGTAGAATCTGCAGGTAGATATTTGGAGCGATTTGAGGCCTATGCTGGGAAATGAAATATCTTCACCTAAAAACTGGACAGAAGCATTCTCAGAAACTTCTGTGTGATGAGTGCATTCAACTCAGAGAATTGAACGTTCCTTTTGATAGAACAGTTTTGAAACACTCCTTCTGCAGAATCTGCAAGTGTTTATTTCGAGCGCTTTGAGGCCTATGCTGGAAAAGGAAATGTCTTCAAATAAGAACTACACAGAAGCATTCTCAGAAACTTCTTTGTGATGAGTGCATTCAACTCACAGACTTGAACCTTCCTTTTGAAAGAGCAGTTTTGAAACACTCTTTTTGTAGAATCTACAAGTGGATATTTGGAGGGCTTTCAGGCCTATGCTGGGAAATGAAATATCTTCATCTAAAAACTAGACAGAAGCATTCTCAGAAACTCCTGTGTGATGAGTGCATTCAACTCACAGACTTGAACGTTTCTTTTGAAAGAGCAGTTTTCGAACAGTCTTTTCGTAGAATCTGCTAGTGTATATTTGGAGCGCTGTGAGGCCCCTGCTGGGAAATGGAATATCTCCACTTAAAAACTAGACAGAAGCATTCTCAGAAACTTCTGTGTGATGAGTGCATTCAACTCACAGACTTGAACGTTCCTTTTGATAGAACAGTTTTGAAACACTCTTTCTGCAGAATCTGCAAGTGTTTATTTCGAGCGCTTTGAGGCCTATGCTGGAAAAGGAAATGTCTTCAAATAAGAACTACACAGAAGCATTCTCAGAAACTTCTTTGTGATGAGTGCATTCAACTCGCAGACTTGAACCTTCCCTTTGAAAGAGCAGTTTTGAAACACTCTTTTTGTAGAATCTGTAAGTAGATATTTGCAGCGCTTTGAGGCCTATGCTGGGAAATGAAATAACTTCACCTAAAAACTAGACAGAAGCATTCTCAGAAACTTCTGTGTGATGAGTGCATTCAACTCACAGGATTGAACGTTCCTTTTGATAGAACAGTTTTGAAACACTCTTTCTGCAGAATCTGCAAGTGTTTATTTCGAGCGCTTTGAACCCTATGCTGGAAAAGGAAATGTTTTCAAATAACAACTACACAGAAGCATTCTCAGAAACTTATTTGTGATGAGTGCATTCAACTCGCAGACTTGAACCTTCCCTTTGAAAGAGCAGTTTTCAAACACTCTTTTTGTAGAATCTGCAACTAGATATTTGGAGCGCTTTGAGGCCTATGCTGGGAAATGAAATATCTTCACCTAAAAACTGGACAGAAGCATTCTCAGAAACTTCTGTGTGATGAGTGCATTCAACTCACAGACTTGAACGTTCCTTTTGATAGAACAGTTTTGATACACTCCTTCTGCAGAATCTGCAAGTGTTTATTTCAAGCGATTTGAGGCCTATGCTGGAAAAGGAAATGTCTTCAAATAACAACTACACAGAAGCATTCTCAGAAACTTCTGTGTGATGAGTGCATTCAACTCACAGACTTGAACCTTCCTTTTGAAAGAGCAGTTTTGAAACACTCTTTTTGTAGAATCTGCGAGTGGATATTTGGAGCGCTAAGAAGCCTACGCTGGGAAATGAAATATCTTCACCTAAAAACTAGACAGAAGCATTCTCAGAAACTTCTGTGTGAAGAGTGCATTCAACTCACAGACTTGAACATTCCTTTTGATAGAGCAGTTTGGAAACACTCCTTTTGTAAAATCTGCAAGTGTTTATTTGGAGCGCTCTGAGGCCTATGCTGGAAAAGGAAATATCTTCAAATAAAAACTAGACAGAAGCATTCTCAGAAACTTCTTTGTGATGAGTGCATTCTACTCGCAGGGTTAAACCTTCTTTTTCGCAGAAGAGTTTTCAAACTCTCTTTTTGTAGAATCTGCAAGTGCATATTTGGAGCTGTTGGAGGCCAATGGTGGAAACGGGAACATCCTCATATACAGACCAGACAGAAGCACTCCCAGAAACTTGTTTGTGACGAGTGCATTCAACTCACAGACTTGAACGTTTCTTTTGAAAGAGCAGTTTTCGAACACTCTTTTCGTAGAATCTGCTAGTGTATATTTGGAGCGCTGTGAGGCCCCTGCTGGGAAATGTAATGTCTCCACTTAAAAACTAGACAGAAGCATTCTCAGAAACTTCTGTGTGACGAGTGCATTCAACTCACATACTTGAACGTTCCGTTTGATAGAACAGTCTTGAAACACTCTTTCTGCAGAATCTGCAAGTGTTTATTTCGAGCGCTTTGAGGCCTATGCTGGAAAAGGAAATGTCTTCAAATAACAACTACACAGAATCATTCTCAGAAACTTCTTTGTCATGAGTGCATTCAACTCGCAGACTTGAACCTTCCCTTTGAAAGAGCAGTTTTGAAACACTTTTTTGTAGAATCTGCAAGTAGATATTTGGAGCGATTTGAGGCCAATGCTGGGAAATGAAATATCTTCACCTAAAAACTGGACAGAAGCATTCTCAGAAACTTCTGTGTGATGAGTGCATTCAACTCACGGACTTGAACCTTCCTTTTGAAAGAGCAGTTTTGAAACACTCTTTTTGTAGAATCTGCGAGTGGATATTTGGAGCGCTAAGAGGCCTACGCTGGGAAATGAAATATCTTCACCTAAAAACTAGACAGAAGCATTCTCAGAAACTTCTGTGTGATGAGTGCATTCAACTCACAGACTTGAACATTCCTTTTGATAGAGCAGTTTGGAAACACTCCTTTTGTAAAATCTGCAAGTGTTTATTTGGAGCGCTCTGAGGCCTATGCTGGAAAAGGAAATATCTTCAAATAAAAACTAGACAGAAGCATTCTCAGAAACTTCTTTGTGATGAGTGCATTCGACTCGCAGGGTTGAACCTTCTTTTTGGTAGAAGAGTTTTCAAACTCTCTTTTTGTAGAATCTGCAAGTGCATATTTGGAGCTGTTGGAGGCCAATGGTGGAAACGGGAACATCGTCAGATAGAGACTAGACAGAAGCACTCCCAGAAACTTGTTTGTGACGAGTGCATTCAACTCACAGACTTGAACGTTTCTTTTGAAAGACCAGTTTTCGAACACTCTTTTTGTAGAATCTGCTAGTGTATATTTGGAGCGCTGTGAGGCCCATGCTGGGAAATGTAATGTCTCCATTTAAAAACTAGACAGAAGCATTCTCAGAAACTTCTGTGTGATGAGTGCATTCAACTCACAGACTTGAACGTTCCTTTTGATAGAACAGTTTTGAAACACTCCTTCTGCAGAATATGCAAGTGTTTACTTCGAGCGCTTTGAGGCCTATGCTGGAAAAGGAAATGTCTTCAAATAACAACTACACAGAAGCATTCTCAGAAACTTCTGTGTGATGAGTGCATTCAACTCACAGACTAGAACCTTCCTTTTGAAAGAGCAGTTTTGAAACACTCTTTTTGTAGAATCTGCGAGTGGATATTTGGAGCGCTTTGAGGCCTACGCTGGGAAATGAAATATCTTCACCTAAAAACTAGACAGAAGCATTCTCAGAAACTTCTGTGTGATGAGTGCATTCAACTCACAGACTTGAACATTCCTTTTGATAGAGCAGTTTGGAAACACTCCTTTTGTAAAATCTGCAAGTGTTTATTTGGAGCGCTCTGAGGCCTATGTTGGAAAAGGAAATATCTTCAAATAAAAACTAGACAGAAGCATTCTCAGAAACTTCTTTGTGATGAGTGCATTGGACTCGCAGGGTTGAACCTTCTGTTTGGTAGAAGAGTTTTCAAACTCTCTTTTTGTAGAATCTGCAAGTGTATATTTGGAGCTGCTGGAGGCCAATGGTGGAAACGGGAACATCCTCATTTAGAGGCTAGACAGAAGCACTCCCAGAAACTTGTTTGTGACGAGTGCATTCAACTCACAGACTTGAACGTTTCTTTTGAAAGAGCAGTTTTCGAACACTCTTTTCGTAGAATCTGCTAGTGTATATTTGGAGCGCTGTGAGGCCCCTGCAGGGAAATGTAATGTCTCCACTTAAAAACTAGACAGAAGCATTCTCAGAAACTTCTGTGTGATGAGTGCATTCAACTCACATACTTGAACGTTCCGTTTGATAGAACAGTCTTGAAACACTCTTTCTGCAGAATCTGCTAGTGTATATTTGGAGCGCTGTGAGGCCCCTGCTGGGAAATGGAATATCTCCAGTTAAAAACTAGACAGAAGCATTCTCAGAAACTTCTGTGTGATGAGTGCATTCAACTCACAGACTTGAACGTTCCTTTTGATAGAACAGTTTTGAAACACTCTTTCTGCAGAATCTGCAAGTGTTTATTTCGAGCGCTTTGAGGCCTATGCTCGAAAAGGAAATGTCTTCAAATAAGAACTACACAGAAGCATTCTCAGAAACTTCTTTGTGATGAGTGCATTCAACTCGCAGACTTGAACCTTCCCTTTGAAAGAGCAGTTTTGAAACACTCTTTTTGTAGAATCTGCAAGTAGATATTTGCAGCGCTTTGTGGCCTATGAAGGGAAGTGAAATATCTTCACCTAAAAACTAGACAGAAGCATTCTCAGAAACTTCTGTGTGATGAGTGCATTCAACTCACAGACTTGAACCTTCCTTTTGAAAGAGCAGTTTTGAAACACTCTTTTTGTAGAATCTGCGAGTGGATACTTCTAGCGCTAAGAGGCCTACGCTGGGAAATGAAATATCTTCACCTAAAAACTAGACAGAAGCATTCTCAGAAACTTCTGTGTGATGAGTGCATTCAACTCACAGACTTGAACATTCCTTTTGATAGAGCAGTTTGGAAACACTCCTTTTGTAAAATCTGCAAGTGTTTATTTGGAGCGCTCTGAGGCCTATGATGGAAAAGGAAATATCTTCAAATAAAAACTAGACAGAAGCATTCTCAGAAACTTCTTTGTGATGAGTGCATTCTACTCGCAGGGTTGAACCTTCTTTTTGGTAGAAGAGTTTTCAAACTCTCTTTTTGTAGAATCTGCAAGTGCATATTTGGAGCTGTTGGAAGCCAATGATGGAAACGGGAACATCCTCAGATAGACACTAGACAGAAGCACTCCCAGAAACTTGTCTGTGACGAGTGCATTCAACTCACAGACTTGAACGTGTCTTTTGAAAGAGCAGTTTTCGAACACTCTTTTTGTAGAATCTGCTAGTGTATATTTGGAGCCCCTGTGAGGCCTACGCTGGGAAATGGAATATCTCCACTTAAAAACTAGACAGAAGCATGCTCAGAAACTTCTGTGTGATGAGTGCATTCAACTCACAGACTTGAACGTTCCTTTTGATAGAACAGTTTTGAAACACTCTTTCTGCAGAATCTGCAAGTGTTTATTTCGAGCGCTTTGAGGCCTATGCTGGAAAAGGAAATGTCTTCAAATAAGAACTACACAGAAGCATTCTCAGAAACTTCTTTGTGATGAGTGCATTCAACTCACAGACTTGAAACTTCCTTTTGAAAGAGCAGTTTTGAAACACTCTCTTTGTGGAATCTACAAGTGGATATTTGGAGGGCTTTCAGGCCTATGCTGGGAAATGAAATATCTTCACCTAAAAACTAGACAGAAGCATTCTCAGAAACTTCTGTGTGATGAGTGCATTCAACTCACAGACTTGAACCTTCCTTTTGAAAGAGCAGTTTTGAAACACTCTTTTTGTAGAATCTGCGAGTGGATATTTGGAGCGCTAAGAGGCCTACGCTGGGAAATGAAATATCTTCACCTAAAAACTAGACAGAAGCATTCTCAGAAACTTCTGTGTGATGAGTGCATTCAACTCACAGACTTGAACATTCCTTTTGATAGAGCAGTTTGGAAACACTCCTTTTGTAAAATCTGCAAGTGTTTATTTGGAGCGCTCTGAGGCCTATGCTGGAAAAGGAAATATCTTCAAATAAAAACTAGACAGAAGCATTCTCAGAAACTTCTTTGTGATGAGTGCATTCTACTCGCAGGGTTGAACCTTCTTTTTGGTAGAAGACTTTTCAAACTCTCTTTTTGTAGAATCTGCAAGTGCATATTTGGAGCTGTTGGAGGCCAATGATGGAAACGGGAACATCCTCAGATAGAGACTAGACAGAAGCACTCCCAGAAACTTGTCTGTGACGAGTGCATTCAACTCACAGACTTGAACGTTTCTTTTGAAAGACCAGTTTTCGAACACTCTTTTTGTAGAATCTGCTAGTGTATATTTGGAGCGCTGTGAGGCCCATGCTGGGAAATGTAATGTCTCCACTTAAAAACTAGACAGAAGCATTCTCAGAAACTTCTGTGTGATGAGTGCATTCAACTCACAGACTTGAACGTTCCGTTTGATAGAACAGTCTTGAAACACGCTTGCTGCACAATCTGTAAGTGTTTATTTCGAGCGCTTTGAGGCCTATGCTGGAAAAGGAAATGTCTTCAAATAACAACTACACAGAAGCATTCACAGAAACTTCTGTGTGATGAGTGCATTCAACTCACAGACTTGAACCTTCCTTTTGAAAGAGCAGTTTTGAAACACTCTTTTTGTAGAATCTGCGAGTGGATATTTGGAGCGCTAAGAGGCCTACGCTGGGAAATGAAATATCTTCACCTAAAAACTAGACAGAAGCATTCTCAGAAACTTCTGTGTGATGAGTGCATTCAACTCACAGGCTTGAACATTCCTTTTGATAGAGCAGTTTGGAAACACTCCTTTTGTAAAATCTGCAAGTGTTTATTTCGAGCGCTCTGAGGCCTATGCTGGAAAAGGAAATATCTTCAAATAAAAACTAGACAGAAGCATTCTCAGAAACTTCTTTGTGATGAGTGCATTCGACTCGCAGGGTTGAACCTTCTTTTTGGTAGAAGAGTTTTCAAACTCTCTTTTTGTAGAATCTGCAAGTGCATATTTGGAGCTGTTGGAGGCCAATGGTGGAAACGGGAACATCCTCAGTTAGAGGCTAGACAGAAGCACTCCCAGAAACTTGTTTGTGACGAGTGCATTCAACTCACAGACTTGAACGTTTCTTTTGAAAGAGCAGTATTCGAACACTCTTTTCGTAGAATCTGCTAGTGTATATTTGGAGCGCTGTGAGGCCCCTGCTGGGAAATGGAATATCTCCACTTAAAAACTAGACAGAAGCATTCTCAGAAACTTCTGTGTGATGAGTGCATTCAACTCACAGACTTGAACGTTCCTTTTGATAGAACAGTTTTGAAACACTCTTTCTGCAGAATCTGCAAGTGTTTATTTCGAGCGCTTTGAGGCCTATGCTGGAAAAGGAAATGTCTTCAAATAAGAACTACACAGAAGCATTCTCAGAAACTTCTTTGTGATGAGTGCATTCAACTCACAGACTTGAACCTTCCTTCTGAAAGAGCAGTTTTGAAACCCTCTTTTTGTAGAATCTACAAGTGGATATTTGGAGGGCTTTCAGGCCTATGCTGGGAAATGAAATATCTTCACCTAAAAACTAGACAGAAGCATTCTCAGAAACTTCTGTGTGGTGAGTGCATTCAACTCACAGACTTGAACCTTCCTTTTGAAAGAGCAGTTTTGAAACACTCTTTTTGTAGAATCTGCGAGTGGATATTTGGAGCGCTAAGAGGCCTACGCTGGGAAATGAAATATCTTCACCTAAAAACTAGACAGAAGCATTCTCAGAAACTTCTGTGTGATGAGTGCATTCAACTCACAGACTTGAACATTCCTTTTGATAGAGCAGTTTGGAAACACTCCTTTTGTAAAATCTGCAAGTGTTTATTTGGAGCGCTCTGAGGCCTATGCTGGAAAAGGAAATATCTTCAAATAAAAACTAGACAGAAGCATTCTCAGAAACTTCCTTGTGATGAGTGCATTCTACTCGCAGGGTTGAACCTTCTTTTTGGTAGAAGAGTTTTCAAACTCTCTTTTTGTAGAATCTGCAAGTGCATATTTGTAGCTGTTGGAGGCCAATGATGGAAACGGGAACATCCTCAGATAGAGACTAGACAGAAGCACTCACAGAAACTTGTTTGTGACGAGTGCATTCAACTCACAGACTTGAACGTTTCTTTTGAAAGACCAGTTTTCGAACACTCTTTTTGTAGAATCTGCTAGTGTATATTTGGAGCGCAGTGAGGCCCATGCTCGGAAATGTAACGTCTCCACTTAAAAACTAGACAGAAGCATTCTCAGAAACTTCTGTGTGATGAGTGCATTCAACTCACAGACTTGAACGTTCCGTTTGATAGAACAGTCTTGAAACACTCTTGCTGCAGAATCTGCAAGTGTTTATTTCGAGCGCTTTGAGGCCTATGCTGGAAAAGGAAATGTCTTCAAATAACAACTACACAGAAGCATTCTCAGAAACTTCTTTGTGATGAGTGCATTCAACTCGCAGACTTGAACCTTCCCTTTGAAAGAGCAGTTTTGAAACACTCTTTTTGTGGAATCTGCATGTGGATATTTGGAGCGCTTTGAGGCCTATGCTGGGAAATGAAATATCTTCACCTAAAAACTAGACAGAAGCATTCTCAGAAACTTCTGTGTGATGAGTGCATTCAACTCACAGACTTGAACGTTCCTTTTGATAGAACAGTTTTGAAACACTCCTTCTGCAGAATATGCAAGTGTTTATTTCGAGCGCTTTGAGGCCTATGCTGGAAAAGGAAATGTCTTCAAATAACAACTACACAGAAGCATTCTCAGAAACTTCTGTGTGATGAGTGCATTCAACTCACAGACTTGAACCTTCCTTTTGAAAGAGCAGTTTTGAAACACTCTTTTTGTAGAATCTGCGAGTGGATATTTGGAGCGCTAAGAGGCCTACGCTGGGAAATGAAATATCTTCACCTAAAAACTAGACAGAAGCATTCTCAGAAACTTCTGTGTGATGAGTGCATTCAACTCACAGACTTGAACATTCCTTTTGATAGAGCAGTTTGGAAACACTCCTTTTGTAAAATCTGCAAGTGTTTATTTGGAGCGCTCTGAGGCCTATGCTGGAAAAGGAAATATCTTCAAATAAAAACTAGACAGAAGCATTCTCAGAAACTTCTTTGTGATGAGTGCATCCTACTCACAGGGTTGAACCTTCTTTTTGGTAGAAGAGTTTTCAAACTCTCTTTTTGTAGAATCTGCAAGTGCATATTTGTAGCTGTTGGAGGCCAATGATGGAAACGGGAACATCCTCAGATAGAGACTAGACAGAAGCACTCCCAGAAACTTGTTTGTGACGAGTGCATTCAACTCACAGACTTGAACGTTTCTTTTGAAAGACCAGTTTTCGAACACTCTTTTTGTAGAATCTGCTAGTGTATATTTGGAGCGCAGTGAGGCCCATGCTCGGAAATGTAACGTCTCCACTTAAAAACTAGACAGAAGCATTCTCAGAAACTTCTGTGTGATGAGTGCATTCAACTCACAGACTTGAACGTTCCGTTTGATAGAACAGTCTTGAAACACTCTTGCTGCAGAATCTGCAAGTGTTTATTTCGAGCGCTTTGAGGCCTATGCTGGAAAAGGAAATGTCTTCAAATAACAACTACACAGAAGCATTCTCAGAAACTTCTTTGTGATGAGTGCATTCAACTCGCAGACTAGAACCTTCCCTTTGAAAGAGCAGTTTTGAAACACTCTTTTTGTGGAATCTGCAAGTAGATATTTGGAGCGCTTTGAGGCCTATGCTGGGAAATGAAATATCTTCACCTAAAAACTAGACAGAAGCATTCTCAGAAACTTCTGTGTGATGAGTGCATTCAACTCACAGACTTGAACGTTCCTTTTGATAGAACAGTTTTGAAACACTCCTTCTGCAGAATATGCAAGTGTTTATTTCGAGCGCTTTGAGGCCTATGCTGGAAAAGGAAATGTCTTCAAATAACAACTACACAGAAGCATTCTCAGAAACTTCTGTGTGATGAGTGCATTCAACTCACAGACTTGAACCTTCCTTTTGATAGAGCAGTTTTGAAACACTCTTTTTGTAGAATCTGCGAGTGGATATTTGGAGCGCTAAGAGGCCTACGCTGGGAAATGAAATATCTTCACCTAAAAACTAGACAGAAGCATTCTCAGAAACTTCTGTGTGATGAGTGCATTCAACTCACAGACTTGAACATTCCTTTTGATAGAGCAGTTTGGAAACACTCCTTTTGTAAAATCTGCAAGTGTTTATTTGGAGCGCTCTGAGGCCTATGCTGGAAAAGGAAATATCTTCAAATAAAAACTAGACAGAAGCATTCTCAGAAACTTCTTTGTGATGAGTGCATTCGACTCGCAGGGTTGAACCTTCTTTTTGGTAGAAGAGTTTTCAAACTCCCTTTTTGTAGAATCTGCAAGTGCATATTTGGAGCTGTTGGAGGCCAATGGTGGAAACGGGAACATCCTTAGTTAGAGGCTAGACAGAAGCACTCCCAGAAACTTGTTTGTGACGAGTGCATTCAACTCACAGACTTGAACGTTTCTTTTGAAAGAGCAGTTTTCGAACACTCTTTTCGTAGAATCTGCTAGTGTATATTTGGAGCGCTGTGAGGCCCCTGCTGGGAAATGGAATATCTCCACTAAAAAACTAGACAGAAGCATTCTCAGAAACTTCTGTGTGATGAGTGCATTCAACTCACAGACTTGAACGTTCCTTTTGATAGAACAGTTTTGAAACACTCTTTCTGCAGAATCTGCAAGTGTTTATTTCGAGCGCTTTGAGGCCCATGCTGGAAAAGGAAATGTCTTCAAATAAGAACTACACAGAAGCATTCTCAGAAACTTCTTTGTGATGAGTGCATTCAACTCGCAGACTTGAACCTTCCCTTTGAAAGAGCAGTTTTGAAACACTCTTTTTGTAGAATCTGCAAGTAGATATTTGCAGCGCTTTGTGGCCTATGAAGGGAAATGAACTATCTTCACCTAAAAACTAGACAGAAGCATTCTCAGAAACTTCTGTGTGATGAGTGCATTCAACTCACAGACTTGAACCTTCCTTTTGAAAGAGCAGTTTTGAAACACTCTTTTTGTAGAATCTGCGAGTGGATACTTCTAGCGCTAAGAGGCCTACGCTGGGAAATGAAATATCTTCACCTAAAAACTAGACAGAAGCATTCTCAGAAACTTCTGTGTGATGAGTGCATTCAACTCACAGACTTGAACATTCCTTTTGATAGAGCAGTTTGGAAACACTCCTTTTGTAAAATCTGCAAGTGTTTATTTGGAGCGCTCTGAGGCCTATGCTGGAAAAGGAAATATCTTCAAATAAAAACTAGACATAAGCATTCTCAGAAACTTCTTTGTGATGAGTGCATTCTACTCGCAGGGTTGAACCTTCTTTTTGGTAGAAGAGTTTTCAAACTCTCTTTTTGTAGAATCTGCAAGTGCATATTTGGAGCTGTTGGAGGCCAATGGTGGAAACGGGAACATCCTGAGATAGACACTAGACAGAAGCACTCCCAGAAACTTGTCTGGGACGAGTGCATTCAACTCACAGACTTGAACGTTTCTTTTGAAAGAGCAGTTTTCGAACACTCTTTTTGTAGAATCTGCTAGTGTATATTTGGAGCGCTGTGAGGCCTATGCTGGGAAATGGAATATCTCCACTTAAATACTAGACAGAAGCATTCTCAGAAACTTCTGTGTGATGAGTGCATTCAACTCACAGACTTGAACGTTCCTTTTGATAGAACAGTTTTGAAACACTCTTTCTGCAGAATCTGCAAGTGTTTATTTCGAGCGCTTTGAGGCCTATGCTGGAAAAGGAAATGTCTTCAAATAAGAACTACACAGAAGCATTCTCAGAAACTTCTTTGTGATGAGTGCATTCAACTCACAGACTTGAACCTTCCTTCTGAAAGAGCAGTTTTGAAACACTCTTTTTGTAGAATCTACAAGTGGATATTTGGAGGGCTTTCAGGCCTATGCTGGGAAATGAAATATCTTCACCTAAAAACTAGACAGAAGCATTCTCAGAAACTTCTGTGTGATGAGTGCATTCAACTCACAGACTTGAACCTTCCTTTTGAAAGAGCAGTTTTGAAACACTCTTTTTGTAGAATCTGCGAGTGGATATTTGGAGCGCTAAGAGGCCTATGCTGGGAAATGAAATATCTTCACCTAAAAACTAGACAGAAGCATTCTCAGAAACTTCTGTGTGATGAGTGCATTCAACTCACAGACTTGAACATTCCTTTTGATAGAGCAGTTTGGAAACACTCCTTTTGTAAAATCTGCAAGTGTTTATTTGGAGCGCTCTGAGGCCTATGCTGGAAAAGGAAATATCTTCAAATAAAAACTAGACAGAAGCATTCTCAGAAACTTCATTGTGATGAGTGCATCCTACTCGCAGGGTTGAACCTTCTTTTTGGTAGAAGAGTTTTCAAACTCTCTTTTTGTAGAATCTGCAAGTGCATATTTGGAGCTGTTGGAGGCCAATGGTGGAAACGGGAACATCCTCAGTTAGAGACTAGATAGAAGCACTCCCAGAAACATGTTTGTGACGAGTGCATTCAACTCACAGACTTGAACGTTTCTTCGAAAGAGCAGTTTTTGAACACTCTTTTTGTAGAATCTGCTAGTGTATATTTGGAGCGCTGTGAGGCCTATGCTGGGAAATGGAATATCTCCACTTAAAAACTACACAGAAGCATTCTCAGAAACTTCTGTGTGATGAGTGCATTCAACTCACAGACTTGAACGTTCCTTTTGATAGAACAGTTTTGAAACACTCTTTCTGCAGAATCTGCAAGTGTTTATTTCGAGCGCTTTGAGGCCTATGCTGGAAAAGGAAATGTCTTCAAATAACAACTACACAGAAGCGTTCTGAGAAACTTCTTTGTGATGAGTGCATTCAACTCGCCGACTTGAACCTTCCCTTTGAAAGAGCAGTTTTGAAACACTCTTTTTGTAGAATCTGCAAGTAGATATTTGGAGCGCTTTGAGGCCTATGAAGGGAAATGAAATATCTTCACCTAAAAACTAGACAGAAGCATTCTCAGAAACTCCTGTGTGATGAGTGCATTCAACTCACAGGATTGAACGTTCCTTTTGATAGAACAGTTTTGGAACACTCTTTCTGCAGAATCTGCAGGTGTTTATTTCGAGCGCTTTGAGGCCTATGCTGGAAAAGGAAATGTTTTAAAATAACAACTACACAGAAGCATTCTCAGAGACTTCTTTGTGATGAGTGCATTCAACTCGCAGACTTGAACCTTCCCTTTGAAAGAGCAGTTTTGAAACACTCTTTTTGTAGAATCTGCAAGTAGATATTTGGAGCGCTTTGAGGCCTATGCTGGGAAATGAAATATCTTCACCTAAAAACTGGACAGAAGCATTCTCAGAAACTTCTGTGTGATGAGTGCATTCAGCTCACAGACTTGAACGTTCCTTTTGATAGAACAGGTTTGAAACACTCCTTCTGCAGAATCTGCAAGTGTTTATTTCGAGCGATTTGAGGCCTATGCTGGAAAAGGAAATGACTTCAAACAACAACTACACAGAATCATTCTCAGAAACCTCTTTGTGATGAGTGCATTCAACTCACAGACTTGAACCTTCCTTTTGAAAGAGCAGTTTTGAAACACTCTTTTTGTAGAACCTACATGTGGATATTTGGAGCTGTTGGAGGCCAATGGGGGAAACGGGAACATCCTCAGTTAGAGACTAGACAGAAGCACTCCCAGAAACTTGTTTGTGACGAGTGCATTCAACTCACAGACTTGAATGTTTCTTTTGAAAGAGCAGTTTTCGAACACTCTTTTCGTAGAATCTGCTAGTGTATATTTGGAGCGCTGTGAGGCCCCTGCTGGGAAATGGAATATCTCCAGTTAAAAACTAGACAGAAGCATTCTCAGAAACTTCTGTGTGATGAGTGCATTCAACTCACAGACTTGATCCTTCCTTTGGAAAGAGCAGTTTTGAAACACTCTTTTTGTAGTATCTGCGAGTGGATATTTGGAGCGCTAAGAGGCCTACGCTGGGAAATGAAATATCTTCACCTAAAAACTAGACAGAAGCATTCTCAGAAACTTCTGTGTGATGAGTGCATTCAACTCACAGACTTGAACATTCCTTTTGATAGAGCAGTTTGGAAACACTCCTTTTGTAAAATCTGCAAGTGTTTATTTGGAGCGCTCTGAGGCCTATGCTGGAAAAGGAAATATCTTCACCTAAAAACTAGACAGAAGCATTCTCAGAAACTTCTTTGTGATGAGTGCATTCGACTCGCAGGGTTGAACATTCTTTTTGGTAGAAGAGTTTTCAAACTCTCTTTTTGTAGAATCTGCAAGTGCATATTTGGAGCTGTTGGAGGCCAATGGTGAAACGGGAACATCCTCAGTTAGAGGCTAGACACAAGCACTCCCAGAAACTTGTTTGTGACGAGTGCATTCAACTCACAGACTTGAACGTTCCTTTTGATAGAACAGTTTCGAAACACTCTTTCTGCAGAATCTGCAAGTGTTTATTTTGAGCGCTTTCAGGCCTATGCTGGAAAAGGAAATGTCTTCAAATAACAACTACACAGAAGCATTCTCAGAAACTTCTTTGTGATGAGTGCATTCAACCCGCAGACTTGAACCTTCCCTTTGAAAGAGCAGTTTTGAAACACTCTTCTTGTAGAATCTGCAAGTAGATATTTGGAGCGCTTTGTGGCCTATACTGTGAAATGAAATATCTTCACCTAAAAACTGGACAGAAGCATTCTCAGAAACTTCTGTGTGATGAGTGCATTCAACTCACAGACTTGAACATTCCTTTTGATAGAGCAGTTTGGAAACACTCCTTTTGTAAAATCTGCAAGTGTTTATTTGGAGCGCTCTGAGGCCTATGCTGGAAAAGGAAATATCTTCAAATAAAAACTAGACAGAAGCATTCTCAGAAACTTCTTTGTGATGAGTGCATTCTACTCGCAGGGTTAAACCTTCTTTTTTGCAGAAGAGTTTTCAAACTCTCTTTTTGTAGAATCTGCAAGTGCATATTTGGAGCTGTTGGAGGCCAATGGTGGAAACGGGAACATCCTCATATAGAGACCAGACAGAAGCACTCCCAGAAACTTGTTTGTGACGAGTGCATTCAACTCACAGACTTGAACGTTTCTTTTGAAAGAGCAGTTTTCGAACACTCTTTTCGTAGAATCTGCTAGTGTATATTTGGAGCGCTGTGAGGCCCCTGCTGGGAAATGGAATATCTCCACTTAAAAACTAGACAGAAGCATTCTCAGAAACTTCTGTGTGATGAGTGCATTCAACTCACAGACTTGAACGTTCCTTTTGATAGAACAGTTTTGAAACACTCTTTCTGCAGAATCTGCAAGTGTTTATTTCGAGCGCTTTGAGGCCTATGCTGGAAAAAGAAATGTCTTCAAATAAGAACTACACAGAAGCATTCTCAGAAACTTCTTTGTGATGAGTGCATTCAACTCGCAGACTTGAACCTTCCCTTTGAAAGAGCAGTTTTGAAACACTCTTTTTGTAGAATCTGCAAGTAGATAATTGCAGCGCTTTGAGGCCTATGAAGGGAAATGAAATATCTTCACCTAAAAACTAGACAGAAGCATTCTCAGAAACTTCTGTGTGATGAGTGCATTGAACTCACAGACTTGAACCTTCCTTTTGAAAGAGCAGTTTTGAAACACTCTTTTTGTAGAATCTGCGAGTGGATACTTCTAGCGCTAAGAGGCCTACGCTGGGAAATGAAATATCTTCACCTAAAAACTAGACAGAAGCATTCTCAGAAACTTCTGTGTGATGAGTGCATTCAACTCACAGACTTGAACATTCCTTTTGATAGAGCAGTTTGGAAACACTCCTTTTGTAAAATCTGCAAGTGTTTATTTGGAGCGCTCTGAGGCCTATGCTGGAAAAGGAAATATCTTCAAATAAAAACTAGACAGAAGCATTCTCAGAAACTTCTTTGTGATGAGTGCATTCTACTCGCAGGGTTGAACCTTCTTTTTGGTAGAAGAGTTTTCATACTCTCTTTTTGTAGAATCTGCAAGTGCATATTTGGAGCTGTCGGAGGGCAATGATGGAAACGGGAACATCCTCAGATAGACACTAGACAGAAGCACTCCCAGAAACTTGTCTGTGACGAGTGCATTCAACTCACAGACTTCAACGTTTCTTTTGAAAGAGCAGTTTTCGAACACTCTTTTTGTAGAATCTGCTAGTGTATATTTGGAGCGCTGTGAGGCCCATGCTGGGAAATGGAATATCTCCACTTAAAAACTAGACAGAAGCATTCTCAGAAACTTCTGTGTGATGAGTGCATTCAACTCACAGACTTGAACGTTCCTTTTGATAGAACAGTTTTGAAACACTCTTTCTGCAGAATCTGCAAGTGTTTATTTCGAGCGCTTTGAGGCCTATGCTGGAAAAGGAAATGTCTTCAAATAACAACTACACAGAAGCATTCTCAGAAACTTCTTTGTGATGAGTGCATTCAACTCACAGACTTGAACCTTCCTTTTGAAAGAGCAGTTTTGAAACACTCTTTTTCTGGAATCTACAAGTGGATATTTGGAGGGCTTTCAGGCCTATGCTGGGAAATGAAATATCTTCACCTAAAAACTAGACAGAAGCATTCTCAGAAACTTCTGTGTGATGAGTGCATTCAACTCACAGACTTGAACCTTCCTTTTGAAAGAGCAGTTTTGAAACACTCTTTTTGTAGAATCTGCGAGTGGATATTTGGAGCGCTAAGAGGCCTACGCTGGGAAATGAAATATCTTCACCTAAAAACTAGACAGAAGCATTCTCAGAAACTTCTGCGTGATGAGTGCATTCAACTCACAGACTTGAACATTCCTTTTGATAGAGCAGTTTGGAAACACTCCTTTTGTAAAATCTGCAAGTGTTTATTTGGAGCGCTCTGAGGCCTATGCTGGAAAAGGAAATATCTTCAAATAAAAACTAGACAGAAGCATTCTCAGAAACTTCTTTGTGATGAGTGCATTCTACTCGCAGGGTTGAACCTTCTTTTTGGTAGAAGAGTTTTCAAACTCTCTTTTTGTAGAATCTGCAAGTGCATATTTGGAGCTGTTGGAGGCCAATGATGGAAACGGGAACACCCTCAGATAGAGACTAGACAGAAGCACTCCCAGAAACTTGTTTGTGATGAGTGCATTCAACTCACAGACTTGAACGTTTCTTTTGAAAGAGCAGTTTTCGAACACTCTTTTTGTAGAATCTGCTAGTGTATATTTGGAGCGCTGTGAGGCCCATGCTGGGAAATGTAATGTCTCCACTTAAAAACTAGACAGAAGCATTCTCAGAAACTTCTGTGTGATGAGTGCATTCAACTCACAGACTTGAACGTTCCGTTTGATAGAACAGTCTTGAAACACTCTTGCTGCAGAATCTGTAAGTGTTTATTTCGAGCGCTTTGAGGCCTATGCTGGAAAAGGAAATGTCTTCAAATAACAACTACACAGAAGCATTCTCAGAAACTTCTTTGTGATGAGTGCATTCAACTCGCAGACTTGAACCTTCCCTTTGAAAGAGCAGTTTTGAAACACTCTTTTTGTAGAATCTGCAAGTAGATATTTGGAGCGCTTTGAGGCCTATGCTGGGAAATGAAATATCTTCACCTAAAAACTGGACAGAAGCATTCTCAGAAACTTCTGTGTGATGAGTGCATTCAACTCACAGACTTGAACGTTGCTTTTCATAGAACAGTTTTGAAACACTCCTTCTGCAGAATATGCAAGTGTTTATTTCGAGCGCTTTGAGGCCTATGCTGGAAAAGGAAATGTCTTCAAATAAGAACTACACAGAAGCATTCTCAGAAACTTCTGTGTGATGAGTGAATTCAACTCACAGACTTGAACCTTCCTTTTGAAAGAGCAGTTTTGAAACACTCTTTTTGTAGAATCTGCGAGTGGATATTTGGAGCGCTAAGAGGCCTACGCTGGGAAATGAAATATCTTCACCTAAAAACTAGACAGAAGCATTCTCAGAAACTTCTGTGTGATGAGTGCATTCAACTCACAGACTTGAACCTTCCTTTTGAAAGAGCAGTTTTGAAACACTCTTTTTGTAGAATCTGCGAGTGGATATTTGGAGCGCTAAGAGACCTACGCTGGGAAATGAAATATCTTCACCTAAAAACTAGACAGAAGCATTCTCAGAAACTTCTGTGTGATGAGTGCATTCAACTCACAGACTTGAACATTCCTTTTGATAGAGCAGTTTGGAAACACAACTTTTGTAAAATCTGCAAGTGTTTATTTGGAGCGCTCTGAGGCCTATGCTGGAAAAGGAAATACCTTCAAATAAAAACTAGACAGAAGCATTCTCAGAAACTTCTTTGTGATGAGTGCATTCTACTCGCAGGGTTGAACCTTCTTTTTGGTAGAAGAGTTTTCAAACTCTCTTTTTGTAGAATCTGCAAGTGCATATTTGGAGCTGTTGGAGGCCAATGATGGAAACGGGAACATCCTCAGATAGAGACTAGACAGAAGCACTCCCAGAAACTTGTTTGTGACGAGTGCATTCAACTCACAGACTTGAACGTTTCTTTTGAAAGAGCAGTTTTCGAACACACTTTTTGTAGAATCTGCTAGTGTATATTTGGAGCGCTGTGAGGCCCATGCTGGGAAATGTAATGTCTCCACTTAAAAACTAGACAGAAGCATTCTCAGAAACTTCTGTGTGATGAGTGCATTCAACTCACAGACTTGAACGTTCCGCTTGATAGAACAGTTTTGAAACACTCTTTCTGCAGAATCTGCAAGTGTTTATTTCGAGCGCTTTGAGGCCTATGCTGGAAAAGGAATTATCTTCAAATAAGAACTACACAGAAGCATTCTCAGAAACTTCTTTTTGATGAGTGCATTCAACTGGCAGACTTGAACCTTCCCTTTGAAAGAGCAGTTTTGAAACACTCTTTTTGTAGAATCTGCAAGTAGATATTTGCAGCGCTTTGAGGCCTATGAATTGAAATGAAATATCTTCACCTAAAAACTGGACAGAAGCATTCTCAGAAACTTCTGTGTGATGAGTGCATTCAACTAACATACTTGAACGTTCTGTTTGATAGAACAGTCTTGAAACACTCTTTCTGCAGAATCTGCAAGTGTTTATTTCGAGCGCTTTGAGGCCTATGCTGGAAAAGGAAATGTCTTCAAATAACAACTACACAGAAGCATTCTCAGAAACTTCTTTGTGAAGAGTGCATTCAACTCGCAGACTTGAACCTTCCCTTTCAAAGAGCACTTTTGAAACACTCTTTTTGTAGAATCTGCAAGTAGATATTTGGAGCGCTTTGAGGCCAATGATGGGAAATGAAATATCTTCAGCTAAAAACTGGACAGAAGCATTCTCAGAAACTTCTGTGTGATGAGTGCATTCAACTCACAGACTTGAACGTTCCTTTTGATAGAACAGTTTTGAAACACTCCTTCTGCAGAATCTGCAAGTGTTTATTTCGAGCGCTTTGAGGCCTATGCTGGAAAAGGAAATGTCTTCAAATAACAACTACACAGAAGCATTCTCAGAAACTTCTTTGTGATGAGTGCATTCAACTCACAGACTTGAACCTTCCTTTTGAAAGAGCAGCTTTGAAACACTCTTTTCGTAGAATCTACAAGTGGATATTCGGAGGGCTTTCAGGCCTATGCTGGGAAATGAAATATCTTCACCTAAAAACTAGACAGAAGCATTCTCAGAAACTTCTGTGTGATGAGTGCATTAAACTCACAGACTTGAACCTTCCTTTTGAAAGAGCAGTTTTGAAACACTCCTTCTGCAGAATCTGCAAGTGTTTATTTCGAGTGCTTTGAGGCCTATGCTGGAAAAGGAAATGTCTTCAAATAACAACTACACAGAAGCATTCTCAGAAACTTCTGTGTGATGAGTGCATTCTACTCACAGACTTTAACCTTCCTTTTGCAAGAGCAGTTTTGAAACACTCTTTTTGTAGAATCTGCGAGTGGATATTTGGAGCGCTAAGAGGCCTACGCTGGGAAATGAAATATCTTCACCTAAAAACTAGACAGAAGCATTCTCAGAAACTTCTGTGTGATGAGTGCATTCAACTCACAGACTTGAACATTCCTTTTGATAGAGCAGTTTGGAAACACTCCTTTTGTAAAATCTGCAAATGTTTATTTGGAGCGCTCTGAGGCCTATGCTGGAAAAGGAAATATCTTTACCTAAAAAATAGACAAAAGCATTCTCAGAAACTTCTTTGTGATGAGTGCATTCTACTCGCAGAGTTGAACGTTTCTTTTGAAGGAGCAGTTTTCGAACACTCTTTTTGTAGAATCTGCTAGTGTATATTTGGAGCGCTGTGAGGCCTATGCTGGGAAATGTAATGTCTCCACTTAAAAACTAGGCAGAAGCATTCTCAGAAACTTCTGTGTGATGAGTGTATTCAACTCACAGACTTGAACCTTCCTTTGGAAAGAGCAGTTTTGAAACACTCTTTTTGTAGAATCTGCGAGTGGATATTTGGAGCGCTAAGAGGCCTACACTGGGAAATGAAATATCTTCACCTAAAAACTAGACAGAAGCATTCTCAGAAACTTCTGTGTGATGAGTGCATTCAACTCACAGACTTGAATATTCCTTTTGAAAGAGCAGTTTTAAAACACTCTTTTTGTAGAATCTGCAAGTGGATATTAGGAGCGCTTAGAGGCCTATGCTGGGAAATGAAATATCTTCACCTAAAAACTAGACAGAAGCATTCTCAGAAACTTCTGTGTGATGAGTGCATTCAGCTCACAGACTTGAACATTCCTTTTGATAGAGCAGTTTGGAAACACTCCTTTTGTAAAATCTGCAAGTGTTTATTTGGAGTGCTCTGAGGCCTATGCTAGAAAAGAAACATCTTCAAGTAAAAACTAGACAGAAGCATTCTCAGAAACTTCTTTGTGATGAGTGCATTCTACTCGCAGAGTTGAACCTTCTTTTTGGTAGAAGAGTTTTCAAACTCTCTTTTTGTAGAATCTGCAAGTGCATATTTGGAGCTGTTGGAGGCCAATGCTGGAAACGGGAACATTCTCAGATAGAGACTAGAAAGAAGCATTCCCAGAAACTTGTTTGCGACAAGTGCATTCAACTCACAGACTTGAACGTTTCTTTTGAAAGAGCAGTTTTGGAACACTCTTTTTGTAGAACCTGCTAGTGTATATTTGGAGCGCTCTGAGGCCTATGCTGGGAAAAGGAATGTCTCCACTTTAAAACTAGACAGAAGCATTCTCAGAAACTTCTGTGTGATGAGTGCATTCAACTCACAGACTTCAACGTTCCTTTTCACAGAACAGTTTCGAAACACTCTTTCTGCAGAATCTGCAAGTGTTTATTTCGAGCGCTTTGAGGCCTATGCTGGAAAAGGAAATGTCTTCAAATAACAACTACACAGAAGCATTCTCAGAAACTTCTTTCTGAAGAGTGCATTCAACACACAGACTTGAACCTTCCTTTTGAAAGAGCAGTTTTGAAACACTCTTTTTTTAGAATCTGCAAGTGGATATTTTGAGCGCTTTCAGGCCAATGCTGGAAAAGGAAATATCTTCAAATAAAAATTAGACAGAAGCATTCTCAGAAACTTCTTTGTGATGAGTGCATTCTACTCGCAGAGTTGAACCTTCTTTTTGAAGAAGAGTTTTCAAACTCTCTTTTTGTAAAATCTGCCAATGCATATTTGGAGCTGTTGGAGGCCTATGCTGGAAAAGGTAACATCCTCAGATAGAGACTAGACAGAAGCATTTCCAGAACCTTGTTTGTGGGAAGTGCATTCAACTCACAGACCTGAACGATTCTTTTGAAAGAGCAGTTTTCGAACACTATTTTTGTAGAATCTGCTAGTGTATATTTGGGGCGCTGTGAGGCCTATGCTGGGAAATGAAATGTCTCCACTTAGAAACTAGACAGAAGCATTCTCAGAAACTTCTGTGCGATGAGTGCATTCAACTCACAGACTTGAACGTTCCTGTTGATAGAACAGTTTTGAAACTGTCTTTCTGCAGAATCTGCAAGTGTTTATTTCGAGCGCTTTGAGGCCTATGCTGGAAAAGGAAATGTCTTCAAATAACAACTACAAAGAAGCATTCTCAGAAACTTCTTTGTGATGAGTGCATTCAACTCACAGACTTGAACCTTCCTTTAGAAAGAGCAGTTCTGAAAAACCCTTTTTGTAAAATCTGCAAGTAGATATTTGGAGCGCTTTGAGGCCTATGCTGGGAAATGAAATATCTTCACCTAAAAACTAGACAGAAGCATTCTCAGAAACTTCTGTGTGATGAGTGCATTCAACTCACAGACTTGAACGTTCCTTTTGATAGAGCAGTTTGGAAACACTCCTTTTGTAAAACCTGCAAGTGTTTATTTGGAGCGCTCTGAGGCCTATGTTGGAAAATGAAATATCTTCAAATAAAAACTAGACAGAAGCATTATCAGAAACTTCTTTGTGATGAGTGCATTCTACTCGCAGAGTTGAACCTTCTTTTTGATAGAAGAGTTTTCAAACTCTCTTTTTGTAGAATCTGCAAGTGCTTATTTGGAGCTATTGGAGGCCAATGCTGGAAACGGGAACATCCTCAGATAGAGACTAGACAGAAGCATTCCCAGAAACTTGTTTGTGACGAGTGCATTCAACTCACAGACTTGAACGTTTCTTTTGAAAGAGCAGTTTTGGAACACTCTATTTGTAGAATCTGTTAGTGTATATTTGGAGCGCTCTAAGGCCTATGCTGGGAAATGGAATGTCTCCACTTAAAAACTAGACAGAGGCATTCTCAGAAACTTCTGTGTGATGAGTGCATTCAACTCACAGACTTGAACGTTACTTTTGATAGAACAGTTTCGAAATACTCTTTCTGCAGAATCTGCAAGTGTTTATTTCGAGCGCTTTGAGGCCTATGCTGGAAAAGGAAATGTCTTCAAATAACAACTACACAGAAGCATTCTCAGAAACTTCTTTGTGATGAGTGCATTCAACTCACAGACTTGAACCTTCCTTTTGAAAGAGCAGTTTTGAAACACTCTTTTTGTAGAATCTGCAAGTGTTTATTTCGAGCGCTTTGAGGCCTATGCTGGAAAAGAAAATGTCTTCAAATAACAACAACACAGAAGCATTCTCAGAAACTTCTTTGCGATGAGTGCATTCAACTCGCAGACGTGAACCTTCCCTTTGAAAGAGCAGTTTTGAAACACTATTTTGTAGTATCTGCAAGTAGATATTTGGAGCGATTTGAGGCCTATGCTGGGAAATGAAATATCTTCACCTAAAAACTAGAGAGAAGCATTCTCAGAAACCTCTGTGTGATGAGTGCATTCAACTCACAGACTTGAACGTTACTTTTGATAGAACAGTTTCGAAATACTCTTTCTGCAGAATCTGCAAGTGTTTATTTCGAGCGCTTTGAGGCCTATGCTGGAAAAGGAAATGTCTTCAAATAACAACTACACAGAAGCATTCTCAGAAACTTCTTTGTGATGAGTGCATTCAACTCACAGACTTGAACCTTCCTTTTGAAAGAGCAGTTTTGAAACACTCTTTTTGTAGAATCTGCAAGAAGATATTTGGAGCGCTTTGAGGCCTATGCTGGGAAATGAAATATCTTCACCTCAAAACTAGACAGAAGCATTCTCAGAAACTTCTGTGTGATCAGTGCATTCAACTCACAGACTTGAACGTTCCTTTTGATAGAACAGTTTTGAAACACTCCTTCTGCAGAATCTGAAAGTGTTTATTTCGAGCGCTTTGAGGCCTATGCTGGAAAAGGAAATGTCTTCAAATAACAACTACACAGAAGCATTCTCAGAAACTTCTTTGTGATGAGTGCATTCAACTCACAGACTTGAACCTTGCTTTTGAAAGAGCAGTTTTGAAACACTCCTTTTGTAGAATCTGCTTGTGTCTATTTGGAGCGCTGTGAGGCCTATGCTGGGAAATGTAATGTCTCCACTTAAAAACTAGACAGAAGCATTCTCAGAAACTTCTGTGTGATGAGTGCATTCAACTCACAGACTTGAACGTTCCTTTTGATAGAACAGTTTTGAAACAGTCTTTCTGCAGAATCTGCAAGTGTTTATTTCGAGCGCTTTGAGGCCGATGCTGGAAAAGGAAATGTCTTCAAATAACAACTACACAGAAGCATTCTCAGAAACTTTTTTGTGATGAGTGCATTCAACTCACAGACTTGAACGTTCCTTTTGAAAGAGCAGTTTTGAAACACTCTTCTCGTAGAATCTGCAAGTGGATCTTTGGAGCGCTTTGAGGAGTATGCTGGGAAATGTAATATCTTCACCTAAAAACTAGACAGAAGCATTCTCAGAAACTTCTGTGTGATGAGTGCATTCAACTCACAGACTTGAACGTTCCTTTTGAAAGAACAGTTTCGAAACACTCCTTTGGTAAAATCTGCAAGTGTTTATTTGGAGCGCTCTGAGGCCTATGCTTTAAAAGGAAATAACTTCAAATAAAAACTAGACAGAAGCATTCTCAGAAACTTCTTTGTGATGAGTGCATTCTACTCGCAGAGTTGAACCTTCTTTTTGATAGAAGAGTTTTCAAACTCTCTTTTTGTAAAATCTCCAAGTGCATATTTGGAGCTGTTGGAGGCCTATGCTGGAAAAGGGAACATCCTCAGATAGAGACTAGACAGAAGCATTCCCAGAAACTTGTTTGTGACGAGTGCATTCAACTCACAGACTTGAACGTTTCTTTTGAAGGTGCAGTTTTTGAAAACTCTTTTTGTAGAATCTGCTAGTGTATATTTGGAGCGCTGTGAGGCCTATGCTGGGAAATGTAATGTCTCCACTTAAAAACTAGACAGAAGCATTCTCAGAAACTTCTGTGTGATGAGTGCATTCAACTCACAGACTTCAACGTTCCTTTTCACAGAACAGTTTCGAAACACTCTTTCTGCAGAATCTGCAAGTGTTTACTTCGAGCGCTTTGAGTCCTATGCTGGAAAAGGAAATGTCTTCAAATAACAACTACACAGAAGCATTCTCAGAAACTTCTTTGTGGTGAGTGCATTCAACTCACCGACTTGAACCTTCCTTTTGAAAGAGCAGTTTTGAAACACTCTTTTTTTAGAATCTGCAAGTGGATATTTTGAGTGCTTTCAGGCCTATGCTGGGAAATGAAATATCTTCACCTAAAAACTAGACAGAAACATTCTCAGAAACTTCTGTGTGATGAGTGCATTCAACTCACAGACTTGAACATTCCTTTTGATAGAGCAGTTTGGGAACACTCCTTTTGTAAAATCTGCAAGTGTTTATTTGGAGCGCTCTGAGGCCTATGCTGGAAAAGATATATCTTCAAATAAAAACTAGACAGAAGCATTCTCAGAAACTTCTTTGTAATGAGTGAATTCTACTCGCAGACTTGAACCTTCTCTTTGGTAGAAGAGTTTTCAAACTCTCTTTTTGTAGAATCTGCAAGTGCATATTTGGAGCTGTTGCATACCAATGCTGGAAACGGGAACATCCACAGATAGAGACTAGACAGAAGCATTCCCAGAAACTTGTTTGTGACGAGTGCATTCAACTCACAGACTTGAACGTTTCTTTTGAAAGAGCAGTTTTGGAACACTCTTTTTGTAGAATCTGCTAGTGTATATTTGGAGCGCTCTGACGCCTATGCTGGGAAATGGAATGTCTCCACTTAAAAACTAGACAGAAGCATTCTCAGAAACTTCTGTGTGATGAGTGCATTCAACTCACAGACTTGAACGTTCCTTTTGATAGAACAGTTTTGAAACACTCTCTCTGCAGAATCTGCAAGTGTTTATTTCGAGCGCTTTGAGGCCTATGCTGGAAAAAGAAAAGGCTTCAAATAACAACTACACAGAAGCATTCTCAGAAACTTCTTTCTGATGAGTGCATTCAACAGACAGACTTGAACCTTCCTTTTGAAAGAGCAGTTTTGAAACACTCTTTTTGTAGAATCTCCATGTAGATATTTGGAGCGCTTTGAGGCCTATGCTGGGAAATGAAATATCTTCACCTAAAAACTAGACAGAAGCATTCTCAGAAACTTCTGTGTGATAAGTGCATTCAACTCACAGACTTGAACGTTTCTTTTGAAAGAGCAGTTTTGAAACACTCTTTTTGTAGAATCTGCAAGTGGATCTTTGGAGCGCTTTGAGGAGTAGGCTGGGAAATGAAATATCTTCAGCTAAAAACAAGACAGAAGCATTCTCAGAAACTTCTGTGTGATGAGTGCATTCAACTCACAGACTTGAACGTGCCTTTTGATAGAACAGTTTCGAAACACTCTTTCTGCAGAATCTGCAAGTGTTTATTTCGAGCGCTTTGAGGCCTATGCTGGAAAAGGAATTGTCTTCAAATAACAACTACACAGAAGCATTCTCAGAAACTTCTTTGTGATGAGTGCATTCAACTCACAGACTTGAACCTTCCTTTTGAAAGAGCAGTTTTGAAACACTCTTTTTGTAGAATCTGCAAGTGGATATTTGGAGCGCTTAGAGGCCTATGCTGGGAAATGAAATATCTTCACCTAAAAACTAGACAGAAGCATTCTCAGAAACTTCTGTGTGAATAGTGCATTCAGCTCACAGACTTGAACATTCCTTTTGATAGAGCAGTTTGGAAACACTCCTTTTGTAAAATCTGCAAGTTTTTATTTGGAGCGCTCTGAGGCCTATGCTGGAAAAGAAAAATCTTCAAGTAAAAACTAGACAGAAGCATTCTCAGAAACTTCTTTGTGATGAGTGCATTCTACTCGCAGAGATGAACCTTCTTTTTGGTAGAAGAGTTTTCAAACTCTCTTTTTGTAGAATCTGCAAGTGCATATTTGGAGTTGTTGGAGGCCAATGCTGGAAACGGGAACATCCTCAGATAGAGACTAGACAGAAGCATTCCCAGAAAGTTGTTTGTGACGAGTGCATTCAACTCACAGACTTGAACGTTTCTTTTGAAAGAGCAGTTTTGGAACACTCTTTTTGTAGAAGCTGCTAGTGTATATTTTCAGCGCTGTGAGGCCTATGCTGGGAAATGAAATGTCTCCACTTAAAAACTAGACAGAAGCTTGCTCAGAAACTTCTGTGTGATGAGTGCATTCAACTCACAGATTTCAACGTTCCTTTTCATAGAACAGTTTCGAAACACTCTTTCTACAGAATCTGCAAGTGTTTACTTCGAGCGCTTTGAGGCCTATGCTGGAAAAGGAAATGTCTTCAAATAACAACTACACAGAAGCATTCTCAGAAACTTCTTTGTGAGGAGTGCATTCTACTCGCCGGTTTGAACCTTCTTTTTGGTAGAAGAGTTTTCAAACTCTCTTTTTGTAGAATCTGCAAGTGCATATTTGGAGCTGTTGGAGGCCAATGGTGGAAACGGGAACATCCTCAGATAGAGACTAGACATAAGCACTCACAGAAACTTGTTTGTGACGAGTGCATTCAACTCACAGACTTGAACGTTTCTTTTAAAAGAGCAGTTTTTGAAAACTCTTTTTGTAGAATCTGCTAGTGTATATTTTGAGCGCTGTGAGGCCCATGCTGGGAAATGTAATGCCTCCACTTAAAAACTAGACAGAAGCATTCTCAGAAACTTCTGTGTGATGAGTGCATTCAACTCACAGACTTGAACGTTCCTTTTGATAGAACAGTTTTGAAACACTCTTTCTGCAGAATCTGCAAGTGTTTATTTCGAGCGCTTTGAGGACTATGCTGGAAAAGGAAATGTCTTCAAATAACAACTACACAGAAGCATTCTCAGAAACTTCTGTGTGATGAGTGCATTCAACTCACAGACTTGAATCTTCCTTTTGAAAGAGCAGTTTTGAAACACTCTTTTTGTAGAATCTACAAGTGGATATTTGGAGGGCTTTCAGGCCTATGCTGGGAAATGAAATATCTTCACCTAAAAACTAGACAGAAGCATTCTCAGAAACTTCTGTGTGATGAGTGCATTCAACTCACAGACTTGAACCTTCCTTTTGAAAGAGCAGTTTTGAAACACTCTTTTTCTAGAATCTGCGAGTGGATATTTGGAGCGCTAAGAGGCCTACGCTGGGAAATGAAATATCTTCACCTAAAAACTAGACAGAAGCATTCTCAGAAACCTCTGTGTGATGAGTGCATTCAACTCACAGACTTGAACATTCCTTTTGATAGAGCAGTTTGGAAACACTCCTTTTGTAAAATCTGCAAGTGTTTATTTGGAGCGCTCGGAGGCCTATGCTGGAAAAGGAATTATCTTCAAATAAAAACTAGACAGAGGCATTCTCAGAAACTTCTTTGTGATGAGTGCATTCTACTCGCAGGGTTGAACCTTCTTTTTGGTAGAAGAGTTTTCAAACTCTCTTTTGTAGAATCTGCAAGTGAGTATTTGGAGCTGTTGGAGGCCAATGCTGGAAAAGGTAACATCCTCAGATAGAGACTAGACAGAAACATTCCCAGAAATTTGTTTGTGACGAGTGCATTCAACTCAAAGACTTGAACGGTTCTTTTGAAAGAGCAGTTTTCAAACACTCTTTTTGTGGAATCTGCTAGTGTATATTTGGAGCGCTGTGTGGCCTATGCTGGGAAATGTAATGTCTGCACTTAAAAACTACACAGAGGCATTCTCAGAAACTTCTGTGTGATGAGTGCATTCAACTCACGGACTTGAACGTTCCTTTTGATAGAACAGTTTTGAAACACTCTTTCTGCAGAATCTGCAAGTGTTTATTTCGAGCGCTTTGAGGCCTATGCTGCAAAAGGAAATGTTTTCAAATAACAACTACACAGAAGCATTATCAGAAACTTCTGTGTGATGAGTGCATTCAACTCACAGACTTGAACGTTCCTTTTCACAGAGCAGTTTGGAAACACTCCTTTTGTAAAATCTGCAAGTGTTTATTTGGAGCGCTCTGAGGCCTATGCTGGAAAATGAAATATCTTCAAATAAAAACTAGACAGAAGCATTCTCAGAAACTTCTTTGTGATGAGTGCATTGTACTCGCAGAGTTGAACCTTCTTTTTGATAGAAGAGTTTCCAAACTCTCTTTTTGTAGAATCTGCAAGTGCATATTTGGAGCTGTTAGAGGCCAATGCTGGAAACGGGAACATCTTCAGATAGAGACTAGACAGAAGCTTTCCCAGAAACTTGTTTGTGACGAGTGCATTCAACTCACAGACTTGAACGTTTCTTTTGAAAGAGCAGTTTTGGAACACTCTTTTTGTAGAATCTGGTAGTGTATATTTGGAGCGCTGTGAGGCCTATGCTAGGAAATGGAATGTCTCCATTTAAAAACTAGACAGAAGCATTCTCAGAAACTTCTGTGTGATGACTGCATTCAACTCACAGACTTGAACCTTCCTTTTGAAAGAGCAGTTTTGAAACACTGTTTTTGTAGAATCTGCAAGTGGATATTTGGAGCGCTTAGAGGCCTATGCTGGGAAATGAAATATCTTCACCTAAAAACTAGACAGAAGCATTCTCAGAAACTTCTGTGTGATGAGTGCCTTCAACTCACAGACTTGAACATTCCTTTTGATAGAGCAGTTTGGAAACACTCCTTTTGTAAAATCTGCAAGTGTTTATTTGGAGCGCTCTGTGGCCAATGCTGGAAAAGGAAATATCTTCAAATGAAAATTAGACAGAAGCATTCTCAGAAACTTCTTTGTGATGAGTGCATTCTACTCGCAGAGTTGAACCTTCTTTTTGATAGAAGAGTTTTCAAACTCTCTTTTTGTAAAATATGCTAATGCATATATGGAGCTGTTGGAGGCCTATGCTGGAAAAGGTAACATCCTCAGATAGAGACTAGACAGAAGCATTTCCAGAAACTTGTTTGTGAGAAGTGCATTCAACTCACAGACCTGAACGATTCTTTTGAAAGAGCAGTTTTCGAACACTATTTTTGTAGAATCTGCTAGTGTATATTTCGAGCACTGTGAGGCCTATGCTGGGAAATGAAATGTCTCCACTTAGAAACTAGACAGAAGCATTCTCAGAAACTTCTGCGCCGTGAGTGCATTCAACTCACAGACTTGAACGTTCCTTTTGATAGAACCGTTTTGAAACTGTTTTTCTGCAGTATCTGCAAGTGTTTATTTCGAGCGCTTTGAGGCCTATGCTGGAAAAGGAAATGTCTTCAAATAACAACTACACAGAAGCATTCTCAGAAACTTCTTTGTGATGAGTGCATTCACCTCACAGACTTGAACCTTCCTTTCGAAAGAGCAGTTTTGAAACACTCTTTTTGTAAAATCTGCAAGTAGATATTTGGAGCGCTTTGAGGCCTATGCTGGGAAATGAAATATCTTCACCTAAAAACTAGACAGAAGCATTCTCAGAAACTTCTGGGTGATGAGTGCATTCAACTCACAGACTTGAACGTTCCTTTTGATAGAGCAGTTTGGAAACACTCCTTTTGTAAAATCTGCAAGTGTTTATTTGGAGCACTCTGAGGCCTATGTTGGAAAATTAAATATCTTCAAATAAAAACTAGACAGAAGCATTCTCAGAAACATCTTTGTGATGAGTGCATTCTACTCGCGGAGTTGAATCTCCTTTTTGATAGAAGAGTTTTCAAACTCTCTTTTTGTAGAATATGCAAGTGCATATTTGGAGCCGTTGGGGGCCAATGCTGGAAAAGGGAACATCCACAGATAGAGACTAGACAGAAGCATTCCCAGAAACTTGTTTGTGACGAGTGCATTGAACTCACAGACTTGAAAGTTTCTTTTGAAAGGCAGTTTTGGAACACTCTTTTTGTGGAATCTGCTAGTGTATATTTGCAGCGCTGTGAGGCCTATGCTGGGAAATGAAATATCTTCAACTAAAAACTAGACAGAAGCATTCTCAGAAACTTCTGTGTGATGAGTGCATTCAACTCACAGACTTGAACGTTCCTTTTGATAGAACAGTTTTGAAACACTCCTTCTGCAGAATCTGCAAGTGTTTATTTCGAGCGCTTTGAGGCCTATGCTGGAAAAGGAAATATCTTCAAATAACAACTACACAGAAGCATTCTCAGAAACTTCTTTGTGATGAGTGCATTCAACTCACAGACTTGAACCTTCCTTTTGAAAGAGTAGTTTTGAAACACTCTTTTTGTAAAATCTGCAAGTAGATATTTGGAGCTCTTTGAGGCCTATGCTGGGAAATGAAATATCTTCACCTAAAAACAAGACAGAAGCATTCTCAGAAACTTCTGTGTGATGAGTGCATTCAACTCACAGACTTGAACGTTCCTTTTGATAGAACAGTTTTGAAACACTCCTTCTGCAGAATCTGCAAGTGTTTATTTCGAGCGCTTTGGGGACTATGCTGGAAAAGGAAATGTCTTCAAATAACAACTACACAGAAGCATTCTCAGAAACTTCTTTGTGATGAGTGCATTCAACTCACAGACGTGAACCTTCCTTTTGAAAGAGCAGTTTTGAAAGACTCTTTTTGTAGAATCTGCAAGTGGATATTTGGAGCGCTTAGAGGCCTATGCTGGGAAATGAAATATCTTCACCTAAAAACTAGACAGAATTATTCTCAGAAACCTCTGTGTGATGAGTGCATTCAACTCACAGACTTGAACGTTCCTTTTGATAGAGCAGTTTGGAAACACTCCTTTTGTAAAATCTGCAAGTGTTTATTTGGAACGCTCTGTGGCCTATGCTGGAAAAGGAAATATCTTCAAATAAAAATTAGACAGATGCATTCTCAGAAACTTCTTTGTGATGAGTGCATTCTACTCGCAGAGTTGAACCTTCTTTTTGATAGAAGAGTTTTCAAACTATCTTTTTGTAAAATCTGCTAGTGCATATTTGGAGCTGTTGGAGGCCTATGCTGGAAAAAGTAACATCCTCAGATAGAGAATAGACAGAAGCATTCCCAGAAACTTGTTTGTGACGAGTGCATTCAACTCACAGACTTGAACGTTTCTTTAGAAAGAACAGTTTTCGAACACCCTTTTTGTAGAATCTGCTAGTGTATATTTGGAGCGCTGTGAGGCCTATGCCGGGAAATGAAATGTCTCCACTTAGAAACTAGACAGAAGCATTCTCAGAAACTTCTGTGCGATGAGTGCATTCAACTCACAGACTTGAACGTTCCTTTCGATAGAACAGTTTGGAAACAGTCTTTCTGCAGAATCTGCAAGTGTTTATTTCGAGCGCTTTGAGGCCTATGCTGGAAAAGGAAATGTCTTCAAATAACAACTACACAGAAGCATTCTCAGAAACTTCTTTGTGATGAGTGCATTCAACTCACAGACTTGAACCTTCCTTTTGAAAGAGCAGTTTTGAAACACTCTTTTTGTAAAATCTGCAAGTAGATATTTGTAGCGCTTAGAGGCCTATGCTGGGAAATGAAATATCTTCACCTAAAAACTAGACAGAAGCATTCTCAGAAACTTCTGTGTGATGAGTCCATTCAACTCACAGACTTGAACGTTCCTTTTGATAGAAGAGTTTTGAAAACTCCTTCTACAGAATGTGAAAGTGTTTATTTCGAGCGCTTTGTGGCCTATGCTGGAAAAGGAAATCCCTTCAAATAACACCTACACAGAAGCATTCTCAGAAACTTCTTTGGGATGAGTGCATTCAACTCACAGACTTGAACATTCCTTTTGATAGAGCAGTTTGGAAGCATTCCTTTTGTAAAATCTGCAAGTGTTTATTTGGAGCGCTTTGAGGCCTATGCTGGAAAAGGAAATATCTTCAAATAAAAACTAGACAGAAGCATTCTCAGAAACTTCTTTGTGATGAGTGCACTCTACTCGCAGAGTTGAACCTTCTTTTTGATAGAAGAGTTTTCAAACTCCCTTTGTGTAAAATCGGAAAGTGCATATTTGGAGCTGTTTGGGCCAATGCTGGAAAAGGGAACATCCTCAGATAGAGACTAGACAGAAGCATTCCCAGAAACTTGTTTGTGACGAGTGCATTCAACTCACAGACTTGAACGCTTCTTTTGAAAGAGCAGTTTTCGAACACTCTTTTTGTAGAATCTGCTAATGTATACTTGGAGCGCTGTGAGGCCTATGCTGGGAAATGTAGTGTCTCCACTTAAAAACTAGACAGAAGCATTCTCAGAAACTTCTGTGTGATGACTGCATTCAACTCAAAGACTTGAACGTTCCTTTTGATAGAACAGTTTCGAAACACTCTTTCTGCAGAATTTGCAAGTGTTTATTTCGAGCGCTTTGAGGCCTATGCTCTAAAAGGAAATGTCTTCAAATAACAACTACACAGAAGCATTCTCAGAAACTTCTTTGTGATGAGTGCATTCAACTCACAGGCTTGAACCTTCCTTTTGAAAGAGCAGTTTTGAAACACTCTTTTTGTAGAACCTGCAAGTAGATATTTGGAGCGCTTTGAGGCCTATGCTGGGAAATGAAATATCTTCACCTAAAAATTAGACAGAAGCATTCTCAGAAACTTCTGTGTGATGAGTGCATTCAACTCACAGACTTGAACATTCCTTTTGATAGAGCAGTTTGGAAACACTCCTTTTGTAAAATCTGCAAGTGTTTATTTGGGGCGCTCTGAGGCCTATGCTGGAAAAGGAAATATCTTCAAATAAAAACTAGACAGAAGCATTCTCAGAAACTTCTTTGTGATGAGTGCATTGTACTCACAGAGTTGAACCTTCTTTTTGATAGAAGAGTTTTCAAACTCTCTTTTTGTAGAATCTACAAGTGCATATTTGGAGCTGTTGGAGGCCAATGCTGGAAACGGGAACATCCTCAGATAGAGACTAGACAGAAGCTTTCCCAGAAACTTGTTTGTGACGAGTACATTCAACTCACACACTTGAACGTTTCTTTTGAAAGAGCAGTTTTGGAACACTCTTTTTGTAGAATCTGGTAGTGTATATTTGGAGCGCTGTGAGGCCTGTGCTAGGAAATGGAATGTCTCCATTTTAAAACTAGACAGAAGCATTCTCAGAAACTTCTGTTTGATGAGTGCATTCAACTCACAGACTTGAACTTTCCTTTTGACAGAACAGTTTCGAAACACACTTTCTGCAGTATCTGCAAGTGTTTATTTCGAGCGCTTTGAGGCCTATGCTGGAAAAGGAAATGTCTTCAAATAACAACTACACAGAAGCATTCTCAGAAACTTCTTTGTGATGAGTGCATTCAACTCACAGACTTGAACCTTCCTTTTGAAAGAGCAGTTTTGAAACACTCTTTTTGTAGAACCTGCTAGTAGATATTTGGACCGCTTTGAGGCCTATGATGGGAAATGAAATGTCTTCACCTAAAAACTAGACAGAAGCATTCCCAGAGTCTTGTTTGTGACGTGTGCGTTCAACTCACAGACGTGAACGTTTCTTTTGAAAGAGCAGTTTTGGAACACTCTTTTTGTAGAGTCTGCTAGTGTATATTTGGAGCGCTGTGAGGCCTAGGCTGGGAAATGGAATGTCTCCACTTAAAAACTAGACAGAAGCATTCTCAGAAACTTCTGTGTGATGAGTGCATTCAACTCACAGACTTCGACGTTCCTTTTCGTAGAACAGTTTCGAAACACTCTTTCTGCAGAATCTGCAAGTGTTTGCTTCGAGGGCTTTGAGGCCTATGCTGGAAAAGGAAATGTCTTCAAATAACAACTACACAGAAGCATTCTCAGAATCTTCTTTGTGATGAGTGCATTCAACTCACAGACTTGAACCTTTCTTTTGAAAGAGCAGTTTTGAAACACTCTTTTTGTAGAATCTGCGAGTGGATATTTGGAGGGCTGTGAGGCCTATGCTGGGAAATGAAATATCTTCACCTAAAAACTAGACAGAAGCATTCTCAGAAACTTCTGTGTGATGAGTGCATTCAACTCACAGACTTGAACGTTCCTTTTGATAGAACAGTTTTGAAACACTCCTTCTGCAGAATCTGCAAGGGTTTATTTCGAGCGCTTTGAGGCCTATGCTGGAAAAGGAAATATCTTCAAATAACAACTACACAGAAGCAGTCTCAGAAACTTCTTTGTGATGAGTGCATTCAACTCACAGACTTGAACCTTCCCTTTGAAAGAGCAGTTTTGGAACACTCTTTTTGTAGAACCTGCTAGTGTATATTTGGAGCGCTGTGAGGCCTATGCTGGGAAAAGAAATGTCTCCACCTAAAAACTAGACCGAAGCATTCTCAGAAACTTCTGTGTGATGAGTGCATTCAACTCACAGACTTGAACGTTCCTTTTGATAGAGCAGTTTTGAAACACTCCTTCTGCAGAATCTGCAAGTGTTTATTCCGAGCGCTTTGGGGCCTATGCTGGAAAAGGAAATGTCTTCAAATAACAACTACACAGAAGCATTCTCAGAAACTTCTTTGTGATGAGTGCATTCAACTCACAGACTTGAACCTTCCTTTTGAAAGAGCAGTTTTGAAACTCTCTTTTTGTAGAATCTGCAAGCAGATATTTGGAGCGCTTTGAGGCCTATGCTGGGAAATGAAATATCTTCACCTAAAAACTAGACAGAAGCATTCTCAGAAACTTCTGCGTGATGAGTGCATTCAACTCACAGACTTGAAAGTTCCTTTTGATAGAAGAGGTTTGAAATACTCCTTCTGCAGAATCTGCAAGTGTTTATTTCGAGCGCTTTGAGGCCTATGCTGGAAAAGGAAATGCCTTCAAATAACAACTACAGAGAAGCATTCTCAGAAACTTCTTTGTGATGAGTGCTTTCAACTCACAGAATTGAACCTTCCTTTTGAAAGAGCAGTTTTGAAACACTCTTTTTGTAGAATCTGCAAGTGGATATTTGTAGCACTTTCAGGCGTATGCTGGGAAATGAAATATCTTCACGTAAAAACTAGACAGAAGCATTCTCAGAAACTTCTGTGTGATGAGTGCATTCAACTCACAGACTTGAACATTCCTTTTGATAGAGCAGTTTGGATACACTCCTTTTGTAAAATCTGCAAGTGTTTATTTGGAGCGCTCTGAGGCCTATGCTGGAAAAGGAAATATCTTCAAATAAAAACTAGACAGAAGGATTCTCAGAAACTTCTTTGTGAGGAGTGCATTCTACTCACAGAGTTGAACCTTCTTTTTGATAGAAGAGTTTTCAAACTCTATTTTGTAGAATCTGCTAGTGCATATTTAGAGCTGTTGGAGGCCAAAGCTGGAAAAGGGAATATCCTCAGATAGACCAGACGGAAGCATTCCCAGAAACTTGTTTGTGACGAGTGCATTCACCTCACAGACTTGAACCTTCCTTTTGAAAGAGCAGTTTTGAAACACTCTTTTTGTAGAATCTGCAAGTAGATATTTGGAGCGCTTTGAGGCCTATGCTGGGAAATGTAATATCTTCACCTAAAAACTAGACAGAAGCATTCTCAGAAACTTTTGTGTGATGAGTGCATTCAACTCACAGACTTGAACGTTCCTTTTGATAGAACAGTTTATAAGCACTCCTTCTGCAGAATCTGCAAGTGTTTATTTCGAGCGCTTTGAGGCCTATGCTGGAAAATTAAATGCCTTCAAATAACAACTACACAGAAGCATTCTCAGAAACTTCCTTGTGATGAGTGCTTTCAACACACAGACTTGAACCTTCCTTTTGAAAGAGCAGTTTTGAAACACTCTTTTTGTAGAATCTGCAAGTGGATATTTGGAGCGCTTTCAGCCCTATGCTGGGAAATGAAATATCTTCACATAAAAACTAGACAGAAGCATTCTCAGAAACCTCTGTTTGATCAGTGCATTCAACTCACAGACTTGAACATTCCTTTTGATAGAGCAGCTTTGAAACACTCCTTTTGTAAAATCTGCAAGTGTTTATTTGGAGCGCTCTGAGGCTTATACTGGAAAAGGAAATATCTTCAAATAACAACTAGACAGAAGAATTCTCAGAAACTTCTTTGTGATGAGTGCATTCTACTCGCAGAGTTGAACCTCCTTTATATAGAAGAGTTTTCAAACTCTCTTTTTGTAGAATCTGCAAGTGCATATTTGGAGATGTTGGAGGTCAATGCTGGAAAAGGGAACAACCTCAGATAGAGACTAGACAGAAGCATTCCCAGAAACTTGTTTGTGACGAGTGCATTCAACTCACAGACTTGAACCTTCCTTTTGAAAGAGCAGTTTTGAAACACTCTTTTTGTAGAATCTGCAAGTAGATATTTGGAGCGCTTGGTGGCCTATGCTGGGAAATGAAATATCTTCACCTAAAAACTAGACAGAAGCATTCTCAGAAACTTCTGTGTGATGAGTGCATTCAACTCACAGACTTGAACGTTCCTTTTGATAGAACAGTTTTGAAGCACTCCTTCTGCAGAATCTGCAAGTGTTTATTTCGAGGGCTTTGAGGCCTATGCTGGAAAAGGAAATGTCTTCAAATAACAACTACACAGAAGCATTCTCAGAAACTTCTTTGTGATGAGTGCTTTCAACTCACAGACTTGAACCTTCCTTTTGAAAGAGCAGTTTTGAAACACTCTTTTTGTAGAATCTGCAAGTGGATATTTGGAGCGCTTTGAGGCCTATGCTGGGAAATGAAATATCTTCACCTAAAAACTAGACAGAAGCATTCTCAGAAACTTCTGTTTGATGAGTGCATTCAACTCACAGACTTGAACATTCCTTTTGATAGAGCAGCTTGGAAACACTCCTTTTGTAAAATCTGCAAGTGTTTATTTGGAGCGGTCTGAGGCCTATGCTGGAAAATGAAATATCTTCAAATAACAACTAGACAGAAGCATTCTCAGAAACATCTTTGTGAAGAGTGCATTCTACTCGCAGAGGTGAACGTCCTTTTTATAGAAGAGCTTTCAAACTCTCTTTTTGTAGAATCTGGAAGTGCATATTTGGAGCTGTTGGAGGCCAATGCTGGAAAAGGGAACATCCTCAGATAGAGACTAGACAGAAGCATTCCCAGAAACTTGTTTGTGACGAATGCATTCAACTCACAGACTTGAACCTTCCTTTTGAGAGAGCAGTATTGAAACACTCTTTTTGTAGAATCTGCATGTAGATATTTGGAGCGATTTGTGGCCTATGCTGGGAAATGAAATATCTTCACCTAAAAACTAGACAGAACCATTCTCAGAAACTTCTGTGTGATGAGTGCATTCAACTCACAGACTTGAACGTTCCTTTTGATAGAACAGTTTTGAAGCACTCCTTCTGCAGAATCTGCAAGTGTTTATTTCGAGCGCTTTGAAGCCTATGCTGGAAAAGGAAATGACTTCAAATAACAACTACACAGAAGCATTCTCAGAAACTTCTTTGTGATGAGTGCTTTCAACTCACGGACTTGAAACTTCCTTTTGAAAGAGCAGTTTTGAAACACTCTTTTTGTAGAATCTGCAAGTGGATATTTGGAGCGCTTTGAGGCCTATGCTGGGAAATGAAATGTCTTCACCTAAAAACTAGACAGAAGCATTCTCAGAAACTTCTGTTTGATGAGTGCATTCAACTCACAGACTTGAACATTTCTTTTGATAGAGCAGTTTGGAAACACTCCTTTTGTAAATCTGCAAGTGTTTATTTGGAGCCCTCTGAGGCCTATGCTGGAAAAGGAAATATCTTCAAATAAAAACTAGACAGAAGCATTCTCTCAACTCCTTTGTGATGAGTGCATTCTACTCGCAGAGTTGAACTTTCTTTTTGATAGAAGAGTTTTCAAACTCTCTTTTTGTAGAATCTGCATGTGCATATTTGGAGCTGTTGGAGGCCAATGCTGGAAAAGGGAACATCCTCAGATAGAGACTAGACAGAAGCATTCGCAGAAACTTGTTTGTGACGAGTGCATTCAAATCACCGACTTGAACGTTTCTTTTGATAGAGCAGTTTTGGAACACTCTTTTTGTAGAATCTGCTAGTTTATATTTGGAGTGCTGTGAGGCCTATGCTGGGAAATGTAATGTCTCCACTTAAAAACTAGACAGAAGCATTCTCAGAAACTTCTGTGTGATGAGTGCATTCAACTCACAGAGTTGAACATTCCTTTTGATAGAACAGTTTTGAAGCACTCTTTCTGCAGAATCTGCAAGTGTTTATTTCGAGCGCTTTGAGGCCTATGCTGGAAAAGGAAATGTCTTAAAATAACAACTACACAGAAGCATTCTCAGAAACTTCTTTGTGATGAGTGCATTCAATTCACAGACTTTAACCTTCCTTTTGAAAGAGCAGTTTTGAAACACGATTTTTGTAGAATCTGAAAGTGGATATTTGGAGCGCTTTTAGGCCTATGCTGGGAAATGAAATATCTTCACCTAAAAACTAGACAGAAGCATTCTCAGAAACTTTTTGTGAAGATATTTTAAACACACTTTTTGTGAAGATATTTCATTTCCCAGCATAGGCCTCAAAGCTCTCCAAATATCCTCTTGCAGATTCTACAAAAAGAGTGTTTCAAAACTGCTCTTTCAAAAGGAAGGTTCAACTCTGTGAGTTGAAAGCACTCATCACAAAGAAGTTTCTGAGAATGCTTCTGTGTAGTTGTTACTTGAAGGCATTTCCTTTTCCATCATAGGCCTCAAAGCGCTCGAAATAAACACTTGCAGATTCTGCGGAAGGAGTGTTTCAAACCTGTTCTATCAAAAGGAACGTTCAAGTCTGTGAGTTGAATGCCCTCATCACATAGAAGTTTCTTAGAATGCTTCTGTCTAGTTTTTAGGTGAAGATATATCATTTCCCAGCATAGGCCTCAAAGCGCTCCAAATATATACTTGCAGATACTACAAAAAGAGTGTTTCAAAACTGCTCTTTCAAACGGAAGGCTCAAGTCTGTGAGATGAATTCACTCATCACAAAGAAGTTTCTGAGAATGTTTCTGACTAGTTGTTATTTGAAGACATTTTTTTTTCCAGCATAGGCCACAAAGCGCTCGAAAGAAACACTTGCAGATTCTACAGAAGGAGTGCTTCAAAACTGTTCTATCAAAAGGAACGCTCAAGTCTGTGAGTTGAATGCACTCATCACACAAATGTTTCTGAGAATGCTTCTGTCTAGTTTTTAGGTGAAGATATTTTCTTTCCCAGCATAGGCCTCAAAGCGCTCCAAATATCTACTTGCAGATTCTACAAAAAGAGTGTTTCAAAACTGCTCTTTCAAAAGGAAGGTTCAAGTCTGTAAGCTGAATGCACTCGTCACAAACAAGTTTCTGGTAATGCTTCTGTCTAGTCTCTATCTGAGGATATTCCCTTTTCCAGCATTGGCCTCCAACAGCTCAAAATATGCACTTGCAGATTCTACAAAAAGAGAGTTTGAAAACTCTTCTTTAAAAAGGAGGCTAAACTCTGCGAGTAGAATGCACTCTTCACAAAGATGTTTCTGAGAATGCTTCTGTCTAGTTGTTATTTGAAGATATTTCCTTTTCCAGCATAGGCCTCAGAGCACTCCAAATAAACACTTGCAGATTTTACAAAAGGAGTGTTTCCAAGCTGCTCTATCAAAGGAATGTTCAAGTCTGTGAGTTGAATGCACTCATCATGCAGAAGTTTCTGAGAATGCTTCTGTCTAGTTTTTAGGTGAAGATATTTCATTTCCCAGCATAGGCCTCAAAGCGCTCCAAATATCTTCTTGCAGATTCAACAAAAAGAGAGTTTCAAAACTGCTCTTTCAAAAGGAAGGTTCAAGTCTGTGAGTTGAATGCACTCATCACAAAGAAGTTTCTGAGAATGCTTCTGTGTAGTTGTTATTTGCAGACATTTCCTTTTCCAGCATAGGCCTCAAAGCGCTCGAAATAAACACTTGCAGATTCTGCAGAAGGAGTGTTTCAAAACTGTTCTATCAAAAGGAACGTTCAAGTCCGTGAGTTGAATGCACTCATCACACAGAAGTTTCTGAGAATGCTTCTGTCTAGTTTTTAGGTGGAGACATTTCTTTTCCCAGCATAGGCCTCAGAGCGCTCCAAATATACACTAGCAGATTCTACAAAAAGAGTGTTCCAAAACTGCTCTATCAAAAGAAACGTTCAAGTCTGTGAGGTGAATGCACTCGTCACAAACAAGTTTCTGGGAATGCTTCTGTCTAGTCTCTATCTGAGGATGTTCCCTTTTCCAGCATTGGCCTGCAACAGCTCCAAATATGCACTTGCAGATTCTACAAAAAGAGAGTTTGAAAACTCTTCTATCAAAAAGAAAGTTCAACTCCGCGAGTAGAATGCACTCATCACAAAGAAGTTGATAGAATGCTTCTGTCTAGTTTTTATTTGAAGATGTTTCCTTTTCCAGCATAGGCCTCAGAGCGCTCCAAATAAACACTTGCAGATTTTACAAAAGGAGTGTTTCCAAGCTGCTCTATCAAAAGGAATGTTCAAGTCTGTGAGTTGAATGCACTCATCAAACAGAAGTTTCTGAGAATGCTTCTGTCTAGTTTTTAGGTGAAGATATTTCATTTCCTAGCATACGCCTCAAAACGCTCCAAATATCCACTTGCAGATTCTACAAAAAGAGTGTTTCAAAACTGCTCTTTCAAAAGGAAGGTTCAAGTCTGTGAGTTGAAAGCACTCATCACAAAGAAGTTTCTGAGAATGCTTCTGTGTAGTTGTTATTTGAAGACATTTCCTTTTCCAGCATAGGCCTCAAAGCGCTCGAAATAAACACTTGCAGATTCTGCAGAAGGAGTGCTTCAAAACTGTTCTATCAAAGGAAAGTTCAAGTCTGTGAGTTGAATGCACTCATCACACAGAAGTTTCTGAGAATGCTTCTGTCAAGTTTTTAGTTGAAGATATATCATTTCCCAGCATAGGCCTCAAAGCGCTCCAAATATCTACTTGCACATACTACATAAAGAGTGTTTCAAAACTGCTTTTTCAAAAGGAAGGCTCAAGTCTGTGAGATGAATGCACTCATCACAAAGAAGTTTCTGAGAATGCTTCTGTGTAGTTGTTATTTGAAGACATTTCCTTTTCCAGCTTAGGCCTAAAAGCCCTCGAAATGAACACTTGCAGATTCTGCAGAAGGAGTGCTTCAAAACTGTTTTATCAAAAGGAACGTTCAAGTCTGTGAGTTGAATGGACTCATCACGCAGAAGTTTCTGAGAATGCTTCTGTCTAGTTTTTAGGTGAAGATATTTCATTTCCCAGCCTAGGCCACAAAGCGCTCCAAATATCTACTTGCAGATTCTACAAAAAGAGTGTTTCAAAACTGCTCTTTCAAAAGGAAGGTTCAAGACTGTGAGTTGAATGCACTCGTCACAAACAAGTTTCTGGGAATGCTTCTGTCTAGTCTCTATCTGAGGATGTTCCCTTTTCCAGCATTGACCTCCAACATCTCCAAATATGCACTTGCAGATTCTACAAAAAGAGAGTTTGAAAACTCTTCTATAAAAAGGAGGTTCAACTCTGCGAGTAGAATGCACTCATCAGAAAGAAGTTTCTGAGAATTCTTCTGTCTAGTTGTTATTTCAAGATATTTCCTTTTCCAGCATAAGCCTCAGAGCGCTCCAAATAAACACTTGCATATTTTACAAAGGGAGTGTTTCCAAACTGCTCTATCAAAAGGAATGTTCAAGTCCGTGAGTTGAATGCACTCATCACACAGAAGTTTCTGAGAATGCTTCTTTCTAATTTTTACGTGAAGGTATTTCATTTCCCAGCATAGGCCTGAAAGAGCTACAAATATCCACTTGCAGATTCTACAAAAAGAGTGTTTCAAAACTGCTCTTTCAAAAGGAAGGTTCAAGTCTGGGAGTTGAAAGCACTCATCACAAAGAAGTTTCTGAGAATGATTCTGTGTAGTTGTTATTTGAAGGCATTTCCTTTTCCAGCAAAGGCCTCAAAGCGCTCGAAATAAACACTTGCAGATTCTGCAGAAGGAGTGTTTCAAACCTGTTCTATCAAAAGGAACTTTCACGTCTGTGAGTTGAATGCACTCATCACGCAGAAGTTTCTGAGAATGCTTCTGTCTAGTTTTTAGGTGAAGATATTTCATTTCCCAGCATAGGCCTCAAAGCGCTCCAAATATCTACTTGCAGATTCTACAAAAAGAGAGTTTCAAAACTGCTCTTTCAAATGGAAGTTTCAAGTCTGTGAGTTGAATGCACTCATCACAAAGAAGTTTCTGAGAATGCTTCTGTGTAGTTGTTATTTGAAGACATTTCCTTTTCCAGCCTAGGCCCCAAAGCGCTCGAAATAAACACTTGCAGATTCTGCAGAAGGAGTGTTTCAAAACTGTTCTATCAAAAGGAACGTTCAAGTCTGTTAGTTGAATGTACTCATCCCACAGAAGTTTCTGAGAATGCTTCTGTCTAGTTTTTAGGTGGAGACATTTCTTTTCCCAGCATAGGCCTCACAGCGCTCCAAATATACACTAGCAGATTCTACAAAAAGAGTGTTCCAAAACTGCTCTATGAAAAGAAACGTTCAAGTCTGTGAGTTGAATGCCCTCGTCACAAACAAGTTTCTGGGAATGCTTCTGTTTAGTCTCTATCTGAGGATGTTCCCTTTTCCAGCATTGGCCTGCAACAGCTCCAAATATGCACTTGCAGATTCTACAAAAAGAGTTTGAAAACTCTTCTATCAAAAAGAAAGTTCAACTCTGCGAGTAGAATGCACTCATCACAAAGAAGTTTCTGAGAATGCTTCTGTCTAGTTTTTATTTGAAGGTATTTCGTTTTCCAGCATAGGCCTCAGAACGCTCCAAATAAACACTTGCAGATTTTACAAAAGGAGTGTTTCCAAGCTGCTCTATCAAAAGGAATGTTCAAGTCTGTGAGTTGAATGCACTCATCAAACAGAAGTTTCTGAGAATGCTTCTGTCTAGTTTTTAGGTGAAGATATTTAATTTCCCAGCATAGGCCTCAAAGCGCTCCAAATATCCACTTGCAGATTCTACAAAAAGAGTGTTTCAAAACTGCTCTTTCAAAAGGAAGGTTCAAGTCTGTGAGTTGAAAGCACTCATCACAAAGAAGTTTCTGAGAATGCTTCTGTGTAGTTGTTACTTGAAGGCATTTCCTTTTCCAGCATAGGCCTCAAAGCACTCGAAATAAACACTTGCAGATTCTGAGGAAAGAGTGTTTCAAACCTGTTCTATCAAAAGGAACGTTCAAGTCTGTGAGTTGAATGCACTCATCACACAGAAGTTTCTCAGAATGCTTCTGTCTAGTTTTTAGGTGAAGATATATCATTTCACAGCATAGGCCTCAAAGCGCTCCAAATATCTACTTGCAGATACTACAAAAAGAGTGTTTCAAAACTGCACTTTCAAAAGGAAGGCTCAAGTCTGTGAGATGAATTCACTCATCACAAAGAAGTTTCTGAGAATGTTTCTGACTATTTTTTAATTGAAGACACTTTCTTTTCCAGCATAGGCCACAAAGCGCTCGAAATAAACACTTCCACATTCTGCAGAAGGAATGCTTCAAAACTGTTCTATCAAAAGGAACGCTGAAGTCTGTGAGTTGAATGCACTCATTACACAGAAGTTTCTGAGAATGCTTCTGTCTAGTTTTTAGGTGAAGATATTTTATTTCCCAGCTTAGGCCTCAAAGCGCTCCAAATATCTACTTGCAGATTCTACAAAAAGAGTGTTTCAAAACTGCTCTTTCAAAAGTAAGGTTCAAGTCGGTGAGCTGAATGCACTCGTCACAAACAACTTTCTGGGAATGCTTCTGTCTAGTCTCTATCTGAGGATGTTCCCTTTTCCAGCTTTGGCCTCCAACAGCTCCAAATATGCACTTGCAGATTCTACAAAAAAAGAGTTTGAAAACTCTTCTTTAAAAAGGAGGTTCAACTCTGCGAGTAGAATGCACTCCTCACAAAGAACTTTCTGTGAATGCTTTTGTCTAGTTGTTATTTGAAGATACTTCCTTTTCTAGCATAGGCCTCAGAGCGCTCCAAATAAGCACTTGCAGATTTTACAAAAGGAGTGTTTCCAAACTGCTCTATCAAAAGGAATGTTCAAGACTGTGGGTTGAATGCCCTCATCAAACAGAAGTTTCTGAGAATGCTTCTGTCTAGTTTTTAGGTGAAGATATTTCATTTCCCAGCATAGGCCTCAAAGCGCTCCAAATATCCACTTGCAGATTCTACAGAAAGAGTGTTTCAAAACTGCTCTTTCAAAAGGAAGGTTCAAGTCTGTGAGTTGAAAGCACTCATCACAAAGAAGTTTCTGAGAATGCTTCTGTGTAGTTGTTATTTGAAGGCATTTCCTTTTCCAGCATAGGCCTCAAAGCGCTGGAAATAAACACTTGCAGATTCTGTGGAAGGAGTGTTTCAAACCTGTTCTATCAAAAGGAACGTTCAAGTCTGTGAGCTGAATGCACTCATCACACAGAAGTTTCTGAGAATGCTTCCGTCTAGTTTTTAGTTGATGATATATCATTTCCCAGCCTAGGCCTCAAAGCGCTACAAATATCTACTTACAGATACTACAAAAAGAGTGTTTCAAAGCTGCTCTTTCAAAAGGAAGGCTCAAGTCTGTTAGATGAATGCACTCATCACAAAGAAGTTTCTGAGAATGCTTCTGTGTAGTTGTTATTTGAAGACATTTCCTTTTCCAGCATAAGCCTCAGAGCGCTCCAAATAAACACTTGCAGATTTTACAAAAGGAGTGTTTCCAAGCTGCTCTATGGAAGGTTCAAGTCTGTGAGTTGAATGCACTCATCAAACAGAAATTTCTGAGAATGCTTCTGTCTAGTTTTTAGGTGAAGATATTTCATTTCCCAGCATAGGCCTCAAAGCGCTCTAAATATCCACTTGCAGATTCTACAAAAAGAGTGTTTCAAAACTGCTCTTTCAAAAGGAAGATTCAAGTCTGTGAGTTGAAAGCACTCATCACAAAGAAGTTTCTGAGAATGCTTCTGTGTAGTTGTTATTTGAAGGCATTTCCTTTTCCAGCATAGGCCTCAAAGCGCTCGAAATAAACACTTGCAGATTCTGCAGAAGGAGGGTTTCAAACCTGTTCTATCAAAAGGAAAGTTCAAGTCTGTGAGTTCAATGCACTCATCACACAGAAGTTTCTGAGAATGCTTCTGTCTAGTTTTTAGTTGAAGATATTTCCTTTTCCAGCATAAGCCTCAGAGCGCTGCAAATAAACACTTGCAGATTTTACAAAAGGAGTGTTTCCAAACTGCTCTATCAAAAGGAATGTTCAAGTCTGTGAGTTGAATGCACTCATCACACAGAAGTTTCTGAGAATGCTTCTGTCTAGATTTTAGGTGAAGATATTTCATTTCCCAGCATAGGCTTCAAAGCGCTCCAAATATCCACTTGCAGATTCTACAAAAAGAGTGTTTCAAAACTGCTCTTTCAAAAGGAAGGTTCAAGTCTGTGAGTTGAATGCACTCATCACAAAGAAGTTTCTGAGAATGCTTCTGTGTAGTTGTTATTTGAAGACATTTACTTTTCCAGCATAGGCCTCAAAGCGCTCGAAATAAACACTTGCAGATTCTGCCGAAAGAGGGTTTCAAAACTGTTCTATCAAAAGGAACGTTCAACTCTGTGAGTTGAATGCACTCATCACACAGAAGTTTCTGAGAATGCTTCTGTCTAGTTTTTAATTGGAGACATTACCTTTCCCAGCATAGGCCTCACAGCGCTCCAAATATACACTAGCAGATTCTCCAAAAAGAGTGTTCCAAAACTGCTCTTTCAAAAGAAACGTTCAAGTCTGTGAGTTGAATGCACTCGTCACAAACAAGTTTCTGTGAATGCTTCTGTCTAGTCTCTATCTGAGGATGTTCGCTTTCCCAGCATTGGCCTCCAACAGTTTCAAATAAGCACTTGCAGATTCTACAAAAAGAGAGTTTGAAAACTCTTCTACCAAAAAGAAGTTTCAACTCTGCGAGTAGAATGCACTCATCACAAAGAAGTTTCTGAGAATGCTTCTGTCTAGTTTTTATTTGAAGATATTTCCTTTTCCAGCATAGACCTCAGAGCGCTCAAATAAACACTTGCAGATTTTAGAAAAGGAGTGTTTCCAAACTGCTCTATCAAAAGGAATGTTCAAGTCTGTGAGTTGAATGCACTCATCACACAGAAGTTCCTGAGAATGCTTCTGTCTAGTTTTTAGGTGAAGATATTTCCTTTTCCAGCATAGACCTCAGAGCGCTCAAATAAACACTTGCAGATTTTAGAAAAGGAGTGTTTCCAAACTGCTCTATCAAAAGGAATGTTCAAGTCTGTGAGTTGAATGCACTCATCACACAGAAGTTCCTGAGAATGCTTCTGTCTAGTTTTTAGGTGAAGATATTTCATTTCTCAGCCTTGGCCTCAAAGCGCTCCAAATATCCACTTGCAGATTCTACAAACAGAGTGTTTCAAAACTGTTCTATCAAAAGGAAGGTTGAAGTCTGTGAGTTGAATGCACTCATCACAAAGAAGTTTCTGAGAATGCTTCTGTGTAGTTGTTATTTGAAGACATTTACTTTTCCAGCATGGGCCTCAAAGCGCTCGAAATAAACACTTGCAGATTCTGCAGAAGGAGTGTTTCAAAACTGTTCTATCAAAAGGAACGTTCAAGTCTGTGAGTCGACTGCACTCATCACAGAGAAGTTTCTGAGAATGCTTCTGTCTAGTTTTTATGTGTAGACATTACATTTCAAAGCATAGGCCTCAAAGCGCTCCCAATATACACTAGCAGATTCTACAAAAAGAGTGTTCCAGAACTGCTCTTTCAAAAGAAACGTTCAAGTCTGTGAGTTGAATGCACTCGTCAGAAAGAAGTTTCTGGGAATGCTTCTGTCTAGTCTCTATCTGAGGATGTTCCCTTTTCCAGCATTGGCCTCCAACAGCACCAAATATGCACTTGCAGATTCTACAAAAAGAGAGTTTGAAAACTCTTCTATCAAAAAGAAGGTTCAACTCTGTGAGTAGAATGCACTCATCACAAAGAAGTTTCTGAGAATGCTTCTGTCTAGTTTTTATTTGAAGATATTTCCTTTTCCAGCATAGGAGTCAGAGCGCTCCAAATAAACACTTGCAGATTTTACAAAAGGAGTGTTTCCAAACTGCTCTATCAAAATGAATGTTCAAGTCTGTGAGTTGAATGCACTCATCACACAGAAGTTTCTGCGAATGCTTCTGGCTAGTTTTTAAGTGGAGACATTTCATTTCCCAGCATATGCCTCACAGCGCTCCAAATATACACTAGCAGATTCTCCAAAAGAGTGTTCCAAAACTGCTCTTTCAAAAGAAACGTTCAAGTCTGTGAGTTGAATGCACTCGTCACAAACAAGTTTCTGTGAATGCTTCTGTCTAGTCTCTATCTGAGGATGTTCGCTTTCCCAGCATTGGCCTCCAACAGTTTCAAATAAGCACTTGCAGATTCTACAAAAAGAGAGTTTGGAAACTCTTCTACCAAAAAGAAGTTTCAACACTGCGAGTAGAATGCACTCATCATAAAGAAGTTTCTGAGAATGCTTCTGTCTAGTTTTTATTTGAAGATATTTCCTTTTCCAGCATAGACCTCAGAGCGCTCAAATAAACACTTGCAGATTTTAGAAAAGGAGTGTTTCCAAACTGCTCTATCAAAAGGAATGTTCAAGTCTGTGAGTTGAATGCACTCATCACACAGAAGTTCCTGAGAATGCTTCTGTCTAGTTTTTAGGTGAAGATATTTCATTTCCCAGCATAGGCCTCAAAGCGCTCCAAATATCCACTTGCAGATTCTACAAAAAGAGTGTTCCAAAACTGCTCTTTCAAAAGAAACGTTCAAGTCCGTGAGTTGAATGCACTCGTCACAAACAAGTTTCTGGGGATGCTTTTTATACATCTGAGGATGTTCCCTTTTCCAGCATTGGCCTCCAATAGCTCCAAATATGCACTTGCAGATGCTACAAAAAGAGAGTTTGAAAACTCTTCTATCAAAAAGAAGGTTCAACTCTTTTTCTACAAAAAGAGTGTTTCAAAACTGCTCTTTCAAAAGGAAGGTTCAAGTCTGTGAGTTGAATGCACTCTTCACAATGAAGTTTCTAAGAATGCTTCTATGTAGTTGTTATTTGAAGACATTTCCTTTTCCAGCATAGGCCTCAAAGCGCTCGAAATAAACACTTGCAGATTCTGCAGAAAGAGTGTTTCGAAACTGTTCTATCAAAAGGAACGTTCAAGTCTGTGAGTTGAATGCACTCATCACACAGAAGTTTCTGAGAATGCTTCTGTCTAGTTTTTAAGTGGAGACATTACATTTCCCAGCGTAGGCCTCACAGCGCTCCAAATATACACTAGCAGATTCTTCAAAAAGAGTGTTCCAAAACTCCTCTTTCAAAAGAAACGTTCAAGTCTGTGAGTTGAATGCACTCGTCACACAGAAGTTTCTGGGAATGCTTCTGTCTAGTCTCTGTCTGAGGATGTTCCCGTTTCCAGCATTGGCCTCCAACAGCTCCAAATATGCACTTGCAGATTCTACAAAAAGAGAGTTTGAAAACTCTTCTATCAAAAAAAGGGTTCAACTCTGCGAGTAGAATGCACTCATCACAAAGAAGTTTCTGAGAATGCTTCTGTCTAGTTTTTATTTGAAGATATTTCCTTTTCCAGCATAGGCCTCAGAGCGCTACAAATAAACACTTGCAGATTTTACAAAAGGAGTGTTTCCAAACTGCTGTATCAAAAGGAATGTTCAAGTCTGTGAGTTGAATGCACTCATCACACAGAAGTTTCTGAGAATGCTTCTGTCTAGATTTTAGGTGAAGATATTTCGTTTCCCAGCATAGGCTTCAAAGCGCTCCAAATATCCACTTGCAGATTCTACAAAAAGAGTGTTTCAAAACTGCTCTTTCAAAAGGAAGGTTCAAGTCTGTGAGTTGAATGCACTCATCACAAAGAAGTTTCTGAGAATGCTTCTGTGTAGTTGTTATTTGAAGACATTTACTTTTCCAGCATAGGCCTGAAAACGCTCCAAATAAACACTTGCAGATTCTGCCGAAAGAGGGTTTCAAAACTGTTCTATCAAACGGAACGTTCAAGTCTGTGAGTTGAATGCACTCATCACACAGAAGTTTCTGAGAATGCTTCTGTCTAGTTTTTAATTGGAGACATTACCTTTCCCTGCATAGGCCTCACAGCGCTCCAAATATACACTAGCAGATTCTCCAAAAAGAGTGTTCCAAAACTGCTCTTTCAAAAGAAACCTTCAAGTCTGTGAGTTGAACGCACTCGTCACAAACAAGTTTCTGGGAATGCTTCTGTCTAGTCTCTATCTGAGGATGTTCGCTTTCCCAGCATTGGCCTCCAACAGTTCCAAATAAGCACTTGCAGATTCTACAAAAAGAGAGTTTGAAAACTCTTCTACCAAAAAGAAGGTTCAACTCTGCGAGTAGAATGCACTCATCACAAAGAAGTTTCTGAGAATGCTTCAGTGTAGTTGTTATTTGAAGACATTTCCTTTTCCAGCGTAGGCCTCAAAGCGCTCGAAATAAACACTTGCAGATTCTGCAGAAGGAGTGTTTCAAAACTGTTCTATCAAAAGGAACGTTCAAGTCTGTGAGTTGAATGGACTCATCTCACAGAAATTTCTGAGAATGCTTCTGTCTAGTTTTTAGGTGAAGATATTTCATTTCCCAGCATAGGCCTAAAAGCACTCCAAATATCCACTTGCAGATTCTACAAAAAGAGTGTTTCAAAACTGCTTTTTCAAAAGGAAGGTTCAAGTCTGTGAGTTGAATTCACTCATCACAAACAAGTTTCTGAGAATGCTTCTGTCTAGTTGTTATTTGAAGACATTACCTTTTCCAGCATAGGCCTCAAAGCGCTCGAAATAAACACTTGCAGATTCTGCAGAAGGAGTGTTTCAAAACTGTTCTATCAAAAGGAACGTTCAAGTCTGTGAGTTGAATGCACTCATCACACAGAAATTTCTGAAAATTCTTCTGTCTAGTTTTTAGTTGAAGATATTTCGTTTCCCAGCATAGGCCTCAAAGCGCTCCAAATATCTACTTGCAGATTCTACAAAAAGAGTGTTTCAAAACTGCTCTTTCAAAAGGAAGTTTCAAGTCTGTGAGTTGAATGCACTCGTCAGAAATAAGTTTCTGACAATGCTTCTGTGTAGTTGTTATTTGAGGACATTTCACTTTCCAGTATAGTCCTCAAAGCGCTCGAAATAAACACTTGCAGATTCTGCACAAAGAGTGTTTCAAAACTGTTCTATCAAAAGCAACGTTCAAGTCTGTGAGTTGAATGCACTCATCACACAGAAGTTTCTGAGAATGCTTCTGTCTAGTTTTTAAGTGGAGACATTACATTTCCCAGCGTAGGCCTCACAGCGCTCCAAATATACACTAGCAGATTCTACAAAAAGAGTGTTCCAAAACTGCTCTTTCAAAATAAACGTTCAAGTCTGTGAGTTGAATGCACTCGTCATAAACAAGTTTCTGGGGATGCTTTTTATACATCTGACGATGTTCCCTTTTCCAGCATTGGCCTCCAACAGCTCCAAATATGCACTTGCAGATTCTACAAAAAGAGAGTTTGAAAACTCTTCTATCACAAAGAAAGTTCAACTCTGCCAGTAGAATGCACTCATTACAAAGATGTTTCTGAGAATGCTTCCGTCTAGTTTTTATTTGAAGATATTTCCTTTTCCAGCATAGGCCTCAGAGCACTCCAAATAAACACTTGCAGATTTTACAAAAGGAGTGTTTCCAAACTGCACTATCAAAAGGAATGTTCAAGTCTGTGAGTTGAATGCACTCATCACACAGAAGTTTCTGAGAATGCTTCTGTCTAGTTTTTAGGTGAAGATATTTCATTTCCCAGCATAGGCCTCAAAGCGCTCCAAATATCCACTTGCAGATTCTACAAAAAGAGTGTTTCAAAACTGGTCTTTCAAAGGGAAGGTTCAAGTCTGTGAGTTGAATACACTCATCACAAAGAAGTTTCTGAGAATGCTTCTGTGTAGTTGTTATTTGAAGACACTTCCTTTTCCAGCATAGGCCTCAAAGCGCTCGAAATAAACATTTGCAGATTCTGCAGAAAGAGTGTTTCAAAACTGTTCTATCAAAAGGAACGTTCAAGTCTGTGAGTCGAATGCACTCATCACACAGAAGTTTCTGAGAATGCTTCTGTCTAGTTTTTAAGTGGAGACATTACATTTCCCAGCATAGGCCTCACAGCGCTCCAAATATACACTAGCAGATTCTACAAACAGAGTTTTCCAAAACTGCTCTTTCAAAAGAAACTTTCAAGTCTGTGAGTTGAATGCACTCGTCACAAACAAGTTTCTGGGAATGCTTCTGTCTAGTCTCTATCTGAGGATGTTCACTTTCCCAGCATTGGCCTCCAACAGCTCCAAATATGCACTTGCAGATTCTACAAAAAGAGAGTTTGAAAACTCTTCTACCAAAAAGAAGGTTCAACTCTGCGAGTAGAATGCACTCATCACACAGAAGTTTCAGAGAATGCTTCTGTCTAGTTTTTATTTGAAGATATTTCCTTTTCCAGCATAGTCCTCAGAGCGCTCCAATAAACACTTGCAGATTTTAGAAAAGGAGTGTTTCCAAACTGCTCTATCAAAAGGAATGTTCAAGTCTGTGAGTTGAATGCACTCATCACACAGAAGATTCTGAGAATGCTTCTGTCTAGTTTTTAGGTGAAGATATTTCATTTCCCAGCATAGGCCTGAAAGCGCTCCATATATCCACTTGCAGATTCTACAAAAAGAGTGTTTCAAAACTGCTCTTTCAAAAGGAAGGTTCAAGTCTGTAAGTTGAATGCACTCATCACGAAGAAGTTTCTGAGAATGCTTCTGTGTAGTTGTTATTTGAAGACATTTCCTTTTCCAGCATTGGCCTCAAAGCGCTCCAAATAAACACTTGCAGATTCTGCAGAAGGAGTGTTTCAAAACTGTTCTATCAAAAGGAACGTTCAAGTCTGTGAGTCGAATGCACTCATCACACAGAAGTTTCTGAGAATGCTTCTGTCTAGTTTCTAGGTGAAGATATTTCATTTCCCAGCCAAGGCCTCAAAGCACTCAAAATACCTACTTGCAGATTCTACAAAAAGCGTGTCTCAAAACTGCTCTTTCAAAGGGAGGGTTAAAGTCTGTGAGTTGAATACACTCATCACAAAGGAGTTTCTGATAATGCTTCTGTGTAGTTGTTATTTGAAGACATTTCTTTTTCCAGCATAGGCCTCAAAGCGCTCGAAATAAACACTTGCAGATTCTGCAGAAAGAGTGTTTCAAAACTGTTCTATCAAAAGGAACGTTCAAGTCTGTGAGTTGAATGCACTCATCACACAGAAGTTTCTGAGAATGCTTCTGTCTAGTTTTTAAGTGGAGACATTACATTTCTCAGCATAGGCCTCACAGCGCTCCAAATATACACTAGCAGATTCTACAAAAAGAGTGTCCCAAAACTGCTCTTTCAAAAGAAACTTTCAGGTCTGTGAGTTGAACGCACTCGTAACAAGCAAGTTTCTGGGGATGCTTTTGATACATCTGAGGATGTTCCCTTTTCCAGCATTGGCCTACAAGAGCTCCAAATATGCACTTGCAGATGCTACAAAAAGAGAGTTTGAAAACTCTTCTATCAAAAAGAAGGTTCAACTCTTTTTCTACAAAAAGAGTGTTTCAAAACTGCTCTTTCAAAAGGAAGGTTCAAGTCTGTGAGTTGAATGCACTCATCACAAAGGAGTTTCTGAGAATGCTTCTGTGTAGTTGTTATTTGAAGACATTTCCTTTTCCAGCATAGGCCTCAAAGCGCTCGAAATAAACACTTGCAGATTCTGCAGAAAGAGTGTTTCGAAACTGTTCTATCAAAAGGAACGTTCAAGTCTGTGAGTTGAATGCACTCATCACACAGAAGTTTCTGAGAATGCTTCTGTCTAGTTTTTAAGTGGAGACATTACATTTCCCAGCGTAGGCCTCACAGCGCTCCAAATATACACTAGCAGATTCTGCAAAAAGAGTGTTCCAAAACTCCTCTTTCAAAAGAAACGTTCAAGTCTGTGAGTTGAATGCACTCGTCACAAAGAAGTTTCTGGGAATGCTTCTGTCTAGTCTCTGTCTGAGGATGTTCCCGTTTCCAGCATTGGCCTCCAACAGCTCCAAATATGCACTTGCAGATTCTACAAAAAGAGAGTTTGAAAACTCTTCTATCAAAAAGAAGGTTCAACTCTGCGAGTAGAATGCACTCATCACAAAGAAGTTTCTGAGAATGCTTCTGTCTAGTTTTTATTTGAAGATATTTCCTTTTCCAGCATAAGCCTCAGAGCGCTGCAAATAAACACTTGCAGATTTTACAAAAGGAGTGTTTCCAAACTGCTCTATCAAAAGGAATGTTCAAGTCTGTGAGTTGAATGCACTCATCACACAGAAGTTTCTGAGAATGCTTCTGTCTAGTTTTTAGGTGAAGATATTTCATTTCCCAGCATAGGCTTCAAAGCGCTCCAAATATCCACTTGCAGATTCTACAAAAAGAGTGTTTCAAAACTGCTCTTTCAAAAGGAAGGTTCAAGTCTGTGAGTTGAATGCACTCATCACAAAGAAGTTTCTGAGAATGCTTCTGTGTAGTTGTTATTTGAAGACATTTACTTTTCCAGCATAGGCCTCAAAGCGCTCGAAATAAACACTTGCAGATTCTGCCGAAAGAGGGTTTCAAAACTGTTCTATCAAAAGGAACCTTCAACTCTGTGAGTTGAATGCACTCATCACACAGAAGTTTCTGAGAATGCTTCTGTCTAGTTTTTAATTGGAGACATTACCTTTCCCAGCATAGGCCTCACAGCGCTCCAAATATACACTAGCAGATTCTCCAAAAAGAGTGTTCCAAAACTGCTCTTTCAAAAGAAACGTTCAAGTCTGTGAGTTGAATGCACTCGTCACAAACAAGTTTCTGTGAATGCTTCTGTCTAGTCTCTATCTGAGGATGTTCGCTTTCCCAGCATTGGCCTCCAACAGTTTCAAATAAGCACTTGCAGATTCTACAAAAAGAGAGTTTGAAAACTCTTCTACCAAAAAGAAGTTTCAACTCTGCGAGTAGAATGCACTCATCACAAAGAAGTTTCTGAGAATGCTTCTGTCTAGTTTTTATTTGAAGATATTTCCTTTTCCAGCATAGACCTCAGAGCGCTCAAATAAACACTTGCAGATTTTAGAAAAGGAGTGTTTCCAAACTGCTCTATCAAAAGGAATGTTCAAGTCTGTGAGTTGAATGCACTCATCACACAGAAGTTCCTGAGAATGCTTCTGTCTAGTTTTTAGGTGAAGATATTTCATTTCCCAGCATAGGCCTCAAAGCGCTCCAAATATCCACTTGCAGATTCTACAAAAAGAGTGTTCCAAAACTGCTCTTTCAAAAGAAACGTTCAAGTCCGTGAGTTGAATGCACTCGTCACAAACAAGTTTCTGGGGATGCTTTTTATAAATCTGAGGATGTTCCCTTTTCCAGCATTGGCCTCCAATAGCTCCAAATATGCACTTGCAGATGCTACAAAAAGAGAGTTTGAAAACTCTTCTATCAAAAAGAAGGTTCAACTCTTTTTCTACAAAAAGAGTGTTTCAAAACTGCTCTTTCAAAAGGAAGGTTCAAGTCTGTGAGTTGAATGCAGTCTTCACAATGAAGTTTCTAAGAATGCTTCTGTGTAGTTGTTATTTGAAGACATTTCCTTTTCCAGCATAGGCCACAAAGCGCTCGAAATAAACACTTGCAGATTCTGCAGAAAGAGTGTTTCGAAACTGTTCTATCAAAAGGAACGTTCAAGTCTGTGAGTTGAATGCACTCATCACACAGAAGTTTCTGAGAATGCTTCTGTCTAGTTTTTAAGTGGAGACATTACATTTCCCAGCGTAGGCCTCACAGCGCTCCAAATATACACTAGCAGATTCTGCAAAAAGAGTGTTCCAAAACTCCTCTTTCAAAAGAAACGTTCAAGTCTGTGAGTTGAATGCACTCGTCACACAGAAGTTTCTGGGAATGCTTCTGTCTAGTCTCTGTCTGAGGATGTTCCCGTTTCCAGCATTGGCCTCCAACAGCTCCAAATATGCACTTGCAGATTCTGCAAAAAGAGAGTTTGAAAACTCTTCTATCAAAAAGAAGGTTCAACTCTGCGAGTAGAATGCACTCATCACAAAGAAGTTTCTGAGAATGCTTCTGTCTAGTTTTTATTTGAAGATATTTCCTTTTCCAGCATAGGCCTCAGAGCGCTTCAAATAAACACTTGCAGATTTTACAAAAGGAGTGTTTCCAAACTACTGTATCAAAAGGAACGTTCAAGTCTGTGAGTTGAATGCACTCATCACACAGAAGTTTCTGAGAATGCCTCTGTATAGATTTTAGTTGAAGATATTTCGTTTCCCAGCATAGGCTTCAAAGCGCTCCAAATATCCACTTGCAGATTCTACAAAAAGAGTGTTTCAAAACTGCTCTTTCAAAAGGAAGGTTCAAGTCTGTGAGTTGAATGCACTCATCACAAAGAAGTTTCTGAGAATGCTTCTGTGTAGTTGTTATTTGAAGACATTTACTTTTCCAGCATAGGCCTCAAGACGCTCCAAATAAACACTTGCAGATTCTGCCGAAAGAGGGTTTCAAAACTGTTCTATCAAACGGAACGTTCAAGTCTGTGAGTTGAATGCACTCATCACACAGAAGTTTCTGAGAATGCTTCTGTCTAGTTTTTAATTGGAGACATTACCTTTCCCAGCATAGGCCTCACAGCGCTCCAAATATACACTAGCAGATTCTCCAAAAAGAGTGTTCCAAAACTGCTCTTTCAAAAGAAACCTTCAAGTCTGTGAGTTGAACGCACTCGTCACAAACATGTTTCTGGGAATGCTTCTGTCTAGTCTCTATCTGAGGATGTTCGCTTTCCCAGCATTGGCCTCCAACAGTTCCAAATAAGCACTTGCAGATTCTACAAAAAGAGAGTTTGAAAACTCTTCTACCAAAAAGAAGGTTCAACTCTGCGAGTAGAATGCACTCATCACAAAGAAGTTTCTGAGAATGCTTCAGTGTAGTTGTTATTTGAAGACATTTCCTTTTCCAGCGTAGACCTCAAAGCGCTCGAAATAAACACTTGCAGATTCTGCAGAAGGAGTGTTTCAAAACTGTTCTATCAAAAGGAACGTTCAAGTCTGTGAGTTGAATGGACTCATCTCACAGAAATTTCTGAGAATGCTTCTGTCTAGTTTTTAGGTGAAGATATTTCATTTCCCAGCATAGGCCTAAAAGCACTCCAAATATCCACTTGCAGATTCTACAAAAAGAGTGTTTCAAAACTGCTCTTTCAAAAGGAAGGTTCAAGTCTGTGAGTTGAATGCACTCATCACAAACAAGTTTCTGAGAATGCTTCTGTCTAGTTGTTATTTGAAGACATTACCTTTTCCAGCATAGGCCTCAAAGTGCTCGAAATAAACACTTGCAGATTCTGCAGAAGGAGTGTTTCAAAACTGTTCTATCAAAAGGAACGTTCAAGTCTGTGAGTTGAATGCACTCATCACACAGAAATTTCTGAGAATTCTTCTGTCTAGTTTTTAGGTGAAGATATTCCGTTTCCCAGCATAGGCCTCAAAGCGCTCCAAATATCTACTTGCAGATTCTACAAAAAGAGTGTTTCAAAACTGCTCTTTCAAAAGGAAGTTTCAAGTCTGTGAGTTGAATGCACTCGTCAGAAATAAGTTTCTGACAATGCTTCTGTGTAGTTGTTATTTGAAGACATTTCACTTTCCAGTATAGTCCTCAAAGCGCTCGAAATAAACACTTGCAGATTCTGCACAAAGAGTGTTTCAAAACTGTTCTATCAAAAGCAACGTTCAAGTCTGTGAGTTGAATGCACTCATCACACAGAAGTTTCTGAGAATGCTTCTGTCTAGTTTTTAAGTGGAGACATTACATTTCCCAGCGTAGGCCTCACAGCGCTCCAAATATACACTAGCAGATTCTACAAAAAGAGTGTTCCAAAACTGCTCTTTCAAAATAAACGTTCAAGTCTGTGAGTTGAATGCACTCGTCATAAACAAGTTTCTGGGGATGCTTTTTATACATCTGACGATGTTCCCTTTTCCAGCATTGGCCTCCAACAGCTCCAAATATGCACTTGCAGATTCTACAAAAAGAGAGTTTGAAAACTCTTCTATCAAAAAGAAGGTTCAACTCTGCGAGTAGAATGCACTCATCACAAAGAAGTTTCTGAGAATGCTTCTGTCTAGTTTTTATTTGAAGATATTTCCTTTTCCAGCATAAGCCTCAGAGCGCTGCAAATAAACACTTGCAGATTTTACAAAAGGAGTGTTTCCAAACTGCTCTATCAAAAGGAATGTTCAAGTCTGTGAGTTGAATGCACTCATCACACAGAAGTTTCTGAGAATGCTTCTGTCTAGATTTTAGGTGAAGATATTTCATTTCCCAGCATAGGCTTCAAAGCGCTCCAAATATCCACTTGCAGATTCTACAAAAAGAGTGTTTCAAAACTGCTCTTTCAAAAGGAAGGTTCAAGTCTGTGAGTTGAATGCACTCATCACAAAGAAGTTTCTGAGAATGCTTCTGTGTAGTTGTTATTTGAAGACATTTACTTTTCCAGCATAGGCCTCAAAGCGCTCGAAATAAACACTTGCAGATTCTGCCGAAAGAGGGTTTCAAAACTGTTCTCTCAAAAGGAACGTTCAACTCTGTGAGTTGAATGCACTCATCACACAGAAGTTTCTGAGAATGCTTCTGTCTAGTTTTTAATTGGACACATTACCTTTCCCAGCATAGGCCTCACAGCGCTCCAAATATACACTAGCAGATTCTCCAAAAAGAGTGTTCCAAAACTGCTCTTTCAAAAGAAACGTTCAAGTCTGTGAGTTGAATGCACTCGTCACAAACAAGTTTCTGTGAATGCTTCTGTCTAGTCTCTATCTGAGGATGTTCGCTTTCCCAGCATTGGCCTCCAACAGTTTCAAATAAGCACTTGCAGATTCTACAAAAAGAGAGTTTGAAAACTCTTCTACCAAAAAGAAGTTTCAACTCTGCGAGTAGAATGCACTCATCACAAAGAAGTTTCTGAGAATGCTTCTGTCTAGTTTTTATTTGAAGATATTTCCTTTTCCAGCATACACCTCAGAGCGCTCAAATAAACACTTGCAGATTTTAGAAAAGGAGTGTTTCCAAACTGCTCTATCAAAAGGAATGTTCAAGTCTGTGAGTTGAATGCACTCATCACACAGAAGTTCCTGAGAATGCTTCTGTCTAGTTTTTAGGTGAAGATATTTCCTTTTCCAGCATAGACCTCAGAGCGCTCAAATAAACACTTGCAGATTTTAGAAAAGGAGTGTTTCCAAACTGCTCTATCAAAAGGAATGTTCAAGTCTGTGAGTTGAATGCACTCATCACGCAGAAGTTCCTGAGAATGCTTCTGTCTAGTTTTTAGGTGAAGATATTTCATTTCTCAGCCTTGGCCTCAAAGCGCTCCAAATATCCACTTGCAGATTCTACAAACAGAGTGTTTCAAAACTGTTCTATCAAAAGGAAGGTTGAAGTCTGTGAGTTGAATGCACTCATCACAAAGAAGTTTCTGAGAATGCTTCTGTGTAGTTGTTATTTGAAGACATTTACTTTTCCAGCATGGGCCTCAAAGCGCTCGAAATAAACACTTGCAGATTCTGCAGAAGGAGTGTTTCAAAACTGTTCTATCAAAAGGAACGTTCAAGTCTGTGAGTCGACTGCACTCATCACAGAGAAGTTTCTGAGAATGCTTCTGTCTAGTTTTTATGTGTAGACATTACATTTCAAAGCATAGGCCTCAAAGCGCTCCCAATATACACTAGCAGATTCTACAAAAAGAGTGTTCCAGAACTGCTCTTTCAAAAGAAACGTTCAAGTCTGTGAGTTGAATGCACTCGTCAGAAAGAAGTTTCTGGGAATGCTTCTGTCTAGTCTCTATCTGAGGATGTTCCCTTTTCCAGCATTGGCCTCCAACAGCACCAAATATGCACTTGCAGATTCTACAAAAAGAGAGTTTGAAAACTCTTCTATCAAAAAGAAGGTTCAACTCTGTGAGTAGAATGCACTCATCACAAAGAAGTTTCTGAGAATGCTTCTGTCTAGTTTTTATTTGAAGATATTTCCTTTTCCAGCATAGGAGTCAGAGCGCTCCAAATAAACACTTGCAGATTTTACAAAAGGAGTGTTTCCAAACTGCTCTATCAAAATGAATGTTCAAGTCTGTGAGTTGAATGCACTCATCACACAGAAGTTTCTGCGAATGCTTCTGTCTAGTTTTTAAGTGGAGACATTTCATTTCCCAGCATATGCCTCACAGCGCTCCAAATATACACTAGCAGATTCTCCAAAAGAGTGTTCCAAAACTGCTCTTTCAAAAGAAACGTTCAAGTCTGTGAGTTGAATGCACTCGTCACAAACAAGTTTCTGTGAATGCTTCTGTCTAGTCTCTATCTGAGGATGTTCGCTTTCCCAGCATTGGCCTCCAACAGTTTCAAATAAGCACTTGCAGATTCTACAAAAAGAGAGTTTGGAAACTCTTCTACCAAAAAGAAGTTTCAACTCTGCGAGTAGAATGCACTCATCACAAAGAAGTTTCTGAGAATTCTTCTTTCTAATTTTTATTTGAAGATATTTCCTTTTCCAGCATAGGCCTCAGAGCGCTCCAAATGAACACTTGCAGATTTTACAAAAGGAGTGTTTCCAAACTGCTCTATCAAAAGGAATGTTCAAGTCTGTGAGTTGAATGCACTCATCACACAGAAGTTTCTGACAATGCTTCTGTCTAGTTTTTAGGTGAAGATATTTCATTTCCCAGCATAGGCGTCAAAGCGCTCCAATTATCCACTTGCAGATACTACAAAAAGAGTGTTTCAAAACTGCTCTTTCAAAAGGAAGGTTCAAGTCTGTGAGTTGAATGTACTCATCACGAAGAAGTTTCTGAGAATGCTTCCGTGTAGTTGTTATTTGAAGACATTTCCTTTTCCAGCATTGGTCTCAAAGCGCTCCAAATAAACACTTGCAGATTTTGCAGAAGGAGTGTTTCAAAACTGTTCTATCAAAAGGAACGTTCAAGTCTGTGAGTTGAATGCACTCATCACACAGAAGTTTCTGAGAATGCTTCTGTCTAGTTTTTAAGTGGAGACATTTCATTTCCCAGCATAGGCCTCACAGCGCTCCAAATATACACTAGCAGATTCTACAAACAGAGTTTTCCAAAACTGCTCTTTCAAAAGAAACTTTCAAGTCTGTGAGTTGAATTCACTCGTCACAAACAAGTTTCTGGGAATGCTTCTGTCTAGTCTCTATCTGAGGATGTTCACTTTCCCAGCATTGGCCTCCAACAGCTCCAAATATGCACTTGCAGATTCTACAAAAAGAGAGTTTGAAAACTCTTCTACCAAAAAGAAGGTTCAACTCTGCGAGTAGAATGCACTCATCACACAGAAGTTTCAGAGAATGCTTCTGTCTAGTTTTTATTTGAAGATATTTCCTTTTCCAGCATAGTCCTCAGAGCGCTCCAATAAACACTTGCAGATTTTAGAAAAGGAGTGTTTCCAAACTGCTCTATCAAAAGGAATGTTCAAGTCTGTGAGTTGAATGCACTCATCACACAGAAGATTCTGAGAATGCTTCTGTCTAGTTTTTAGGTGAAGATATTTCATTTCCCAGCATAGGCCTGAAAGCGCTCCATATATCCACTTGCAGATTCTACAAAAAGAGTGTTTCAAAACTGCTCTTTCAAAAGGAAGGTTCAAGTCTGTAAGTTGAATGCACTCATCACGAAGAAGTTTCTGAGAATGCTTCTGTGTAGTTGTTATTTGAAGACATTTCCTTTTCCAGCATTGGCCTCAAAGCGCTCCAAATAAACACTTGCAGATTCTGCAGAAGGAGTGTTTCAAAACTGTTCTATCAAAAGGAACGTTCAAGTCTGTGAGTCGAATGCACTCATCACACAGAAGTTTCTGAGAATGCTTCTGTCTAGTTTCTAGGTGAAGATATTTCATTTCCCAGCCAAGGCCTCAAAGCACTCAAAATACCTACTTGCAGATTCTACAAAAAGCGTGTCTCAAAACTGCTCTTTCAAAGGGAGGGTTAAAGTCTGTGAGTTGAATACACTCATCACAAAGGAGTTTCTGATAATGCTTCTGTGTAGTTGTTATTTGAAGACATTTCTTTTTCCAGCATAGGCCTCAAAGCGCTCGAAATAAACACTTGCAGATTCTGCAGAAAGAGTGTTTCAAAACTGTTCTATCAAAAGGAACGTTCAAGTCTGTGAGTTGAATGCACTCATCACACAGAAGTTTCTGAGAATGCTTCTGTCTAGTTTTTAAGTGGAGACATTACATTTCTCAGCATAGGCCTCACAGCGCTCCAAATATACACTAGCAGATTCTACAAAAAGAGTGTCCCAAAACTGCTCTTTCAAAAGAAACTTTCAGGTCTGTGAGTTGAACGCACTCGTAACAAGCAAGTTTCTGGGGATGCTTTTGATACATCTGAGGATGTTCCCTTTTCCAGCATTGGCCTACAAGAGCTCCAAATATGCACTTGCAGATGCTACAAAAAGAGAGTTTGAAAACTCTTCTATCAAAAAGAAGGTTCAACTCTTTTTCTACAAAAAGAGTGTTTCAAAACTGCTCTTTCAAAAGGAAGGTTCAAGTCTGTGAGTTGAATGCACTCATCACAAAGGAGTTTCTGAGAATGCTTCTGTGTAGTTGTTATTTGAAGACATTTCCTTTTCCAGCATAGGCCTCAAAGCGCTCGAAATAAACACTTGCAGATTCTGCAGAAAGAGTGTTTCGAAACTGTTCTATCAAAAGGAACGTTCAAGTCTGTGAGTTGAATGCACTCATCACACAGAAGTTTCTGAGAATGCTTCTGTCTAGTTTTTAAGTGGAGACATTACATTTCCCAGCGTAGGCCTCACAGCTCTCCAAATATACACTAGCAGATTCTACAAAAAGAGTGTTCCAATACTCCTCTTTCAAAAGAAACGGTTCAAGTCTGTGAGTTGAATGCACTCGTCACAAAGAAGTTTCTGGGAATGCTTCTGTCTAGTCTCTGTCTGAGGATGTTCCCGTTTCCAGCATTGGCCTCCAACAGCTCCAAATATGCACTTGCAGATTCTACAAAAAGAGAGTTTGAAAACTCTTCTATCAAAAAGAAGGTTCAACTCTGCGAGTAGAATGCACTCATCACAAAGAAGTTTCTGAGAATTCTTCTTTCTAATTTTTATTTGAAGATATTTCCTTTTCCAGCATAGGCCTCAGAGCGCTCCAAATAAACACTTGCAGATTTTACAAAAGGAGTGTTTCCAAACTGCTCTATCAAAAGGAATGTTCAAGTCTGTGAGTTGAATGCACTCATCACACAGAAGTTTCTGACAATGCTTCTGTCTAGTTTTTAGGTGAAGATATTTCATTTCCCAGCATAGGCGTCAAAGCGCTCCAATTATCCACTTGCAGATACTACAAAAAGAGTGTTTCAAAACTGCTCTTTCAAAAGGAAGGTTCAAGTCTGTGAGTTGAATGTACTCATCACGAAGAAGTTTCTGAGAATGCTTCTGTGTAGTTGTTATTTGAAGACATTTCCTTTTCCAGCATTGGTCTCAAAGCGCTCCAAATAAACACTTGCAGATTTTGCAGAAGGAGTGTTTCAAAACTGTTCTATCAAAAGGAACGTTCAAGTCTGTGAGTTGAATGCACTCATCACACAGAAGTTTCTGAGAATGCTTCTGTCTAGTTTTTAAGTGGAGACATTTCATTTCCCAGCATAGGCCTCACAGCGCTCCAAATATACACTAGCAGATTCTCCAAAAAGAGTGTTCCAAAACTGCTCTTTCAAAAGAAACGTTCAAGTCTGTGAGTTGAATGCACTCGTCACAAACAAGTTTCTGGGGATGCTTTTTATACATCTGAGGATGTTCCCTTTTCCAGCATTGGCCTCCAACAGCTCCAAATATGCACTTGCAGATGCTACAAAAAGAGAGTTTGAAAACTCTTCTATCAAAAAGAAGGTTCAACTCTTTTTCTACAAAAAGAGTGTTTCAAAACTGCTCTTTCAAAAGAAACGTTCAAGTCTGTGAGTTGAATGCACTCGTCACAAACAAGTTTCTGTGAATGCTTCTGTCTAGTCTCAATCTGAGGATGTTCGCTTTTCCAGCATTGGCCTCCAACAGTTCCAAATAAGCACTTGCAGATTCTACAAAAAGAGAGTTTGAAAACTCTTCTACCAAAAAGAAGGTTCAACTCTGCGAGTAGAATGAACTCATCACAAAGAAGTTTCTGAGAATGCTTCTGTGTAGTTGTTATTTGAAGACATTTCCTTTTCCAGCATAGGCCTCAAAGCGCTCTAAATAAACACTTGCAGATTCTGCAGAAGGAGTGTTTCAAAACTGTTCTATCAAAAGGAACGTTCAAGTCTGTGAGTTGAATGCACTCATCACACAGAAATTTCTGAGAATGCTTCTGTCTAGTTTTTAGGTGAAGATATTTCATTTCCCAGCATAGGCCTCAAAGCGCTCTAAATAAACACTTGGAGATTCTGCAGAAAGAGTGTTTCAAAACTGTTCTATGAAAAGGAACGTTCAAGTCTGTGAGTCGAATGCACTCATCACACAGAAGTTTCTGAGAATGCTTCTGTCTAGTTTTTAAATGGAGACATTACATTTCCCAGCATAGGCCTCACAGCGCTCCAAATATACACTAGCAGATTCTACAAAAAGAGTGTTCCAAAACTGCTCTTTCAAAAGAAACGTTCAAGTCTGTGAGTTGAATGCACTCGTCACAAACAAGTTTCTGGGGATGCTTTTTATACATCTGAGGATGTTCCCTTTTCCAGCATTGGCCTCCAACAGCTCCAAATATGCACTTGCAGATGCTACAAAAAGAGAGTTTGAAAACTCTTCTATCAAAAAGAAGGTTCAACTCTTTTTCTACAAAAAGAGTGTTTCAAAACTGCTCTTTCAAAAGGAAGGTTCAAGTCTGTGAGTTAAATGCACTCATCACAAAGAAGTTTCTGAGAATGCTTCTGTGTAGTTGTTATTTGAAGACATTTCCTTTTCCAGCATAGGCCTCAAAGCGCTCGAAATAAACACTTGCAGATTCTGCAGAAAGAGTGTTTCCAAACTGTTCTATCAAAAGGAACGTTCAAGTCTGTGAGTTGAATGCACTCATCACACAGAAGTTTCTGAGAATGCTTCTGTCTAGTTTTTAAGTGGAGACATTACATTTCCCAGCGTAGGCCTCACAGCGCTCCAAATATACACTAGCAGATTCTGCAAAAAGAGTGTTCCAAAACTCCTCTTTCAAAAGAAACGTTCAAGACTGTGAGTTGAATGCACTCGTCACAAAAAAGTTTCTGGGAATGCTTCTGTCTAGTCTCTGTCTGAGGATGTTCCCGTTTCCAGCTTTGGCCTCCAACAGCTCCAAATATGCACTTGCAGATTCTACAAAAAGAGAGTTTGAAAACTCTTCTATCAAAAAGAAGGTTCAACTCTGCGAGTAGAATGCACTCATCACAAAGAAGTTTCTGAGAATGCTTCTGTCTAGTTGTTATTTGAAGACATTTCCTTTTTCCAGCATAGGCTTCAAAGCGCTCGAAATAAACACTTGCAGATTCTGCAGAAGGAGTGTTTCAAAACTGTTCTATCAAAAGGAACGTTGAAGTCTGTGAGCTGAATGCACTCATCACACAGAAATTTCTGAGAATGCTTCTGTCTAGTTTTTAAGTGGAGACATTACATTTCCCAGCATAGGCCTCACAGCGCTCCCAATATACACTAGCAGACTCTACAAAAAGAGTGTTCCAAAACTGCTCTTTCAAAAGAAACGTTCAAGTCTGTGAGTTGAATGCACTCGTCACAAAGAAGTTTCTGGGAATGCTTCTATCTAGTCTCTATCTGAGGATGTTCCCTTTTCCAGCATTGGCCTCCAACAGCTCCAAATATGCACTTGCAGATTCTACAAAAAGAGAGTTTGAAAACTCTTCTATCAAAAAGAAGTTTCAACTCTGCGAGTAGAATGAACTCATCACTAAGAAGTTTCTGAGAATGCTTCTGTCTAGTTTTTATTTGAAGATATTTCCTTTTCCAGCATAGGCCTCAGAGCGCTCCAAATAAACACTTGCAGATTTTACAAAAGGTGTGTTTCCAAACTGCTCTATCAGAAGGAATGTTCAAGTCATTGAGTTGAATGCACTCATCACACAGAAGTTTCTGAGAATGTTTCTCTCTAGTTTTTAGGTGAAGATATTTCATTTCCCAGCATAGGCCTCAAAGTGCTCCAAATATCCACTTGCAGATTCTACAAAAAGAGTGTTTCAAAACTGTTCTTTCAAAAGGAAGGTTCAAGTCTTTGAGTTGAATGCACTCATCACAAAGAAGTTTCTGAGAATGCTTCTGTGTAGTTGTAACTTGAAGACATTTCCTTTTCCAGCATAGGCCTCAAAGCGCTCATAATAAACACTTGCAGATTCTGCAGAAGCAGTGTTTCAAAACTGTTCTATCAAAAGGAACGTTGAAATCTGTGAGTTGAATGCACTCATCACACAGAAGTTTCTGAGAATGCTTCTGTCTAGTTTTTAAATGGAGACATTACATTTCCCAGCATAGGCCTCAAAGCGCTCCAAATATCTACTTGCAGATTCTACAAAAAGAGTGTTTCAAAACTGCTCTTTCAAAAGGAAGGTTCAAGTCTGTGAGTTGAATGCCCTCATCACAAAGAAGTTTCTCAGAATGCTTCTGTCTAATTTTTATTTGAAGATATTTCCTTTTCCAGCATAGGCCTCAAAGCGCTCGATATAAACACTTGCAGATTCTGCAGAAGGAGTGTTTCATAACTGCTCTATCAAAAGGAACGTTCAAGTCTGTGAGTTGAATGCACTCATCACACAGAAGTTTCTGAGAATGCTTCTGTCTAGTTTTTAAGTGGAGACATTACATTTCCCAGCATAGGCCTCACAACGCTCCAAATATACACTAGCAGATTCCACAAAAAGAGTGTTCCAAAACTGCTCTTTCAAAAGAAACGTTCAAGTCTGTGAGTTGAATGCACTCGTCACAAACAAGTTTCTGGGAATGCTTCTGTCTAATCTCTATCTGAGGATGTTCCCTTTCCCAGCATTCGCCTCCAACAGCTCCAAATATGCACTTGCAGATTCTACAAAAAGAGAGTTTGAAAACTCTCCTATCAAAAAGAAGGTTCAACTCTGCGAGTAGAATGCACTCATCACAAAGAAGTTTCTGAGAATGCTTCTGTCTAGTTTTTTGGTGAAGATATTTCATTTCCCAGCATAGGCCTCAAAGCGCTCCAAATATCTACTTGCAGATTCTACAAAAAGAGTGTTTCAAAACTGCTCTTTCAAAAGGAAGGTTCAAGTCTGTGAGTTGAATGCCCTCATCACAAAGAAGTTTCTGAGAATGCTTCTGTCTAATTTTTATTTGAAGATATTTCCTTTTCCAGCATAGGCCTTAAAGCGCTCGAAATAAACACTTGCAGATTCTGCAGAAGGAGTGTTTCAAAACTGCTCTATCAAAAGGAACGTTCAAGTCTGTGAGTTGAATGCACTCATCACACAGAAGTTTCTGAGAATGCTTCTGTCTAGTTTTTAAGTGGAGACATTACATTTCCCAGCATAGGCCTCACAACGCTCCAAATATACACTAGCAGATTCCACAAAAAGAGTGTTCCTAAACTGCTCTTTCAAAAGAAACGTTCAAGTCTGTGAGTTGAATGCACTCGTCACAAACAAGTTTCTGGGAATGCTTCTGTCTAGTCTCTATCTGAGGATGTTCCCTTTCCCAGCATTGGCCTCCAACAGCTCCAAATATGCACTTGCAGATTCTACAAAAAGAGAGTTTGAAAACTCTCCTATCAAAAAGAAGGTTCAACTCTGCGAGTAGAATGCACTCATCGCAAAGAAGTTTCTGAGAATGCTTCTGTCTAGTTTTTAGGTGTAGATATTTCATTTCCCAGCATAGGCCTCAAAGCGCTCCAAATATCTACTTGCAGATTCTACAAAAAGAGTGTTTCAAAACTGCTCTTTCGAAAGGAAGGTTCAAGTCTGTGAGTTGAATGCACTCATCACAAAGAAGTTTCTGAGAATGCTTCTGTGTAGTTGTTATTTGAAGACATTTCCTTTTCCAGCATAGGCCTCAAAGCGCTCGAAGTAAACACTTGCAGATTCTGCAGAAGGAGTGTTTCGAAACTGTTCTATCAAAAGGAACGTTGAAATCTGTGAATTGAATGCACTCATCACAAAGAAGTTTCTGAGAATACTTCTGTCTAGTTTTTAAGTGGAGTCATTACATTTCCCAGCATAGGCCTCACAGCGCTCTAAATATACACTAGCAGATTCTACAAAAAGAGTGTTCCAAAACTGCTCTTTCAAAAGAAACGTTCAAGTCTGTGAGTTGAATGCACTCGTCACAAACAAGTTTCTGGGAATGCTTCTGTCTAGTCTCTATCTGAGGATGTTCCCTTTCCCAGCATTGGCCTCCAACAGCTCCAAATATGCACTTGCAGATACTACAAAAAGAGAGTTTGAAAACTCTCCTATCAAAAAGAATGTTCAACTCTGCGAGTAGAATGCACTCATCACAAAGAAGTTTCTGAGAATGCTTCTGTCTAATTTTTAGGTGAAGATATTTCATTTCCCAGCATAGGCCTCAAAGCGCTCCAAATATCTACTTGCAGATTCTACAAAAAGAGTGTTTCAAAACTGTTCTTTCAAAAGGAAGGTTCAAGTCTGTGAGTTGAATGCACTCATCACAAAGAAGTTTCTGAGAATGCTTCTGTCTAATTTTTATTTGAAGATATTTCCTTTTCCAGCATAGGCCTTAAAGGGCTCGAAATAAACACTTGCAGATTCTGCAGAAGGAGTGTTTCAAAACTGCTCTATCAAAAGGAACGTTCAAGTCTGTGAGTTGAATGCACTCATCACACAGAAGTTTCTGAGAATGCTTCTGTCTAGTTTTTAAGTGGAGACATTTCATTTCTCAGCATAGGCCTCACAACGCTCCAAATATACACTAGCAGATTCCACAAAAAGAGCGTTCCAAAACTGCTCTTTCAAAAGAAACGTTCAAGTCTGTGAGTTGAATGCACTCGTCACAAACAAGTTTCTGGGAATGCTTCTGTCTAGTCTCTATCTGAGGATGTTCCCTTTACCAGCATTGGCCTCCAACAGCTCCAAATATGCACTTGCAGATTCTACAAAAAGAGAGTTTGAAAACTCTCCTATCAAAAAGAAGGTTCAACTCTGCGAGTAGAATGCACTCATCGCAAAGAAGTTTCTGAGAATGCTTCTGTCTAGTTTTTAGGTGTAGATATTTCATTTCCCAGCATAGGCCTCAAAGCGCTCCAAATATCTACTTGCAGATTCTACAAAAAGAGTGTTTCAAAACTGCTCTTTCGAAAGGAAGGTTCAAGTCTGTGAGTTGAATGCACTCATCACAAAGAAGTTTCTGAGAATGCTTCTGTGTAGTTGTTATTTGAAGACATTTCCTTTTCCAGCATAGGCCTCAAAGCGCTCGAAGTAAACACTTGCAGATTCTGCAGAAGGAGTGTTTCGAAACTGTTCTATCAAAAGGAACGTTGAAATCTGTGAATTGAATGCACTCATCACAAAGAAGTTTCTGAGAATACTTCTGTCTAGTTTTTAAGTGGAGTCATTACATTTCCCAGCATAGGCCTCACAGCACTCTAAATATACACTAGCAGATTCTACAAAAAGAGTGTTCCAAAACTGCTCTTTCAAAAGAAACGTTCAAGTCTGTGAGCTGAATGCACTCGTCACAAACAAGTTTCTGGAAATGCTTCTGTCTAGTCTCTATCTGAGGATGTTCCCGTTTCCAGCATTGGCATCCAACAGCTCCAAATATGCACTTGCAGATTCTACAAAAAGAGAGTTTGAATACTCTTCTGCCAAAAAGAAGGTTCAACTCTGCGAGTAGAATGCACTCATCACAAAGAAGTTTCTGAGAATGGTTCTGTCTAGTTTTTATTTGAAGATATTTCCTTTTCCAGCATAGGCCTCAGAGCGCTCCAAATAAACACTTGCAGATTTTACAAAAGGAGTGTTTCCAAACTGCTCTATCAAAAGTAATGTTCAAGTCTGTGAGGTGAATGCACTCATCACACAGATGTTTCTGAGAATGCTTCTGTCTAGTTTTTAAGTGAAGATATTTCATTTAACAGCATTTGCCTCACAGCGCTCCAAATATCCACTTGCAGATTGTACAAAAAGAGTGTTTCAAAACTGCTCTTTCAAAAAGAAGGTTCAAGTCTGTGAGTTGAATGCACTCATCACAAAGAAGTTTCTGAGAATGCTTCTGTCTAGTTTTCAGGTGAAGATATTTCATTTCCCAGCATTGGCCTCAAAGCGCTCCAAATATCTACATACAGATTCTACAAAGAGAGTGTTTCAAAACTGGTATTTCAAAGGAAGGTTCAAGTCTGTGAGTTGAATGCACTCATCACACAGAAGTCTCTGAGAATGCTTCTGTCTAGTTTTTAGTTGAAGATATTTCATTTCCCAGCATAGGCCTCATAGCACTCCAAATATCCACTTGCAGATTCTACAAAAAGACTGTTTAAAAACTGCTACTTCAAAAGGAAGTTTCAAGTCTGTGAGTTGAATGCACTCATCCCAAAGAAGTTTCTGAGAATGCTTCTGTGTAGTTGTTATTTGAAGACATTTCCTTTTCCAGCATAGGCCTCAAAGCGCTCGAAATAAACACTGGCAGATTCTGCAGAAGGAGTGTTTCAAAACTGTTCTATCAAAAGGAACGTTCAAGTCCGTGAGTTGAATGCACTCATCACACAGAAGTTTCTGAGAATCCTTCTGTCTAGTTTTTAGGTGAAGATATTTCATTTCCCAGCATAGGCCTCAAAGCGCTCCAAATATCGACTTGCAGATTCTACAAAAAGTGTGTTTCAAAACTGCTCTTTCAAAAGGAAGGTTCAACTCTGCGACTAGAATGCACTCATCACAAAGAAGTTTCTGAGAATGCTTCTGTCTAGTTTTTATTTGAAGATATTTCCTTTTCCAGCATAGGCCTCAAAGCGCTCCAAATAAACACTTGCAGATTTTGCAAAAGGCGTGTTTCCAAACTGCTCTATCAAAAGGAACGTTCAAGTCTGTGAGTTGAATGCACTCATCACACATAAGTTTCTGAGAATGCTTCTGTCTGGTCTTTAGGTGAAGATATTTCATTTCCCAGCATAGGCCTGAAAGCGCTCCAAATATCCACTTGCAGATTCTACAAAAAGAGTGTTTCAAAACTGCTCTTTCAAAAGGAAGGTTCAAGTCTGTGAGTTGAATGCACTCAACACAAAGGAGTTTCTGAGAATGCTTCTGTCTAGTTGTTATTTGAAGACATTTCCTTTTCCAGCATAGGCCTCAAAGCGCTCGAAATAAACACTTGCAGATTCTGCAGAAAGAGTGTTTCAAAACTGTTCTATCAAAAGGAACGTTCAAGTCTGTGAGTTGAATGCACTTGTCACAAAGAAGTTTCTGAGAATGCTTCTGTGTAGTTCTTATTTGAAGACATTTGCTTTTCCAGCATAGGCCTCAAAGCGCTCGAAATAAACACTTGCAGATTCTGCAGAAGGAGTGTTTCAAAACTGTTCTATCAAAATGAACGTTCAAGTCTGTGAGTTGAATCCACTCATGACACAGAAATTTCTGAGAATACTTCTGTCTAGTTTTTAGGTGAAGATATTTCATTTCCCAGCATAGGCCTCAAAGCGCTCTAAATATCCACTTGCAGATTCTACAAAAAGAGTGTTTCAAAACTGCTCTTTCAAAAGGAAGGTTCAAGTCTGTGAGTTGAATGCCGTCATCACAAAGAAGTTTCTCAGAATGCTTCTGTCTAATTTTTATTTGAAGATATTTCCTTTTCCAGCATAGGCCTCAAAGCGCTCGATATAAACACTTGCAGATTCTGCAGAAGGAGTGTTTCATAACTGCTCTATCAAAAGGAACGTTCAAGTCTGTGAGTTGAATGCACTCATCACACAGAAGTTTCTGAGAATGCTTCTGTCTAGTTTTTAAGTGGAGACATTACATTTCCCAGCATAGGCCTCACAACGCTCCAAATATACACTAGCAGATTCCACAAAAAGAGTGTTCCAAAACTGCTCTTTCAAAAGAAACGTTCAAGTCTGTGAGTTGAATGCACTCGTCACAAACAAGTTTCTGGGAATGCTTCTGTCTAATCTCTATCTGAGGATGTTCCCTTTCCCAGCATTCGCCTCCAACAGCTCCAAATATGCACTTGCAGATTCTACAAAAAGAGAGTTTGAAAACTCTCCTATCAAAAAGAAGGTTCAACTCTGCGAGTAGAATGCACTCATCACAAAGAAGTTTCTGAGAATGCTTCTGTCTAGTTTTTTGGTGAAGATATTTCATTTCCCAGCATAGGCCTCAAAGCGCTCCAAATATCTACTTGCAGATTCTACAAAAAGAGTGTTTCAAAACTGTTCTTTCAAAAGGAAGGTTCAAGTCTGTGAGTTGAATGCACTCATCACAAAGAAGTTTCTGAGAATGCTTCTGTCTAATTTTTATTTGAAGATATTTCCTTTTCCAGCATAGGCCTTAAAGGGCTCGAAATAAACACTTGCAGATTCTGCAGAAGGAGTGTTTCAAAACTGCTCTATCAAAAGGAACGTTCAAGTCTGTGAGTTGAATGCACTCATCACACAGAAGTTTCTGAGAATGCTTCTGTCTAGTTTTTAAGTGGAGACATTTCATTTCTCAGCATAGGCCTCACAACGCTCCAAATATACACTAGCAGATTCCACAAAAAGAGCGTTCCAAAACTGCTCTTTCAAAAGAAACGTTCAAGTCTGTGAGTTGAATGCACTCGTCACAAACAAGTTTCTGGGAATGCTTCTGTCTAGTCTCTATCTGAGGATGTTCCCTTTACCAGCATTGGCCTCCAACAGCTCCAAATATGCACTTGCAGATTCTACAAAAAGAGAGTTTGAAAACTCTCCTATCAAAAAGAAGGTTCAACTCTGCGAGTAGAATGCACTCATCGCAAAGAAGTTTCTGAGAATGCTTCTGTCTAGTTTTTAGGTGTAGATATTTCATTTCCCAGCATAGGCCTCAAAGCGCTCCAAATATCTACTTGCAGATTCTACAAAAAGAGTGTTTCAAAACTGCTCTTTCGAAAGGAAGGTTCAAGTCTGTGAGTTGAATGCACTCATCACAAAGAAGTTTCTGAGAATGCTTCTGTGTAGTTGTTATTTGAAGACATTTCCTTTTCCAGCATAGGCCTCAAAGCGCTCGAAGTAAACACTTGCAGATTCTGCAGAAGGAGTGTTTCGAAACTGTTCTATCAAAAGGAACGTTGAAATCTGTGAATTGAATGCACTCATCACAAAGAAGTTTCTGAGAATACTTCTGTCTAGTTTTTAAGTGGAGTCATTACATTTCCCAGCATAGGCCTCACAGCACTCTAAATATACACTAGCAGATTCTACAAAAAGAGTGTTCCAAAACTGCTCTTTCAAAAGAAACGTTCAAGTCTGTGAGCTGAATGCACTCGTCACAAACAAGTTTCTGGAAATGCTTCTGTCTAGTCTCTATCTGAGGATGTTCCCGTTTCCAGCATTGGCATCCAACAGCTCCAAATATGCACTTGCAGATTCTACAAAAAGAGAGTTTGAATACTCTTCTGCCAAAAAGAAGGTTCAACTCTGCGAGTAGAATGCACTCATCACAAAGAAGTTTCTGAGAATGGTTCTGTCTAGTTTTTATTTGAAGATATTTCCTTTTCCAGCATAGGCCTCAGAGCGCTCCAAATAAACACTTGCAGATTTTACAAAAGGAGTGTTTCCAAACTGCTCTATCAAAAGTAATGTTCAAGTCTGTGAGGTGAATGCACTCATCACACAGATGTTTCTGAGAATGCTTCTGTCTAGTTTTTAAGTGAAGATATTTCATTTAACAGCATTTGCCTCACAGCGCTCCAAATATCCACTTGCAGATTGTACAAAAAGAGTGTTTCAAAACTGCTCTTTCAAAAAGAAGGTTCAAGTCTGTGAGTTGAATGCACTCATCACAAAGAAGTTTCTGAGAATGCTTCTGTCTAGTTTTCAGGTGAAGATATTTCATTTCCCAGCATTGGCCTCAAAGCGCTCCAAATATCTACATACAGATTCTACAAAGAGAGTGTTTCAAAACTGGTATTTCAAAGGAAGGTTCAAGTCTGTGAGTTGAATGCACTCATCACACAGAAGTCTCTGAGAATGCTTCTGTCTAGTTTTTAGTTGAAGATATTTCATTTCCCAGCATAGGCCTCATAGCACTCCAAATATCCACTTGCAGATTCTACAAAAAGACTGTTTCAAAACTGCTACTTCAAAAGGAAGTTTCAAGTCTGTGAGTTGAATGCACTCATCCCAAAGAAGTTTCTGAGAATGCTTCTGTGTAGTTGTTATTTGAAGACATTTCCTTTTCCAGCATAGGCCTCAAAGCGCTCGAAATAAACACTGGCAGATTCTGCAGAAGGAGTGTTTCAAAACTGTTCTATCAAAAGGAACGTTCAAGTCCGTGAGTTGAATGCACTCATCACACAGAAGTTTCTGAGAATCCTTCTGTCTAGTTTTTAGGTGAAGATATTTCATTTCCCAGCATAGGCCTCAAAGCGCTCCAAATATCGACTTGCAGATTCTACAAAAAGTGTGTTTCAAAACTGCTCTTTCAAAAGGAAGGTTCAACTCTGCGACTAGAATGCACTCATCACAAAGAAGTTTCTGAGAATGCTTCTGTCTAGTTTTTATTTGAAGATATTTCCTTTTCCAGCATAGGCCTCAAAGCGCTCCAAATAAACACTTGCAGATTTTGCAAAAGGCGTGTTTCCAAACTGCTCTATCAAAAGGAACGTTCAAGTCTGTGAGTTGAATGCACTCATCACACATAAGTTTCTGAGAATGCTTCTGTCTGGTCTTTAGGTGAAGATATTTCATTTCCCAGCATAGGCCTGAAAGCGCTCCAAATATCCACTTGCAGATTCTACAAAAAGAGTGTTTCAAAACTGCTCTTTCAAAAGGAAGGTTCAAGTCTGTGAGTTGAATGCACTCATCACAAAGGAGTTTCTGAGAATGCTTCTGTCTAGTTGTTATTTGAAGACATTTCCTTTTCCAGCATAGGCCTCAAAGCGCTCGAAATAAACACTTGCAGATTCTGCAGAAAGAGTGTTTCAAAACTGTTCTATCAAAAGGAACGTTCAAGTCTGTGAGTTGAATGCACTTGTCACAAAGAAGTTTCTGAGAATGCTTCTGTGTAGTTCTTATTTGAAGACATTTGCTTTTCCAGCATAGGCCTCAAAGCGCTCGAAATAAACACTTGCAGATTCTGCAGAAGGAGTGTTTCAAAACTGTTCTATCAAAATGAACGTTCAAGTCTGTGAGTTGAATCCACTCATGACACAGAAATTTCTGAGAATACTTCTGTCTAGTTTTTAGGTGAAGATATTTCATTTCCCAGCATAGGCCTCAAAGCGCTCTAAATATCCACTTGCAGATTCTACAAAAAGAGTGTTTCAAAACTGCTCTTTCAAAAGGAAGGTTCAAGTCTGTGAGTTGAATGCACTCATCACAAAGAAGTTTCTGAGAATGCTTCTGTGTAGTTGTTATTTGAAGACATTTCCTTTTCCAGCATAGGCCTCAAAGCGCTCGAAATAAACACTTGCAGATTCTGTAGAAAGAATGTTTCAAAATTGTTCTATCAAAGGGAACGTTAAAGTCTGTGAGTTGAATGTACTCATCACACAGAAGTTTCTGAGAATGCTTCTCTCTAGTTTTTAAGTGGAGACATTACATTTGCCAGCATAGGCCTCACAGAGCTCCAAATATACACTAGCAGATTCTACAAAAAGAGTGTTCCAAAACTGCTCTTTCAAAAGAAAAGTTCAAGTCTGTGAGTTGAATGCACTCGTCACAAACAATTTTCTGGGAATGCTTCTGTCTAGTCTCTATCTGAGGACGTTCCCTTTCCCAGCTTTGGCCTCCAACAGCTCCAAATATGCACTTGCAGATTCTATAAAAAGAGAGTTTGAAAACTCTTCTATCAAAAAGAAGGTTCAACTCTGCGAGTAGAATGCACTCATCACAAAGAAGGTTCTGAGAATGCTTCTGTCTAGTTTTTATTTGAAGATATTTCCTTTTCCAGCATAGGCCTCAGAGCGCTCCAAATAAACACTTGCAGATTTTACAAAAGGAGTGTTTCCAAACTGCTCTATCAAAAGGAATGTTCAAGTGTGTGAGTTGAATGCACTCATCACACAGAAGTTTCTGAGAATTCTTCTGTCTAGTTTTTAGGTGAAGATATTTCATTTCCCAGCATAGGCCTCAAAACGCTACAAATATCCACTTGCAGATTCTTCAAAAAGTGTGTTTCAAAACTGCTCTTTCAAAAGGAAGGTTCAAGTCTGTGAGTTGAATGCACTCATCACAGAGAAGTTTCTGAGAATGCTTCTGTGTAGTTGTTATTTGAAGACATTTCCTTTTCCAGCATAGGCCTCAAAGCGCTCGAAATAAACACTTGCAGATTCTGCAGAAGGAGTGTTTCAAAACTGTTCTATCAAAAGGAACGTTCAAGTCTGTGAGTTGAATGCACTCATCACACAAAAGTTTCTGAGAATGCTTCTGTCTAGTTTTTAAGTGGATACATTTCATTTCCCAGAATAGGCCTCACAGCGCTCCAAATATACACTAGCAGATTCTACAAAAAGAGTGTTCGAAAACTGCTCTTTCAAAAGAAACGTTCAAGTCTGTGAGTTGAATGCACTCATCACAAACCAGTTTCTGGGAATGCTTCTGCCTGGTCTCTATCTGAGGATGTTCCCTTTTCCAGCATTGGCCTCCAACAGCTCCAAATATGCACTTGCAGATTCTACAAAAAGAGAGTTTGAAAACTCTTCTATCAAAAAGAAGGTTCAACTCTCCGAGTAGAATGCACTCATCACAAAGAAGTTTCTGAGAATGCTTCTGTCTAGTTTTTATTTGAAGATATTTCCTTTTCCAGCATAGGCCTCAGAGCGCTCCAAATCAACACTTGCAGATTTTACAAAAGGAGTGTTTCCAAACTCCTCTATCAAAAGGAATGTTCAAGTCAGTGAGTTTAATGCACTCATCACACAGAAGTTTCTGAGAATGCTTCTGTCTAGTTTTTAGGTGAAGATTTTTCAATTCCCAGCATAGGCCTGAAAGCGCTCCAAATATCCACTTGCATATTCTAAAAAAAGAGTGTTTCAAAACTGCTCTTTCAAAGGGAAGGTTCAAGTCTGTGAGTTGAATGCACTCATCACAAAGAAGTTTCTGAGAATGCTTCTGTGTAGTTGTTATTTGAAGACATTTCCTTTTCCAGCATAGGCCTCAAAGCGCTCGAAATAAACACTTGCAGATTCTGTAGGCAGAGTGTTTCAAAACTGTTCTATCAAAAGGAACGTTCAAGTCTGTGAGTTGAATGCACTCATCACACAGAAGTTTCTGAGAATGCTTCTGTCTAGTTTTTAAGTGGAGACATTTCATTTCCCAGCATAGGCCTCACAGCGCTCCAAATATACACTAGCAGATTCTACAAAAAGAGAGTTCCAAAACTGCTCTTTCAAAAGAAACGTTCAAGTCTGTGAGTTGAATGCACTCGTCACAAACAAGTTTCTGGGAATGCTTGTCTCTAGTCTCTATCTGAGGATATTCCCTTTTCCAGCATTGGTCTCCAACAGCTCCAAATATGCACTTGCAGATTCTACAAAAAGAGAGTTTCAAAACTCTTCCACCAAAAAGAAGGTTCAACTCCGCGAGTAGAATGCACTCATCACAATGAAGTTTCTGAGAATGCTTCTGTCTAGTTTTTATTTGAAGATATTTCCTTTTCCAGCATAGGCCTCAGAGCGCTCCAAATAAACACTTGCAGATTTTACAAAAGGAGTTTTTCCAAACTGCTCTATCAAAAGGAATGTTCAAGTCTGTGAGTTAAATGCACTCATCACACAGCAGTTTCTGAGAATGATTCTGTCTAGATTTAGGTGAAGATATATCATTTCCCAGCATAGGCCTCAAAGCGCTCCAAATATCCACTTGCAGATTCTACAAAAAGAGTGTTTTAAAACTGCTCTTTCAAGAGGAAGGTTCAAGACTGCGAGTTGAATGCACTCATCACAAAGAAGTTTCTGAGAATGCTTCTGTGTAGTTGTTATTTGAAGACATTTCCTTTTCCAGCATAGGCCTCAAAACGCTCGAAATAAACACTTGCAGATTCTGCAGAAGGAGTGTTTCAAAACTGTTCTATCAAAAGGAACGTTCAAGTCTGTGAGTTGAATGCACTCATCACACAGAAGTTTCTGAGAATGCTTCTGTCTAGTTTTTAGGTGAAGATATTTCATTTCCTAGCATAGGCCTCAAAGCGCTCCAAATATCGACTTGCAGATTCTACAAAAAGTGTGTTTCAAAACTGCTCTTTCAAAAGGAAGGTTCCACTCTGCGAGTAGAATGCACTCATCACAAAGAAGTTTCTGAGAATGCTTCTGTCTAGTTTTTATTTGAAGATATTCCCTTTTCCAGCCTAGGCCTCAGAGCGCTCCAAATAAACACTTGCAGATTTTGCAAAAGGCGTGTTTCCAAACTGCTCTATCAAAAGGAATGTTCAAGTCTGTGAGTTGAATGCACTCATCACACAGAAGTTTCTGAGAATGCTTCTGTCTAGTTTTTAGGTGAAGATATTTCATTTCCCAGCATAGGCCTGAAAGCGCTCCAAATATCCACTTGCAGATTCTACAAAAAGAGTGTTTCAAAACTGCTCTTTCAAAATGAAGGTTCAAGTCTGTGAGTTGAATGCACTCATCACAAAGAAGTTTCTGAGAATGCTTCTGTCTAGTTGTTATTTGAAGACATTTCGTTTTCCAGCATAGGCCTCAAAGCGCTCGAAATAAACACTTGCAGATTCTGCAGAAAGAGTGTTTCAAAACTCTTCTATCAAAAGGAACGTTCAAGTCTGTGAGTTGAATGCACTCGTCACAAAGAAGTTTCTGAGAATGCTTCTGTGTAGTTGTTATTTGAAGATATTTCCTTTTCCAGCATAGGCCTCAGAGCGCTCCAAATAAACACTTGCAGATTTTACAAAAGGAGTGTTTCCAAACTGCTCTATCAAAAGGAATGTTCAAGTCTGTGAGTTGAATGCACTCATCACACAGAAGTTTCTGAGAAAACTTCTGTCTAGTTTTTAGGTGAAGATATTTCATTTCCCAGCATAGGCCTGAAAGCGCTCCAAATATCCACTTGCAGATTCTACAAAAAGAGTGTTTAAAAACTGCTCTTTCCAAAGGAAGGTTCAAGTCTGTGAGTTGAATGCACTCATCACAAAGAAGTTTCTGAGAATGCTTCTGTCTAGTTGTTATTTGAAGACATCTCCTTTTCCAGCTTAGGGCTCAAAGCGCTCGAAATAAACACTTGCAGATTCTGTAGAAAGAGTGTTTCAAAACTGTTCTATCAAAAGGAAAGTTCAAGTCTGTCAGTTGAATGCACTCATCACACAGAAGTTTCTGAGAATGCTTCTGTCTAGTTTTTAGGTGAAGATATTTCATTTCCCAGCATAGGCCTCAAATCACTCCAAATATCCACTTGCAGATTGTACAAAAAGAGTGTTTCAAAACTGCTCTTTGAAAAGGAAGGTTGAAGACTGTGAGTTGAATGCACTCATCACAAAGAAGTTTCTGAGAATGCTTCTGTGTAGCTGTTATTTTAAGACATTTCCTTTTCCAGCATAGGCCTCAAAGCGCTCGAAATAAACACTTGCAGATTCTGCAGAAGGAGTGTTTCAAAACTGTTCTATCAAAAGGAACGTTGAAATCTGTGAATTGAATGCAGTCATCACAAAGAAGTTTCTGAGAATACTTCTGTCTAGTTTTTAAGTGGAGTCATTACATTTCCCAGCATAGGCCTCACAGCGCTCTAAATATACACTAGCAGATTCTACAAAAAGAGTGTTCCAAAACTGCTCTTTCAAAAGAAACGTTCAAGTCTGTGAGTTGAATGCACTCGTCACAAACAAGTTTCTGGGAATGCTTCTGTCTAGTCTCTATCTGAGGATGTTCCCGTTTCCAGCATTGGCATTCAACAGCTCCAAATATGCACTTGCAGATTCTACAAAAAGAGAGTTTGAAAACTCTTCTGCCAAAAAGAAGGTTCAACTCTGCGAGTAGAATGCACTCATCACAAAGAAGTTTCTGAGAATGGTTCTGTCTAGTTTTTGTTTGAAGATATTTCCTTTTCCAGCATAGGACTCAGAGCGCTCCAAATAAACACTTGCAGATTTTACAAAAGGAGTGTTTCCAAACTGCTCTATCAAAAGTAATGTTCAAGTCTGTGAGGTGAATGCACTCATCACACAGATGTTTCTGAGAATGCTTCTGTGTAGTTTTTAGGTGAAGATAATTCATTTAACAGCATTTGCCTCACATTGCTCCAAATATCCACTTGCAGATTGTACAAAAAGAGTGTTTAAAAACTGATCTTTCAAAAAGAAGGTTCAAGTCTGTGAGTTGAATGCACTCATCACAAAGAAGTTTCTGAGAATGCTTCTGTGTAGTTGTTATTTGAAGACATTTCCTTTTCCCGCATAGGCCTCAAAGCGCTCGAAATAAACACTTGCAGATTCTGCAGAAGGAGTGTTTCAAAACTGCTCTATCAAAAGGAACGTTCAAGTCTGTGAGTTGAATGCACTCATCACACAGAAGTTTCAGAGAATGCTTCTGTCTAGTTTTTAAGTGGAGACATTACATTTCCCAGCATAGGCCTCACAACGCTCCAAATATACACTAGCAGATTCCACAAAAAGAGTGTTCCAAAACTGCTCTTTCAAAAGAAACGTTCAAGTCTGTGAGTTGAATGCACTCGTCACAAACAAGTTTCTGGGAATGCTTCTGTCTAGTCTCTATCCGAGGATGTTCCCTTTCCCAGCATTGGCCTCCAACAGCTCCAAATATGCACTTGCAGATTCTACAAAAAGAGAGTTTGAACACTCTCCTATCAAAAAGAATGTTCAACTCTGCGAGTAGAATGCACTCATCACACAGAAGTTTCTGAGAATGCTTCTGTCTAGTTTTTAAGTGGAGACATTACATTTCCCAGCATAGGCCTCACAACGCTCCAAATATACACTAGCAGATTCCACAAAAAGAGTGTTGCAAATCTGCTCTTTCAAAAGAAACGTTCAAGTCTGTGAGTTGAATGCACTCGTCACAAACAAGTTTCTGGGAATGCTTCTGTCTAGTCTCTATCTGAGGATGTTCCCTTTCCCAGCATTGGCCTCCTACAGCTCCAAATATGCACTTGCAGATTCTACAAAAAGAGAGTTTGAAAACTCTCCTATCAAAAAGAAGGTTCAACTCTGCGAGTAGAATGCACTCATCGCAAAGAAGTTTCTGAGAATGCTTCTGTGTAGTTGTTACTTGAAGATATTTCATTTCCCAGCATAGGCCTCAAAGCGCTGGAAATAAACACTTGCAGATTCTGCAGAAGGAGTGTTTCAAAACTGTTCTATCAAAAGGAACGTTCAAGTCTGTGAGTTGAATGCACTCATCATACAGAAGTTTCTGAGAATGCCTCTGTCTAGTTTTTAGTTGAAGATATTTCATTTCCCAGCATAAGCCTCAAAGCGCTCCAAATATCTACTTGCAGATTCTACAAAAAGAGTGTTTCAAAACTGCTCTTTCAAAAGGAAGGTTCAAGTCTGTGAGTTGAATGCCCTCATCACAAAGAAGTTTCTGAGAATGCTTCTGTCTAATTTTTATTTGAAGATATTTCCTTTTCCAGCATAGGCCTCAAAGCGCTCGAAATAAACACTTGCAGATTCTGCAGAAGGAGTGTTTCAAAACTGCTCTATCAAAAGGAACGTTCAAGTCTGTGAGTTGAATGCACTCATCACACAGAAGTTTCAGAGAATGCTTCTGTCTAGTTTTTACGTGGAGACATTACATTTCCCAGCATAGGCCTCACAACGCTCCAAATATACACTAGCAGATTCCACAAAAAGAGTGTTCCAAAACTGCTCTTTCAAAAGAAACGTTCAAGTCTGTGAGTTGAATGCACTCGTCACAAACAAGTTTCTGGGAATGCTTCTGTCTAGTCTGTATCTGAGGATGTTCCCTTTCCCAGAATTGGCCTCCAACAGCTCCAAATATGCACTTGCAGATTCTACAAAAAGAGAGTTTGAAAACTCTCCTATCAAAAAGAAGGTTCAACTCTGCGAGTAGAATGCACTCATCACAAACAAGTTTCTGAGAATGCTTCTGTCTAGTTTTTAGGTGAAGATATTTCATTTCCCAGCATAGGCCTCAAAGCGCTCCAAATATCTACTTGCAGATTCTACAAAAAGAGTGTTTCAAAACTGCTCTTTCAAAAGGAAGGTTCAAGTCTGTGAGTTGAATGCCCTCATCACAAAGGAGTTTCTGAGAATGCTTCTGTCTAATTTTTATTTGAAGATATTTCCTTTTCCAGCATAGGCCTTAAAGCGCTCGAAATAAACACTTGCAGATTCTGCAGAAGGAGTGTTTCAAAACTGCTCTATTAAGAGGAACGTTCAAATCTGTGAGTTGAATGCACTCATCACACAGAAGTTTCTGAGAATGCTTTTGTCTAGTTTTTAAGTGGAGACATTACATTTCCCAGCATAGGCCTCACAACGCTCCAAATATACACTAGCAGATTCCACAAAAAGAGTGTTGCAAATCTGCTCTTTCAAAAGAAACGTTCAAGTCTGTGAGTTGAATGCACTCGTCACAAACAAGTTTCTGGGAATGCTTCCGTCTAGTCTCTATCTGAGGATGTTCCCTTTCCCAGCATTGGCCTCCTACAGCTCCAAATATGCACTTGCAGATTCTACAAAAAGAGAGTTTGAAAACTCTCCTATCAAAAAGAAGGTTCAACTCTGCGAGTAGAATGCACTCATCGCAAAGAAGTTTCTGAGAATGCTTCTGTGTAGTTGTTATTTGAAGATATTTCATTTCCCAGCATAGGCCTCAAAGCGCTGGAAATAAACACTTGCAGATTCTGCAGAAGGAGTGTTTCAAAACTGTTCTATCAAAACGAACGTTCAAGTCTCTGAGTTGAATGCACTCATCATACAGAAGTTTCTGAGAATGCCTCTGTCTAGTTTTTAGTTGAAGATATTTCATTTCCCAGCATAGGCCTCAAAGCGCTCCAAATATCTACTTGCAGATTCTACAAAAAGAGTGTTTCAAAACTGCTCTTTCAAAAGGAAGGTTCAAGTCTGTGAGTTGAATGCCCTCATCACAAAGAAGTTTCTGAGAATGCTTCTGTCTAATTTTTATTTGAAGATATTTCCTTTTCCAGCATAGGCCTCAAAGCGCTCGAAATAAACACTTGCAGATTCTGCAGAAGGAGTGTTTCAAAACTGCTCTATCAAAAGGAACGTTCAAGTCTCTGAGTTCAATGCACTCATCACACAGAAGTTTCAGAGAATGCTTCTGTCTAGTTTTTACGTGGAGACATTACATTTCCCAGCATAGGCCTCACAACGCTCCAAATATACACTAGCAGATTCCACAAAAAGAGTGTTCCAAAACTGCTCTTTCAAAAGAAACGTTCAAGTCTGTGAGTTGAATGCACTCGTCACAAACAAGTTTCTGGGAATGCTTCTGTCTAGTCTCTATCTGAGGATGTTCCCTTTCCCAGAATTGGCCTCCAACAGCTCCAAATATGCACTTGCAGATTCTACAAAAAGAGAGTTTGAAAACTCTCCTATCAAAAAGAAGGTTCAACTCTGCGAGTAGAATGCACTCATCGCAAAGAAGTTTCTGAGAATGCTTCTGTCTAATTTTTAGGTGTAGATATTTCATTTCCCAGCATAGGCCTCAAAGCGCTCCAAATATCTACTTGCAGATTCTACAAAAAGAGTGTTTCAAAACTGCTCTTTCGAAAGGAAGGTTCAAGTCTGTGAGTTGAATGCACTCATCACAAAGAAGTTTCTGAGAATGCTTCTGTGTAGTTGTTATTTGAAGACATTTCCTTTTCCAGCATAGGCCTCAAAGCGCTCGAAGTAAACACTTGCAGATTCTGCAGAAGGAGTGTTTCGGAACTGTTCTATCAAAAGGAACGTTGAAATCTGTGAATTGAATGCACTCATCACAAAGAAGTTTCTGAGAATACTTCTGTCTAGTTTTTAAGTGGAGTCATTACATTTCCCAGCCTAGGCCTCACAGCGCTCTAAATATACACTAGCAGATTCTACAAAAAGAGTGTTCCAAAACTGCTCTTTCAAAAGAAACGTTCAAGTCTGTGGGTTGAATGCACTCGTCACAAACAAGTTTCTGGGAATGCTTCTGTCTAGTCTCTATCTGAGGATGTTCCCGTTTCCAGCATTGGCATCCAACAGCTCCAAATATGCCCTTGCAGATTCTACAAAAAGAGAGTTTGAAAACTCTTCTGCCAAAAAGAAGGTTCAAATCTACGAGTAGAATGCACTCATCACAAAGAAGTTTCTGAGAATGGTTCTGTCTAGTTTTTATTTGAAGATATTTCCTTTTCCAGCATAGGCCTCAGAGCGCTCCAAATAAACACTTGCAGATTTTACAAAAGGAGTGTTTCCAAACTGCTCTATCAAAAGGAATGTTCAAGTCTGTGAGGTGAATGCACTCATCACACAGATGTTTCTGAGAATGCTTCTGTCTAGTTTTTAGGTGAAGATATTTCATTTAACAGCATTTGCCTCACAGCGCTCCAAATATCCACTTGCAGATTGTACAAAAAGAGTGTTTCAAAACTGCTCTTTCAAAAAGAAGGTTCAAGTCTGTGAGTTGAATGCACTCATCACAAAGAAGTTTCTGAGAATGCTTCTGTGTAGTTGTTATTTGAAGACATTTCCTTTTCCCGCATAGGCCTCAAAGCGCTCGAAATAAACACTTGCAGATTCTGCAGAAGGAGTGTTTCAAAACTGTTCTATCAAAAGGAACGTTCAACTCTGTGAGTTGAATGCACTCATCATAGAGAAGTTTCTGAGAATGCTTCTGTCTAGTTTTTAGGTGAAGATATTTCATTTCCCAGCATAGGCCTCAAAGCGCTCCAAATATCTACTTGCAGATACTACAAAAAGAGTGTTTCAAAACTGCTCTTTCAAAAGGAAGGTTCAAGTCTGTGAGTTGAATGCCCTCATCACAAAGAAGTTTCTGAGAATGCTTCTGTCTAATTTTTATTTGAAGATATTTCCTTTTCCAGCATAGGCCTCAAAGCGCTCGAAATAAACACTTGCAGATTCTGCAGAAGGAGTGTTTCAAAACTGCTCTATCAAAAGGAACGTTCAAGTCCGTGAGTTGAATGCACTCATCACACAGAAGTTTCTGAGAATGCTTCTGTCTAGTTTTTAAGTGGAGACATTACATTTCCCAGCATAGGCCTCACAAAGCTCCAAATATACACTAGCAGATTCCACAAAAAGAGTGTTCCAAAACTGCTCTCTCAAAAGAAACGTTCAAGTCTGTGAGTTGAATGCACTCGTCACAAACAAGTTTCTGGGAATGCTTCTGTCTAGTCTCTATCTGAGGATGGTCCCTTTCCCAGGATTGGCCTCCAACAGCTCCAAATATGCACTTGCAGATTCTACAAAAAGAGAGTTTGAAAACTCTCCTATCAAAAAGAAGGTTCAACTCTGCGAGTAGAATGCACTCATCGCAAAGAAGTTTCTGAGAATGCTTCTGTCTAGTTTTTAGGTGAAGATATTTCATTTCCCAGCATAGGCCTCAAAGCGCTCCAAATATCTACTTGCAGATTCTACAAAAAGAGTGTTTCAAAACTGCTCTTTCAAAAGGAAGGTTCAAGCCTGTGAGTTGAATGCACTCATCACAAAGAAGTTTCTGAGAATGCTTCTGTGTAGTTGTTATTTGAAGACATTTCCTTTTCCAGCATAGGCCTCAAAGCGCTCGAAGTAAACACTTGCAGATTCTGCAGAAGGGTTGTTTCGAAACTGTTCTATCAAAAGGAATGTTGAAATCTGTGAATTGAATGCACTCATCACAAAGAAGTTTCTGAGAATACTTCTGTCTAGTTTTTAAGTGGAGTCATTACATTTCCCAGCATAGGCCTCACAGCGCTCTAAATATACACTAGCAGATTCTACAAAAAGAGTGTTCCAAAACTGCTCTTTCCAAAGAAACGTTCAAGTCTGTGAGTTGAATGCACTCGTCACAAACAAGTTTCTGGGAATGCTTCTGTCTAGTCTCTATCTGAGGATGTTCCCGTTTCCAGCATTGGCATCCAACAGCTCCAAATATGCACTTGCAGATTCTACAAAAAGAGAGTTTGAAAACTCTTCTGCCAAAAAGAAGGTTCAACTCTGCGAGTAGAATGCACTCATCACAAAGAAGTTTGTGAGAATGGTTCTGTCTAGTTTTTATTTGAAGATATTTCCTTTTCCAGCATAGGCCTCAGAGCGCTCCAAATAAACACTTGCAGATTTTACAAAAGGAGTGTTTCCAAACTGCTCTGTCAAAAGTAATGTTCAAGTCCGTGAGGTGAATGCACTCATCACACAGAAGTTTCTGAGAATGCTTCTGTCTAGTTTTTAGGTGAAGATTTTCCATTTTCCAGCCTAGGCCTCACAGAGCTCCAAATATCCTCTTGCAGATTTTACAAAAAGAGTGTTTCAAAACTGCTCTTTCAAAAGGAAGGTTCAAGTCTGTGAGTTGAATGCACTCATCACAAATAAGATTCTGAGAATGCTTCTGTGTAGTTGTTATTTGAAGACATTTCCTTTTCCAGCATAGGCCTCAAAGCGCTCGAAATCAACACTTGCAGATTCTGCAGAAAGAGTGTTTCAAAACTGTTCTATCAAAAGGAACGTTCAAGTCTGTGAGTTGAATGCACTCGTCACAAAGAAGTTTCGGAGAATGCTTCTGTGTAGTAGTTATTTGAAGATATTTCCTTTTCCTGCACAGGCCTAAGAGCGCTCCAAATAAACACTTGCAGATTTTAGAAAAGGAGTGTTTCCAAACAGCTCTATCAAAAATAATGTTCAAGTCTGTGAGTTGAATGCACTCATCACACAGAAATTTCTGAGAATGCTTCTCTCTAGTATTTAGGTGAAGATATTTCATTTCCCAGCATAGGCCTCAAAGCGCTCCAAATATCCACTTGCAGATCCTACAAAAAGAGTGTTTTAAAACTGCTCTTTCAAAAGGAAGGTTCAAGTCTGTGAGTAGAATGCACTCATCTCAAAGAAGTTTCTGAGAATGCTTCTGTCTAGTTTTTATTTGAAGACATTTCCTTTTCCAGCATAGGCCTCAAAGCGCTCGAAATAAACACTTGCAGATTCTGCAGAAAGAGTGTTTCAAAACTGTTCTATCAAAAGGAACGTTCAAGTCTGTGAGTTGAATGCACTTATCACACAGAAGTTTCTGAGAATGCTTCTGTCTAGTTTTTAAGTGGAGACATTACATTTCCCAGCATAGGCTTCACAGAGCTCCAAATATACGCTAGCAGATTCTACAAAAAGAGTGTTCCAAAACTGCTCTTTCAAAAGAAACGTTCAAGTCTTTGAGTTGAATGCACTCGTCACAAACAAGTTTCTAGGAATGCTTCTGTCTAGTCTCTGTCTGAGGATGTTCCCTTTCCCAGCATTGGCCTCCAACAGCTCCAAATATGCACTTGCAGATTCTACAAAAAGAGAGTTTGAAAACTCTTCTACCAAATAGAAGGTTCAACTCTGTGAGTAGAATGCACTCATCACAAAGAAGATTCTGAGAACGCTTCTGTCTAGTTTTTATTTGAAGGTATTTCCTTTTCCAGAATAGGCCTCACAGCGCTCCAAATAAACACACGCAGATTTTACAAAAGGAGTGTTTCCAAACTGCTCTATCAAAAGGAATGTTCAAGTATGTGAGTTGAATGCGCTCATCATAGAGAAGTTTCTGGGATTGCTTCTGTCTAGTTTTTATGTGAAGATATTTCATTTCCCAGCATAGGGCTGAAAGCGCTCCAAATATCCAGTTGCAGATTCTACAAAAAGAGTGTTTAAAAACTGCTCTTTAGAAAGGAAGGTTCAAGTCTGTGAGTTGAATGCACTCATCACAAAGAAGTTTCTGAGAATGCTTCTGTCTAGTTGTTATTTGAAGACATTTCCTTTTCCAGCTTAGGGCTCAAAGCGCTCGAAATAAACACTTGCAGATTCTACAGAAAGAGTGTTTCAAAACTCTTCTATCAAAAGGAACGTTCAAGTCTGTGAGTTGAATGCACTCATCACACAGAAGTTTCTGAGAATGCTTCTGTGTAGTTTTTAAGTGGAGACATTTCATTTCCCAGCATAGGCCTCGCAGCGCTCCAAATATACACTAGCAGATTCTACAAAAAGAGTGTTCCAAAACTGCTCTTTCAAAAGAAACGTTCAAGTCTGTGAGTTGAATGCACTCGTCACAAACCATTTTCTGGGAATGCTTCTGTCTAGTCTCTATCTGAGGATGTTCCCTTTTCCAGCATTGGCCTCCGTCAGCTCCAAATATGCACTTGCAGATTCTACAAAAAGAGAGTTTGAAAACTCTTCTATCAAAAAGAAGGTTCAACTCTGCGAGTAGAATGCACTCATCACAAAGAAGTTTCTGAGAATGCTTCTGTCTAGTTTTTATTTGAAGATATTTCCTTTTCCAGCATAGGCCTAAGAGCGCTCCAAATAAACACTTGCAGATTTTAGAAAAGGAGTGTTTCCATACTGCTCTATCAAAAGGAATGTTCAAGTCTGTGAGTTGAATGCACTCATCACACAGAAATTTCTGAGAATGCTTCTGTCTAGTTTTTAGGTGAAGATATTTCATTTCCCAGCATAGGCCTCAAAGCGCTCCAAATATCCACTTGCAGATTCGACAAAAAGAGTGTTTCAAAACTGCTCTTTCAAAAGGAAGGTTCAAGTCTGTTAGTTGAATGCACTCATCACAAAGAAGTTTCTGAGAATGCTTCTGTCTAGTTGTTTTTTGAAGACATTTCCTTTTCCAGCGTAGGCCTCAAATCGCTCGAAATGAACACTTGCAGATTCTGCAGAAAGAGTGTTTCAAAACTGTTCTATCAAAAGGAACGTTCAAGTCTGTGAGTTGAATGCACTCATCACACAGAAGTTTCTGAGAATGCTTCTGTCTAGTTTTTAAGTGGAGACATTTCGTTTCCCAGCATAGGCCTCACAGCGCTCCAAATATACACTTGCAGATTCTACAAAAAGTGTGTTCCAAAACTGCTCTTTCAAAAGAAACGTTCAAGTCTTTGAGTTGAATGCACTCGTCACAAACAAGTTTCTAGGAATGCTTCTGTCTAGTCTCTGTCTGAGGATGTTCCCTTTCCCAGCATTGGCCTCCAACAGCTCCAAATATGCACTTGCAGATTCTACAAAAAGAGAGTTTGAAAACTCTTCTACCAAATAGAAGGTTCAACTCTGTGAGTAGAATGCACTCATCACAAAGAAGATTCTGAGAATGCTTCTGTCTAGTTTTTATTTGAAGGTATTTCCTTTTCCAGAATAGGCCTCAGAGCGCTCCAAATAAACACACGCAGATTTTACAAAAGGAGTGTTTCCAAACTGCTCTATCAAAAGGAATGTTCAAGTATGTGAGTTAAATGCGCTCATCATAGAGAAGTTTCTGGGATTGCTTCTGTCTAGTTTTTATGTGAAGATATTTCATTTCCCAGCATAGGGCTGAAAGCGCTCCAAATATCCACTTGCAGATTCTACAAAAAGAGTGTTTAAAAACTGCTCTTTAGATAGGAAGGTTCAAGTCTGTGAGATGAATGCACTCATCACAAAGAAGTTTCTGAGAATGCTTCTGTCTAGTTGTTATTTGAAGACATTTCCTTTTCCAGCTTAGGGCTCAAAGCGCTCGAAATAAACACTTGCAGATTCTACAGAAAGAGTGTTTCAAAACTCTTCTATCAAAAGGAACGTTCAAGTCTGTGAGTTGAATGCACTCATCACACAGAAGTTTCTGAGAATGCTTCTGTGTAGTTTTTAAGTGGAGACATTTCATTTCCCAGCATAGGCCTCAAAGCGCTCCAAATATACACTAGCAGATTCTACAAAAAGAGTGTTCCAAAACTGCTCTTTCAAAAGAAACCTTCAAGTCTGTGAGTTGAATGCACTCGTCACAAAGAAGTTTCTGAGAATACTTCTGTCTAGTTTTTAGGTGAAGATATTTCATTTCCCAGCATAGGCCTCAAAGCGCTCCAAATATCCACTTGCAAATTCTACAAAAAGAGAATTTCAAAACCGCTCTTTGAAAAGGAAGGTTCAAGTCTGTGAGTTGAATACACTCATCACAAAGAAGTTTCTGAGAATGCTTCTGTTTAGTTGTTATTTGAAGACATTTCCTTTTCCAGCATAGGCCTCAGAGCGCTCGAAATAAACACTTGCAGATTCTGCAGAAAGAGTGTTTCAAAACTGTTCTATCAAAAGGAACGTTCAAGTCTGTGAGTTGAATGCACTCATCACACAGAAGTTTCTGAGAATGCTTCTGTCTAGTTTTTAGGTGAAGATATTTCATTTCCCAGCCTAGGCCTGAAATCGCTCCAAATACCTACTTGCAGATTCTACAAAAAGTGTGTTTCAAAACTGCTCTTTGGAAAGGAAGGTTCAAGTCTGTGAGTTGAATGCACTCATCACAAAGAAGTTTCTGAGAATGCTTCTGTGTAGTTGTTATTTGAAGACATTTCATTTCCCAGCATAGGCCTCAAAGCGCTCGAAATAAACACTTGCAGATTCTGCAGAAGGAGTGTTTCAAAACTGTTCTATCAAAAGGAACGTTCAAGTCTGTGAGTTGAATGCACTCATCACACAGAAGTTTCTGAGAATGCTTCTGTCTAGTTTTTAGGTGAAGATATTTCATTTCCCAGCATAGGCCTCAAAGCGCTCCAAATACCTACTTGCAGATTCTACAAAAAGTGTGTTTCAAAACTGCTCTTTCAAAAGGAAGGTTCAAGTCTGTGAGTTGAATGCACTCATCACAAAGAAGTTTCTGAGAATGCTTCTGTGTAGTTGTTATTTGAAGACATTTCATTTCCCAGCATAGGCCTCAAAGCGCTCGAAATAAACACTTGCAGATTCTGCAGAAGGAGTGTTTCAAAACTGTTCTATCAAAAGGAACGTTCAAGTCTGTGAGTTGAATGCACTCATCACACAGAAGTTTCTGAGAATGCTTCTGTCTAGTTTTTAGGTGAAGATATTTCATTTCCCAGCATAGGCCTCAAAGCGCTCCAAATACCTACTTGCAGATTCTACAAAAAGTGTGTTTCAAAACTGCTCTTTCAAAAGGAAGGTTCAAGTCTGTGAGTTGAATGCACTCATCACAAAGAAGTTTCTAAGAATGCTTCTGTGTAGTTGTTATTTGAAGACATTTCATTTCCCAGCATAGGCCTCAAAGCGCTCGAAATAAACACTTGCAGATTCTGCAGACGGAGTGTTTCAAAACTGTTCTATCAAAATGAACGTTCAAGACTGTGAGTTGAATGCACTCATCACACAGAAGTTTCTGAGAAAGCTTCTGTCTAGTTTTTAGGTGAAGATATTTAATTTCCCAGCATAGGCCTCAAAGTGCTCCAAATACCTACTTGCAGATTCTACAAAATGTGTGTTTCAAAACTGCTCTTTCAAAAGGAAGGTTCAAGTCTGTGAGTTGAATACCCTCATCACAAAGAAGTTTCTGAGAATGCTTCTGTGTAGTTGTTATTTGAAGACATTTCCTTTTCCAGCATAGGCCTCAAAGCGCTCGAAATGAACACTTGCAGATTCTGCAGAAAGAGTGTTTCAAAACTGTTCTATCAAAAGTAACGTTCAAGTCTGTGAGTTGAATGCACTCATCACAAAGAAGTATCTGAAAATGCGGGGGAGGAGCCAAGATGGCCGAATAGGAACAGCTCCGGTCTACAGCTCCCAGCGCGAGCGACGCAGAAGACGGGTGATTTCTGCATTTCCATCTGAGGTACCGTGTTCATCTCACTAGGGAGTGCCAGACAGTGGGCGCAGGTCAGTGGGTGAGCGCACCGTGCGCCAGCCGAAGCAGGGGTGAGGCATTGCCTCACTCGGGAAGCGCAAGGGGTCATGGAGTTCCCCTTCCAGAGGTGACAGACGGCATCTGGAAAATCGGGCCACTCCCACCCGAATACTGTGCTTTTCCGATGGGCTTAGGAAACGGTGCCCCAGGAGAGTATAGCCCGCACCTGGCTCAGAGGGTCCTACACCCACGGAGTCTCGCTGATTGCTAGCACAGCAGTCTGAGATCAAGCAGCAAGTCGGCAGCGAGGCTGGGGGAGGGGCGCCCGCCATTGCCCAGGCTCGCTTAGGTAAACAAAGCAGCCTGGAAGCTTGAACTGGGTGGAGCCCACCACAGCTCAAGGAGGCCTGCCTGCCTCTGTAGGCTCCACCTCTGGGGGCAGGGCACAGACAAACAAAAAGACAGCAGTAACCTCTGCAGACTTAAATGTCCCTGTCTGACAGCTGTGAGGAGAGCAGTGGTTCTCCCAGCACACAGCTGGAGATCTGAGAACGGGCTGACTGCCTCCTCAAGTGGGTCCCTGACCCCTGACCCCCGAGCAGCCTAACTGGGAGGCACCCCCCAGCAGGGGCAGACTGACACCTCACACGGCCCGCCAGGTACTCCAACAGACCTGCAGCTGAGGGTTCTGTTTGTTAGAAGGAAAACTAACAGAAAGGACATCCACACCAAAAACCCATCTGTACATCACCATCATCAAAGACCAAAAGTAGATAAAACCACAAAGATGGGGAAAAAACAGAGCAGAAAAACTGGAAACTCTAAAAACCAGAGTACCTCTCCTCCTCCAAAGGAACGCAGTTCCTCACCAGCAACGGAACAAAGCTGGACGGAGAATGACTTTGACGAGCTGAGAGAAGAAGGCTTCAGACGATCAAATTACTCCGAGCTACGGGAGGATATTCAATCCAAAGGCAAAGAAGTTGAAAACTTTGAAAAAAATTTAGAAGAATGTATAACTAGAATAACCAATATAGAGAAGTGCTTAAAGGAGCTGATGGAGCTGAACACCAAGGCTCGAGAACTACGTGAAGAATGCAGAAGCCTCAGGAGCCGATGTGATCAAATGGAAGAAAGGGTATCAGCCCTGGAAGATGAAATGAATGAAATGAAGCGAGAAGGGAAGTTTAGAGAAAAAAGAATAAAAAGAAACGAGCAAAGCCTCCAAGAAATGTGGGACTATGTGAAAAGACCAAATCTACGTCTGATTGGTGTACCTGAAAGTGATGGGGAGAATGGAAACAAGTTGGAAAACACTCTGCAGGATATTATCCAGGAGAACTTCCCCAATCTAGCAAGGCAGGCCAACATTCAGATTCAGGAAATACAGAGAACGCCACAAAGATACTCTTCGAGAAGAGCAACTCCAAGACACATAATTGTCAGATTCACCAAAGTTGAAATGAAGGAAAAAATGTTAAGGGCAGCCAGAGAGAAAGGACGGGTTACCATCAAAGGGAAGCCCATCAGACTAACAGCGGATCTCTCGGCAGAAACCCTACAAGCCAGAAGAGAGTGGGGGCCAATATTCAACATTCTTAAAGAAAAGAATTTTCAACCCAGAATTTCATATCCTGCCAAACTAAGCTTCATAAGTGAAGGAGAAATAAAATACTTTACAGACAAGCAAATGCTGAGAGATTTTGTCACCACCAGGCCTGCCCTAAAAGAGCTCTTGAAGGAAGCGCTAAACATGGAAAGGCACAACCGGTACCAGCCACTGCAAAATCATACCGAAATGTAAAGACCATTGAGACTAGGAAGAGACTGCATCAACTAACGAGCAAAACATCGAGCTAACATCATAATGACAGGATCAAATTCACACATAACAATATTAACTTTAAATGTAAATGGACTAAATGCTCCAATTAAAAGACACAGACTGGCAAATTGGATAAAGAGTCAAGACCCATCAGTGTGCTGTATTCAGGAAACCCATCTCACGTGCAGAGACACACATAGGCTCAAAATAAAAGGATGGCGGAAGATCTACCAAGCAAATGGAAAACAAAAAAAGGCAGGGGTTGCAATCCTAGTCTCTGATAAAACAGACTTTAAACCAACAAAGATCAAAAGAGACAAAGAAGGCCATTACATAATGGTAAAGGGATTAATTCAACAAGAAGAGCTAACTATCCTAAATATATATGCACCCAATACAGGAGCACCCAGATTCATAAAGCAAGTCCTGAGTGACCTACAAAGAGACTTAGACTCCCACACATTAATAATGGGAGATTTTAACACCCCACTGTCAACATTAGACAGATCAACGAGACAGAAAGTCAACAAGGATACCCAGGAATTGAACTCAGCTCTGCACCAAGCAGACCTAATAGACATCTACAGAACTCTCCACCCCAAATCAACAGAATATACATTTTTTTCAGCACCACACCACACCTATTCCAAAATTGACCATATCCTTGGAAGTAAAGCTCTCCTCAATAAATGTAAAAGAACAGAAATTGTAACAAACTGTCTCTCAGATCACAGTGCAATCAAGCTAGAACTCAGGATTAAGAATCTCACTCAAAACCGCTCAACTACGTGGAAACTGAACAACCTGCTCCTGAATGACTACTGGGTACATAACGAAATGAAGGCAGAAATAAAGATGTTCTTTGAAACCAACGAGAACCAAGACACAACATACCAGAATCTCTGGGATGCATTCAAAGCAGTGTGTAGAGGGAAATTTATAGCACTCAAATGCCCACAAGAGAAAGCAGGAAAGATCCAAAATTGACACCCTAACATCACAATTAAAAGAACTAGAAAAGCAAGAGCAAACACATTCAAAAGCTAGCAGAAGGCAAGAAATAACTAAAATCAGAGCAGAACTGAAGGAAATAGAGACACAAAAAACCCTTCAAAAAATAAATGAATCCAGGAGCTGGTTTTTTGAAAGGATCAACAAAATTGATAGACCGCTAGCAAGATTAATAAAGAAAAAAAGAGAGAAGAATCAAATAGATGCAATAAAAAATGATAAAGGGGATATCACCACTGATCCCACAGAAATACAAACTACCATCAGAGAATATTACAAACACCTCTATGCAAATAAACTAGAAAATCTAGAAGAAATGGATAAATTCCGCAACACATACACCCTCCCAAGACTAAACCAAGAAGAAGTTCAATCTCTGAATAGACCAATAACAGGAGCTGAAATTATGGCAATAATCAATAGCTTACCAACCAAAAAAAGTCCAGGACCAGATGGGTTCACAGCCAAATTCTACCAGAGGTACAAGGAGGAGCTGGTACCACTCCTTCTGAAACTATTCCAATCAATAGAAAAAGAGGGAATCCTCCCTAACTCATTTTATGAGGCCAGCATCATCCTGATACCAAAGCCTGGCAGAGACACAACAAAAAAAGAGAATTTTAGACCAATATCCTTGATGAACATTGATGCAAAAATCCTCAATAAAATACTGGCAAACAGAATCCAGCAGCACATCAAAAAGCTTATCCACCATGATCAAGTGGGCTTCATCCCTGGGATGCAAGGCTGGTTCAATAGACGCAAATCAATAAATGTAATCCAGCATATAAACAGAACCAAAGACAAAAACCACATGATTATCTCAATAGATGCAGAAAAGGCCTTTGACAAAATTCAACAACCCTTCATGCTAAAAACTCTCAATAAATTAGGAATTGATGGGACGTATCTCAAAATAATAAGAGCTATTTATGACAAACCCACAGCCAATATCATACTGAATGGGCAAAAACTGGAAGCATTCCCTTTGAAAACTGGCACAAGACAGGGATGCCCTCTCTCACCACTTCTATTCAACATAGTGTTGGAAGTTCTGGCCAGGGCAATTAGGCAGGAGAAGGAAATCAAGGGTATTCAATTAGGAAAAGAGGAAGTTAAATTGTCCCTGTTTGCAGATGACATGATAGTATATCTAGAAAACCCCATTGTCTCAGCCCAAAATCTCCTTAAGCTGATAAGCAACTTCAGCAAAGTCTCAGGATACAAAATCAATGTGCAAAAATCACAAGCATTCTTATACATCAATAACAGACAAACAGAGAGCCAAATCATGAGTGAACTCCCATTCACAATTGCTTCAAAGAGAATAAAATACCTAGGAATCCAACTTACAAGGGATGTGAAAGACCTCTTCAAGGAGAACTACAAACCACTGCTCAAGGAAATAAAAGAGGATACAAACAAATGGAAGAACATTCCATGCTCATGGGTAGGAAGAATCAATATCATGAAAATGGCCATCCTTCCCAAGGTAATTTACAGATTCAATGCCATCCCCATCAAACTACCAATGACTTTCTTCACAGAATTGGAAAAAACTACTTTAAAGTTCATATGGAACCAAAAAAGAGCCCGCATCGCCAAGTCAATCCTAAGCCAAAAGAACAAAGCTGGAGGCATCACACTACCTGACTTCAAACTATACTACAAGGCTACAGTAACCAAAACAGCATGGTACTGGTACCAAAACAGAGATATAGATCAATGGAACAGAACAGAGCCGTCAGAAATAATGCCACAGATCTACAAGTATCTGATCTTTGACAAACCTGACAAAAACAAGAAATGGGGAAAGGATTCCCTATTTAATAAATGGTGCTGGGAAAACTGGCTAGCCATATGTAGAAAGCTGAAACTGGATCCCTTCCTTACACCTTATACAAAAATCAATTCAAGATGGATTAAAGACTTAAATGTTAGACCTAAAACCATAAAAACCCTAGAAGAAAACCTAGGCAATACCATTCAGGACATAGGTATGGGCAAGGACTTCATGTCTAAAACACCAAAAGCAATGGCAACAAAAGCCAAAATTGACAAATGGGATCTAATTAAACTCAAGAGCTTCTGCACAGCAAAAGAAACTACCATCAGAGTGAACAGGCAACCTACAAAATGGGAGAAAATTTTTGCAACCTACTCATCTGACAAAGGGCTAATATCCAGAATCTACAATGAACTCCAACAAATTTACAAGAAAAAAACAAACAACCCCATCAAAAAGTGGGCAAAGGACATGAACAGACACTTCTCAAAAGAAGACATTGATGTAGCCAAAAAACACATGAAAAAATGCTCACCATCACTGGCTATCAGAGAAATGCAAATCAAAACCACAATGAGATACCATCTCACACCAGTTAGAATGGCAATCATTAAAAAGTCAGGAAACAACAGGTGCTGGAGAGGATGTGGAGAAATAGGAACACTTTTACACTGTTGGTGGGACTGTAAACTAGTTCAACCATTGTGGAAGTCAGTGTGGCGATTCCTCAGGGATCTAGAACTAGAAATTCCATTCGACCCAGCCATCCCATTACTGGGTATATACCCAAAGGACTATAAATCATGCTGCTATAAAGACACATGCACACGTATGTTTATTGCGGCATTATTCACAATAGCAAAGACTTGGAACCAACCCAAATGTCCAACAATGATAGACTGGATTAAGAAAATGTGGCACATATACACCATGGAATACTATGCAGCCATAAAAAATGATGAGTTCACGTCCTTTGTAGGGACATGGATGAAATTGGAAATCATCATTCTCAGTAAACTATCGCAAGAACAAAAAACCAAACACCGCATATTCTCACTCATAGGTGGGAATTGAACAATGAGAACACATGGACACAGGAAGGGGAACATCACACTCTGGGGACTGTTGTGGGGTGGGGGGAAGGGGGAGGGATAGCATTGGGAGATATACCTAATGCTAGATGACGAGTTGGTGGGTGCAGCGCACCAGCATGGCACATGTATACATATGTAACTTACCTGCACATTGTGCACATGTACCATAAAACCTAAAGTACAATAATAATAATAATAATAATAAAATAAAAAAAAAATAAAAAAAAATAAAAAAAAAGAAAATGAAAAAAAAAAATAAATAAAAAAAAATAAACTGGCAAAAAAAAAAAAAAAGGAATGTTCAAGTACGTGAGTTGAATACACTCATCACAGAGAAGTTTCTGGGAATGCTTCTGTCTAGTTTTTAGGTGAAGATATTTCATTTCCCAGCATAGGCCTGAAAGCGCTCCAAATACCTACTTGCAGATTCTACAAAAAGTGTGTTTCAAAACTGCTCTTTGAAAAGGAAGTTTCAGGTCTGTGAGTTGAATGCACTCATTGCAAAGAAGTTTCTGAGAATGCTTCTGTGTAGTTGTTATTTGAAGACATTTCCTTTTCCAGCATAGGCCTCAAAGCGCTCGAAATAAACACTTCCAGATTCTGCAGAAAGAGTGTTTCAAAACTGTTCTATCAAAAGGAACGTTCAAGTCTGTGAGTTGAATGCACTCATCACACAGAAGTTTCTGAGAATGCTTCTGTCTAGTTTTTATGTGAAGATATTTCATTTCCCAGCGTAGGCCTCAAAGCGCTCCAAATACCTACTTGCAGATTCTACAAAAAGAGTGTTTCAAAACTGCTCTTTGAAAAGGAAGGTTAAAGACTGTGAGTTGAATGCACTCATCACAAAGAAGTTTCTGAGAATGCTTCTGTGTAGCTGTTATTTGAAGACATTTCCTTTTCCAACATAGGCCTCAAAGCACTCAAAATAAACACTTGCAGATTCTGCAGAAGGAGTGTTTCAAAACTGTCCTATCAAAAGGAACGTTCAAGTCTGTGAGTTGAATCCACTCATGACACAGAAGTTTCTGAGAATACTTCTGTCTGGTTTTTAGTTGAAGATATTACATTTCCCAGCATAGGCCTGAAAGCGCTCCAAATACCTACTTGCAGATTCTACAAAAAGTGTGTTTCAAAACTGCTCTTTGGAAAGGAAGGTTCAAGTCTGTGAGTTGAATGCACTCATCACAAAGAAGTTTCTGAGAATGCTTCCGTGTAGTTGTTATTTGAAGACACTTCATTTCCCAGCATAGGCCTCAAAGCGCTCGAAATAAACACTTGCAGATTCTGCAGAAGGAGTGTTTCAAAACTGTTCTATCAAAAGGAACGTTCAAGTCTGTGAGTTCAATGCACTCATCACACAGAAGTTTCTGCGAAAGCTTCTGTCTAGTTTTTAGGTGAAGATATTTCATTTCCCAGCATAGGCCTCAAAGCACTCCAAATACCTACTTGCAGTTTCTACAAAAAGTGTGTTTCAAAACTGCTCTTTTAAAAGGAATGTTCAAGTCTGTGAGTTGAATACCCTCATCACAAAGAAGTTTCTGAGAATGCTTCTGTGTAGTTGTTATTTGAAGACATTTCCTCTTCCAGCATAGGCCTCAAAGCGCTCGAAATAAACACTTGCAGATTCTGCAGAAAGAGTGTTTCAAAACTGTTCTATCAAAAGGAACGTTCAAGTCTGTGAGTTGAATGCACTCATCACACAGAAGTTTCTCAGAATGCTTCTGTCTAGTTTTTAAGTGGAGACATTTCATTTCCCAGCATAGGCCTCACAGCGCTCCAAATATACACTAGCAGATTCTACAAAAAGAGTGTTCCAAAACTGCTCTTGCAACAGAAACGTTCAAGTCTGTGAGTTGAATGCACTCGTCACAAAGAAGTTTCTGAGAATGCTTCTGTCTAGTTTTTAGGTGAAGATATTTCATTTCCCAGCATAGGCCTCAAAGCGCTCCAAATATCCACTTGCAGATTCTACAAAAAGTATGTTTCAAAACTGCTCTTTCAAAAGGAAGGTTCAAGTCTGTGAGTTGAATGCACTCATCACAAAGAAGTTTCTGAGAATGCTTCTGTGTAGTTGTTATTTGAAGGCATTTCCTTTTCCAGCATAGGCCTCAAATCGCTCGAAATGAACACTTGCAATTTCTGCAGAAAGAGTGTTTCAAAACTGTTCTATCAAAAGGAACCTTCAAGTCTGTGAGTTGAATGCACTCATCACACAGAAGTTTCTGAGAATGCTTCTGTCTAGTTTTTAAGTGGAGACATTACATTTCCCAGCATAGGCTTCACAGCGCTACAAATATACACTAGCAGATTCTACAAAAAGAGTGTTCCAAAACTGCTCTTTCAAAAGAAACGTTCAAGTCTGTGAGTTGAATGCACTCGTCACAAACAAGTTTCTGGGAATGCTTCTGTCTAGTCTCTGTCTGAGGATTTTCCCTTTCCCAGCATTGGCCTCCAACAGCTCCAAATATGCACTTGCAGATTCTACCAAAAGAGAGTTTGAAAACTCTTCTACCAAAAAGAAGGTTCAACTCTGCGAGTAGAATGCACTCATCACAAAGAAGTTTCTGAGAATGCTTCTGTCTAGTTTTTATTTGAAGATATTTCCTTTTCCAGCTTAGGCCTCAGAGCGCTCCAAATAAACACTTGCAGATTTTACAAAAGGAGTGTTTCCAAACTGCTCTATCAAAAGGAATGTTCAAGTATGTGAGTTGAATGCACTCATCACAGAGAAGTTTCTGAGAATGCTTCTGTCTAGTTTTTAGGTGAAGATATTTCATTTCCCAGCATAGGCCTGAAAGCGCTCCAAATACCTACTTGCAGATTCTACAAAAAGTGTGTTTCAAAACTGTTCTATCAAAAGAAAGGTTCAAGTCTGTGAGTTGAATGCACTCATCACAAAGAAGTTTCTGAGAATGCTTCTGTGTAGTTGTTATTTGAAGACACTTCCTTTTCCAGCATTGGCCTCAAAGCGCTCGAAATAAACACTTGCAGATTCTGCAGAAAGAGTGTTTCAAAACTGTTCTATCAAAAGGAACGTTCAAGTCTGTGAGTTGAATGCACTCATCACACGGAAGTTTCTGAGAATGCTTCTGTCTAGTTTTTAGGTGAAGATATTTCATTTCCCAGCATAGACCTCAAAGCGCTGCAAGTATCCACTTGCAGATTCTACAAAAAGTGTGTTTCAAAACTGCTGTTTCAAAAGGAAGGTTCAAGTCTGTGAGTTGAATGCACTCATCACAAAGAAGTTTCTGAGAATACTTCTGTGTAGTTGTTATTTGAAGACATTTCCTTTTCCAACATAGGCCTCAAATCGCTCGAAATGAACACTTGCAGATACTGCTGAAGGAGTGTTTCAAAACTGTTCTATCAAAAGGAACGTTCAAGTCTGTGAGTTGAATGCACTCATCACAGAAGTTTCTGAGGATGCTTCTGTCTAGTTTTTAAGTGGAGACATTTCATTTCCCAGCATAGGCCTCACAGCGCTCCAAATATACACTAGCAGATTCTACAAAAAGAGTGTTCCAAAACTGCTCTTGCAAAAGAAACGTTCAAGTCTGTGAGTTGAATGCACTCGTCACAAAGAAGTTTCTGAGAATGCTTCTGTCTAGTTTTTAGGTGAAGATATTTCATTTCCCAGCATAGGCCTCAAAGCGCTCCAAATACCCACATGCAGATTCTACAAAAAGAGAGTTTCAAGACCGCTCTTTGGAAAGGAAGGTTCAAGTCTGTGAGTTGAATGCACTCATCACAAAGAAGTTTCTGAGAATGCTTCTGTGTTGTTGTTATTTGAAGACATTTCCTTTTACAGCATAGGCCTCAGAGCGCTCGAAATAAACACTTGCAGATTCTGCAGAAAGAGTGTTTCAAAACTGTTCTATCAAAAGGAACGTTCAAGTCTGTGAGTTGAATGCACTCATCACACAGAAGTTTCTGAGAATGTTTCTGTCTAGTTTTTAGGTGAAGATATTTCATTTCCCAGCATAGGCCTCAAAGCGCTCCAAATATCCACTTGCAGATTCTACAAAAAGTATGTTTCAAAACTGCTCTTTCAAAAGGAAGTTTCAAGTCTGTGAGTTGAATGCACTCATCACAAAGAAGTTTCTGAGAATGCTTCTGTGTAGTTGTTATTTGAAGGCATTTCCTTTTCCAGCATAGGCCTCAAATCGCTCGAAATGAACACTTGCAGATTCTGCAGAAAGAGTGTTTCAAAACTGTTCTATCAAAAGGAACGTTCAAGTCTGTGAGTTGAATCCACTCATGACACAGAAGTTTCTGAGAATACTTCTGTCTAGTTTTTAGGTGAAGATATTTCATTTCCAAGCATAGGCCTGAAAGCGCTCCAAATACCTACTTGCAGATTCTGCTGAAAGAGTGTTTCAAAACTGTTCTATCAAAAGGAACGTTCAAGTCTGTGAGTTGAATGCACTCATCACACAGAAGTTTCTGAGAATGCTTCTGTCTAGTTTTTAAGTGGAGACATTTCATTTCCCAGCATAGGCCTCACAGCGCTCCAATTATACACTAGCAGATTCTACAAAAAGAGTGTTCCAAAACTGCTCTTGCAAAAGAAACGTTCAAGTCTGTGAGTTGAATGCACTCGTCACAAAGAAGTTTCTGAGAATGCTTCTGTCTAGTTTTTAGGTGAAGATATTTCATTTCCCAGCATAGGCCTCAAAGCGCTCCAAATATCCACTTGCAGATTCTACAAAAGGAGAGTTTCAAAACCGCTCTTTGAAAAGGAATTTTCAAGTCTGTGAGTTGAATGCACTCGTCACAAAGAAGTTTCTGAGAATGCTTCTGTGTAGTTGTTATTTGAAGACATTTCCTTTTCCAGCATAGGCCTCAGAGCGCTCGAAATAAACACTTGCAGATTCTGCAGAAAGAACGTTTCAAAACTGTTCGATCAAAAGGAACGTTCAAGTCTGTGAGTTGAATGCACTCATCACACAGAAGTTTCTGAGAATGCTTCTGTCTAGTTTTTAGGTGAAGATATTTCATTTCCCAGCATAGGCCTCAAAGCGCTCCAAATATCCAATTGCAGATTCTATAAAAAGTATGTTTCAAAATTGCTCTTTCAAAAGGAATGTTCAAGTCTGTGAGTTGAATGCAATCATCACAAAGAAGTTTCTGAGAATGCTTCTGTGTAGTTGTTATTTGAAGGCATTTCCTTTTCCAGCATAGGCCTCAAATCGCTCGAAATGGACACTTGCAAATTCTGCAGAAAGAGTGTTTCAAAACTGTTCTATCAAAAGGAACGTTCAAGTCGGTGAGTTGAATGCACTCATCACACAGAAGTTTCTGAGAATGTTTCTGTCTAGTTTTTAGGTGAAGATATTTCATTTCCCAGCATAGGCCTCAAAGCGCTCCAAATATCCACTTGCAGATTCTACAAAAAGTATGTTTCAAAACTTCTCTTTCAAAAGGAAGTTTCAAGTCTGTGAGTTGAATGCACTCATCACAAAGAAGTTTCTGAGAATGCTTCTGTGTAGTTGTTATTTGAAGGCATTTCCTTTTCCAACATAGGCCTCAAATCGCTCGAAATGAACACTTGCAGATTCTGCAGAAAGAGTGTTTCAAAACTGTTCTATCAAAAGGAACGTTCAAGTCTGTGAGTTGAATGCACTCATCACACAGAAGTTTCTGAGAATGCTTCTGTCTAGTTTTTAAGTGGAGACATTACATTTCCCAGCATAGGCTTCACAGCGCTCCAAATATACGCTAGCAGATTCTACATAAAGAGTGTTCCAAAACTGCTCTTTCTAAAGAAACGTTCAAGTCTGTGAGTTGAATGCACTCATCACAAACAAGATTCTGGGAATGCTTCTGTCTAGTCTCTGTCTGAGGATGTTCCCTTTCCCAGCATTGGCCTCCAACAGCTCCAAATATGCACTTGCAGATTCTACAAAAAGAGAGTTTGAAAACTCTTCTACCAAAAAGAAGGTTCAACTCTGCGAGTAGAATGCACTCATCCCAAAGAAGTTTCTGAGAATGCTTCTGTCTAGTTTTTATTTGAAGATATTTCCTTTTCCAGCATAGGCCTCAGAGCGCTCCAAATAAACACTTGCAGATTTTACAAAAGGAGTGTTTCCAAACTGCTCTATCAAAAGGAATGTTCAAGTACGTGAGTTGAATGCACTCATCACAGAGAAGTTTCTGGGAATGCTTCTGTCTAGTTTTTAGGTGAAGATATTTCATTTCCCAGCATAGGCCTCAAAGCGCTCCAAATACCTACTTGCAGATTCTACAAAAAGTGTGTTTCAAAACTGCTCTTTGAAAAGGAAGTTTCAGGTCTGTGAGTTGAATGCACTCATCGCAAAGAAGTTTCTGAGAATGCTTCTGTGTAGTTGTTATTTGAAGACATTTCCTTTTCCAGCATAGGCCTCAAAGCGCTCGAAATAAACACTTCCAGATTCGGCAGAAAGAGTGTTTCAAAACTGTTCTATCAAAAGGAACGTTCAAGTCTGTGAGTTGACTGCACTCATCACACAGAAGTTTCTGAGAATGCTTCTGTCTAGTTTTTATGTGAAGATATTTCATTTCCCAGCGTAGGCCTCAAAGCGCTCCAAATACCTACTTGCAGATTCTACAAAAAGAGTGTTTCAAAACTGCTCTTTGAAAAGGAAGGTTGAAGACTGTGAGTTGAATGCACTCATCACAAAGAAGTTTCTGAGAATGCTTCTGTGTAGCTGTTATTTGAAGACATTTCCTTTTCCAACATAGGCCTCAAAGCGCTCAAAATAAACACTTGCAGATTCTGCAGAAGGAGTGTTTCAAAACTGTCCTATCAAAAGGAACGTTCAAGTCTGTGAGTTGAATCCACTCATGACACAGAAGTTTCTGAGAATACTTCTGTCTAGTTTTTAGGTGAAGATATTTCATTTCCCAGCATAGGCCTGAAAGCGCTCCAAATACCTACTTGCAGATTCTACAAAAAGTGTGTTTCAAAACTGCTCTTTGGAAAGGAAGGTTCAAGTCTGTGAGTTGAATGCACTCATCACAAAGAAGTTTCTGAGAATGCTTCTGTGTAGTTGTTATTTGAAGACACTTCATTTCCCAGCATAGGCCTCAAAGCGCTCAAAATAAACACTTGCAGATTGTGCAGAAGGAGTGTTTCAAAACTGTTCTATCAAAAGGAACGTTCAAGTCTGTGAGTTGAATGCACTCATCACACAGAAGTTTCTGCGAAAGCTTCTGTCTAGTTTTTAGGTGAAGATATTTCATTTCCCAGCATAGGCCTCAAAGCACTCCAAATACCTACTTGCAGATTCTACAAAAAGTGTGTTTCAAAACTGCTCTTTTAAAAGGAATGTTCAAGTCTGTGAGTTGAATACCCTCATCAAAAAGAAGTTTCTGAGAATGCTTCTGTGTAGTTGTTATTTGAAGACATTCCCTCTTCCAGCATAGGCCTCAAAGCGCTCGAAATAAACACTTGCAGATTCTGCAGAAAGAGTGTTTCAAAACTGTTCTATCAAAAGGAACGTTCAAGTCTGTGAGTTGAATGCACTCATCACACAGAAGTTTCTGAGAATGCTTCTGTCTAGTTTTTAGGTGAAGCTATTTCATTTCCCAGCATAGTCCTCAAAGCGCTCCAAATATCCACTTGCAGATTCTACAAAAAGTGTGTTTCAAAACTGCTCTTTCAAAAGGAAGGTTCAAGTCTGTGAGTTGAATGCACTCATCACAAAGAAGTTTCTGAGAATACTTCTGTGTAGTTGTTATTTGAAGACATTTCCTTTTCCAACATAGGCCTCAAATCGCTCGAAATGAACACTTGCAGATTCTGCTGAAAGAGTGTTTCAAAACTGTTCTATCAAAAGGAACGTTCAAGTCTGTGAGTTGAATGCACTCATCACACAGAAGTTTCTGAGAATGCTTCTGTCTAGTTTTTAAGTGGAGACATTTCATTTCCCAGCATAGGCCTCACAGCGCTCCAAGTATACACTAGCAGATTCTACAAAAAGAGTGTTCCAAAACTGCTCTTGCAAAAGAAACGTTCAAGTCTGTGAGTTGAATGCACTCGTCACAAAGAAGTTTCTGAGAATGCTTCTGTCTAGTTTTTAGGTGAAGATATTTCATTTCCCAGCATAGGCCTCAAAGCGCTCCAAATATCCACTTGCAGATTCTACAAAAGGAGAGTGTCAAAACCGCTCTTTGAAAAGGAATTTTCAAGTCTGTGAGTTGAATGCACTCGTCACAAAGAAGTTTCTGAGAATGCTTCTGTGTAGTTGTTATTTGAAGACATTTCCTTTTCCAGCATAGGCCTCAGAGCGCTCGAAATAAACACTTGCAGATTCTGCAGAAAGAGTGTTTCAAAACTGTTCTATCAAAAGGAACGTTCAAGTCTGTGAGTTGAATGCACTCCTCACACAGAAGTTTCTGAGAATGTTTCTGTCTAGTTTTTAGGTGAAGATATTTCATTTCCCAGCATAGGCCTCAAAGCGCTCCAAATATCCACTTGCAGATTCTACAAAAAGTATGTTTCAAAACTGCTCTTTCAAAAGGAAGGTTCAAGTCTGTGAGTTGAATGCACTCATCACAAAGAAGTTTCTGATAATGCTTCTGTGTAGTTGTTATTTGAAGTCATTTCCTTCTCCAGCATAGGCCTCAAATCGCTAGAAATGAACACTTGCAGATTCTGCAGAAAGAGTGTTTCAAAACTGTTCTATCAAAAGGAACGTTCAAGTCTGTGAGTTGAATGCACTCATCACACAGAAGTTTCTGAGAATGCTTCTGTCTAGTTTTTAAGTGGAGACATTACATTTCCCAGCATAGGCTTCACAGCGCTCCAAATATACGCTAGCAGATTCTACAAAAAGAGTGTTCCAAAACTGCTCTTTCAAAAGAAACGTTCAAGTCTGTGAGTTGAATGCACTCGTCACAAACAAGTTTCTGGGAATGCTTCTGTCTAGTCTCTGTCTGAGGATGTTCCCTTTCCCAGCTTTGGCCTCCAACAGCTCCAAATATGCACTTGCAGATTCTACAAAAAGAGAGTTTGAAAACTCTTCTACCAAAAAGAAGGTTCAACTCTGCGAGTAGAATGCACTCATCACAAAGACGTTTCTTAGAATGCTTCTGTCTAGTTTTTATTTGAAGATATTTCCTTTTCCAGCTTAGGCCTCAGAGCGCTCCAAATAAACACTTGCAGATTTTACAAAAGGAGTGTTTCCAAACTGCTCTATCAAAAGGAATGTTCAAGTATGTGAGTTGAATGCACTCATCACACAGAAGTTTCTGGGAATGCTTCTGTCTAGTTTTTAGGTGAAGATATTTCATTTCCCAGCATAGGCCTCAAAACGCTACAAATATCCACTTGCAGATTCTTCAAAAAGTGTGTTTCAAAACTGCTCTTTCAAAAGGAAGGTTCAAGTCTGTGAGTTGAATGCACTCATCACAGAGAAGTTTCTGAGAATGCTTCTGTGTAGTTGTTATTTGAAGACATTTCCTTTTCCAGCATAGGCCTCAAAGCGCTCGAAATAAACACTTGCAGATTCTGCAGAAGGAGTGTTTCAAAACTGTTCTATCAAAAGGAACGTTCAAGTCTGTGAGTTGAATGCACTCATCACACAAAAGTTTCTGAGAATGCTTCTGTCTAGTTTTTAAGTGGATACATTTCATTTCCCAGAATAGGCCTCACAGCGCTCCAAATATACACTAGCAGATTCTACAAAAAGAGTGTTCGAAAACTGCTCTTTCAAAAGAAACGTTCAAGTCTGTGAGTTGAATGCACTCATCACAAACCAGTTTCTGGGAATGCTTCTGCCTGGTCTCTATCTGAGGATGTTCCCTTTTCCAGCATTGGCCTCCAACAGCTCCAAATATGCACTTGCAGATTCTACAAAAAGAGAGTTTGAAAACTCTTCTATCAAAAAGAAGGTTCAACTCTCCGAGTAGAATGCACTCATCACAAAGAAGTTTCTGAGAATGCTTCTGTCTAGTTTTTATTTGAAGATATTTCCTTTTCCAGCATAGGCCTCAGAGCGCTCCAAATCAACACTTGCAGATTTTACAAAAGGAGTGTTTCCAAACTCCTCTATCAAAAGGAATGTTCAAGTCAGTGAGTTTAATGCACTCATCACACAGAAGTTTCTGAGAATGCTTCTGTCTAGTTTTTAGGTGAAGATTTTTCAATTCCCAGCATAGGCCTGAAAGCGCTCCAAATATCCACTTGCATATTCTAAAAAAAGAGTGTTTCAAAACTGCTCTTTCAAAGGGAAGGTTCAAGTCTGTGAGTTGAATGCACTCATCACAAAGAAGTTTCTGAGAATGCTTCTGTGTAGTTGTTATTTGAAGACATTTCCTTTTCCAGCATAGGCCTCAAAGCGCTCGAAATAAACACTTGCAGATTCTGTAGGCAGAGTGTTTCAAAACTGTTCTATCAAAAGGAACGTTCAAGTCTGTGAGTTGAATGCACTCATCACACAGAAGTTTCTGAGAATGCTTCTGTCTAGTTTTTAAGTGGAGACATTTCATTTCCCAGCATAGGCCTCACAGCGCTCCAAATATACACTAGCAGATTCTACAAAAAGAGAGTTCCAAAACTGCTCTTTCAAAAGAAACGTTCAAGTCTGTGAGTTGAATGCACTCGTCACAAACAAGTTTCTGGGAATGCTTGTCTCTAGTCTCTATCTGAGGATATTCCCTTTTCCAGCATTGGTCTCCAACAGCTCCAAATATGCACTTGCAGATTCTACAAAAAGAGAGTTTCAAAACTCTTCCACCAAAAAGAAGGTTCAACTCCGCGAGTAGAATGCACTCATCACAATGAAGTTTCTGAGAATGCTTCTGTCTAGTTTTTATTTGAAGATATTTCCTTTTCCAGCATAGGCCTCAGAGCGCTCCAAATAAACACTTGCAGATTTTACAAAAGGAGTTTTTCCAAACTGCTCTATCAAAAGGAATGTTCAAGTCTGTGAGTTAAATGCACTCATCACACAGCAGTTTCTGAGAATGATTCTGTCTAGATTTAGGTGAAGATATATCATTTCCCAGCATAGGCCTCAAAGCGCTCCAAATATCCACTTGCAGATTCTACAAAAAGAGTGTTTTAAAACTGCTCTTTCAAGAGGAAGGTTCAAGACTGCGAGTTGAATGCACTCATCACAAGGAAGTTTCTGAGAATGCTTCTGTGTAGTTGTTATTTGAAGACATTTCCTTTTCCAGCATAGGCCTCAAAACGCTCGAAATAAACACTTGCAGATTCTGCAGAAGGAGTGTTTCAAAACTGTTCTATCAAAAGGAACGTTCAAGTCTGTGAGTTGAATGCACTCATCACACAGAAGTTTCTGAGAATGCTTCTGTCTAGTTTTTAGGTGAAGATATTTCATTTCCTAGCATAGGCCTCAAAGCGCTCCAAATATCGACTTGCAGATTCTACAAAAAGTGTGTTTCAAAACTGCTCTTTCAAAAGGAAGGTTCAACTCTGCGAGTAGAATGCACTCATCACAAAGAAGTTTCTGAGAATGCTTCTGTCTAGTTTTTATTTGAAGATATTCCCTTTTCCAGCCTAGGCCTCAGAGCGCTCCAAATAAACACTTGCAGATTTTGCAAAAGGCGTGTTTCCAAACTGCTCTATCAAAAGGAATGTTCAAGTCTGTGAGTTGAATGCACTCATCACACAGAAGTTTCTGAGAATGCTTCTGTCTAGTTTTTAGGTGAAGATATTTCATTTCCCAGCATAGGCCTGAAAGCGCTCCAAATATCCACTTGCAGATTCTACAAAAAGAGTGTTTCAAAACTGCTCTTTCAAAATGAAGGTTCAAGTCTGTGAGTTGAATGCACTCATCACAAAGAAGTTTCTGAGAATGCTTCTGTCTAGTTGTTATTTGAAGACATTTCGTTTTCCAGCATAGGCCTCAAAGCGCTCGAAATAAACACTTGCAGATTCTGCAGAAAGAGTGTTTCAAAACTCTTCTATCAAAAGGAACGTTCAAGTCTGTGAGTTGAATGCACTCGTCACAAAGAAGTTTCTGAGAATGCTTCTGTGTAGTTGTTATTTGAAGATATTTCCTTTTCCAGCATAGGCCTCAGAGCGCTCCAAATAAACACTTGCAGATTTTACAAAAGGAGTGTTTCCAAACTGCTCTATCAAAAGGAATGTTCAAGTCTGTGAGTTGAATGCACTCATCACACAGAAGTTTCTGAGAATACTTCTGTCTAGTTTTTAGGTGAAGATATTTCATTTCCCAGCATAGGCCTGAAAGCGCTCCAAATATCCACTTGCAGATTCTACAAAAAGAGTGTTTAAAAACTGCTCTTTCCAAAGGAAGGTTCAAGTCTGTGAGTTGAATGCACTCATCACAAAGAAGTTTCTGAGAATGCTTCTGTCTAGTTGTTATTTGAAGACATCTCCTTTTCCAGCTTAGGGCTCAAAGCGCTCGAAATAAACACTTGCAGATTCTGTAGAAAGAGTGTTTCAAAACTGTTCTATCAAAAGGAAAGTTCAAGTCTGTCAGTTGAATGCACTCATCACACAGAAGTTTCTGAGAATGCTTCTGTCTAGTTTTTAGGTGAAGATATTTCATTTCCCAGCATAGGCCTCAAATCACTCCAAATATCCACTTGCAGATTGTACAAAAAGAGTGTTTCAAAACTGCTCTTTGAAAAGGAAGGTTGAAGACTGTGAGTTGAATGCACTCATCACAAAGAAGTTTCTGAGAATGCTTCTGTGTAGCTGTTATTTTAAGACATTTCCTTTTCCAGCATAGGCCTCAAAGCGCTCGAAATAAACACTTGCAGATTCTGCAGAAGGAGTGTTTCAAAACTGTTCTATCAAAAGGAACGTTGAAATCTGTGAATTGAATGCAGTCATCACAAAGAAGTTTCTGAGAATACTTCTGTCTAGTTTTTAAGTGGAGTCATTACATTTCCCAGCATAGGCCTCACAGCGCTCTAAATATACACTAGCAGATTCTACAAAAAGAGTGTTCCAAAACTGCTCTTTCAAAAGAAACGTTCAAGTCTGTGAGTTGAATGCACTCGTCACAAACAAGTTTCTGGGAATGCTTCTGTCTAGTCTCTATCTGAGGATGTTCCCGTTTCCAGCATTGGCATTCAACAGCTCCAAATATGCACTTGCAGATTCTACAAAAAGAGAGTTTGAAAACTCTTCTGCCAAAAAGAAGGTTCAACTCTGCGAGTAGAATGCACTCATCACAAAGAAGTTTCTGAGAATGGTTCTGTCTAGTTTTTGTTTGAAGATATTTCCTTTTCCAGCATAGGACTCAGAGCGCTCCAAATAAACACTTGCAGATTTTACAAAAGGAGTGTTTCCAAACTGCTCTATCAAAAGTAATGTTCAAGTCTGTGAGGTGAATGCACTCATCACACAGATGTTTCTGAGAATGCTTCTGTGTAGTTTTTAGGTGAAGATAATTCATTTAACAGCATTTGCCTCACATTGCTCCAAATATCCACTTGCAGATTGTACAAAAAGAGTGTTTAAAAACTGCTCTTTCAAAAAGAAGGTTCAAGTCTGTGAGTTGAATGCACTCATCACAAAGAAGTTTCTGAGAATGCTTCTGTGTAGTTGTTATTTGAAGACATTTCCTTTTCCCGCATAGGCCTCAAAGCGCTCGAAATAAACACTTGCAGATTCTGCAGAAGGAGTGTTTCAAAACTGCTCTATCAAAAGGAACGTTCAAGTCTGTGAGTTGAATGCACTCATCACACAGAAGTTTCAGAGAATGCTTCTGTCTAGTTTTTAAGTGGAGACATTACATTTCCCAGCATAGGCCTCACAACGCTCCAAATATACACTAGCAGATTCCACAAAAAGAGTGTTCCAAAACTGCTCTTTCAAAAGAAACGTTCAAGTCTGTGAGTTGAATGCACTCGTCACAAACAAGTTTCTGGGAATGCTTCTGTCTAGTCTCTATCCGAGGATGTTCCCTTTCCCAGCATTGGCCTCCAACAGCTCCAAATATGCACTTGCAGATTCTACAAAAAGAGAGTTTGAACACTCTCCTATCAAAAAGAATGTTCAACTCTGCGAGTAGAATGCACTCATCACACAGAAGTTTCTGAGAATGCTTCTGTCTAGTTTTTAAGTGGAGACATTACATTTCCCAGCATAGGCCTCACAACGCTCCAAATATACACTAGCAGATTCCACAAAAAGAGTGTTGCAAATCTGCTCTTTCAAAAGAAACGTTCAAGTCTGTGAGTTGAATGCACTCGTCACAAACAAGTTTCTGGGAATGCTTCTGTCTAGTCTCTATCTGAGGATGTTCCCTTTCCCAGCATTGGCCTCCTACAGCTCCAAATATGCACTTGCAGATTCTACAAAAAGAGAGTTTGAAAACTCTCCTATCAAAAAGAAGGTTCAACTCTGCGAGTAGAATGCACTCATCGCAAAAAAGTTTCTGAGAATGCTTCTGTGTAGTTGTTACTTGAAGATATTTCATTTCCCAGCATAGGCCTCAAAGCGCTGGAAATAAACACTTGCAGATTCTGCAGAAGGAGTGTTTCAAAACTGTTCTATCAAAAGGAACGTTCAAGTCTGTGAGTTGAATGCACTCATCATACAGAAGTTTCTGAGAATGCCTCTGTCTAGTTTTTAGTTGAAGATATTTCATTTCCCAGCATAAGCCTCAAAGCGCTCCAAATATCTACTTGCAGATTCTACAAAAAGAGTGTTTCAAAACTGCTCTTTCAAAAGGAAGGTTCAAGTCTGTGAGTTGAATGCCCTCATCACAAAGAAGTTTCTGAGAATGCTTCTGTCTAATTTTTATTTGAAGATATTTCCTTTTCCAGCATAGGCCTCAAAGCGCTCGAAATAAACACTTGCAGATTCTGCAGAAGGAGTGTTTCAAAACTGCTCTATCAAAAGGAACGTTCAAGTCTGTGAGTTGAATGCACTCATCACACAGAAGTTTCAGAGAATGCTTCTGTCTAGTTTTTACGTGGAGACATTACATTTCCCAGCATAGGCCTCACAACGCTCCAAATATACACTAGCAGATTCCACAAAAAGAGTGTTCCAAAACTGCTCTTTCAAAAGAAACGTTCAAGTCTGTGAGTTGAATGCACTCGTCACAAACAAGTTTCTGGGAATGCTTCTGTCTAGTCTGTATCTGAGGATGTTCCCTTTCCCAGAATTGGCCTCCAACAGCTCCAAATATGCACTTGCAGATTCTACAAAAAGAGAGTTTGAAAACTCTCCTATCAAAAAGAAGGTTCAACTCTGCGAGTAGAATGCACTCATCACAAACAAGTTTCTGAGAATGCTTCTGTCTAGTTTTTAGGTGAAGATATTTCATTTCCCAGCATAGGCCTCAAAGCGCTCCAAATATCTACTTGCAGATTCTACAAAAAGAGTGTTTCAAAACTGCTCTTTCAAAAGGAAGGTTCAAGTCTGTGAGTTGAATGCCCTCATCACAAAGGAGTTTCTGAGAATGCTTCTGTCTAATTTTTATTTGAAGATATTTCCTTTTCCAGCATAGGCCTTAAAGCGCTCGAAATAAACACTTGCAGATTCTGCAGAAGGAGTGTTTCAAAACTGCTCTATTAAGAGGAACGTTCAAATCTGTGAGTTGAATGCACTCATCACACAGAAGTTTCTGAGAATGCTTTTGTCTAGTTTTTAAGTGGAGACATTACATTTCCCAGCATAGGCCTCACAACGCTCCAAATATACACTAGCAGATTCCACAAAAAGAGTGTTGCAAATCTGCTCTTTCAAAAGAAACGTTCAAGTCTGTGAGTTGAATGCACTCGTCACAAACAAGTTTCTGGGAATGCTTCCGTCTAGTCTCTATCTGAGGATGTTCCCTTTCCCAGCATTGGCCTCCTACAGCTCCAAATATGCACTTGCAGATTCTACAAAAAGAGAGTTTGAAAACTCTCCTATCAAAAAGAAGGTTCAACTCTGCGAGTAGAATGCACTCATCGCAAAGAAGTTTCTGAGAATGCTTCTGTGTAGTTGTTATTTGAAGATATTTCATTTCCCAGCATAGGCCTCAAAGCGCTGGAAATAAACACTTGCAGATTCTGCAGAAGGAGTGTTTCAAAACTGTTCTATCAAAAGGAACGTTCAAGTCTCTGAGTTGAATGCACTCATCATACAGAAGTTTCTGAGAATGCCTCTGTCTAGTTTTTAGTTGAAGATATTTCATTTCCCAGCATAGGCCTCAAAGCGCTCCAAATATCTACTTGCAGATTCTACAAAAAGAGTGTTTCAAAACTGCTCTTTCAAAAGGAAGGTTCAAGTCTGTGAGTTGAATGCCCTCATCACAAAGAAGTTTCTGAGAATGCTTCTGTCTAATTTTTATTTGAAGATATTTCCTTTTCCAGCATAGGCCTCAAAGCGCTCGAAATAAACACTTGCAGATTCTGCAGAAGGAGTGTTTCAAAACTGCTCTATCAAAAGGAACGTTCAAGTCTCTGAGTTCAATGCAATCATCACACAGAAGTTTCAGAGAATGCTTCTGTCTAGTTTTTACGTGGAGACATTACATTTCCCAGCATAGGCCTCACAACGCTCCAAATATACACTAGCAGATTCCACAAAAAGAGTGTTCCAAAACTGCTCTTTCAAAAGAAACGTTCAAGTCTGTGAGTTGAATGCACTCGTCACAAACAAGTTTCTGGGAATGCTTCTGTCTAGTCTCTATCTGAGGATGTTCCCTTTCCCAGAATTGGCCTCCAACAGCTCCAAATATGCACTTGCAGATTCTACAAAAAGAGAGTTTGAAAACTCTCCTATCAAAAAGAAGGTTCAACTCTGCGAGTAGAATGCACTCATCGCAAAGAAGTTTCTGAGAATGCTTCTGTGTAGTTGTTATTTGAAGATATTTCATTTCCCAGCATAGGCCTCAAAGCGCTCGAAATAAACACTTGCAGATTCTGCAGAAGGAGTGTTTCAAAACTGTTCTATCAAAAGGAACGTTCAAGTCTGTGAGTTGAATGCACTCATCATACAGAAGTTTCTGAGAATGCCTCTGTCTAGTTTTTAGTTGAAGATATTTCATTTCCCAGCATAGGCCTCAAAGCGCTCCAAATATCTACTTGCAGATTCTACAAAAAGAGTGTTTCAAAACTGCTCTTTCAAAAGGAAGGTTCAAGTCTGTGAGTTGAATGCCCTCATCACAAAGAAGTTTCTGAGAATGCTTCTGTCTAATTTTTATTTGAAGATATTTCCTTTTCCAGCAAAGGCCTCAAAGCGCTCGAAATAAACACTTGCAGATTCTGCAGAAGGAGTGTTTCAAAACTGCTCTATCAAAAGGAACGTTCAAGTCTGTGAGTTGAATGCACTCATCACACAGAAGTTTCAGAGAATGCTTCTGTCTAGTTTTGACGTGGAGACATTACATTTCCCAGCATAGGCCTCACAACGCTCCAAATATACACTAGCAGATTCCACAAAAAGAGTGTTCCAAAACTGCTCTTTCAAAAGAAACGTTCAAGTCTGTGAGTTGAACGCACTCGTCACAAACAAGTTTCTGGGAATGCTTCTGTCTAGTCTCTATCTGAGGATGTTCCCTTTCCCAGAATTGGCCTCCAACAGCTCCAAATATGCACTTGCAGATTCTACAAAAAGAGAGTTTGAAAACTCTCCTATCAAAAAGAAGGTTCAACTCTGCGAGTAGAATGCACTCATCACAAAGAAGTTTCTGAGAATGCTTCTGTCTAGTTTTTAGGTGAAGATATTTCATTTCCCAGCATAGGCCTCAAAGCGCTCCAAATATCTACTTGCAGATTCTACAAAAAGAGTGTTTCAAAACTGCTCTTTCAAAAGGAAGGTTCAAGTCTGTGAGTTGAATGCCCTCATCACAAAGGAGTTTCTGAGAATGCTTCTGTCTAATTTTTATTTGAAGATAATTCCTTTTCCAGCATACGCCTTAAAGCGCTCGAAATGAACACTTGCAGATTCTGCAGAAGGAGTGTTTCAAAACTGCTCTATCAAAAGGAACGTTTAAGTCTGTGAGTTGAATGCACTCATCACACAGAAGTTTCTGAGAATGCTTCTGTCTAGTTTTTAAGTGGAGACATTACATTTCCCAGCATAGGCCTCACAACGCTCCAAATATACACTAGCAGATTCCACAAAAAGAGTGTTCCAAAACTGCTCTTTCAAAAGAAACGTTCAAGTCTGTGAGTTGAATGCACTCGTCACAAACAAGTTTCTGGGAATGCTTCTGTCTAGTCTCTATCTGAGGATGTTCCCTTTCCCAGCATTGGCCTCCAACAGCTCCAAATATGCACTTGCAGATTCTACAAAAAGAGAGTTTGAAAACTCTCCTATCAAAAAGAAGGTTCAACTCTGCGAGTAGAATGCACTCATCGCAAAGAAGTTTCTGAGAATGCTTCTGTCTAATTTTTAGGTGTAGATATTTCATTTCCCAGCATAGGCCTCAAAGCGCTCCAAATATCTACTTGCAGATTCTACAAAAAGAGTGTTTCAAAACTGCTCTTTCGAAAGGAAGGTTCAAGTCTGTGAGTTGAATGCACTCATCACAAAGAAGTTTCTGAGAATGCTTCTGTGTAGTTGTTATTTGAAGACATTTCCTTTTCCAGCATAGGCCTCAAAGCGCTCGAAGTAAACACTTGCAGATTCTGCAGAAGGAGTGTTTCGGAACTGTTCTATCAAAAGGAACGTTGAAATCTGTGAATTGAATGCACTCATCACAAAGAAGTTTCTGAGAATACTTCTGTCTAGTTTTTAAGTGGAGTCATTACATTTCCCAGCCTAGGCCTCACAGCGCTCTAAATATACACTAGCAGATTCTACAAAAAGAGTGTTCCAAAACTGCTCTTTCAAAAGAAACGTTCAAGTCTGTGGGTTGAATGCACTCGTCACAAACAAGTTTCTGGGAATGCTTCTGTCTAGTCTCTATCTGAGGATGTTCCCGTTTCCAGCATTGGCATCCAACAGCTCCAAATATGCCCTTGCAGATTCTACAAAAAGAGAGTTTGAAAACTCTTCTGCCAAAAAGAAGGTTCAAATCTACGAGTAGAATGCACTCATCACAAAGAAGTTTCTGAGAATGGTTCTGTCTAGTTTTTATTTGAAGATATTTCCTTTTCCAGCATAGGCCTCAGAGCGCTCCAAATAAACACTTGCAGATTTTACAAAAGGAGTGTTTCCAAACTGCTCTATCAAAAGGAATGTTCAAGTCTGTGAGGTGAATGCACTCATCACACAGATGTTTCTGAGAATGCTTCTGTCTAGTTTTTAGGTGAAGATATTTCATTTAACAGCATTTGCCTCACAGCGCTCCAAATATCCACTTGCAGATTGTACAAAAAGAGTGTTTCAAAACTGCTCTTTCAAAAAGAAGGTTCAAGTCTGTGAGTTGAATGCACTCATCACAAAGAAGTTTCTGAGAATGCTTCTGTGTAGTTGTTATTTGAAGACATTTCCTTTTCCCGCATAGGCCTCAAAGCGCTCGAAATAAACACTTGCAGATTCTGCAGAAGGAGTGTTTCAAAACTGTTCTATCAAAAGGAACGTTCAACTCTGTGAGTTGAATGCACTCATCATAGAGAAGTTTCTGAGAATGCTTCTGTCTAGTTTTTAGGTGAAGATATTTCATTTCCCAGCATAGGCCTCAAAGCGCTCCAAATATCTACTTGCAGATACTACAAAAAGAGTGTTTCAAAACTGCTCTTTCAAAAGGAAGGTTCAAGTCTGTGAGTTGAATGCCCTCATCACAAAGAAGTTTCTGAGAATGCTTCTGTCTAATTTTTATTTGAAGATATTTCCTTTTCCAGCATAGGCCTCAAAGCGCTCGAAATAAACACTTGCAGATTCTGCAGAAGGAGTGTTTCAAAACTGCTCTATCAAAAGGAACGTTCAAGTCCGTGAGTTGAATGCACTCATCACACAGAAGTTTCTGAGAATGCTTCTGTCTAGTTTTTAAGTGGAGACATTACATTTCCCAGCATAGGCCTCACAAAGCTCCAAATATACACTAGCAGATTCCACAAAAAGAGTGTTCCAAAACTGCTCTCTCAAAAGAAACGTTCAAGTCTGTGAGTTGAATGCACTCGTCACAAACAAGTTTCTGGGAATGCTTCTGTCTAGTCTCTATCTGAGGATGGTCCCTTTCCCAGGATTGGCCTCCAACAGCTCCAAATATGCACTTGCAGATTCTACAAAAAGAGAGTTTGAAAACTCTCCTATCAAAAAGAAGGTTCAACTCTGCGAGTAGAATGCACTCATCGCAAAGAAGTTTCTGAGAATGCTTCTGTCTAGTTTTTAGGTGAAGATATTTCATTTCCCAGCATAGGCCTCAAAGCGCTCCAAATATCTACTTGCAGATTCTACAAAAAGAGTGTTTCAAAACTGCTCTTTCAAAAGGAAGGTTCAAGCCTGTGAGTTGAATGCACTCATCACAAAGAAGTTTCTGAGAATGCTTCTGTGTAGTTGTTATTTGAAGACATTTCCTTTTCCAGCATAGGCCTCAAAGCGCTCGAAGTAAACACTTGCAGATTCTGCAGAAGGAGTGTTTCGAAACTGTTCTATCAAAAGGAATGTTGAAATCTGTGAATTGAATGCACTCATCACAAAGAAGTTTCTGAGAATACTTCTGTCTAGTTTTTAAGTGGAGTCATTACATTTCCCAGCATAGGCCTCACAGCGCTCTAAATATACACTAGCAGATTCTACAAAAAGAGTGTTCCAAAACTGCTCTTTCCAAAGAAACGTTCAAGTCTGTGAGTTGAATGCACTCGTCACAAACAAGTTTCTGGGAATGCTTCTGTCTAGTCTCTATCTGAGGATGTTCCCGTTTCCAGCATTGGCATCCAACAGCTCCAAATATGCACTTGCAGATTCTACAAAAAGAGAGTTTGAAAACTCTTCTGCCAAAAAGAAGGTTCAACTCTGCGAGTAGAATGCACTCATCACAAAGAAGTTTGTGAGAATGGTTCTGTCTAGTTTTTATTTGAAGATATTTCCTTTTCCAGCATAGGCCTCAGAGCGCTCCAAATAAACACTTGCAGATTTTACAAAAGGAGTGTTTCCAAACTGCTCTGTCAAAAGTAATGTTCAAGTCCGTGAGGTGAATGCACTCATCACACAGAAGTTTCTGAGAATGCTTCTGTCTAGTTTTTAGGTGAAGATTTTCCATTTTCCAGCCTAGGCCTCACAGAGCTCCAAATATCCTCTTGCAGATTTTACAAAAAGAGTGTTTCAAAACTGCTCTTTCAAAAGGAAGGTTCAAGTCTGTGAGTTGAATGCACTCATCACAAATAAGATTCTGAGAATGCTTCTGTGTAGTTGTTATTTGAAGACATTTCCTTTTCCAGCATAGGCCTCAAAGCGCTCGAAATCAACACTTGCAGATTCTGCAGAAAGAGTGTTTCAAAACTGTTCTATCAAAAGGAACGTTCAAGTCTGTGAGTTGAATGCACTCGTCACAAAGAAGTTTCGGAGAATGCTTCTGTGTAGTAGTTATTTGAAGATATTTCCTTTTCCTGCACAGGCCTAAGAGCGCTCCAAATAAACACTTGCAGATTTTAGAAAAGGAGTGTTTCCAAACAGCTCTATCAAAAATAATGTTCAAGTCTGTGAGTTGAATGCACTCATCACACAGAAATTTCTGAGAATGCTTCTCTCTAGTATTTAGGTGAAGATATTTCATTTCCCAGCATAGGCCTCAAAGCGCTCCAAATATCCACTTGCAGATCCTACAAAAAGAGTGTTTTAAAACTGCTCTTTCAAAAGGAAGGTTCAAGTCTGTGAGTAGAATGCACTCATCTCAAAGAAGTTTCTGAGAATGCTTCTGTCTAGTTTTTATTTGAAGACATTTCCTTTTCCAGCATAGGCCTCAAAGCGCTCGAAATAAACACTTGCAGATTCTGCAGAAAGAGTGTTTCAAAACTGTTCTATCAAAAGGAACGTTCAAGTCTGTGAGTTGAATGCACTTATCACACAGAAGTTTCTGAGAATGCTTCTGTCTAGTTTTTAAGTGGAGACATTACATTTCCCAGCATAGGCTTCACAGAGCTCCAAATATACGCTAGCAGATTCTACAAAAAGAGTGTTCCAAAACTGCTCTTTCAAAAGAAACGTTCAAGTCTTTGAGTTGAATGCACTCGTCACAAACAAGTTTCTAGGAATGCTTCTGTCTAGTCTCTGTCTGAGGATGTTCCCTTTCCCAGCATTGGCCTCCAACAGCTCCAAATATGCACTTGCAGATTCTACAAAAAGAGAGTTTGAAAACTCTTCTACCAAATAGAAGGTTCAACTCTGTGAGTAGAATGCACTCATCACAAAGAAGATTCTGAGAACGCTTCTGTCTAGTTTTTATTTGAAGGTATTTCCTTTTCCAGAATAGGCCTCACAGCGCTCCAAATAAACACACGCAGATTTTACAAAAGGAGTGTTTCCAAACTGCTCTATCAAAAGGAATGTTCAAGTATGTGAGTTGAATGCGCTCATCATAGAGAAGTTTCTGGGATTGCTTCTGTCTAGTTTTTATGTGAAGATATTTCATTTCCCAGCATAGGGCTGAAAGCGCTCCAAATATCCAGTTGCAGATTCTACAAAAAGAGTGTTTAAAAACTGCTCTTTAGAAAGGAAGGTTCAAGTCTGTGAGTTGAATGCACTCATCACAAAGAAGTTTCTGAGAATGCTTCTGTCTAGTTGTTATTTGAAGACATTTCCTTTTCCAGCTTAGGGCTCAAAGCGCTCGAAATAAACACTTGCAGATTCTACAGAAAGAGTGTTTCAAAACTCTTCTATCAAAAGGAACGTTCAAGTCTGTGAGTTGAATGCACTCATCACACAGAAGTTTCTGAGAATGCTTCTGTGTAGTTTTTAAGTGGAGACATTTCATTTCCCAGCATAGGCCTCGCAGCGCTCCAAATATACACTAGCAGATTCTACAAAAAGAGTGTTCCAAAACTGCTCTTTCAAAAGAAACGTTCAAGTCTGTGAGTTGAATGCACTCGTCACAAACCATTTTCTGGGAATGCTTCTGTCTAGTCTCTATCTGAGGATGTTCCCTTTTCCAGCATTGGCCTCCATCAGCTCCAAATATGCACTTGCAGATTCTACAAAAAGAGAGTTTGAAAACTCTTCTATCAAAAAGAAGGTTCAACTCTGCGAGTAGAATGCACTCATCACAAAGAAGTTTCTGAGAATGCTTCTGTCTAGTTTTTATTTGAAGATATTTCCTTTTCCAGCATAGGCCTAAGAGCGCTCCAAATAAACACTTGCAGATTTTAGAAAAGGAGTGTTTCCATACTGCTCTATCAAAAGGAATGTTCAAGTCTGTGAGTTGAATGCACTCATCACACAGAAATTTCTGAGAATGCTTCTGTCTAGTTTTTAGGTGAAGATATTTCATTTCCCAGCATAGGCCTCAAAGCGCTCCAAATATCCACTTGCAGATTCGACAAAAAGAGTGTTTCAAAACTGCTCTTTCAAAAGGAAGGTTCAAGTCTGTTAGTTGAATGCACTCATCACAAAGAAGTTTCTGAGAATGCTTCTGTCTAGTTGTTTTTTGAAGACATTTCCTTTTCCAGCGTAGGCCTCAAATCGCTCGAAATGAACACTTGCAGATTCTGCAGAAAGAGTGTTTCAAAACTGTTCTATCAAAAGGAACGTTCAAGTCTGTGAGTTGAATGCACTCATCACACAGAAGTTTCTGAGAATGCTTCTGTCTAGTTTTTAAGTGGAGACATTTCGTTTCCCAGCATAGGCCTCACAGCGCTCCAAATATACACTTGCAGATTCTACAAAAAGTGTGTTCCAAAACTGCTCTTTCAAAAGAAACGTTCAAGTCTTTGAGTTGAATGCACTCGTCACAAACAAGTTTCTAGGAATGCTTCTGTCTAGTCTCTGTCTGAGGATGTTCCCTTTCCCAGCATTGGCCTCCAACAGCTCCAAATATGCACTTGCAGATTCTACAAAAAGAGAGTTTGAAAACTCTTCTACCAAATAGAAGGTTCAACTCTGTGAGTAGAATGCACTCATCACAAAGAAGATTCTGAGAATGCTTCTGTCTAGTTTTTATTTGAAGGTATTTCCTTTTCCAGAATAGGCCTCAGAGCGCTCCAAATAAACACACGCAGATTTTACAAAAGGAGTGTTTCCAAACTGCTCTATCAAAAGGAATGTTCAAGTATGTGAGTTAAATGCGCTCATCATAGAGAAGTTTCTGGGATTGCTTCTGTCTAGTTTTTATGTGAAGATATTTCATTTCCCAGCATAGGGCTGAAAGCGCTCCAAATATCCACTTGCAGATTCTACAAAAAGAGTGTTTAAAAACTGCTCTTTAGATAGGAAGGTTCAAGTCTGTGAGATGAATGCACTCATCACAAAGAAGTTTCTGAGAATGCTTCTGTCTAGTTGTTATTTGAAGACATTTCCTTTTCCAGCTTAGGGCTCAAAGCGCTCGAAATAAACACTTGCAGATTCTACAGAAAGAGTGTTTCAAAACTCTTCTATCAAAAGGAACGTTCAAGTCTGTGAGTTGAATGCACTCATCACACAGAAGTTTCTGAGAATGCTTCTGTGTAGTTTTTAAGTGGAGACATTTCATTTCCCAGCATAGGCCTCAAAGCGCTCCAAATATACACTAGCAGATTCTACAAAAAGAGTGTTCCAAAACTGCTCTTTCAAAAGAAACCTTCAAGTCTGTGAGTTGAATGCACTCGTCACAAAGAAGTTTCTGAGAATACTTCTGTCTAGTTTTTAGGTGAAGATATTTCATTTCCCAGCATAGGCCTCAAAGCGCTCCAAATATCCACTTGCAAATTCTACAAAAAGAGAATTTCAAAACCGCTCTTTGAAAAGGAAGGTTCAAGTCTGTGAGTTGAATACACTCATCACAAAGAAGTTTCTGAGAATGCTTCTGTTTAGTTGTTATTTGAAGACATTTCCTTTTCCAGCATAGGCCTCAGAGCGCTCGAAATAAACACTTGCAGATTCTGCAGAAAGAGTGTTTCAAAACTGTTCTATCAAAAGGAACGTTCAAGTCTGTGAGTTGAATGCACTCATCACACAGAAGTTTCTGAGAATGCTTCTGTCTAGTTTTTAGGTGAAGATATTTCATTTCCCAGCCTAGGCCTGAAATCGCTCCAAATACCTACTTGCAGATTCTACAAAAAGTGTGTTTCAAAACTGCTCTTTGGAAAGGAAGGTTCAAGTCTGTGAGTTGAATGCACTCATCACAAAGAAGTTTCTGAGAATGCTTCTGTGTAGTTGTTATTTGAAGACATTTCATTTCCCAGCATAGGCCTCAAAGCGCTCGAAATAAACACTTGCAGATTCTGCAGAAGGAGTGTTTCAAAACTGTTCTATCAAAAGGAACGTTCAAGTCTGTGAGTTGAATGCACTCATCACACAGAAGTTTCTGAGAATGCTTCTGTCTAGTTTTTAGGTGAAGATATTTCATTTCCCAGCATAGGCCTCAAAGCGCTCCAAATACCTACTTGCAGATTCTACAAAAAGTGTGTTTCAAAACTGCTCTTTCAAAAGGAAGGTTCAAGTCTGTGAGTTGAATGCACTCATCACAAAGAAGTTTCTGAGAATGCTTCTGTGTAGTTGTTATTTGAAGACATTTCATTTCCCAGCATAGGCCTCAAAGCGCTCGAAATAAACACTTGCAGATTCTGCAGAAGGAGTGTTTCAAAACTGTTCTATCAAAAGGAACGTTCAAGTCTGTGAGTTGAATGCACTCATCACACAGAAGTTTCTGAGAATGCTTCTGTCTAGTTTTTAGGTGAAGATATTTCATTTCCCAGCATAGGCCTCAAAGCGCTCCAAATACCTACTTGCAGATTCTACAAAAAGTGTGTTTCAAAACTGCTCTTTCAAAAGGAAGGTTCAAGTCTGTGAGTTGAATGCACTCATCACAAAGAAGTTTCTAAGAATGCTTCTGTGTAGTTGTTATTTGAAGACATTTCATTTCCCAGCATAGGCCTCAAAGCGCTCGAAATAAACACTTGCAGATTCTGCAGACGGAGTGTTTCAAAACTGTTCTATCAAAATGAACGTTCAAGACTGTGAGTTGAATGCACTCATCACACAGAAGTTTCTGAGAAAGCTTCTGTCTAGTTTTTAGGTGAAGATATTTAATTTCCCAGCATAGGCCTCAAAGTGCTCCAAATACCTACTTGCAGATTCTACAAAATGTGTGTTTCAAAACTGCTCTTTCAAAAGGAAGGTTCAAGTCTGTGAGTTGAATACCCTCATCACAAAGAAGTTTCTGAGAATGCTTCTGTGTAGTTGTTATTTGAAGACATTTCCTTTTCCAGCATAGGCCTCAAAGCGCTCGAAATGAACACTTGCAGATTCTGCAGAAAGAGTGTTTCAAAACTGTTCTATCAAAAGTAACGTTCAAGTCTGTGAGTTGAATGCACTCATCACAAAGAAGTATCTGAAAATGCGGGGGAGGAGCCAAGATGGCCGAATAGGAACAGCTCCGGTCTACAGCTCCCAGCGCGAGCGACGCAGAAGACGGGTGATTTCTGCATTTCCATCTGAGGTACCGTGTTCATCTCACTAGGGAGTGCCAGACAGTGGGCGCAGGTCAGTGGGTGAGCGCACCGTGCGCCAGCCGAAGCAGGGGTGAGGCATTGCCTCACTCGGGAAGCGCAAGGGGTCATGGAGTTCCCCTTCCAGAGGTGACAGACGGCATCTGGAAAATCGGGCCACTCCCACCCGAATACTGTGCTTTTCCGATGGGCTTAGGAAACGGTGCCCCAGGAGAGTATAGCCCGCACCTGGCTCAGAGGGTCCTACACCCACGGAGTCTCGCTGATTGCTAGCACAGCAGTCTGAGATCAAGCAGCAAGTCGGCAGCGAGGCTGGGGGAGGGGCGCCCGCCATTGCCCAGGCTCGCTTAGGTAAACAAAGCAGCCTGGAAGCTTGAACTGGGTGGAGCCCACCACAGCTCAAGGAGGCCTGCCTGCCTCTGTAGGCTCCACCTCTGGGGGCAGGGCACAGACAAACAAAAAGACAGCAGTAACCTCTGCAGACTTAAATGTCCCTGTCTGACAGCTGTGAGGAGAGCAGTGGTTCTCCCAGCACACAGCTGGAGATCTGAGAACGGGCTGACTGCCTCCTCAAGTGGGTCCCTGACCCCTGACCCCCGAGCAGCCTAACTGGGAGGCACCCCCCAGCAGGGGCAGACTGACACCTCACACGGCCCGCCAGGTACTCCAACAGACCTGCAGCTGAGGGTTCTGTTTGTTAGAAGGAAAACTAACAGAAAGGACATCCACACCAAAAACCCATCTGTACATCACCATCATCAAAGACCAAAAGTAGATAAAACCACAAAGATGGGGAAAAAACAGAGCAGAAAAACTGGAAACTCTAAAAACCAGAGTACCTCTCCTCCTCCAAAGGAACGCAGTTCCTCACCAGCAACGGAACAAAGCTGGACGGAGAATGACTTTGACGAGCTGAGAGAAGAAGGCTTCAGACGATCAAATTACTCCGAGCTACGGGAGGATATTCAATCCAAAGGCAAAGAAGTTGAAAACTTTGAAAAAAATTTAGAAGAATGTATAACTAGAATAACCAATACAGAGAAGTGCTTAAAGGAGCTGATGGAGCTGAACACCAAGGCTCGAGAACTACGTGAAGAATGCAGAAGCCTCAGGAGCCGATGTGATCAAATGGAAGAAAGGGTATCAGCCCTGGAAGATGAAATGAATGAAATGAAGCGAGAAGGGAAGTTTAGAGAAAAAAGAATAAAAAGAAACGAGCAAAGCCTCCAAGAAATGTGGGACTATGTGAAAAGACCAAATCTACGTCTGATTGGTGTACCTGAAAGTGATGGGGAGAATGGAAACAAGTTGGAAAACACTCTGCAGGATATTATCCAGGAGAACTTCCCCAATCTAGCAAGGCAGGCCAACATTCAGATTCAGGAAATACAGAGAATGCCACAAAGATACTCTTCGAGAAGAGCAACTCCAAGACACATAATTGTCAGATTCACCAAAGTTGAAATGAAGGAAAAAATGTTAAGGGCAGCCAGAGAGAAAGGACGGGTTACCATCAAAGGGAAGCCCATCAGACTAACAGCGGATCTCTCGGCAGAAACCCTACAAGCCAGAAGAGAGTGGGGGCCAATATTCAACATTCTTAAAGAAAAGAATTTTCAACCCAGAATTTCATATCCTGCCAAACTAAGCTTCATAAGTGAAGGAGAAATAAAATACTTTACAGACAAGCAAATGCTGAGAGATTTTGTCACCACCAGGCCTGCCCTAAAAGAGCTCTTGAAGGAAGCGCTAAACATGGAAAGGCACAACCGGTACCAGCCACTGCAAAATCATACCGAAATGTAAAGACCATTGAGACTAGGAAGAGACTGCATCAACTAACGAGCAAAACATCGAGCTAACATCATAATGACAGGATCAAATTCACACATAACAATATTAACTTTAAATGTAAATGGACTAAATGCTCCAATTAAAAGACACAGACTGGCAAATTGGATAAAGAGTCAAGACCCATCAGTGTGCTGTATTCAGGAAACCCATCTCACGTGCAGAGACACACATAGGCTCAAAATAAAAGGATGGCGGAAGATCTACCAAGCAAATGGAAAACAAAAAAAGGCAGGGGTTGCAATCCTAGTCTCTGATAAAACAGACTTTAAACCAACAAAGATCAAAAGAGACAAAGAAGGCCATTACATAATGGTAAAGGGATTAATTCAACAAGAAGAGCTAACTATCCTAAATATATATGCACCCAATACAGGAGCACCCAGATTCATAAAGCAAGTCCTGAGTGACCTACAAAGAGACTTAGACTCCCACACATTAATAATGGGAGATTTTAACACCCCACTGTCAACATTAGACAGATCAACGAGACAGAAAGTCAACAAGGATACCCAGGAATTGAACTCAGCTCTGCACCAAGCAGACCTAATAGACATCTACAGAACTCTCCACCCCAAATCAACAGAATATACATTTTTTTCAGCACCACACCACACCTATTCCAAAATTGACCATATCCTTGGAAGTAAAGCTCTCCTCAATAAATGTAAAAGAACAGAAATTGTAACAAACTGTCTCTCAGATCACAGTGCAATCAAGCTAGAACTCAGGATTAAGAATCTCACTCAAAACCGCTCAACTACGTGGAAACTGAACAACCTGCTCCTGAATGACTACTGGGTACATAACGAAATGAAGGCAGAAATAAAGATGTTCTTTGAAACCAACGAGAACCAAGACACAACATACCAGAATCTCTGGGATGCATTCAAAGCAGTGTGTAGAGGGAAATTTATAGCACTCAAATGCCCACAAGAGAAAGCAGGAAAGATCCAAAATTGACACCCTAACATCACAATTAAAAGAACTAGAAAAGCAAGAGCAAACACATTCAAAAGCTAGCAGAAGGCAAGAAATAACTAAAATCAGAGCAGAACTGAAGGAAATAGAGACACAAAAAACCCTTCAAAAAATAAATGAATCCAGGAGCTGGTTTTTTGAAAGGATCAACAAAATTGATAGACCGCTAGCAAGATTAATAAAGAAAAAAAGAGAGAAGAATCAAATAGATGCAATAAAAAATGATAAAGGGGATATCACCACTGATCCCACAGAAATACAAACTACCATCAGAGAATATTACAAACACCTCTATGCAAATAAACTAGAAAATCTAGAAGAAATGGATAAATTCCGCAACACATACACCCTCCCAAGACTAAACCAAGAAGAAGTTCAATCTCTGAATAGACCAATAACAGGAGCTGAAATTATGGCAATAATCAATAGCTTACCAACCAAAAAAAGTCCAGGACCAGATGGGTTCACAGCCAAATTCTACCAGAGGTACAAGGAGGAGCTGGTACCACTCCTTCTGAAACTATTCCAATCAATAGAAAAAGAGGGAATCCTCCCTAACTCATTTTATGAGGCCAGCATCATCCTGATACCAAAGCCTGGCAGAGACACAACAAAAAAAGAGAATTTTAGACCAATATCCTTGATGAACATTGATGCAAAAATCCTCAATAAAATACTGGCAAACAGAATCCAGCAGCACATCAAAAAGCTTATCCACCATGATCAAGTGGGCTTCATCCCTGGGATGCAAGGCTGGTTCAATAGACGAAAATCAATAAATGTAATCCAGCATATAAACAGAACCAAAGACAAAAACCACATGATTATCTCAATAGATGCAGAAAAGGCCTTTGACAAAATTCAACAACCCTTCATGCTAAAAACTCTCAATAAATTAGGAATTGATGGGACGTATCTCAAAATAATAAGAGCTATTTATGACAAACCCACAGCCAATATCATACTGAATGGGCAAAAACTGGAAGCATTCCCTTTGAAAACTGGCACAAGACAGGGATGCCCTCTCTCACCACTTCTATTCAACATAGTGTTGGAAGTTCTGGCCAGGGCAATTAGGCAGGAGAAGGAAATCAAGGGTATTCAATTAGGAAAAGAGGAAGTTAAATTGTCCCTGTTTGCAGATGACATGATAGTATATCTAGAAAACCCCATTGTCTCAGCCCAAAATCTCCTTAAGCTGATAAGCAACTTCAGCAAAGTCTCAGGATACAAAATCAATGTGCAAAAATCACAAGCATTCTTATACATCAATAACAGACAAACAGAGAGCCAAATCATGAGTGAACTCCCATTCACAATTGCTTCAAAGAGAATAAAATACCTAGGAATCCAACTTACAAGGGATGTGAAAGACCTCTTCAAGGAGAACTACAAACCACTGCTCAAGGAAATAAAAGAGGATACAAACAAATGGAAGAACATTCCATGCTCATGGGTAGGAAGAATCAATATCATGAAAATGGCCATCCTTCCCAAGGTAATTTACAGATTCAATGCCATCCCCATCAAACTACCAATGACTTTCTTCACAGAATTGGAAAAAACTACTTTAAAGTTCATATGGAACCAAAAAAGAGCCCGCATCGCCAAGTCAATCCTAAGCCAAAAGAACAAAGCTGGAGGCATCACACTACCTGACTTCAAACTATACTACAAGGCTACAGTAACCAAAACAGCATGGTACTGGTACCAAAACAGAGATATAGATCAATGGAACAGAACAGAGCCGTCAGAAATAATGCCACAGATCTACAAGTATCTGATCTTTGACAAACCTGACAAAAACAAGAAATGGGGAAAGGATTCCCTATTTAATAAATGGTGCTGGGAAAACTGGCTAGCCATATGTAGAAAGCTGAAACTGGATCCCTTCCTTACACCTTATACAAAAATCAATTCAAGATGGATTAAAGACTTAAATGTTAGACCTAAAACCATAAAAACCCTAGAAGAAAACCTAGGCAATACCATTCAGGACATAGGTATGGGCAAGGACTTCATGTCTAAAACACCAAAAGCAATGGCAACAAAAGCCAAAATTGACAAATGGGATCTAATTAAACTCAAGAGCTTCTGCACAGCAAAAGAAACTACCATCAGAGTGAACAGGCAACCTACAAAATGGGAGAAAATTTTTGCAACCTACTCATCTGACAAAGGGCTAATATCCAGAATCTACAATGAACTCCAACAAATTTACAAGAAAAAAACAAACAACCCCATCAAAAAGTGGGCAAAGGACATGAACAGACACTTCTCAAAAGAAGACATTGATGTAGCCAAAAAACACATGAAAAAATGCTCACCATCACTGGCTATCAGAGAAATGCAAATCAAAACCACAATGAGATACCATCTCACACCAGTTAGAATGGCAATCATTAAAAAGTCAGGAAACAACAGGTGCTGGAGAGGATGTGGAGAAATAGGAACACTTTTACACTGTTGGTGGGACTGTAAACTAGTTCAACCATTGTGGAAGTCAGTGTGGCGATTCCTCAGGGATCTAGAACTACAAATTCCATTCGACCCAGCCATCCCATTACTGGGTATATACCCAAAGGACTATAAATCATGCTGCTATAAAGACACATGCACACGTATGTTTATTGCGGCATTATTCACAATAGCAAAGACTTGGAACCAACCCAAATGTCCAACAATGATAGACTGGATTAAGAAAATGTGGCACATATACACCATGGAATACTATGCAGCCATAAAAAATGATGAGTTCACGTCCTTTGTAGGGACATGGATGAAATTGGAAATCATCATTCTCAGTAAACTATCGCAAGAACAAAAAACCAAACACCGCATATTCTCACTCATAGGTGGGAATTGAACAATGAGAACACATGGACACAGGAAGGGGAACATCACACTCTGGGGACTGTTGTGGGGTGGGGGGAAGGGGGAGGGATAGCATTGGGAGATATACCTAATGCTAGATGACGAGTTGGTGGGTGCAGCGCACCAGCATGGCACATGTATACATATGTAACTTACCTGCACATTGTGCACATGTACCATAAAACCTAAAGTACAATAATAATAATAATAATAATAAAATAAAAAAAAAATAAAAAAAAATAAAAAAAAAGAAAATGAAAAAAAAAAATAAATAAAAAAAAATAAACTGGCAAAAAAAAAAAAAAAGGAATGTTCAAGTACGTGAGTTGAATACACTCATCACAGAGAAGTTTCTGGGAATGCTTCTGTCTAGTTTTTAGGTGAAGATATTTCATTTCCCAGCATAGGCCTGAAAGCGCTCCAAATACCTACTTGCAGATTCTACAAAAAGTGTGTTTCAAAACTGCTCTTTGAAAAGGAAGTTTCAGGTCTGTGAGTTGAATGCACTCATTGCAAAGAAGTTTCTGAGAATGCTTCTGTGTAGTTGTTATTTGAAGACATTTCCTTTTCCAGCATAGGCCTCAAAGCGCTCGAAATAAACACTTCCAGATTCTGCAGAAAGAGTGTTTCAAAACTGTTCTATCAAAAGGAACGTTCAAGTCTGTGAGTTGAATGCACTCATCACACAGAAGTTTCTGAGAATGCTTCTGTCTAGTTTTTATGTGAAGATATTTCATTTCCCAGCGTAGGCCTCAAAGCGCTCCAAATACCTACTTGCAGATTCTACAAAAAGAGTGTTTCAAAACTGCTCTTTGAAAAGGAAGGTTAAAGACTGTGAGTTGAATGCACTCATCACAAAGAAGTTTCTGAGAATGCTTCTGTGTAGCTGTTATTTGAAGACATTTCCTTTTCCAACATAGGCCTCAAAGCACTCAAAATAAACACTTGCAGATTCTGCAGAAGGAGTGTTTCAAAACTGTCCTATCAAAAGGAACGTTCAAGTCTGTGAGTTGAATCCACTCATGACACAGAAGTTTCTGAGAATACTTCTGTCTGGTTTTTAGTTGAAGATATTACATTTCCCAGCATAGGCCTGAAAGCGCTCCAAATACCTACTTGCAGATTCTACAAAAAGTGTGTTTCAAAACTGCTCTTTGGAAAGGAAGGTTCAAGTCTGTGAGTTGAATGCACTCATCACAAAGAAGTTTCTGAGAATGCTTCCGTGTAGTTGTTATTTGAAGACACTTCATTTCCCAGCATAGGCCTCAAAGCGCTCGAAATAAACACTTGCAGATTCTGCAGAAGGAGTGTTTCAAAACTGTTCTATCAAAAGGAACGTTCAAGTCTGTGAGTTCAATGCACTCATCACACAGAAGTTTCTGCGAAAGCTTCTGTCTAGTTTTTAGGTGAAGATATTTCATTTCCCAGCATAGGCCTCAAAGCACTCCAAATACCTACTTGCAGTTTCTACAAAAAGTGTGTTTCAAAACTGCTCTTTTAAAAGGAATGTTCAAGTCTGTGAGTTGAATACCCTCATCACAAAGAAGTTTCTGAGAATGCTTCTGTGTAGTTGTTATTTGAAGACATTTCCTCTTCCAGCATAGGCCTCAAAGCGCTCGAAATAAACACTTGCAGATTCTGCAGAAAGAGTGTTTCAAAACTGTTCTATCAAAAGGAACGTTCAAGTCTGTGAGTTGAATGCACTCATCACACAGAAGTTTCTCAGAATGCTTCTGTCTAGTTTTTAAGTGGAGACATTTCATTTCCCAGCATAGGCCTCACAGCGCTCCAAATATACACTAGCAGATTCTACAAAAAGAGTGTTCCAAAACTGCTCTTGCAACAGAAACGTTCAAGTCTGTGAGTTGAATGCACTCGTCACAAAGAAGTTTCTGAGAATGCTTCTGTCTAGTTTTTAGGTGAAGATATTTCATTTCCCAGCATAGGCCTCAAAGCGCTCCAAATATCCACTTGCAGATTCTACAAAAAGTATGTTTCAAAACTGCTCTTTCAAAAGGAAGGTTCAAGTCTGTGAGTTGAATGCACTCATCACAAAGAAGTTTCTGAGAATGCTTCTGTGTAGTTGTTATTTGAAGGCATTTCCTTTTCCAGCATAGGCCTCAAATCGCTCGAAATGAACACTTGCAATTTCTGCAGAAAGAGTGTTTCAAAACTGTTCTATCAAAAGGAACCTTCAAGTCTGTGAGTTGAATGCACTCATCACACAGAAGTTTCTGAGAATGCTTCTGTCTAGTTTTTAAGTGGAGACATTACATTTCCCAGCATAGGCTTCACAGCGCTACAAATATACACTAGCAGATTCTACAAAAAGAGTGTTCCAAAACTGCTCTTTCAAAAGAAACGTTCAAGTCTGTGAGTTGAATGCACTCGTCACAAACAAGTTTCTGGGAATGCTTCTGTCTAGTCTCTGTCTGAGGATTTTCCCTTTCCCAGCATTGGCCTCCAACAGCTCCAAATATGCACTTGCAGATTCTACCAAAAGAGAGTTTGAAAACTCTTCTACCAAAAAGAAGGTTCAACTCTGCGAGTAGAATGCACTCATCACAAAGAAGTTTCTGAGAATGCTTCTGTCTAGTTTTTATTTGAAGATATTTCCTTTTCCAGCTTAGGCCTCAGAGCGCTCCAAATAAACACTTGCAGATTTTACAAAAGGAGTGTTTCCAAACTGCTCTATCAAAAGGAATGTTCAAGTATGTGAGTTGAATGCACTCATCACAGAGAAGTTTCTGAGAATGCTTCTGTCTAGTTTTTAGGTGAAGATATTTCATTTCCCAGCATAGGCCTGAAAGCGCTCCAAATACCTACTTGCAGATTCTACAAAAAGTGTGTTTCAAAACTGTTCTATCAAAAGAAAGGTTCAAGTCTGTGAGTTGAATGCACTCATCACAAAGAAGTTTCTGAGAATGCTTCTGTGTAGTTGTTATTTGAAGACACTTCCTTTTCCAGCATTGGCCTCAAAGCGCTCGAAATAAACACTTGCAGATTCTGCAGAAAGAGTGTTTCAAAACTGTTCTATCAAAAGGAACGTTCAAGTCTGTGAGTTGAATGCACTCATCACACGGAAGTTTCTGAGAATGCTTCTGTCTAGTTTTTAGGTGAAGATATTTCATTTCCCAGCATAGACCTCAAAGCGCTGCAAGTATCCACTTGCAGATTCTACAAAAAGTGTGTTTCAAAACTGCTGTTTCAAAAGGAAGGTTCAAGTCTGTGAGTTGAATGCACTCATCACAAAGAAGTTTCTGAGAATACTTCTGTGTAGTTGTTATTTGAAGACATTTCCTTTTCCAACATAGGCCTCAAATCGCTCGAAATGAACACTTGCAGATACTGCTGAAGGAGTGTTTCAAAACTGTTCTATCAAAAGGAACGTTCAAGTCTGTGAGTTGAATGCACTCATCACAGAAGTTTCTGAGGATGCTTCTGTCTAGTTTTTAAGTGGAGACATTTCATTTCCCAGCATAGGCCTCACAGCGCTCCAAATATACACTAGCAGATTCTACAAAAAGAGTGTTCCAAAACTGCTCTTGCAAAAGAAACGTTCAAGTCTGTGAGTTGAATGCACTCGTCACAAAGAAGTTTCTGAGAATGCTTCTGTCTAGTTTTTAGGTGAAGATATTTCATTTCCCAGCATAGGCCTCAAAGCGCTCCAAATACCCACATGCAGATTCTACAAAAAGAGAGTTTCAAGACCGCTCTTTGGAAAGGAAGGTTCAAGTCTGTGAGTTGAATGCACTCATCACAAAGAAGTTTCTGAGAATGCTTCTGTGTTGTTGTTATTTGAAGACATTTCCTTTTACAGCATAGGCCTCAGAGCGCTCGAAATAAACACTTGCAGATTCTGCAGAAAGAGTGTTTCAAAACTGTTCTATCAAAAGGAACGTTCAAGTCTGTGAGTTGAATGCACTCATCACACAGAAGTTTCTGAGAATGTTTCTGTCTAGTTTTTAGGTGAAGATATTTCATTTCCCAGCATAGGCCTCAAAGCGCTCCAAATATCCACTTGCAGATTCTACAAAAAGTATGTTTCAAAACTGCTCTTTCAAAAGGAAGTTTCAAGTCTGTGAGTTGAATGCACTCATCACAAAGAAGTTTCTGAGAATGCTTCTGTGTAGTTGTTATTTGAAGGCATTTCCTTTTCCAGCATAGGCCTCAAATCGCTCGAAATGAACACTTGCAGATTCTGCAGAAAGAGTGTTTCAAAACTGTTCTATCAAAAGGAACGTTCAAGTCTGTGAGTTGAATCCACTCATGACACAGAAGTTTCTGAGAATACTTCTGTCTAGTTTTTAGGTGAAGATATTTCATTTCCAAGCATAGGCCTGAAAGCGCTCCAAATACCTACTTGCAGATTCTGCTGAAAGAGTGTTTCAAAACTGTTCTATCAAAAGGAACGTTCAAGTCTGTGAGTTGAATGCACTCATCACACAGAAGTTTCTGAGAATGCTTCTGTCTAGTTTTTAAGTGGAGACATTTCATTTCCCAGCATAGGCCTCACAGCGCTCCAATTATACACTAGCAGATTCTACAAAAAGAGTGTTCCAAAACTGCTCTTGCAAAAGAAACGTTCAAGTCTGTGAGTTGAATGCACTCGTCACAAAGAAGTTTCTGAGAATGCTTCTGTCTAGTTTTTAGGTGAAGATATTTCATTTCCCAGCATAGGCCTCAAAGCGCTCCAAATATCCACTTGCAGATTCTACAAAAGGAGAGTTTCAAAACCGCTCTTTGAAAAGGAATTTTCAAGTCTGTGAGTTGAATGCACTCGTCACAAAGAAGTTTCTGAGAATGCTTCTGTGTAGTTGTTATTTGAAGACATTTCCTTTTCCAGCATAGGCCTCAGAGCGCTCGAAATAAACACTTGCAGATTCTGCAGAAAGAACGTTTCAAAACTGTTCGATCAAAAGGAACGTTCAAGTCTGTGAGTTGAATGCACTCATCACACAGAAGTTTCTGAGAATGCTTCTGTCTAGTTTTTAGGTGAAGATATTTCATTTCCCAGCATAGGCCTCAAAGCGCTCCAAATATCCAATTGCAGATTCTATAAAAAGTATGTTTCAAAATTGCTCTTTCAAAAGGAATGTTCAAGTCTGTGAGTTGAATGCAATCATCACAAAGAAGTTTCTGAGAATGCTTCTGTGTAGTTGTTATTTGAAGGCATTTCCTTTTCCAGCATAGGCCTCAAATCGCTCGAAATGGACACTTGCAAATTCTGCAGAAAGAGTGTTTCAAAACTGTTCTATCAAAAGGAACGTTCAAGTCGGTGAGTTGAATGCACTCATCACACAGAAGTTTCTGAGAATGTTTCTGTCTAGTTTTTAGGTGAAGATATTTCATTTCCCAGCATAGGCCTCAAAGCGCTCCAAATATCCACTTGCAGATTCTACAAAAAGTATGTTTCAAAACTTCTCTTTCAAAAGGAAGTTTCAAGTCTGTGAGTTGAATGCACTCATCACAAAGAAGTTTCTGAGAATGCTTCTGTGTAGTTGTTATTTGAAGGCATTTCCTTTTCCAACATAGGCCTCAAATCGCTCGAAATGAACACTTGCAGATTCTGCAGAAAGAGTGTTTCAAAACTGTTCTATCAAAAGGAACGTTCAAGTCTGTGAGTTGAATGCACTCATCACACAGAAGTTTCTGAGAATGCTTCTGTCTAGTTTTTAAGTGGAGACATTACATTTCCCAGCATAGGCTTCACAGCGCTCCAAATATACGCTAGCAGATTCTACATAAAGAGTGTTCCAAAACTGCTCTTTCTAAAGAAACGTTCAAGTCTGTGAGTTGAATGCACTCATCACAAACAAGATTCTGGGAATGCTTCTGTCTAGTCTCTGTCTGAGGATGTTCCCTTTCCCAGCATTGGCCTCCAACAGCTCCAAATATGCACTTGCAGATTCTACAAAAAGAGAGTTTGAAAACTCTTCTACCAAAAAGAAGGTTCAACTCTGCGAGTAGAATGCACTCATCCCAAAGAAGTTTCTGAGAATGCTTCTGTCTAGTTTTTATTTGAAGATATTTCCTTTTCCAGCATAGGCCTCAGAGCGCTCCAAATAAACACTTGCAGATTTTACAAAAGGAGTGTTTCCAAACTGCTCTATCAAAAGGAATGTTCAAGTACGTGAGTTGAATGCACTCATCACAGAGAAGTTTCTGGGAATGCTTCTGTCTAGTTTTTAGGTGAAGATATTTCATTTCCCAGCATAGGCCTCAAAGCGCTCCAAATACCTACTTGCAGATTCTACAAAAAGTGTGTTTCAAAACTGCTCTTTGAAAAGGAAGTTTCAGGTCTGTGAGTTGAATGCACTCATCGCAAAGAAGTTTCTGAGAATGCTTCTGTGTAGTTGTTATTTGAAGACATTTCCTTTTCCAGCATAGGCCTCAAAGCGCTCGAAATAAACACTTCCAGATTCGGCAGAAAGAGTGTTTCAAAACTGTTCTATCAAAAGGAACGTTCAAGTCTGTGAGTTGACTGCACTCATCACACAGAAGTTTCTGAGAATGCTTCTGTCTAGTTTTTATGTGAAGATATTTCATTTCCCAGCGTAGGCCTCAAAGCGCTCCAAATACCTACTTGCAGATTCTACAAAAAGAGTGTTTCAAAACTGCTCTTTGAAAAGGAAGGTTGAAGACTGTGAGTTGAATGCACTCATCACAAAGAAGTTTCTGAGAATGCTTCTGTGTAGCTGTTATTTGAAGACATTTCCTTTTCCAACATAGGCCTCAAAGCGCTCAAAATAAACACTTGCAGATTCTGCAGAAGGAGTGTTTCAAAACTGTCCTATCAAAAGGAACGTTCAAGTCTGTGAGTTGAATCCACTCATGACACAGAAGTTTCTGAGAATACTTCTGTCTAGTTTTTAGGTGAAGATATTTCATTTCCCAGCATAGGCCTGAAAGCGCTCCAAATACCTACTTGCAGATTCTACAAAAAGTGTGTTTCAAAACTGCTCTTTGGAAAGGAAGGTTCAAGTCTGTGAGTTGAATGCACTCATCACAAAGAAGTTTCTGAGAATGCTTCTGTGTAGTTGTTATTTGAAGACACTTCATTTCCCAGCATAGGCCTCAAAGCGCTCAAAATAAACACTTGCAGATTGTGCAGAAGGAGTGTTTCAAAACTGTTCTATCAAAAGGAACGTTCAAGTCTGTGAGTTGAATGCACTCATCACACAGAAGTTTCTGCGAAAGCTTCTGTCTAGTTTTTAGGTGAAGATATTTCATTTCCCAGCATAGGCCTCAAAGCACTCCAAATACCTACTTGCAGATTCTACAAAAAGTGTGTTTCAAAACTGCTCTTTTAAAAGGAATGTTCAAGTCTGTGAGTTGAATACCCTCATCAAAAAGAAGTTTCTGAGAATGCTTCTGTGTAGTTGTTATTTGAAGACATTCCCTCTTCCAGCATAGGCCTCAAAGCGCTCGAAATAAACACTTGCAGATTCTGCAGAAAGAGTGTTTCAAAACTGTTCTATCAAAAGGAACGTTCAAGTCTGTGAGTTGAATGCACTCATCACACAGAAGTTTCTGAGAATGCTTCTGTCTAGTTTTTAGGTGAAGCTATTTCATTTCCCAGCATAGTCCTCAAAGCGCTCCAAATATCCACTTGCAGATTCTACAAAAAGTGTGTTTCAAAACTGCTCTTTCAAAAGGAAGGTTCAAGTCTGTGAGTTGAATGCACTCATCACAAAGAAGTTTCTGAGAATACTTCTGTGTAGTTGTTATTTGAAGACATTTCCTTTTCCAACATAGGCCTCAAATCGCTCGAAATGAACACTTGCAGATTCTGCTGAAAGAGTGTTTCAAAACTGTTCTATCAAAAGGAACGTTCAAGTCTGTGAGTTGAATGCACTCATCACACAGAAGTTTCTGAGAATGCTTCTGTCTAGTTTTTAAGTGGAGACATTTCATTTCCCAGCATAGGCCTCACAGCGCTCCAAGTATACACTAGCAGATTCTACAAAAAGAGTGTTCCAAAACTGCTCTTGCAAAAGAAACGTTCAAGTCTGTGAGTTGAATGCACTCGTCACAAAGAAGTTTCTGAGAATGCTTCTGTCTAGTTTTTAGGTGAAGATATTTCATTTCCCAGCATAGGCCTCAAAGCGCTCCAAATATCCACTTGCAGATTCTACAAAAGGAGAGTGTCAAAACCGCTCTTTGAAAAGGAATTTTCAAGTCTGTGAGTTGAATGCACTCGTCACAAAGAAGTTTCTGAGAATGCTTCTGTGTAGTTGTTATTTGAAGACATTTCCTTTTCCAGCATAGGCCTCAGAGCGCTCGAAATAAACACTTGCAGATTCTGCAGAAAGAGTGTTTCAAAACTGTTCTATCAAAAGGAACGTTCAAGTCTGTGAGTTGAATGCACTCCTCACACAGAAGTTTCTGAGAATGTTTCTGTCTAGTTTTTAGGTGAAGATATTTCATTTCCCAGCATAGGCCTCAAAGCGCTCCAAATATCCACTTGCAGATTCTACAAAAAGTATGTTTCAAAACTGCTCTTTCAAAAGGAAGGTTCAAGTCTGTGAGTTGAATGCACTCATCACAAAGAAGTTTCTGATAATGCTTCTGTGTAGTTGTTATTTGAAGTCATTTCCTTCTCCAGCATAGGCCTCAAATCGCTAGAAATGAACACTTGCAGATTCTGCAGAAAGAGTGTTTCAAAACTGTTCTATCAAAAGGAACGTTCAAGTCTGTGAGTTGAATGCACTCATCACACAGAAGTTTCTGAGAATGCTTCTGTCTAGTTTTTAAGTGGAGACATTACATTTCCCAGCATAGGCTTCACAGCGCTCCAAATATACGCTAGCAGATTCTACAAAAAGAGTGTTCCAAAACTGCTCTTTCAAAAGAAACGTTCAAGTCTGTGAGTTGAATGCACTCGTCACAAACAAGTTTCTGGGAATGCTTCTGTCTAGTCTCTGTCTGAGGATGTTCCCTTTCCCAGCTTTGGCCTCCAACAGCTCCAAATATGCACTTGCAGATTCTACAAAAAGAGAGTTTGAAAACTCTTCTACCAAAAAGAAGGTTCAACTCTGCGAGTAGAATGCACTCATCACAAAGACGTTTCTTAGAATGCTTCTGTCTAGTTTTTATTTGAAGATATTTCCTTTTCCAGCTTAGGCCTCAGAGCGCTCCAAATAAACACTTGCAGATTTTACAAAAGGAGTGTTTCCAAACTGCTCTATCAAAAGGAATGTTCAAGTATGTGAGTTGAATGCACTCATCACACAGAAGTTTCTGGGAATGCTTCTGTCTAGTTTTTAGGTGAAGATATTTCATTTCCCAGCATAGACTTCAAAGCGCTGCAAGTATCCACTTGCAGATTCTACAAAAAGTGTGTTTCAAAACTGTTCTTTCAAAAGGAAGGTTCAAGTCTGTGAGTTGAATGCACTCATCACAAAGAAGTTTCTGAGAATACTTCTGTGTAGTTGTTATTTGAAGACATTTCCTTTTCCAACATAGGCCTCAAATCGGTCGAAATGAACACTTGCAGATTCTGCTGAAGGAGTGTTTCAAAACTGTTCTATCAAAAGGAACGTTCAAGTCTGTGAGTTGAATGCACTCATCACACAGAAGTTTCTGAGGATGCTTCTATCTAGTTTTTAAGTGGAGACATTTCATTTCCCAGCATAGGCCTCACAGCGCTCCAAATATACACTAGCAGATTCTACAAAAAGAGTGTACCAAAACTGCTCTTGCAAAAGAAACGTTCAAGTCTGTGAGTTGAATGCACTCGTCACAAAGAAGTTTCTGAGAATGCTTCTGTCTAGTTTTTAGGTGAAGATATTTCATTTCCCAGCATAGGCCTCAAAGCGCTCCAAATACCCACATGCAGATTCTACAAAAAGAGAGTTTCAAGACCGCTCTTTGGAAAGGAAGGGTCAAGTCTGTGAGTTGAATGCACTCATCACAAAGAAGTTTCTGAGAATGCTTCTGTGTTGTTGTTATTTGAAGACATTTCCTTTTACAGCATAGGCCTCAGAGCGCTCGAAATAAACACTTGCAGATTCTGCAGAAAGAGTGTTTCAAAACTGTTCTATCAAAAGGAACGTTCAAGTCTGTGAGTTGAATGCACTCATCACACAGAAGTTTCTGAGAATGTTTCTGTCTAGTTTTTAGGTGAAGATATTTCATTTCCCAGCATAGGCCTCAAAGCGCTCCAAATATCCACTTGCAGATTCTACAAAAAGTATGTTTCAAAACTGCTCTTTCAAAAGGAAGTTTCAAGTCTGTGAGTTGAATGCACTCATCACAAAGAAGTTTCTGAGAATGCTTCTGTGTAGTTGTTATTGGAAGGCATTTCCTTTTCCAGCATAGGCCTCAAATCGCTCGAAATGAACACTTGCAGATTCTGCAGAAAGAGTGTTTCAAAACTGTTCTATCAAAAGGAACGTTCAAGTCTGTGAGTTGAATGCACTCATCACACAGAAGTTTCTGAGAATGCTTCTGTCTGGTTTTTAAGTGGAGACATTACATTTCCCAGCATAGGCTTCACAGCGCTCCAAATATACGCTAGAAGATTCTACAAAAAGAGTGTTCCAAAACTGCTCTTTCAAAAGAAACGTTCAAGTCTGTGAGTTGAATGCACTCGTCACAAACAAGTTTCTGGGAATGCTTCTGTCTAGTCTCTGTCTGAGGATGTTCCCTTTCCCAGCATTGGCCTCCAACAGCTCCAAATATGCACTTGCAGATTCTACAAAAAGAGAGTTTGAAAACTCTTCTACCAAAAAGAAGGTTCAACTCTGCGAGTAGAATGCACTCATCACAAAGAAGTTTCTGAGAATGCTTCTGTCTAGTTTTTGTTTGAAGATATTTCCTTTTCCAGCTTAGGCCTCAGAGCGCTCCAAATAAACACTTGCAGATTTTACAAAAGGAGTGTTTCCAAACTGCTCTATCAAAAGGAATGTTCAAGTACGTGAGTTGAATGCACTCATCACATAGAAGTTTCTGGGAATGCTTCTGTCTAGTTTTTAGGTGAAGATATTTCATTTCCCAGCATAGGCCTGAAAGCGCTCCAAATACCTACTTGCAGATTCTACAAAAAGTGTGTTTCAAAACTGCCCTTTGAAAAGGAAGATTCAGGTCTGTGAGTTGAATGCACTCATCGCAAAGAAGTTTCTGAGAATGCTTCTGTGTAGTTGTTATTTGAAGGCATTTCCTTTTCCAGCATAGGCCTCAAAGCGCTCGAAATAAACACTTCCAGATTCTGCAGAAAGAGTGTTTCAAAACTGTTCTATCAAAAGGAACGTTCAAGTCTGTGAGTTGAATGCACTCATCACACAGAAGTTTCTGAGAATGCTTCTGTCTAGTTTTTAAGTGGAGACATTACATTTCCCAGCATAGGCTTCACAGCGCTCCAAATATACGCTAGCAGATTCTACAAAAAGAGTGTTCCAAAACTGCTCTTTCAAAAGAAACGTTCAAGTCTGTGAGTTGAATGCACTCGTCACAAACAAGTTTCGGGGAATGCTTCTGTCTAGTCTCTGTCTGAGGATGTTCCCTTTCCCAGCATTGGCCTCCAACAGCTCCAAATATGCACTTGCAGATTCTACAAAAAGAGAGTTTGAAAACTCTTCTACCAAAAAGAAGGTTCAACTCTGCAAGTAGAATGCACTCATCACAAAGAAGTTTCTGAGAATGCTTCTGTCTAGTTTTTATTTGAAGATATTTCCTTTTCCAGCTTAGGCCTCAGAGCGCTCCAAATAAACACTTGCAGATTTTACAAAAGGAGTGTTTCCAAACTGCTCTATCAAAAGGAATGTTCAAGTATGTGAGTTGAATGCACTCATCACAGAGAAGTTTCTGAGAATGCTTCTGTCTAGTTTTTAGGTGAAGATATTTCATTTCCCAGCATAGGCCTGAAAGCGCTCCAAATACCTACTTGCAGATTCTACAAAAAGTGTGTTTCAAAACTGTTCTATCAAAAGAAAGGTTCAAGTCTGTGAGTTGAACTCACTCATCACAAAGAAGTTTCTGAGAATGCTTCTGTGTACTTGTTATTTGAAGACACTTCCTTTTCCAGCATAGGCCTCAAAGCGCTCGAAATAAACACTTGCAGATTCTGCAGAAAGAGTGTTTCAAAACTGTTCTATCAAAAGGAACGTTCAAGTCTGTGAGTTGAATGCACTCATCACACAGAAGTTTCTGAGAATGCTTCTGTCTAGTTTTTAGGTGAAGATATTTCATTTCCCAGCATAGACCTCAAAGCGCTCCAAATATCCACTTGCAGATTCTACAAAAAGTGTGTTTCAAAACTGCTCTTTCAAAAGGAAGGTTCAAGTCTGTGAGGTGAATGCACTCATCACAAAGAAGTTTCTGAGAATGCTTCTGTGTAGTTGTTATTTGAAGACATTTCCTTTTCCAACATAGGCCTCAAATCGCTCGAAATGAACACTTGCAGATTCTGCTGAAAGAGTGTTTCAAAACTGTTATATCAAAAGGAACGTTCAAGTCTGCGAGTTGAATGCACTCATCACACAGAAGTTTCTGAGAATGCTTCTGTCTAGTTTTTAAGTGGAGACATTTCATTTCCCAGCATAGGCCTCACAGCGCTCCAAATATACACTAGCAGATTCTACAAAAATAGTGTTCCAAAACTGCTCTTGCCAAAGAAACGTTCAAGTCTGTGAGTTGAATGCACTCGTCACAAAAAAGTTTCTGAGAATGCTTCTGTCTAGTTTTTAGGCGAAGATATTTCATTTCCCAGCATAGGTCTCAAATCGCTCCAAATATCCACTTGCAGATTCTACAAAAAGAGAGTTTCAAAACCGCTCTTTGGAAAGGAACGTTGAAGTCTGTGAGTTGAATGCACTCATCACAAAGAAGTTTCTGAGAATGCTTCTGTGTAGTTGTTATTTGAAGACATTTCCTTTTCCAGCATAGGCCTCAGAGCGCTCGAAATAAACACTTGCAGATTCTGCAGAAAGAGTGTTTCAAAACTGTTCTATCAAAAGGAACGTTCAAGTCTGTGAGTTGAATGCACTCATCACACAGAAGTTTCTGAGAATGTTTCTGTCTAGTTTTTAGGTGAAGATATTTCATTTCCCAGCATAGGCCTCAAAGCGCTCCAAATATCCACTTGCAGATTCTACAAAAAGTATGTTTCAAAACTGCTCTTTCAAAAGGAAGGTTCAAGTCTGTGAGTTGAATGCACTCATCACAAAGAAGTTTCTGAGAATGCTTCTGTGTAGTTGTTATTTGAAGTCATTTCCTTCTCCAGCATAGGCCTCAAATCGCTAGAAATGAACACTTGCAGATTCTGCAGAAAGAGTGTTTGAAAACTGTTCTATCAAAAGGAAAGTTCAAGTCTGTGAGTTGAATGCACTCATCACACAGAAGTTTCTGAGAATGCTTCTGTCTAGTTTTTAAGTGGAGACATTACATTTCCCAGCATAGGCTTCACAGCGCTCCAAATATACGCTAGCAGATTCTACAAAAAGAGTGTTCCAAAACTGCTCTTTCAAAAGAAACGTTCAAGTCTGTGAGTTGAATGCACTCGTCACAAACAAGTTTCTGGGAATGCTTCTGTCTAGTCTCTGTCTGAGGATGTTCCCTTTCCCAGCATTGGCCTCCAACAGCTCCAAATATGCACTTGCAGATTCTACAAAAAGAGAGTTTGAAAACTCTTCTACCAAAAAGAAGGTTCAACTCTGCGAGTAGAATGCACTCATCACAAAGAAGTTTCTGAGAATGCTTCTGTCTAGTTTTTGTTTGAAGATATTTCCTTTTCCAGCTTAGGCCTCAGAGCGCTCCAAATAAACACTTGCAGATTTTACAAAAGGAGTGTTTCCAAACTGCTCTATCAAAAGGAATGTTCAAGTACGTGAGTTGAATGCACTCATCACATAGAAGTTTCTGGGAATGCTTCTGTCTAGTTTTTAGGTGAAGATATTTCATTTCCCAGCATAGGCCTGAAAGCGCTCCAAATACCTACTTGCAGATTCTACAAAAAGTGTGTTTCAAAACTGCTCTTTGAAAAGGAAGATTCAGGTCTGTGAGTTGAATGCACTCATCACAAAGAAGTTTCTGAGAATGCTTCTGTGTAGTTGTTATTTGAAGACATTTCCTTTTCCAGCATAGGCCTCAAAGCGCTCGAAATAAACACTTCCAGATTCTGCAGAAAGAGTGTTTCAAAACTGTTCTATCAAAAGGAACGTTCAAGTCTGTGAGTTGAATGCACTCATCACACAGAAGTTTCTGAGAATGCTTCTGTCTAGTTTTTATGTGAAGATATTTCATTTCCCAGCGTAGGCCTCAAAGCGCTCCAAATACCTACTTGCAGATTCTACAAAAAGAGTGTTTCAAAACTGCTCTTTGAAAAGGAAGGTTGTAGACTGTGAGTTGAATGCACTCATCACAAAGAAGTTTCTGAGAATGCTTCTGTGTAGCTGTTATTTGAAGACATTTCCTTTTCCAACATAGGCCTCAAAGCGCTCAAAATAAACACTTGCAGATTCTGCAGAAGGAGTGTTTCTAAACTGTCCTATCAAAAGGAACGTTCAAGTCTGTGAGTTGAATCCACCCATGACACAGAAGTTTCTGAGAATACTTCTGTCTAGTTTTTAGGTGAAGATATATCATTTCCCAGCATAGGCCTCAAAGCACTCCAAATACCTACTTGCAGATTCTACAAAAAGTGTGTTTCAAAACTGCTCTTTTAAAAGGAATGTTCAAGTCTGTGAGTTGAATACCCTCATCACAAAGAAGTTTCTGAGAATGCTTCTGTGTAGTTGTTATTTGAAGACATTTCCTCTTCCAGCATAGGCCTCAAAGCGCTCGAAATAAACAATTGCAGATTCTGCAGAAAGAGTGTTTCAAAACTGTTCTATCAAAAGGAACGTTCAAGTCTGTGAGTTGAATGCACTCATCACACAGAAGTTTCTGAGAATGCTTCTGTCTAGTTTTTAAGTGGAGACATTACATTTCCCAGCATAGGCTTCACAGCGCTCCAAATATACGCTAGCAGATTCTACAAAAAGAGTGTTCCAAAACTGCTCTTTCAAAAGAAACGTTCAAGTCTGTGAGTTGAATGCACTCGTCACAAACAAGTTTCTGGGAATGCTTCTGTCTAGTCTCTGTCTGAGGATGTTCCCTTTCCCCGCATTGGCCTCCAACAGCTCCAAATATGCACTTGCAGATTCTACAAAAAGAGAGTTTGAAAACTCTTCTACCAAAAAGAAGGTTCAACTCTGCGAGTAGAATGCACTCATCACAAAGAAGTTTCTGAGAATGCTTCTGTCTAGTTTTTATTTGAAGATATTTCCTTTTCCAGCATAGGCCTCAGAGCGCTCCAAATAAACACTTGCAGATATTACAAAAGGAGTGTTTCCAAACTGCTCTATCAAAAGGAATGTTCAAGTATGTGAGTTGAATGCACTCATCACAGAGAAGTTTCTGAGAATGCTTCTGTCTAGTTTTTAGGTGAAGATATTTCATTTCCCAGCATAGGCCTGAAAGCGCTCCAAATATCTACTTGCAGATTCTACAAAAAGAGTGTTTCAAAACTGCTCTTTCGAAAGGAAGGTTCAAGTCTGTGAGTTGAATGCACTCATCGCAAAGAAGTTTCTGAGAATGCTTCTGTTTAGTTGTTATTTGAAGACATTTCCTTTTCCAGCATAGGCCTCAAACCGCTCGAAGTAAACACTTGCAGATTCTGCAGAAGGAGTGTTTCGGAACTGTTCTATCAAAAGGAACGTTGAAATCTGTGAATTGAATGCACTCATCACAAAGAAGTTTCTGAGAATACTTCTGTCTAGTTTTTAAGTGGAGTCATTACATTTCCCAGCCTAGGCCTCACAGCGCTCTAAATATACACTAGCAGATTCTACAAAAAGAGTGTTCCAAAACTGCTCTTTCAAAAGAAACGTTCAAGTCTGTGGGTTGAATGCACTCGTCACAAACAAGTTTCTGGGAATGCTTCTGTCTAGTCTCTATCTGAGGATGTTCCCGTTTCCAGCATTGGCATCCAACAGCTCCAAATATGCCCTTGCAGATTCTACAAAAAGAGAGTTTGAAAACTCTTCTGCCAAAAAGAAGGTTCAAATCTACGAGTAGAATGCACTCATCACAAAGAAGTTTCTGAGAATGGTTCTGTCTAGTTTTTATTTGAAGATATTTCCTTTTCCAGCATAGGCCTCAGAGCGCTCCAAATAAACACTTGCAGATTTTACAAAAGGAGTGTTTCCAAACTGCTCTATCAAAAATAATATTCAAGTCTGTGCGGTGAATGCACTCATCACACAGATGTTTCTGAGAATGCTTCTGTCTAGTTTTTAGGTGAAGATATTTCATTTCCCAGCATAGGCCTCAAAGCGCTCCAAATATCTACTTGCAGATTCTACAAAAAGAGTGTTTCAAAACTGCTCTTTCAAAAGGAAGGTTCAAGTCTGTGAGTTGAATGCCCTCATCACAAAGAAGTTTCTGAGAATGCTTCTGTCTAATTTTTATTTGAAGATATTTCCTTTTCCAGCATAGGCCTCAAAGCGCTCGAAATAAACACTTGCAGATTCTGCAGAAGGAGTGTTTCAAAACTGCTCTATCAAAAGGAACGTTCAAGTCTGTGAGTTGAATGCACTCATCACACAGAAGTTTCTGAGAATGCTTCTGTCTAGTTTTTAAGTGGAGACATTACATTTCCCAGCATAGGCCTCACAACGCTCCAAATATACACTAGCAGATTCCACAAAAAGAGTGTTCCAAAACTGCTCTTTCAAAAGAAACGTTCAAGTCTGTGAGTTGAATGCACTCGTCACAAACAAGTTTCTGGGAATACTTCTGTCTAGTCTCTATCTGAGGATGTTCCCTTTCCCAGCATTGGCCTCCTACAGCTCCAAATATGCACTTGCAGATTCTACAAAAAGAGAGTTTGAAAACTCTCCTATCAAAAAGAAGGTTCAACTCTGCGAGTAGAATGCACTCATCGCAAAGAAGTTTCTGAGAATGCTTCTGACTAGTTTTTAGGTGAAGTTATTTCATTTCCCAGCATAGGCCTCAAAGCGCTCCAAATATCTACTTGCAGATTCTACAAAAAGAGTGTTTCAAAACTGCTCTTTCAAAAGGAAGGTTCAAGTCTGTGAGTTGAATGCACTCATCACAAAGAAGTTTCTGAGAATGCTTCTGTGTAGTTGTTATTTGAAGACATTTCCTTTTCCAGCATAGGCCTCAAAGAGCTCGAAGTAAACACTTGCAGATTCTGCAGAAGGAGTGTTTCGAAACTGTTCTATCAAAAGGAACGTTGAAATCTGTGAATTGAATGCACTCATCACAAAGAAGTTTCTGAGAATACTTCTGTCTAGTTTTTAAGTGGAGTCATTACATTTCCCAGCATAGGCCTCACAGCGCTCTAAATATACACTAGCAGATTCTACAAAAAGAGTGTTCCAAAACTGCTCTTTCAAAAGAAACCTTCAAGTCTGTGAGTTGAATGCACTCGTCACAAACAAGTTTCTGGGAATGCTTCTGTCTAGTCTCTATCTGTGGATGTTCCCTTTTCCAGCATTGGCATCCAAAAGCTCCAAATATGCACTTGCAGATTCTACAAAAAGAGAGTTTGAATACTCTTCTGCCAAAAAGAAGGTTCAACTCTGCGAGTAGAATGCACTCATCACAAAGAAGTTTCTGAGAATGGTTCTGTCTAGTTTTTATTTGAAGATATTTCCTTTTCCAGCATAGGCCTCAGAGCGCTCCAAATAAACACTTGCAGATTTTACAAAAGGAGTGTTTCCAAACTGCTCTATCAAAAGTAATGTTCAAGTCTGTGAGGTGAATGCACTCATCACACAGATGTTTCTGAGAATGCTTCTGTCTAGTTTTTAAGTGAAGATATTTCATTTAACAGCACTTGCCTCACAGCGCTCCAAATATCCACTTGCAGATTGTACAAAAAGAGTGTTTCAAAACTGCTCTTTCAAAAAGAAGGTTCAGGTCTGTGAGTTGAATGCACTCATCACAAAGAAGTTTCTGAGAATGCTTCTGTGTAGTTGTTATTTGAAGACATTTCCTTTTCCCGCATAGGCCTCAAAGCGCTCGAAATAAACACTTGCAGATTCTGCAGAAGGAGTGTTTCAAAACCGTTCGATCAAAAGGAACGTTCAAGTCTGTGAGTTGAATGCACTCATCACACAGAAGTTTCTGAGAATGCTTCTGTCTAGTTTTTAGGTGAAGATATTTCATTTCCCAGCATAGGCCTCAAAGCTCTCCAAATATCTACTTGCAGATTCTACAAAAAGAGTGTTTCAAAACTGCTCTTTCAAAAGGAAGGTTCAAGTCTGTGAGATGAATGCCCTCATCCCAAAGAAGTTTCTGAGAATGCTTCTGTGTAGTTCTTATTTGAAGACATTTCCTTTTCCAGCATAGGCCTCAAAGCGCTCAAAATAAACACTTGCAGATTCTGCAGAAGGAGTGTTTCAATACTGTTCTATCAAAGGAACGTTCAGGTCTGTGAGTTGAATGCACTCATCACGCAGTTGTTTCTGAGAATGCTTCTGTCTAGTTTTTAAGTGGAGACATTACATTCGTCAGCATAGGCCTCACAGAGCTCAAAATATACAATAGCAGATTCTGCAAAAAGAGTGTTCCAAAACTGCTCTTTCAAAAGAAACCTTCAAGTTTGTGAGTTGAATGCACTCGTCAAAAATAAGTTTCTGAGAATGCTTCTGTCTAGTCTCTGTCTGAGGATGTTCCCTTTCCCAGCATTGGCCTCCAACAGCTCCAAATATGCACTTGCAGATTCCAAAGAGAGTTTGAAAACTCTTCTACCAAAAAGAAGGTTCAAATCTGCAAGTAGAATGCACTCATCACAAAGAAGTTTCTGAGAATGCTTCTGTCTTGTTTGTATTTGAAGATATTTCCTTTTCCAGCATAGGCCTCAGAGCGCTCAAAATAAACACTTGCAGATTTTACAAAAGGAGTGTTTCCAAACTGCTCTATCAAAAGGAAAGTTCCAGTATGTGAGTTGAATGCACTCATCACACAGAGGTTTCTGAGAATGCTTCTGTATAGTTTTTAGGTGAAGATATTTCATTTCCCAGCATAGGCCTGAAAGCGCTCCAAATATCCACTTGCAGATTCTACAAAAAGAGTGTTTTAAAACTGCTCTTTCAAAAGGAAATTTCAAGTCTGTGAGTTGAATGCACTCATCTCAAAGAAGTTTCTGAGAATGCTTCTGTCTAGATTTTATTTGAAGACATTTCCTTTTCCAGCATAGGTCTCAAAGCGCTCGAAATAAACACTTGCAGATTCTGCAGAAAGAGTGTTTCAAAACTGTTCTATCAAAAGGAACGTTCAAGTCTGTGAGTTGAATGCACTCGTCACAAAGAAGATTCGGAGAATGCTTCTGTGTAGTAGTTATTTGAAGATATTTCCTTTTCCTGCACAGGCCTCAGAGCGCTCCAAATAAACACTTGCAGATTTTACAAAAGGAGTGTTTCCAAACTGCTCTATCAAAAGGAATGTTCAAGTCTGTGAGGTGAATGCACTCATCACACAGATGTTTCTGAGAATGCTTCTGTCTAGTTTTTAGGTGAAGATATTTCATTTAACAGCATTTGCCTCACAGCGCTCCAAATATCCACTTGCAGATTGTACAAAAAGAGTGTTTCAAAACTGCTCTTTCAAAAAGAAGGTTCAAGTCTGTGAGTTGAATGCACTCATCACAAAGAAGTTTCTGAGAATGCTTCTGTGTAGTTGTTATTTGAAGACATTTCCTTTTCCCGCATAGGCCTCAAAGCGCTCGAAATAAACACTTGCAGATTCTGCAGAAGGAGTGTTTCAAAACTGTTCTATCAAAAGGAACGTTCAACTCTGTGAGTTGAATGCACTCATCATAGAGAAGTTTCTGAGAATGCTTCTGTCTAGTTTTTAGGTGAAGATATTTCATTTCCCAGCATAGGCCTCAAAGCGCTCCAAATATCTACTTGCAGATACTACAAAAAGAGTGTTTCAAAACTGCTCTTTCAAAAGGAAGGTTCAAGTCTGTGAGTTGAATGCCCTCATCACAAAGAAGTTTCTGAGAATGCTTCTGTCTAATTTTTATTTGAAGATATTTCCTTTTCCAGCATAGGCCTCAAAGCGCTCGAAATAAACACTTGCAGATTCTGCAGAAGGAGTGTTTCAAAACTGCTCTATCAAAAGGAACGTTCAAGTCCGTGAGTTGAATGCACTCATCACACAGAAGTTTCTGAGAATGCTTCTGTCTAGTTTTTAAGTGGAGACATTACATTTCCCAGCATAGGCCTCACAAAGCTCCAAATATACACTAGCAGATTCCACAAAAAGAGTGTTCCAAAACTGCTCTCTCAAAAGAAACGTTCAAGTCTGTGAGTTGAATGCACTCGTCACAAACAAGTTTCTGGGAATGCTTCTGTCTAGTCTCTATCTGAGGATGGTCCCTTTCCCAGGATTGGCCTCCAACAGCTCCAAATATGCACTTGCAGATTCTACAAAAAGAGAGTTTGAAAACTCTCCTATCAAAAAGAAGGTTCAACTCTGCGAGTAGAATGCACTCATCGCAAAGAAGTTTCTGAGAATGCTTCTGTCTAGTTTTTAGGTGAAGATATTTCATTTCCCAGCATAGGCCTCAAAGCGCTCCAAATATCTACTTGCAGATTCTACAAAAAGAGTGTTTCAAAACTGCTCTTTCAAAAGGAAGGTTCAAGCCTGTGAGTTGAATGCACTCATCACAAAGAAGTTTCTGAGAATGCTTCTGTGTAGTTGTTATTTGAAGACATTTCCTTTTCCAGCATAGGCCCCAAAGCGCTCGAAGTAAACACTTGCAGATTCTGCAGAAGGAGTGTTTCGAAACTGTTCTATCAAAAGGAATGTTGAAATCTGTGAATTGAATGCACTCATCACAAAGAAGTTTCTGAGAATACTTCTGTCTAGTTTTTAAGTGGAGTCATTACATTTCCCAGCATAGGCCTCACAGCGCTCTAAATATACACTAGCAGATTCTACAAAAAGAGTGTTCCAAAACTGCTCTTTCCAAAGAAACGTTCAAGTCTGTGAGTTGAATGCACTCGTCACAAACAAGTTTCTGGGAATGCTTCTGTCTAGTCTCTATCTGAGGATGTTCCCGTTTCCAGCATTGGCATCCAACAGCTCCAAATATGCACTTGCAGATTCTACAAAAAGAGAGTTTGAAAACTCTTCTGCCAAAAAGAAGGTTCAACTCTGCGAGTAGAATGCACTCATCACAAAGAAGTTTGTGAGAATGGTTCTGTCTAGTTTTTATTGGAAGATATTTCCTTTTCCAGCATAGGCCTCAGAGCGCTCCAAATAAACACTTGCAGATTTTACAAAAGGAGTGTTTCCAAACTGCTCTGTCAAAATTAATGTTCAAGTCCGTGAGGTGAATGCACTCATCACACAGAAGTTTCTGAGAATGCTTCTGTCTAGTTTTTAGGTGAAGATTTTCCATTTTCCAGCCTAGGCCTCACAGAGCTCCAAATATCCTCTTGCAGATTTTACAAAAAGAGTGTTTCAAAACTGCTCTTTCAAAAGGAAGGTTCAAGTCTGTGAGTTGAATGCACTCATCACAAATAAGATTCTGAGAATGCTTCTGTGTAGTTGTTATTTGAAGACATTTCCTTTTCCAGCATAGGCCTCAAAGCGCTCGAAATCAACACTTGCAGATTCTGCAGAAAGAGTGTTTCAAAACTGTTCTATCAAAAGGAACGTTCAAGTCTGTGAGTTGAATGCACTCGTCACAAAGAAGTTTCGGAGAATGCTTCTGTGTAGTAGTTATTTGAAGATATTTCCTTTTCCTGCACAGGCCTAAGAGCGCTCCAAATAAACACTTGCAGATTTTAGAAAAGGAGTGTTTCCAAACAGCTCTATCAAAAATAATGTTCAAGTCTGTGAGTTGAATGCACTCATCACACAGAAATTTCTGAGAATGCTTCTCTCTAGTATTTAGGTGAAGATATTTCATTTCCCAGCATAGGCTTCAAAGCGCTCCAAATATCCACTTGCAGATCCTACAAAAAGAGTGTTTTAAAACTGCTCTTTCAAAAGGAAGGTTCAAGTCTGTGAGTAGAATGCACTCATCTCAAAGAAGTTTCTGAGAATGCTTCTGTCTAGTTTTTATTTGAAGACATTTCCTTTTCCAGCATAGGCCTCAAAGCGCTCGAAATAAACACTTGCAGATTCTGCAGAAAGAGTGTTTCAAAACTGTTCTATCAAAAGGAACGTTCAAGTCTGTGAGTTGAATGCACTTATCACACAGAAGTTTCTGAGAATGCTTCTGTCTAGTTTTTAAGTGGAGACATTACATTTCCCAGCATAGGCTTCACAGAGCTCCAAATATACGCTAGCAGATTCTACAAAAAGAGTGTTCCAAAACTGCTCTTTCAAAAGAAACGTTCAAGTCTTTGAGTTGAATGCACTCGTCACAAACAAGTTTCTAGGAATGCTTCTGTCTAGTCTCTGTCTGAGGATGTTCCCTTTCCCAGCATTGGCCTCCAACAGCTCCAAATATGCACTTGCAGATTCTACAAAAAGAGAGTTTGAAAACTCTTCTACCAAATAGAAGGTTCAACTCTGTGAGTAGAATGCACTCATCACAAAGAAGATTCTGAGAACGCTTCTGTCTAGTTTTTATTTGAAGGTATTTCCTTTTCCAGAATAGGCCTCACAGCGCTCCAAATAAACACACGCAGATTTTACAAAAGGAGTGTTTCCAAACTGCTCTATCAAAAGGAATGTTCAAGTATGTGAGTTGAATGCGCTCATCATAGAGAAGTTTCTGGGATTGCTTCTGTCTAGTTTTTATGTGAAGATATTTCATTTCCCAGCATAGGGCTGAAAACGCTCCAAATATCCAGTTGCAGATTCTACAAAAAGAGTGTTTAAAAACTGCTCTTTAGAAAGGAAGGTTCAAGTCTGTGAGTTGAATGCACTCATCACAAAGAAGTTTCTGAGAATGCTTCTGTCTAGTTGTTATTTGAAGACATTTCCTTTTCCAGCTTAGGGCTCAAAGCGCTCGAAATAAACACTTGCAGATTCTACAGAAAGAGTGTTTCAAAACTCTTCTATCAAAAGGAACGTTCAAGTCTGTGAGTTGAATGCACTCATCACACAGAAGTTTCTGAGAATGCTTCTGTGTAGTTTTTAAGTGGAGACATTTCATTTCCCAGCATAGGCCTCGCAGCGCTCCAAATATACACTAGCAGATTCTACAAAAAGAGTGTTCCAAAACTGCTCTTTCAAAAGAAACGTTCAAGTCTGTGAGTTGAATGCACTCGTCACAAACCATTTTCTGGGAATGCTTCTGTCTAGTCTCTATCTGAGGATGTTCCCTTTTCCAGCATTGGCCTCCATCAGCTCCAAATATGCACTTGCAGATTCTACAAAAAGAGAGTTTGAAAACTCTTCTATCAAAAAGAAGGTTCAACTCTGCGAGTAGAATGCACTCATCACAAAGAAGTTTCTGAGAATGCTTCTGTCTAGTTTTTATTTGAAGATATTTCCTTTTCCAGCATAGGCCTAAGAGCGCTCCAAATAAACACTTGCAGATTTTAGAAAAGGAGTGTTTCCATACTGCTCTATCAAAAGGAATGTTCAAGTCTGTGAGTTGAATGCACTCATCACACAGAAATTTCTGAGAATGCTTCTGTCTAGTTTTTAGGTGAAGATATTTCATTTCCCAGCATAGGCCTCAAAGCGCTCCAAATATCCACTTGCAGATTCGACAAAAAGAGTGTTTCAAAACTGCTCTTTCAAAAGGAAGGTTCAAGTCTGTTAGTTGAATGCACTCATCACAAAGAAGTTTCTGAGAATGCTTCTGTCTAGTTGTTTTTTGAAGACATTTCCTTTTCCAGCGTAGGCCTCAAATCGCTCGAAATGAACACTTGCAGATTCTGCAGAAAGAGTGTTTCAAAACTGTTCTATCAAAAGGAACGTTCAAGTCTGTGAGTTGAATGCACTCATCACACAGAAGTTTCTGAGAATGCTTCTGTCTAGTTTTTAAGTGGAGACATTTCGTTTCCCAGCATAGGCCTCACAGCGCTCCAAATATACACTTGCAGATTCTACAAAAAGTGTGTTCCAAAACTGCTCTTTCAAAAGAAACGTTCAAGTCTTTGAGTTGAATGCACTCGTCACAAACAAGTTTCTAGGAATGCTTCTGTCTAGTCTCTGTCTGAGGATGTTCCCTTTCCCAGCATTGGCCTCCAACAGCTCCAAATATGCACTTGCAGATTCTACAAAAAGAGAGTTTGAAAACTCTTCTACCAAATAGAAGGTTCAACTCTGTGAGTAGAATGCACTCATCACAAAGAAGATTCTGAGAATGCTTCTGTCTAGTTTTTATTTGAAGGTATTTCCTTTTCCAGAATAGGCCTCAGAGCGCTCCAAATAAACACACGCAGATTTTACAAAAGGAGTGTTTCCAAACTGCTCTATCAAAAGGAATGTTCAAGTATGTGAGTTGAATGCGCTCATCATAGAGAAGTTTCTGGGATTGCTTCTGTCTAGTTTTTATGTGAAGATATTTCATTTCCCAGCATAGGGCTGAAAGCGCTCCAAATATCCACTTGCAGATTCTACAAAAAGAGTGTTTAAAAACTGCTCTTTAGATAGGAAGGTTCAAGTCTGTGAGATGAATGCACTCATCACAAAGAAGTTTCTGAGAATGCTTCTGTCTAGTTGTTATTTGAAGACATTTCCTTTTCCAGCTTAGGGCTCAAAGCGCTCGAAATAAACACTTGCAGATTCTACAGAAAGAGTGTTTCAAAACTCTTCTATCAAAAGGAACGTTCAAGTCTGTGAGTTGAATGCACTCATCACACAGAAGTTTCTGAGAATGCTTCTGTGTAGTTTTTAAGTGGAGACATTTCATTTCCCAGCATAGGCCTCAAAGCGCTCCAAATATACACTAGCAGATTCTACAAAAAGAGTGTTCCAAAACTGCTCTTTCAAAAGCAACCTTCAAGTCTGTGAGTTGAATGCACTCGTCACAAACCATTTTCTGGGAATGCTTCTGTCTAGTCTCTATCTGAGGATGTTCCCTTTTCCAGCATTGGCCTCCAACAGCTCCAAATATGCACTTGCAGATTCTACAAAAAGAGAGTTTGAAAACTCTTCTATCAAAAAGAAGGTTCAACTCTTCGAGTAGAATGCACTCATCACAAAGAAGTTTCTGAGAATGCTTCTGTCTAGTTTTTACTTGAAGATATTCCCTTTTCCAGCATAGGCCTAAGAGCGCTCCAAATAAACACTTGCAGATTTTAGAAAAGGAGTGTTTCCATGCTGCTCTATCAAAAGGAATGTTCAAGTCTGTGAGTTGAATGCACTCATCACACAGAAATTTCTGAGAATGCTTCTGTCTAGTTTTTAGGTGAAGATATTTCATTTCCCAGCATAGGCCTGAAAGCGCTCCAAATATCCACTTGCAGATTCTACAAAAAGAGTGTTTAAACACAGCTCTTTCAAAAGGAAGGTTCAAGTCTGTGAGTTGAATGCACTCATCACAAAGAAGTTTCTGAGAATTCTTCTGTCTAGTTGTTATTTGAAGACATTTCCTTTTCCAGCTTAGGGCTCAAAGCGCTCGAAATAAACACTTGCAGATTCTGCAGAAAGAGTGTTTCAAAACTGTTCTATCAAAAGGAACGTTCAAGTCTGTGAGTTGAATGCACTCATCACACAGAAGTTTCTGAGAATGCTTCTGTCTAGTTTTTAAGTGGAGACATTTCATTTCCCAGCATAGGCCTCACAGCGCTCCAAATATACACTAGCAGATTCTACAAAAAGAGTGTTCCAAAACTGCTCTTGCAAAAGAAACGTTCAAGTCTGTGTGTTGAATGCACTCGTCACAAAGAAGTTTCTGAGAATACTTCTGTCTAGTTTTTAGGTGAAGATATTTCATTTCCCAGCATAGGCCTCAAAGCGCTCCAAATATCCACTTGCAAATTCTACAAAAAGAGAATTTCAAAACCGCTCTTTGAAAAGGAAGGTTCAAGTCTGTGAGTTGAATACACTCATCACAAAGAAGTTTCTGAGAATGCTTCTGTGTAGTTGTTATTTGAAGACATTTCCTTTTCCAGCATAGGCCTCAGAGCGCTCGAAATAAACACTTGCAGATTCTGCAGAAAGAGTGTTTCAAAACTGTTCTATCAAAAGGAACGTTCAAGTCTGTGAGTTGAATGCACTCATCACACAGAAGTTTCTGAGAATGCTTCTGTCTAGTTTTTAGGTGAAGATATTTCATTTCCCAGCCTAGGCCTGAAATCGCTCCAAATACCTACTTGCAGATTCTACAAAAAGTGTGTTTCAAAACTGCTCTTTGGAAAGGAAGGTTCAAGTCTGTGAGTTGAATGCACTCATCACAAAGAAGTTTCTGAGAATGCTTCTGTGTAGTTGTTATTTGAAGACATTTCATTTCCCAGCATAGGCCTCAAAGCGCTCGAAATAAACACTTGCAGATTCTGCAGAAGGAGTGTTTCAAAACTGTTCTATCAAAAGGAACGTTCAAGTCTGTGAGTTGAATGCACTCATCACACAGAAGTTTCTGAGAATGCTTCTGTCTAGTTTTTAGGTGAAGATATTTCATTTCCCAGCATAGGCCTCAAAGCGCTCCAAATACCTACTTGCAGATTCTACAAAAAGTGTGTTTCAAAACTGCTCTTTCAAAAGGAAGGTTCAAGTCTGTGAGTTGAATGCACTCATCACAAAGAAGTTTCTGAGAATGCTTCTGTGTAGTTGTTATTTGAAGACATTTCATTTCCCAGCATAGGCCTCAAAGCGCTCGAAATAAACACTTGCAGATTCTGCAGACGGAGTGTTTCAAAACTGTTCTATCAAAATGAACGTTCAAGACTGTGAGTTGAATGCACTCATCACACAGAAGTTTCTGAGAAAGCTTCTGTCTAGTTTTTAGGTGAAGATATTTAATTTCCCAGCATAGGCCTCAAAGTGCTCCAAATACCTACTTGCAGATTCTACAAAATGTGTGTTTCAAAACTGCTCTTTCAAAAGGAAGGTTCAAGTCTGTGAGTTGAATACCCTCATCACAAAGATGTTTCTGAGAATGCTTCTGTGTAGTTGTTATTTGAAGACATTTCCTTTTCCAGCATAGGCCTCAAAGCGCTCGAAATGAACACTTGCAGATTCTGCAGAAAGAGTGTTTCAAAACTGTTCTATCAAAAGTAACGTTCAAGTCTGTGAGTTGAATGCACTCATCACAAAGAAGTATCTGAAAATGCGGGGGAGGAGCCAAGATGGCCGAATAGGAACAGCTCCGGTCTACAGCTCCCAGCGCGAGCGACGCAGAAGACGGGTGATTTCTGCATTTCCATCTGAGGTACCGTGTTCATCTCACTAGGGAGTGCCAGACAGTGGGCGCAGGTCAGTGGGTGAGCGCACCGTGCGCCAGCCGAAGCAGGGGTGAGGCATTGCCTCACTCGGGAAGCGCAAGGGGTCATGGAGTTCCCCTTCCAGAGGTGACAGACGGCATCTGGAAAATCGGGCCACTCCCACCCGAATACTGTGCTTTTCCGATGGGCTTAGGAAACGGTGCCCCAGGAGAGTATAGCCCGCACCTGGCTCAGAGGGTCCTACACCCACGGAGTCTCGCTGATTGCTAGCACAGCAGTCTGAGATCAAGCAGCAAGTCGGCAGCGAGGCTGGGGGAGGGGCGCCCGCCATTGCCCAGGCTCGCTTAGGTAAACAAAGCAGCCTGGAAGCTTGAACTGGGTGGAGCCCACCACAGCTCAAGGAGGCCTGCCTGCCTCTGTAGGCTCCACCTCTGGGGGCAGGGCACAGACAAACAAAAAGACAGCAGTAACCTCTGCAGACTTAAATGTCCCTGTCTGACAGCTGTGAGGAGAGCAGTGGTTCTCCCAGCACACAGCTGGAGATCTGAGAACGGGCTGACTGCCTCCTCAAGTGGGTCCCTGACCCCTGACCCCCGAGCAGCCTAACTGGGAGGCACCCCCCAGCAGGGGCAGACTGACACCTCACACGGCCCGCCAGGTACTCCAACAGACCTGCAGCTGAGGGTTCTGTTTGTTAGAAGGAAAACTAACAGAAAGGACATCCACACCAAAAACCCATCTGTACATCACCATCATCAAAGACCAAAAGTAGATAAAACCACAAAGATGGGGAAAAAACAGAGCAGAAAAACTGGAAACTCTAAAAACCAGAGTACCTCTCCTCCTCCAAAGGAACGCAGTTCCTCACCAGCAACGGAACAAAGCTGGACGGAGAATGACTTTGACGAGCTGAGAGAAGAAGGCTTCAGACGATCAAATTACTCCGAGCTACGGGAGGATATTCAATCCAAAGGCAAAGAAGTTGAAAACTTTGAAAAAAATTTAGAAGAATGTATAACTAGAATAACCAATACAGAGAAGTGCTTAAAGGAGCTGATGGAGCTGAACACCAAGGCTCGAGAACTACGTGAAGAATGCAGAAGCCTCAGGAGCCGATGCGATCAAATGGAAGAAAGGGTATCAGCCCTGGAAGATGAAATGAATGAAATGAAGCGAGAAGGGAAGTTTAGAGAAAAAAGAATAAAAAGAAACGAGCAAAGCCTCCAAGAAATGTGGGACTATGTGAAAAGACCAAATCTACGTCTGATTGGTGTACCTGAAAGTGATGGGGAGAATGGAAACAAGTTGGAAAACACTCTGCAGGATATTATCCAGGAGAACTTCCCCAATCTAGCAAGGCAGGCCAACATTCAGATTCAGGAAATACAGAGAACGCCACAAAGATACTCTTCGAGAAGAGCAACTCCAAGACACATAATTGTCAGATTCACCAAAGTTGAAATGAAGGAAAAAATGTTAAGGGCAGCCAGAGAGAAAGGACGGGTTACCATCAAAGGGAAGCCCATCAGACTAACAGCGGATCTCTCGGCAGAAACCCTACAAGCCAGAAGAGAGTGGGGGCCAATATTCAACATTCTTAAAGAAAAGAATTTTCAACCCAGAATTTCATATCCTGCCAAACTAAGCTTCATAAGTGAAGGAGAAATAAAATACTTTACAGACAAGCAAATGCTGAGAGATTTTGTCACCACCAGGCCTGCCCTAAAAGAGCTCTTGAAGGAAGCGCTAAACATGGAAAGGCACAACCGGTACCAGCCACTGCAAAATCATACCGAAATGTAAAGACCATTGAGACTAGGAAGAGACTGCATCAACTAACGAGCAAAACATCGAGCTAACATCATAATGACAGGATCAAATTCACACATAACAATATTAACTTTAAATGTAAATGGACTAAATGCTCCAATTAAAAGACACAGACTGGCAAATTGGATAAAGAGTCAAGACCCATCAGTGTGCTGTATTCAGGAAACCCATCTCACGTGCAGAGACACACATAGGCTCAAAATAAAAGGATGGCGGAAGATCTACCAAGCAAATGGAAAACAAAAAAAGGCAGGGGTTGCAATCCTAGTCTCTGATAAAACAGACTTTAAACCAACAAAGATCAAAAGAGACAAAGAAGGCCATTACATAATGGTAAAGGGATTAATTCAACAAGAAGAGCTAACTATCCTAAATATATATGCACCCAATACAGGAGCACCCAGATTCATAAAGCAAGTCCTGAGTGACCTACAAAGAGACTTAGACTCCCACACATTAATAATGGGAGATTTTAACACCCCACTGTCAACATTAGACAGATCAACGAGACAGAAAGTCAACAAGGATACCCAGGAATTGAACTCAGCTCTGCACCAAGCAGACCTAATAGACATCTACAGAACTCTCCACCCCAAATCAACAGAATATACATTTTTTTCAGCACCACACCACACCTATTCCAAAATTGACCATATCCTTGGAAGTAAAGCTCTCCTCAATAAATGTAAAAGAACAGAAATTGTAACAAACTGTCTCTCAGATCACAGTGCAATCAAGCTAGAACTCAGGATTAAGAATCTCACTCAAAACCGCTCAACTACGTGGAAACTGAACAACCTGCTCCTGAATGACTACTGGGTACATAACGAAATGAAGGCAGAAATAAAGATGTTCTTTGAAACCAACGAGAACCAAGACACAACATACCAGAATCTCTGGGATGCATTCAAAGCAGTGTGTAGAGGGAAATTTATAGCACTCAAATGCCCACAAGAGAAAGCAGGAAAGATCCAAAATTGACACCCTAACATCACAATTAAAAGAACTAGAAAAGCAAGAGCAAACACATTCAAAAGCTAGCAGAAGGCAAGAAATAACTAAAATCAGAGCAGAACTGAAGGAAATAGAGACACAAAAAACCCTTCAAAAAATAAATGAATCCAGGAGCTGGTTTTTTGAAAGGATCAACAAAATTGATAGACCACTAGCAAGATTAATAAAGAAAAAAAGAGAGAAGAATCAAATAGATGCAATAAAAAATGATAAAGGGGATATCACCACTGATCCCACAGAAATACAAACTACCATCAGAGAATATTACAAACACCTCTATGCAAATAAACTAGAAAATCTAGAAGAAATGGATAAATTCCGCAACACATACACCCTCCCAAGACTAAACCAAGAAGAAGTTCAATCTCTGAATAGACCAATAACAGGAGCTGAAATTATGGCAATAATCAATAGCTTACCAACCAAAAAAAGTCCAGGACCAGATGGGTTCACAGCCAAATTCTACCAGAGGTACAAGGAGGAGCTGGTACCATTCCTTCTGAAACTATTCCAATCAATAGAAAAAGAGGGAATCCTCCCTAACTCATTTTATGAGGCCAGCATCATCCTGATACCAAAGCCTGGCAGAGACACAACAAAAAAAGAGAATTTTAGACCAATATCCTTGATGAACATTGATGCAAAAATCCTCAATAAAATACTGGCAAACAGAATCCAGCAGCACATCAAAAAGCTTATCCACCATGATCAAGTGGGCTTCATCCCTGGGATGCAAGGCTGGTTCAATAGACGCAAATCAATAAATGTAATCCAGCATATAAACAGAACCAAAGACAAAAACCACATGATTATCTCAATAGATGCAGAAAAGGCCTTTGACAAAATTCAACAACCCTTCATGCTAAAAACTCTCAATAAATTAGGAATTGATGGGACGTATCTCAAAATAATAAGAGCTATTTATGACAAACCCACAGCCAATATCATACTGAATGGGCAAAAACTGGAAGCATTCCCTTTGAAAACTGGCACAAGACAGGGATGCCCTCTCTCACCACTTCTATTCAACATAGTGTTGGAAGTTCTGGCCAGGGCAATTAGGCAGGAGAAGGAAATCAAGGGTATTCAATTAGGAAAAGAGGAAGTTAAATTGTCCCTGTTTGCAGATGACATGATAGTATATCTAGAAAACCCCATTGTCTCAGCCCAAAATCTCCTTAAGCTGATAAGCAACTTCAGCAAAGTCTCAGGATACAAAATCAATGTGCAAAAATCACAAGCATTCTTATACATCAATAACAGACAAACAGAGAGCCAAATCATGAGTGAACTCCCATTCACAATTGCTTCAAAGAGAATAAAATACCTAGGAATCCAACTTACAAGGGATGTGAAAGACCTCTTCAAGGAGAACTACAAACCACTGCTCAAGGAAATAAAAGAGGATACAAACAAATGGAAGAACATTCCATGCTCATGGGTAGGAAGAATCAATATCATGAAAATGGCCATCCTTCCCAAGGTAATTTACAGATTCAATGCCATCCCCATCAAACTACCAATGACTTTCTTCACAGAATTGGAAAAAACTACTTTAAAGTTCATATGGAACCAAAAAAGAGCCCGCATCGCCAAGTCAATCCTAAGCCAAAAGAACAAAGCTGGAGGCATCACACTACCTGACTTCAAACTATACTACAAGGCTACAGTAACCAAAACAGCATGGTACTGGTACCAAAACAGAGATATAGATCAATGGAACAGAACAGAGCCGTCAGAAATAATGCCACAGATCTACAAGTATCTGATCTTTGACAAACCTGACAAAAACAAGAAATGGGGAAAGGATTCCCTATTTAATAAATGGTGCTGGGAAAACTGGCTAGCCATATGTAGAAAGCTGAAACTGGATCCCTTCCTTACACCTTATACAAAAATCAATTCAAGATGGATTAAAGACTTAAATGTTAGACCTAAAACCATAAAAACCCTAGAAGAAAACCTAGGCAATACCATTCAGGACATAGGTATGGGCAAGGACTTCATGTCTAAAACACCAAAAGCAATGGCAACAAAAGCCAAAATTGACAAATGGGATCTAATTAAACTCAAGAGCTTCTGCACAGCAAAAGAAACTACCATCAGAGTGAACAGGCAACCTACAAAATGGGAGAAAATTTTTGCAACCTACTCATCTGACAAAGGGCTAATATCCAGAATCTACAATGAACTCCAACAAATTTACAAGAAAAAAACAAACAACCCCATCAAAAAGTGGGCAAAGGACATGAACAGACACTTCTCAAAAGAAGACATTGATGTAGCCAAAAAACACATGAAAAAATGCTCACCATCACTGGCTATCAGAGAAATGCAAATCAAAACCACAATGAGATACCATCTCACACCAGTTAGAATGGCAATCATTAAAAAGTCAGGAAACAACAGGTGCTGGAGAGGATGTGGAGAAATAGGAACACTTTTACACTGTTGGTGGGACTGTAAACTAGTTCAACCATTGTGGAAGTCAGTGTGGCGATTCCTCAGGGATCTAGAACTACAAATTCCATTCGACCCAGCCATCCCATTACTGGGTATATACCCAAAGGACTATAAATCATGCTGCTATAAAGACACATGCACACGTATGTTTATTGCGGCATTATTCACAATAGCAAAGACTTGGAACCAACCCAAATGTCCAACAATGATAGACTGGATTAAGAAAATGTGGCACATATACACCATGGAATACTATGCAGCCATAAAAAATGATGAGTTCACGTCCTTTGTAGGGACATGGATGAAATTGGAAATCATCATTCTCAGTAAACTATCGCAAGAACAAAAAACCAAACACCGCATATTCTCACTCATAGGTGGGAATTGAACAATGAGAACACATGGACACAGGAAGGGGAACATCACACTCTGGGGACTGTTGTGGGGTGGGGGGAAGGGGGAGGGATAGCATTGGGAGATATACCTAATGCTAGATGACGAGTTGGTGGGTGCAGCGCACCAGCATGGCACATGTATACATATGTAACTTACCTGCACATTGTGCACATGTACCATAAAACCTAAAGTACAATAATAATAATAATAATAATAAAATAAAAAAAAAATAAAAAAAATAAAAAAAAAGAAAATGAAAAAAAAAAATAAATAAAAAAAAATAAACTGGCAAAAAAAAAAAAAAAGGAATGTTCAAGTACGTGAGTTGAATACACTCATCACAGAGAAGTTTCTGGGAATGCTTCTGTCTAGTTTTTAGGTGAAGATATTTCATTTCCCAGCATAGGCCTGAAAGCGCTCCAAATACCTACTTGCAGATTCTACAAAAAGTGTGTTTCAAAACTGCTCTTTGAAAAGGAAGTTTCAGGTCTGTGAGTTGAATGCACTCATTGCAAAGAAGTTTCTGAGAATGCTTCTGTGTAGTTGTTATTTGAAGACATTTCCTTTTCCAGCATAGGCCTCAAAGCGCTCGAAATAAACACTTCCAGATTCTGCAGAAAGAGTGTTTCAAAACTGTTCTATCAAAAGGAACGTTCAAGTCTGTGAGTTGAATGCACTCATCACACAGAAGTTTCTGAGAATGCTTCTGTCTAGTTTTTATGTGAAGATATTTCATTTCCCAGCGTAGGCCTCAAAGCGCTCCAAATACCTACTTGCAGATTCTACAAAAAGAGTGTTTCAAAACTGCTCTTTGAAAAGGAAGGTTAAAGACTGTGAGTTGAATGCACTCATCACAAAGAAGTTTCTGAGAATGCTTCTGTGTAGCTGTTATTTGAAGACATTTCCTTTTCCAACATAGGCCTCAAAGCACTCAAAATAAACACTTGCAGATTCTGCAGAAGGAGTGTTTCAAAACTGTCCTATCAAAAGGAACGTTCAAGTCTGTGAGTTGAATCCACTCATGACACAGAAGTTTCTGAGAATACTTCTGTCTGGTTTTTAGTTGAAGATATTACATTTCCCAGCATAGGCCTGAAAGCGCTCCAAATACCTACTTGCAGATTCTACAAAAAGTGTGTTTCAAAACTGCTCTTTGGAAAGGAAGGTTCAAGTCTGTGAGTTGAATGCACTCATCACAAAGAAGTTTCTGAGAATGCTTCCGTGTAGTTGTTATTTGAAGACACTTCATTTCCCAGCATAGGCCTCAAAGCGCTCGAAATAAACACTTGCAGATTCTGCAGAAGGAGTGTTTCAAAACTGTTCTATCAAAAGGAACGTTCAAGTCTGTGAGTTCAATGCACTCATCACACAGAAGTTTCTGCGAAAGCTTCTGTCTAGTTTTTAGGTGAAGATATTTCATTTCCCAGCATAGGCCTCAAAGCACTCCAAATACCTACTTGCAGTTTCTACAAAAAGTGTGTTTCAAAACTGCTCTTTTAAAAGGAATGTTCAAGTCTGTGAGTTGAATACCCTCATCACAAAGAAGTTTCTGAGAATGCTTCTGTGTAGTTGTTATTTGAAGACATTTCCTCTTCCAGCATAGGCCTCAAAGCGCTCGAAATAAACACTTGCAGATTCTGCAGAAAGAGTGTTTCAAAACTGTTCTATCAAAAGGAACGTTCAAGTCTGTGAGTTGAATGCACTCATCACACAGAAGTTTCTGAGAATGCTTCTGTCTAGTTTTTAAGTGGAGACATTTCATTTCCCAGCATAGGCCTCACAGCGCTCCAAATATACACTAGCAGATTCTACAAAAAGAGTGTTCCAAAACTGCTCTTGCAACAGAAACGTTCAAGTCTGTGAGTTGAATGCACTCGTCACAAAGAAGTTTCTGAGAATGCTTCTGTCTAGTTTTTAGGTGAAGATATTTCATTTCCCAGCATAGGCCTCAAAGCGCTCCAAATATCCACTTGCAGATTCTACAAAAAGTATGTTTCAAAACTGCTCTTTCAAAAGGAAGGTTCAAGTCTGTGAGTTGAATGCACTCATCACAAAGAAGTTTCTGAGAATGCTTCTGTGTAGTTGTTATTTGAAGGCATTTCCTTTTCCAGCATAGGCCTCAAATCGCTCGAAATGAACACTTGCAATTTCTGCAGAAAGAGTGTTTCAAAACTGTTCTATCAAAAGGAACCTTCAAGTCTGTGAGTTGAATGCACTCATCACACAGAAGTTTCTGAGAATGCTTCTGTCTAGTTTTTAAGTGGAGACATTACATTTCCCAGCATAGGCTTCACAGCGCTACAAATATACACTAGCAGATTCTACAAAAAGAGTGTTCCAAAACTGCTCTTTCAAAAGAAACGTTCAAGTCTGTGAGTTGAATGCACTCGTCACAAACAAGTTTCTGGGAATGCTTCTGTCTAGTCTCTGTCTGAGGATTTTCCCTTTCCCAGCATTGGCCTCCAACAGCTCCAAATATGCACTTGCAGATTCTACCAAAAGAGAGTTTGAAAACTCTTCTACCAAAAAGAAGGTTCAACTCTGCGAGTAGAATGCACTCATCACAAAGAAGTTTCTGAGAATGCTTCTGTCTAGTTTTTATTTGAAGATATTTCCTTTTCCAGCTTAGGCCTCAGAGCGCTCCAAATAAACACTTGCAGATTTTACAAAAGGAGTGTTTCCAAACTGCTCTATCAAAAGGAATGTTCAAGTATGTGAGTTGAATGCACTCATCACAGAGAAGTTTCTGAGAATGCTTCTGTCTAGTTTTTAGGTGAAGATATTTCATTTCCCAGCATAGGCCTGAAAGCGCTCCAAATACCTACTTGCAGATTCTACAAAAAGTGTGTTTCAAAACTGTTCTATCAAAAGAAAGGTTCAAGTCTGTGAGTTGAATGCACTCATCACAAAGAAGTTTCTGAGAATGCTTCTGTGTAGTTGTTATTTGAAGACACTTCCTTTTCCAGCATTGGCCTCAAAGCGCTCGAAATAAACACTTGCAGATTCTGCAGAAAGAGTGTTTCAAAACTGTTCTATCAAAAGGAACGTTCAAGTCTGTGAGTTGAATGCACTCATCACACAGAAGTTTCTGAGAATGCTTCTGTCTAGTTTTTAGGTGAAGATATTTCATTTCCCAGCATAGACCTCAAAGCGCTGCAAGTATCCACTTGCAGATTCTACAAAAAGTGTGTTTCAAAACTGCTGTTTCAAAAGGAAGGTTCAAGTCTGTGAGTTGAATGCACTCATCACAAAGAAGTTTCTGAGAATACTTCTGTGTAGTTGTTATTTGAAGACATTTCCTTTTCCAACATAGGCCTCAAATCGCTCGAAATGAACACTTGCAGATACTGCTGAAGGAGTGTTTCAAAACTGTTCTATCAAAAGGAACGTTCAAGTCTGTGAGTTGAATGCACTCATCACAGAAGTTTCTGAGGATGCTTCTGTCTAGTTTTTAAGTGGAGACATTTCATTTCCCAGCATAGGCCTCACAGCGCTCCAAATATACACTAGCAGATTCTACAAAAAGAGTGTTCCAAAACTGCTCTTGCAAAAGAAACGTTCAAGTCTGTGAGTTGAATGCACTCGTCACAAAGAAGTTTCTGAGAATGCTTCTGTCTAGTTTTTAGGTGAAGATATTTCATTTCCCAGCATAGGCCTCAAAGCGCTCCAAATACCCACATGCAGATTCTACAAAAAGAGAGTTTCAAGACCGCTCTTTGGAAAGGAAGGTTCAAGTCTGTGAGTTGAATGCACTCATCACAAAGAAGTTTCTGAGAATGCTTCTGTGTTGTTGTTATTTGAAGACATTTCCTTTTACAGCATAGGCCTCAGAGCGCTCGAAATAAACACTTGTAGATTCTGCAGAAAGAGTGTTTCAAAACTGTTCTATCAAAAGGAACGTTCAAGTCTGTGAGTTGAATGCACTCATCACACAGAAGTTTCTGAGAATGTTTCTGTCTAGTTTTTAGGTGAAGATATTTCATTTCCCAGCATAGGCCTCAAAGCGCTCCAAATATCCACTTGCAGATTCTACAAAAAGTATGTTTCAAAACTGCTCTTTCAAAAGGAAGTTTCAAGTCTGTGAGTTGAATGCACTCATCACAAAGAAGTTTCTGAGAATGCTTCTGTGTAGTTGTTATTTGAAGGCATTTCCTTTTCCAGCATAGGCCTCAAATCGCTCGAAATGAACACTTGCAGATTCTGCAGAAAGAGTGTTTCAAAACTGTTCTATCAAAAGGAACGTTCAAGTCTGTGAGTTGAATCCACTCATGACACAGAAGTTTCTGAGAATACTTCTGTCTAGTTTTTAAGTGAAGATATTTCATTTCCCAGCATAGGCCTGAAAGCGCTCCAAATACCTACTTGCAGATTCTGCTGAAAGAGTGTTTCAAAACTGTTCTATCAAAAGGAACGTTCAAGTCTGTGAGTTGAATGCACTCATCACACAGAAGTTTCTGAGAATGCTTCTGTCTAGTTTTTAAGTGGAGACATTTCATTTCCCAGCATAGGCCTCACAGCGCTCCAATTATACACTAGCAGATTCTACAAAAAGAGTGTTCCAAAACTGCTCTTGCAAAAGAAACGTTCAAGTCTGTGAGTTGAATGCACTCGTCACAAAGAAGTTTCTGAGAATGCTTCTGTCTAGTTTTTAGGTGAAGATATTTCATTTCCCAGCATAGGCCTCAAAGCGCTCCAAATATCCACTTGCAGATTCTACAAAAGGAGAGTTTCAAAACCGCTCTTTGAAAAGGAATTTTCAAGTCTGTGAGTTGAATGCACTCGTCACAAAGAAGTTTCTGAGAATGCTTCTGTGTAGTTGTTATTTGAAGACATTTCCTTTTCCAGCATAGGCCTCAGAGCGCTCGAAATAAACACTTGCAGATTCTGCAGAAAGAGTGTTTCAAAACTGTTCTATCAAAAGGAACGTTCAAGTCTGTGAGTTGAATGCACTCATCACACAGAAGTTTCTGAGAATGCTTCTGTCTAGTTTTTAGGTGAAGATATTTCATTTCCCAGCATAGGCCTCAAAGCGCTCCAAATATCCACTTGCAGATTCTATAAAAAGTATGTTTCAAAATTGCTCTTTCAAAAGGAATGTTCAAGTCTGTGAGTTGAATGCAATCATCACAAAGAAGTTTCTGAGAATGCTTCTGTGTAGTTGTTATTTGAAGGCATTTCCTTTTCCAGCATAGGCCTCAAATCGCTCGAAATGGACACTTGCAAATTCTGCAGAAAGAGTGTTTCAAAACTGTTCTATCAAAAGGAACGTTCAAGTCGGTGAGTTGAATGCACTCATCACACAGAAGTTTCTGAGAATGTTTCTGTCTAGTTTTTAGGTGAAGATATTTCATTTCCCAGCATAGGCCTCAAAGCGCTCCAAATATCCACTTGCAGATTCTACAAAAAGTATGTTTCAAAACTTCTCTTTCAAAAGGAAGTTTCAAGTCTGTGAGTTGAATGCACTCATCACAAAGAAGTTTCTGAGAATGCTTCTGTGTAGTTGTTATTTGAAGGCATTTCCTTTTCCAACATAGGCCTCAAATCGCTCGAAATGAACACTTGCAGATTCTGCAGAAAGAGTGTTTCAAAACTGTTCTATCAAAAGGAACGTTCAAGTCTGTGAGTTGAATGCACTCATCACACAGAAGTTTCTGAGAATGCTTCTGTCTAGTTTTTAAGTGGAGACATTACATTTCCCAGCATAGGCTTCACAGCGCTCCAAATATACGCTAGCAGATTCTACATAAAGAGTGTTCCAAAACTGCTCTTTCTAAAGAAACGTTCAAGTCTGTGAGTTGAATGCACTCATCACAAACAAGATTCTGGGAATGCTTCTGTCTAGTCTCTGTCTGAGGATGTTCCCTTTCCCAGCATTGGCCTCCAACAGCTCCAAATATGCACTTGCAGATTCTACAAAAAGAGAGTTTGAAAACTCTTCTACCAAAAAGAAGGTTCAACTCTGCGAGTAGAATGCACTCATCCCAAAGAAGTTTCTGAGAATGCTTCTGTCTAGTTTTTATTTGAAGATATTTCCTTTTCCAGCATAGGCCTCAGAGCGCTCCAAATAAACACTTGCAGATTTTACAAAAGGAGTGTTTCCAAACTGCTCTATCAAAAGGAATGTTCAAGTACGTGAGTTGAATGCACTCATCACAGAGAAGTTTCTGGGAATGCTTCTGTCTAGTTTTTAGGTGAAGATATTTCATTTCCCAGCATAGGCCTCAAAGCGCTCCAAATACCTACTTGCAGATTCTACAAAAAGTGTGTTTCAAAACTGCTCTTTGAAAAGGAAGTTTCAGGTCTGTGAGTTGAATGCACTCATCACAAAGAAGTTTCTGAGAATGCTTCTGTGTAGTTGTTATTTGAAGACATTTCCTTTTCCAGCATAGGCCTCAAAGCGCTCGAAATAAACACTTCCAGATTCGGCAGAAAGAGTGTTTCAAAACTGTTCTATCAAAAGGAACGTTCAAGTCTGTGAGTTGACTGCACTCATCACACAGAAGTTTCTGAGAATGCTTCTGTCTAGTTTTTATGTGAAGATATTTCATTTCCCAGCGTAGGCCTCAAAGCGCTCCAAATACCTACTTGCAGATTCTACAAAAAGAGTGTTTCAAAACTGCTCTTTGAAAAGGAAGGTTGAAGACTGTGAGTTGAATGCACTCATCACAAAGAAGTTTCTGAGAATGCTTCTGTGTAGCTGTTATTTGAAGACATTTCCTTTTCCAACATAGGCCTCAAAGCGCTCAAAATAAACACTTGCAGATTCTGCAGAAGGAGTGTTTCAAAACTGTCCTATCAAAAGGAACGTTCAAGTCTGTGAGTTGAATCCACTCATGACACAGAAGTTTCTGAGAATACTTCTGTCTAGTTTTTAGGTGAAGATATTTCATTTCCCAGCATAGGCCTGAAAGCGCTCCAAATACCTACTTGCAGATTCTACAAAAAGTGTGTTTCAAAACTGCTCTTTGGAAAGGAAGGTTCAAGTCTGTGAGTTGAATGCACTCATCACAAAGAAGTTTCTGAGAATGCTTCTGTGTAGTTGTTATTTGAAGACACTTCATTTCCCAGCATAGGCCTCAAAGCGCTCAAAATAAACACTTGCAGATTGTGCAGAAGGAGTGTTTCAAAACTGTTCTATCAAAAGGAACGTTCAAGTCTGTGAGTTGAATGCACTCATCACACAGAAGTTTCTGCGAAAGCTTCTGTCTAGTTTTTAGGTGAAGATATTTCATTTCCCAGCATAGGCCTCAAAGCACTCCAAATACCTACTTGCAGATTCTACAAAAAGTGTGTTTCAAAACTGCTCTTTTAAAAGGAATGTTCAAGTCTGTGAGTTGAATACCCTCATCAAAAAGAAGTTTCTGAGAATGCTTCTGTGTAGTTGTTATTTGAAGACATTCCCTCTTCCAGCATAGGCCTCAAAGCGCTCGAAATAAACACTTGCAGATTCTGCAGAAAGAGTGTTTCAAAACTGTTCTATCAAAAGGAACGTTCAAGTCTGTGAGTTGAATGCACTCATCACAGAAGTTTCTGAGGATGCTTCTGTCTAGTTTTCAAGTGGAGACATTTCATTTCCCAGCATAGGCCTCACAGCGCTCCAAATATACACTAGCAGATTCTACAAAAAGAGTGTTCCAAAACTGCTCTTGCAAAAGAAACGTTCAAGTCTGTGAGTTGAATGCACTCGTCACAAAGAAGTTTCTGAGAATGCTTCTGTCTAGTTTTTAGGTGAAGATATTTCATTTCCCAGCATAGGCCTCAAAGCGCTCCAAATACCCACATGCAGATTCTACAAAAAGAGAGTTTCAAGACCGCTCTTTGGAAAGGAAGGTTCAAGTCTGTGAGTTGAATGCACTCATCACAAAGAAGTTTCTGAGAATGCTTCTGTGTTGTTGTTATTTGAAGACATTTCCTTTTACAGCATAGGCCTCAGAGCGCTCGAAATAAACACTTGCAGATTCTGCAGAAAGAGTGTTTCAAAACTGTTCTATCAAAAGGAACGTTCAAGTCTGTGAGTTGAATGCACTCATCACACAGAAGTTTCTGAGAATGTTTCTGTCTAGTTTTTAGGTGAAGATATTTCATTTCCCAGCATAGGCCTCAAAGCGCTCCAAATATCCACTTGCAGATTCTACAAAAAGTATGTTTCAAAACTGCTCTTTCAAAAGGAAGTTTCAAGTCTGTGAGTTGAATGCACTCATCACAAAGAAGTTTCTGAGAATGCTTCTGTGTAGTTGTTATTTGAAGGCATTTCCTTTTCCAGCATAGGCCTCAAATCGCTCGAAATGAACACTTGCAGATTCTGCAGAAAGAGTGTTTCAAAACTGTTCTATCAAAAGGAACGTTCAAGTCTGTGAGTTGAATCCACTCATGACACAGAAGTTTCTGAGAATACTTCTGTCTAGTTTTTAGGTGAAGATATTTCATTTCCCAGCATAGGCCTGAAAGCGCTCCAAATACCTACTTGCAGATTCTGCTGAAAGAGTGTTTCAAAACTGTTCTATCAAAAGGAACGTTCAAGTCTGTGAGTTGAATGCACTCATCACACAGAAGTTTCTGAGAATGCTTCTGTCTAGTTTTTAAGTGGAGACATTTCATTTCCCAGCATAGGCCTCACAGCGCTCCAATTATACACTAGCAGATTCTACAAAAAGAGTGTTCCAAAACTGCTCTTGCAAAAGAAACGTTCAAGTCTGTGAGTTGAATGCACTCGTCACAAAGAAGTTTCTGAGAATGCTTCTGTCTAGTTTTTAGGTGAAGATATTTCATTTCCCAGCATAGGCCTCAAAGCGCTCCAAATATCCACTTGCAGATTCTACAAAAGGAGAGTTTCAAAACCGCTCTTTGAAAAGGAATTTTCAAGTCTGTGAGTTGAATGCACTCGTCACAAAGAAGTTTCTGAGAATGCTTCTGTTTAGTTGTTATTTGAAGACATTTCCTTTTCCAGCATAGGCCTCAGAGCGCTCGAAATAAACACTTGCAGATTCTGCAGAAAGAGTGTTTCAAAACTGTTCTATCAAAAGGAACGTTCAAGTCTGTGAGTTGAATGCACTCATCACACAGAAGTTTCTGAGAATGCTTCTGTCTAGTTTTTAGGTGAAGATATTTCATTTCCCAGCATAGGCCTCAAAGCGCTCCAAATATCCACTTGCAGATTCTATAAAAAGTATGTTTCAAAATTGCTCTTTCAAAAGGAATGTTCAAGTCTGTGAGTTGAATGCAATCATCACAAAGAAGTTTCTGAGAATGCTTCTGTGTAGTTGTTATTTGAAGGCATTTCCTTTTCCAGCATAGGCCTCAAATCGCTCGAAATGGACACTTGCAAATTCTGCAGAAAGAGTGTTTCAAAACTGTTCTATCAAAAGGAACGTTCAAGTCGGTGAGTTGAATGCACTCATCACACAGAAGTTTCTGAGAATGTTTCTGTCTAGTTTTTAGGTGAAGATATTTCATTTCCCAGCATAGGCCTCAAAGCGCTCCAAATATCCACTTGCAGATTCTACAAAAAGTATGTTTCAAAACTTCTCTTTCAAAAGGAAGTTTCAAGTCTGTGAGTTGAATGCACTCATCACAAAGAAGTTTCTGAGAATGCTTCTGTGTAGTTGTTATTTGAAGGCATTTCCTTTTCCAACATAGGCCTCAAATCGCTCGAAATGAACACTTGCAGATTCTGCAGAAAGAGTGTTTCAAAACTGTTCTATCAAAAGGAACGTTCAAGTCTGTGAGTTGAATGCACTCATCACACAGAAGTTTCTGAGAATGCTTCTGTCTAGTTTTTAAGTGGAGACATTACATTTCCCAGCATAGGCTTCACAGCGCTCCAAATATACGCTAGCAGATTCTACATAAAGAGTGTTCCAAAACTGCTCTTTCTAAAGAAACGTTCAAGTCTGTGAGTTGAATGCACTCATCACAAACAAGATTCTGGGAATGCTTCTGTCTAGTCTCTGTCTGAGGATGTTCCCTTTCCCAGCATTGGCCTCCAACAGCTCCAAATATGCACTTGCAGATACTACAAAAAGAGAGTTTGAAAACTCTTCTACCAAAAAGAAGGTTCAACTCTGCGAGTAGAATGCACTCATCCCAAAGAAGTTTCTGAGAATGCTTCTGTCTAGTTTTTATTTGAAGATATTTCCTTTTCCAGCATAGGCCTCAGAGCGCTCCAAATAAACACTTGCAGATTTTACAAAAGGAGTGTTTCCAAACTGCTCTATCAAAAGGAATGTTCAAGTACGTGAGTTGAATGCACTCATCACAGAGAAGTTTCTGGGAATGCTTCTGTCTAGTTTTTAGGTGAAGATATTTCATTTCCCAGCATAGGCCTCAAAGCGCTCCAAATACCTACTTGCAGATTCTACAAAAAGTGTGTTTCAAAACTGCTCTTTGAAAAGGAAGTTTCAGGTCTGTGAGTTGAATGCACTCATCGCAAAGAAGTTTCTGAGAATGCTTCTGTGTAGTTGTTATTTGAAGACATTTCCTTTTCCAGCATAGGCCTCAAAGCGCTCGAAATAAACACTTCCAGATTCGGCAGAAAGAGTGTTTCAAAACTGTTCTATCAAAAGGAACGTTCAATTCTGTGAGTTGACTGCACTCATCACACAGAAGTTTCTGAGAATGCTTCTGTCTAGTTTTTATGTGAAGATATTTCATTTCCCAGCGTAGGCCTCAAAGCGCTCCAAATACCTACTTGCAGATTCTACAAAAAGAGTGTTTCAAAACTGCTCTTTGAAAAGGAAGGTTGAAGACTGTGAGTTGAATGCACTCATCACAAAGAAGTTTCTGAGAATGCTTCTGTGTAGCTGTTATTTGAAGACATTTCCTTTTCCAACATAGGCCTCAAAGCGCTCAAAATAAACACTTGCAGATTCTGCAGAAGGAGTGTTTCAAAACTGTCCTATCAAAAGGAACGTTCAAGTCTGTGAGTTGAATCCACTCATGACACAGAAGTTTCTGAGAATACTTCTGTCTAGTTTTTAGGTGAAGATATTTCATTTCCCAGCATAGGCCTGAAAGCGCTCCAAATACCTACTTGCAGATTCTACAAAAAGTGTGTTTCAAAACTGCTCTTTGGAAAGGAAGGTTCAAGTCTGTGAGTTGAATGCACTCATCACAAAGAAGTTTCTGAGAATGCTTCTGTGTAGTTGTTATTTGAAGACACTTCATTTCCCAGCATAGGCCTCAAAGCGCTCAAAATAAACACTTGCAGATTGTGCAGAAGGAGTGTTTCAAAACTGTTCTATCAAAAGGAACGTTCAAGTCTGTGAGTTGAATGCACTCATCACACAGAAGTTTCTGCGAAAGCTTCTGTCTAGTTTTTAGGTGAAGATATTTCATTTCCCAGCATAGGCCTCAAAGCACTCCAAATACCTACTTGCAGATTCTACAAAAAGTGTGTTTCAAAACTGCTCTTTTAAAAGGAATGTTCAAGTCTGTGAGTTGAATACCCTCATCAAAAAGAAGTTTCTGAGAATGCTTCTGTGTAGTTGTTATTTGAAGACATTCCCTCTTCCAGCATAGGCCTCAAAGCGCTCGAAATAAACACTTGCAGATTCTGCAGAAAGAGTGTTTCAAAACTGTTCTATCAAAAGGAACGTTCAAGTCTGTGAGTTGAATGCACTCATCACACAGAAGTTTCTGAGAATGCTTCTGTCTAGTTTTTAGGTGAAGCTATTTCATTTCCCAGCATAGTCCTCAAAGCGCTCCAAATATCCACTTGCAGATTCTACAAAAAGTGTGTTTCAAAACTGCTCTTTCAAAAGGAAGGTTCAAGTCTGTGAGTTGAATGCACTCATCACAAAGAAGTTTCTGAGAATACTTCTGTGTAGTTGTTATTTGAAGACATTTCCTTTTCCAACATAGGCCTCAAATCGCTCGAAATGAACACTTGCAGATTCTGCTGAAAGAGTGTTTCAAAACTGTTCTATCAAAAGGAACGTTCAAGTCTGTGAGTTGAATGCACTCATCACACAGAAGTTTCTGAGAATGCTTCTGTCTAGTTTTTAAGTGGAGACATTTCATTTCCCAGGATAGGCCTCACAGCGCTCCAAGTATACACTAGCAGATTCTACAAAAAGAGTGTTCCAAAACTGCTCTTGCATAGAAACGTTCAAGTCTGTGAGTTGAATGCACTCGTCACAAAGAAGTTTCTGAGAATGCTTCTGTCTAGTTTTTAGGTGAAGATATTTCATTTCCCAGCATAGGCCTCAAAGCGCTCCAAATATCCACTTGCAGATTCTACAAAAGGAGAGTTTCAAAACCGCTCTTTGAAAAGGAATTTTCAAGTCTGTGAGTTGAATGCACTCGTCACAAAGAAGTTTCTGAGAATGCTTCTGTGTAGTTGTTATTTGAAGACATTTCCTTTTCCAGCATAGGCCTCAGAGCGCTCGAAATAAACACTTGCAGATTCTGCAGAAAGAGTGTTTCAAAACTGTTCTATCAAAAGGAACGTTCAAGTCTGTGAGTTGAATGCACTCCTCACACAGAAGTTTCTGAGAATGTTTCTGTCTAGTTTTTAGGTGAAGATATTTCATTTCCCAGCATAGGCCTCAAAGCGCTCCAAATATCCACTTGCAGATTCTACAAAAAGTATGTTTCAAAACTGCTCTTTCAAAAGGAAGGTTCAAGTCTGTGAGTTGAATGCACTCATCACAAAGAAGTTTCTGAGAATGCTTCTGTGTAGTTGTTATTTGAAGTCATTTCCTTCTCCAGCATAGGCCTCAAATCGCTAGAAATGAACACTTGCAGATTCTGCAGAAAGAGTGTTTCAAAACTGTTCTATCAAAAGGAACGTTCAAGTCTGTGAGTTGAATGCACTCATCACACAGAAGTTTCTGAGAATGCTTCTGTCTAGTTTTTAAGTGGAGACATTACATTTCCCAGCATAGGCTTCACAGCGCTCCAAATATACGCTAGCAGATTCTACAAAAAGAGTGTTCCAAAACTGCTCTTGCATAGAAACGTTCAAGTCTGTGAGTTGAATGCACTCGTCACAAAGAAGTTTCTGAGAATGCTTCTGTCTAGTTTTTAGGTGAAGATATTTCATTTCCCAGCATAGGCCTCAAAGCGCTCCAAATATCCACTTGCAGATTCTACAAAAAGGGTGTTTCAAAACCGTTTTATCAAAAGGAAGGTTCAAGTCTGTGAGTTGAATGCACTCATCACAAAGAAGTTTCTGAGAATGCTTCTGTGTAGTTGTTATTTGAAGACACTTCCTTTTCCAGCATAGGCCTCAAATCGCTCCAAATAAACACTTGCAGAGTCTGCAGAAAGAGTGTTTCAAAACTGTTCTATCAAAAGGAACGTTCAAGTCTGTGAGTTGAATGCACTCATCTCACAGAAGTTTCTGAGAATGCTTCTGTCTAGTTTTTAGGTGAAGATATTTCATTTCCCAGCATAGACCTCAAATCGCTCCAAATATCCACTTGCAGATTCTACAAAAAGTGTGTTTCAAAACTGCTCTTTCAAAAGGAAGGTTCAAGTCTGTGAGTTGAATGCACTCATCACAAAGAAGTTTCTGAGAATGCTTCTGTCTACTTGTTATTTGAAGACATTTCCTTTTCCAACATAGGCCTCAAATCGCTCGAAATGAACACTTGCAGATTCTGCTGAAAGAGTGTTTCAAAACTGTTCTATCAAAAGGAACGTTCAAGTCTGTGAGTTGAATGCACTCATCACACAGAAGTTTCTGAGAATGCTTCTGTCTAGTTTTTAAGTGGAGACATTTCATTTCCCAGCATAGGCCTCACAGCGCTCCAAATATACGCTAGCAGATTCTACAAAAAGAGTGTTCCAAAACTGCTCTTGCAACAGAAACGTTCAAGTCTGTGAGTTGAATGCACTCGTCACAAAGAAGTTTCTGAGAATTCTTCTGTCTAGTTTTTAGGTGAAGATATTTCATTTCCCAGCATAGGCCTCAAAGCGCTCCAAATATCCACTTGCAGATTCTACAAAAAGTATGTTTCAAAACTGCTCTTTCAAAAGGAAGGTTCAAGTCTGTGAGTTGAATGCACTCATCACAAAGAAGTTTCTGAGAATGCTTCTGTGTAGTTGTTATTTGAAGGCATTTCCTTTTCCAGCATAGGCCTCAAATCGCTCGAAATGAACACTTGCAAATTCTGCAGAAAGAGTGTTTCAAAACTGTTCTATCAAAAGGAACGTTCAAGTCTGTGAGTTGAATGCACTCATCACACAGAAGTTTCTGAGAATGCTTCTGTCTAGTTTTTAAGTGGAGACATTACATTTCCCAGCATAGGCTTCACAGCGCTCCAAATATACGCTAGCAGATTCTACAAAAAGAGTGTTCCAAAACTGCTCTTTCAAAAGAAACGTTCAAGTCTGTGAGTTGAATGCACTTGTCACAAACAAGTTTCTGGGAATGCTTCTGTCTAGTCTCTGTCTGAGGATTTTCCCTTTCCCAGCATTGGCCTCCAACAGCTCCAAATATGCACTTGCAGATTCTACCAAAAGAGAGTTTGAAAACTCTTCTACCAAAAAGAAGGTTCAACTCTGCGAGTAGAATGCACTCATCACAAAGAAGTTTCTGAGAATGCTTCTGTCTAGTTTTTATTTGAAGATATTTCCTTTTCCAGCATAGGCCTCAGAGCGCTCCAAATAAACACTTGCAGATATTACAAAAGGAGTGTTTCCAAACTGCTCTATCAAAAGGAATGTTCAAGTATGTGAGTTGAATGCACTCATCACAGAGAAGTTTCTGAGAATGCTTCTGTCTAGTTTTTAGGTGAAGATATTTCATTTCCCAGCATAGGCCTGAAAGCGCTCCAAATACCTACTTGCAGATTCTACAAAAAGTGTGTTTCAAAACTGTTCTATCAAAAGAAAGGTTCAAGTCTGTGAGTTGAATGCACTCATCACAAAGAAGTTTCGGAGAATGCTTCTGTGTAGTTGTTATTTGAAGACATTTCCTTTTCCAGCATAGGCCTCAAAGCGCTCGAAATAAACACTTGCAGATTCTGCAGAAAGAGTGTTTCAAAACTGTTCTATCAAAAGGAACGTTCAAGTCTGTGAGTTGAATGCACTCATCAAACAGAAGTTTCTGAGAATGCTTCTGTCTAGTTTTTAGGTGAAGATACTTCATTTCCCAGCATAGACCTCAAAGCGCTCCAAATATCCACTTGCAGATCCTACAAAAAGTGTGTTTCAAAACTGCTCTTTCAAAAGGAAGGTTCAAGTCTGTGAGTTGAATGCACTCGTCACAAAGAAGTTTCTGAGAATGCTTCTGTCTAGTTTTTAGGTGAAGATATTTCATTTCCCAGCATAGGCCTCAAAGCGCTCCAAATATCCACTTGCAGATTCTACAAAAAGAGAGTTTCAAAACCGCTCTTTGAAAAGGAAGGTTCAAGTCTGTGAGTTGAATGCACTCATCACAAAGAAGTTTCTGAGAATGCTTCTGTGTAGTTGTTATTTGAAGACGTTTCCTTTTCCAGCGTAGGCCTCAGAGCGCTCGAAATAAACACTTGCAGATTCTGCAGAAAGAGTGTTTCAAAACTGTTCTATCAAAAGGAACGTTCAAGTCTGTGAGTTGAATGCACTCATCACACAGAAGTTTCTGAGAATGCTTCTGTCTAGTTTTTAGGTGAAGATATTTCATTTCCCAGCATAGGCCTCAAAGCGCTCCAAATATCCACTTGCAGATTCTACAAAAAGTATGTTTCAAAACTGCTCTTTCAAAAGGAAGGTTCAAGTCTGTGAGTTGAATGCACTCATCACAAAGAAGTTTCTGAGAATGCTTCTGTGTAGTTGTTATTGGAAGGCATTTCCTTTTCCAGCATAGGCCTCAAATCGCTCGAAATGAACACTTGCAGATTCTGCAGAAAGAGTGTTTCAAAACTGTTCTATCAAAAGGAACGTTCAAGTCTGTGAGTTGAATGCACTCATCACACAGAAGTTTCTGAGAATGCTTCTGTCTAGTTTTTAAGTGGAGACATTACATTTCCCAGCATAGGCTTCACAGCGCTCCAAATATATGCTAGCAGATTCTACAAAAAGAGTGTTCCAAAACTGCTCTTTCAAAAGAAAAGTTCAAGTCTGTGAGTTGAATGCACTCGTCACAAACAAGTTTCTGGGAGTGCTTCTGTCTAGTCTCTGTCTGAGGATGTTCCCTTTCCCAGCGTTGGCCTCCAACAGCTCCAAATATGCACTTGCAGATTCTACAAAAAGAGAGTTTGAAAACTCTTCTACCAAAAAGAAGGTTCAACTCTGCGAGTAGAATGCACTCCACACAAAGAAGTTTCTGAGAATGCTTCTGTCTAGTTTTTATTTGAAGATATTTCCTTTTCCAGCTTAGGCCTCAGAGCGCTCCAAATAAACACTTGCAGATATTACAAAAGGAGTGTTTCCAAACTGCTCTATCAAAAGGAATGTTCAAGTATGTGAGTTGAATGCACTCATCACAGAGAAGTTTCTGAGAATGCTTCTGTCTAGTTTTTAGGTGAAGATATTTCATTTCCCAGCATAGGCCTGAAAGCGCTCCAAATACCTACTTGCAGATTCTACAAAAAGTGTGTTTCAAAACTGTTCTATCAAAAGGAAGGTTCAAGTCTGTGAGTTGAATGCACTCATCACAAAGAAGTTTCTGAGAATGCTTCTGTGTAGTTGTTATTTGAAGACACTTCCTTTTCCATTATAGGCCTCAAAGCGCTCGAAATAAACACTTGCAGATTCTGCAGAAAGAGTGTTTCAAAACTGTTCTATCAAAAGGAACGTTCAAGTCCGTGAGTTGAATGCACTCATCACACAGAAGTTTCTGAGAATGCTTCTGTCTAGTTTTTAGGTGAAGATATTTCATTTCCCAGCATAGACCTCAAAGCGCTCCAAATATCCACTTGCAGATCCTACAAAAAGTGTGTTTCAAAACTGCTCTTTCAAAAGGAAGGTTCAAGTCTGTGAGTTGAATGCACTCATCACAAAGAAGTTTCTGAGAATACTTCTGTGTAGTTGTTATTTGAAGGCATTTCCTTTTCCAGCATAGGCCTCAAATCGCTCGAAATGAACACTTGCAGATTTTGCAGAAAGAGTGTTTCAAAACTGTTCTATCAAAAGGAACGTTCAAGTCTGTGAGTTGAATGCACTCATCACACAGAAGTTTCTGAGAATGCTTCTGTCTAGTTTTTAAGTGGAGACATTACATTTCCCAGCATAGGCTTCACAGCGCTCCAAATATATGCTAGCAGATTCTACAAAAAGAGTGTTCCAAAACTGCTCTTTCAAAAGAAACGTTCAAGTCTGTGAGTTGAATGCACTCGTCACAAACAAGTTTCTGGGAGTGCTTCTGTCTAGTCTCTGTCTGAGGATGTTCCCTTTCCCAGCATTGGCCTCCAACAGCTCCAAATATGCACTTGCAGATTCTACAAAAAGAGAGTTTGAAAACTCTTCTACCAAAAAGAAGGTTCAACTCTGCGAGTAGAATGCACTCATCACAAAGAAGTTTCTGAGAATGCTTCTGTCTAGTTTTTATTTGAAGATATTTCCTTTTTCAGCTTAGGCCTCAGAGCGCTCCAAATAAACACTTGCAGATTTTACAAAAGGAGTGTTTCCAAACTGCTCTATCAAAAGGAATGTTCAAGTATGTGAGTTGAATGCACTCATCACAGAGAAGTTTCTGAGAATGCTTCTGTCTAGTTTTTAGGTGAAGATATTTCATTTCCCAGCATAGGCCTGAAAGCGCTCCAAATACCTACTTGCAGATTCTACAAAAAGTGTGTTTCAAAACTGTTCTATCAAAAGAAAGGTTCAAGTCTGTGAGTTGAATGCACTCATCACAAAGAAGTTTCTGAGAATGCTTCTGTGTAGTTGTTATTTGAAGACATTTCCTTTTCCAGCATAGGCCTCAAAGCGCTCGAAATAAACACTTGCAGATTCTGCAGAAAGAGTGTTTCAAAACTGTTCTATCAAAAGGAACGTTCAAGTCTGTGAGTTGAATGCACTCATCAAACAGAAGTTTCTGAGAATGCTTCTGTCTAGTTTTTAGGTGAAGATACTTCATTTCCCAGCATAGACCTCAAAGCGCTCCAAATATCCACTTGCAGATCCTACAAAAAGTGTGTTTCAAAACTGCTCTTTCAAAAGGAAGGTTCAAGTCTGTGAGTTGAATGCACTCATCACAAAGAAGTTTCTGAGAATACTTCTGTGTAGTTGTTATTTGAAGACATTTCCTTTTCCAACATAGGCCTCAAATCGCTCGAAATGAACGCTTGCAGATTCTGCTGAAAGAGTGTTTCAAAATTATTCTATCAAAAGGAACGTTCAAGTCTGTGAGTTGAATGCACTCGTCACACAGAAGTTTCTGAGAATGCTTCTGTCTAGTTTTTAAGTGGAGACATTTCATTTCCCAGCATAGGCCTCCCAGCGCTCCAAATATACACTAGCAGATTCTACAAAAAGAGTGTTCCAAAACTGCTCTTGCAAAAGAAACGTTCAAGTCTGTGAGTTGAATGCACTCGTCACAAAGAAGTTTCTGAGAATGCTTCTGTCTAGTTTTTAGGTGAAGATATTTCATTTCCCAGCATAGGCCTCAAAGCGCTCCAAATATCCACTTGCAGATTCTACAAAAAGAGAGTTTCAAAACCGCTCTTTGAAAAGGAAGGTTCAAGTCTGTGAGTTGAATGCACTCATCACAAAGAAGTTTCTGAGAATGCTTCTGTGTAGTTGTTATTTGAAGACATTTCCTTTTCCAGCGTAGGCCTCAGAGCGCTCGAAATAAACACTTGCAGATTCTGCAGAAAGAGTGTTTCAAAACTGTTCTATCAAAAGGAACGTTCAAGTCTGTGAGTTGAATGCACTCATCACACAGAAGTTTCTGAGAATGCTTCTGTCTAGTTTTTAGGTGAAGATATTTCATTTCCCAGCATAGGCCTCAAAGCGCTCCAAATATCCACTTGCAGATTCTACAAAAAGTATGTTTCAAAACTGCTCTTTCAAAAGGAAGGTTCAAGTCTGTGAGTTGAATGCACTCATCACAAAGAAGTTTCTGAGAATGCTTCTGTGTAGTTGTTATTGGAAGGCATTTCCTTTTCCAGCATATGCCTCAAATCGCTCGAAATGAACACTTGCAGATTCTGCAGAAAGAGTGTTTCAAAACTGTTCTATCAAAAGGAACGTTCAAGTCTGTGAGTTGAATGCACTCATCACACAGAAGTTTCTGAGAATGCTTCTGTCTAGTTTTTAAGTGGAGACATTACATTTCCCAGCATAGGCTTCACAGCGCTCCAAATATACGCTAGCAGATTCTACAAAAAGAGTGTTCCAAAACTGCTCTTTCAAAAGAAACGTTCAAGTCTGTGAGTTGAATGCACTCGTCACAAACAAGTTTCTGGGAGTGCTTCTGTCTAGTCTCTGTCTGAGGATGTTCCCTTTCCCAGCGTTGGCCTCCAACATCTCCAAATATGCACTTGCAGATTCTACAAAAAGAGAGTTTGAAAACTCTTCTACCAAAAAGAAGGTTCAACTCTGCGAGTAGAATGCACTCTTCACAAAGAAGTTTCTGAGAATGCTTCTGTCTAGTTTTTATTTGAAGATATTTCCTTTTTCAGCTTAGGCCTCAGAGCGCTCCAAATAAACACTTGCAGATTTTACAAAAGGAGTGTTTCCAAACTGCTCTATCAAAAGGAATGTTCAAGTATGTGAGTTGAATGCACTCATCACAGAGAAGTTTCTGAGAATGCTTCTGTCTAGTTTTTAGGTGAAGATATTTCATTTCCCAGCATAGGCCTGAAAGCGCTCCAAATACCTACTTGCAGATTCTACAAAAAGTGTGTTTCAAAACTGTTCTATCAAAAGAAAGGTTCAAGTCTGTGAGTTGAATGCACTCATCACAAAGAAGTTTCTGAGAATGCTTCTGTGTAGTTGTTATTTGAAGACATTTCCTTTTCCAGCATAGGCCTCAAAGCGCTCGAAATAAACACTTGCAGATTCTGCAGAAAGAGTGTTTCAAAACTGTTCTATCAAAAGGAACGTTCAAGTCTGTGAGTTGAATGCACTCATCAAACAGAAGTTTCTGAGAATGCTTCTGTCTAGTTTTTAGGTGAAGATACTTCATTTCCCAGCATAGACCTCAAAGCGCTCCAAATATCCACTTGCAGATCCTACAAAAAGTGTGTTTCAAAACTGCTCTTTCAAAAGGAAGGTTCAAGTCTGTGAGTTGAATGCACTCATCACAAAGAAGTTTCTGAGAATACTTCTGTGTAGTTGTTATTTGAAGACATTTCCTTTTCCAACGTAGGCCTCAAATCGCTCGAAATGAACGCTTGCAGATTCTGCTGAAAGAGTGTTTCAAAATTATTCTATCAAAAGGAACGTTCAAGTCTGTGAGTTGAATGCACTCGTCACACAGAAGTTTCTGAGAATGCTTCTGTCTAGTTTTTAAGTGGAGACATTTCATTTCCCAGCATAGGCCTCACAGCGCTCCAAATATACACTAGCAGATTCTACAAAAAGAGTGTTCCAAAACTGCTCTTGCAAAAGAAACGTTCAAGTCTGTGAGTTGAATGCACTCGTCACAAAGAAGTTTCTGAGAATGCTTCTGTCTAGTTTTTAGGTGAAGACATTTCATTTCCCAGCATAGGCCTCAAAGCGCTCCAAATATCCACTTGCAGATTCTACAAAAAGAGAGTTTCAAAACTGCTCTTTGAAAAGGAAGGTTCAAGTCTGTGAGTTGAATGCACTCATCACAAAGAAGTTTCTGAGAATGCTTCTGTGTAGTTGTTATTTGAAGACATTTCCTTTTCCAGCGTAGGCCTCAGAGCGCTCGAAATAAACACTTGCAGATTCTGCAGAAAGAGTGTTTCAAAACTGTTCTATCAAAAGGAACGTTCAAGTCTGTGAGTTGAATGCACTCATCACACAGAAGTTTCTGAGAATGCTTCTGTCTAGTTTTTAGGTGAAGATATTTCATTTCCCAGCATAGGCCTCAAAGCGCTCCAAATATCCACTTGCAGATTCTACAAAAAGTATGTTTCAAAACTGCTCTTTCAAAAGGAAGGTTCAAGTCTGTGAGTTGAATGCACTCATCACAAAGAAGTTTCTGAGAATGCTTCTGTGTAGTTGTTATTGGAAGGCATTTCCTTTTCCAGCATATGCCTCAAATCGCTCGAAATGAACACTTGCAGATTCTGCAGAAAGAGTGTTTCAAAACTGTTCTATCAAAAGGAACGTTCAAGTCTGTGAGTTGAATGCACTCATCACACAGAAGTTTCTGAGAATGCTTCTGTCTAGTTTTTAAGTGGAGACATTACATTTCCCAGCATAGGCTTCACAGCGCTCCAAATATACGCTAGCAGATTCTACAAAAAGAGTGTTCCAAAACTGCTCTTTCAAAAGAAACGTTCAAGTCTGTGAGTTGAATGCACTCGTCACAAACAAGTTTCTGGGAGTGCTTCTGTCTAGTCTCTGTCTGAGGAAGTTCCCTTTCCCAGCGTTGGCCTCCAACAGCTCCAAATATGCACTTGCAGATTCTACAAAAAGAGAGTTTGAAAACTCTTCTACCAAAAAGAAGGTTCAACTCTGCGAGTAGAATGCACTCTTCACAAAGAAGTTTCTGAGAATGCTTCTGTCTAGTTTTTATTTGAAGATATTTCCTTTTTCAGCTTAGGCCTCAGAGCGCTCCAAATAAACACTTGCAGATTTTACAAAAGGAGTGTTTCCAAACTGCTCTATCAAAAGGAATGTTCAAGTATGTGAGTTGAATGCACTCATCACAGAGAAGTTTCTGAGAATGCTTCTGTCTAGTTTTTAGGTGAAGATATTTCATTTCCCAGCATAGGCCTGAAAGCGCTCCAAATACCTACTTGCAGATTCTACAAAAAGTGTGTTTCAAAACTGTTCTATCAAAAGAAAGGTTCAAGTCTGTGAGTTGAATGCACTCATCACAAAGAAGTTTCTGAGAATGCTTCTGTGTAGTTGTTATTTGAAGACATTTCCTTTTCCAGCATAGGCCTCAAAGCGCTCGAAATAAACACTTGCAGATTCTGCAGAAAGAGTGTTTCAAAACTGTTCTATCAAAAGGAACGTTCAAGTCTGTGAGTTGAATGCACTCATCAAACAGAAGTTTCTGAGAATGCTTCTGTCTAGTTTTTAGGTGAAGATACTTCATTTCCCAGCATAGACCTCAAAGCGCTCCAAATATCCACTTGCAGATCCTACAAAAAGTGTGTTTCAAAACTGCTCTTTCAAAAGGAAGGTTCAAGTCTGTGAGTTGAATGCACTCATCACAAAGAAGTTTCTGAGAATACTTCTGTGTAGTTGTTATTTGAAGACATTTCCTTTTCCAACATAGGCCTCAAATCGCTCGAAATGAACGCTTGCAGATTCTGCTGAAAGAGTGTTTCAAAATTATTCTATCAAAAGGAACGTTCAAGTCTGTGAGTTGAATGCACTCGTCACACAGAAGTTTCTGAGAATGCTTCTGTCTAGTTTTTAAGTGGAGACATTTCATTTCCCAGCATAGGCCTCACAGCGCTCCAAATATACACTAGCAGATTCTACAAAAAGAGTGTTCCAAAACTGCTCTTGCAAAAGAAACGTTCAAGTCTGTGAGTTGAATGCACTCGTCACAAAGAAGTTTCTGAGAATGCTTCTGTCTAGTTTTTAGGTGAAGATATTTCATTTCCCAGCATAGGCCTCAAAGCGCTCCAAATATCCACTTGCAGATTCTACAAAAAGAGAGTTTCAAAACCGCTCTTTGAAAAGGAAGGTTCAAGTCTGTGAGTTGAATGCACTCATCACAAAGAAGTTTCTGAGAATGCTTCTGTGTAGTTGTTATTTGAAGACATTTCCTTTTCCAGCGTAGGCCTCAGAGCGCTCGAAATAAACACTTGCAGATTCTGCAGAAAGAGTGTTTCAAAACTGTTCTATCAAAAGGAACGTTCAAGTCTGTGAGTTGAATGCACTCATCACACAGAAGTTTCTGAGAATGCTTCTGTCTAGTTTTTAGGTGAAGATATTTCATTTCCCAGCATAGGCCTCAAAGCGCTCCAAATATCCACTTGCAGATTCTACAAAAAGTATGTTTCAAAACTGCTCTTTCAAAAGGAAGGTTCAAGTCTGTGAGTTGATTGCACTCATCACAAAGAAGTTTCTGAGAATTCTTCTGTGTAGTTGTTATTGGAAGGCATTTCCTTTTCCAGCATAGGCCTCAAATCGCTCGAAATGAACACTTGCAGATTCTGCAGAAAGAGTGTTTCAAAACTGTTCTATCAAAAGGAACGTTCAAGTCTGTGAGTTGAATGCACTCATCACACAGAAGTTTCTGAGAATGCTTCTGTCTAGTTTTTAAGTGGAGACATTACATTTCCCAGCATAGGCTTCACAGCGCTCCAAATATACGCTAGCAGATTCTACAAAAAGAGTGTTCCAAAACTGCTCTTTCAAAAGAAACGTTCAAGTCTGTGAGTTGAATGCACTCGTCACAAACAAGTTTCTGGGAGTGCTTCTGTCTAGTCTCTGTCTGAGGATGTTCCCTTTCCCAGCGTTGGCCTCCAACAGCTCCAAATATGCACTTGCAGATTCTACAAAAAGAGAGTTTGAAAACTCTTCTACCAAAAAGAAGGTTCAACTCTGCGAGTAGAATGCACTCCTCACAAAGAAGTTTCTGAGAATGCTTCTGTCTAGTTTTTATTTGAAGATATTTCCTTTTCCAGCTTAGGCCTCAGAGCGCTCCAAATAAACACTTGCAGATATTACAAAAGGAGTGTTTCCAAACTGCTCTATCAAAAGGAATGTTCAAGTATGTGAGTTGAATGCACTCATCACAGAGAAGTTTCTGAGAATGCTTCTGTCTAGTTTTTAGGTGAAGATATTTCATTTCCCAGCATAGGCCTGAAAGCGCTCCAAATACCTACTTGCAGATTCTACAAAAAGTGTGTTTCAAAACTGTTCTATGAAAAGGAAGGTTCAAGTCTGTGAGTTGAATGCACTCATCACAAAGAAGTTTCTGAGAATGCTTCTGTGTAGTTGTTATTTGAAGACACTTCCTTTTCCATTATAGGCCTCAAAGCGCTCGAAATAAACACTTGCAGATTCTGCAGAAAGAGTGTTTCAAAACTGTTCTATCAAAAGGAACGTTCAAGTCTGTGAGTTGAATGCACTCATCACACAGAAGTTTCTGAGAATGCTTCTGTCTAGTTTTTAGGTGAAGATATTTCATTTCCCAGCATAGACCTCAAAGCGCTCCAAATATCCACTTGCAGATCCTACAAAAAGTGTGTTTCAAAACTGCTCTTTCAAAAGGAAGGTTCAAGTCTGTGAGTTGAATGCACTCATCACAAAGAAGTTTCTGAGAATACTTCTGTGTAGTTGTTATTTGAAGGCATTTCCTTTTCCAGCATAGGCCTCAAATCGCTCGAAATGAACACTTGCAGATTTTGCAGAAAGAGTGTTTCAAAACTGTTCTATCAAAAGGAACGTTCAAGTCTGTGAGTTGAATGCACTCATCACACAGAAGTTTCTGAGAATGCTTCTGTCTAGTTTTTAAGTGGAGACATTACATTTCCCAGCATAGGCTTCACAGCGCTCCAAATATATGCTAGCAGATTCTACAAAAAGAGTGTTCCAAAACTGCTCTTTCAAAAGAAACGTTCAAGTCTGTGAGTTGAATGCACTCGTCACAAACAAGTTTCTGGGAGTGCTTCTGTCTAGTCTCTGTCTGAGGATGTTCCCTTTCCCAGCATTGGCCTCCAACAGCTCCAAATATGCACTTGCAGATTCTACAAAAAGAGAGTTTGAAAACTCTTCTACCAAAAAGAAGGTTCAACTCTGCGAGTAGAATGCACTCATCACAAAGAAGTTTCTGAGAATGCTTCTGTCTAGTTTTTATTTGAAGATATTTCCTTTTTCAGCTTAGGCCTCAGAGCGCTCCAAATAAACACTTGCAGATTTTACAAAAGGAGTGTTTCCAAACTGCTCTATCAAAAGGAATGTTCAAGTATGTGAGTTGAATGCACTCATCACAGAGAAGTTTCTGAGAATGCTTCTGTCTAGTTTTTAGGTGAAGATATTTCATTTCCCAGCATAGGCCTGAAAGCGCTCCAAATACCTACTTGCAGATTCTACAAAAAGTGTGTTTCAAAACTGTTCTATCAAAAGAAAGGTTCAAGTCTGTGAGTTGAATGCACTCATCACAAAGAAGTTTCGGAGAATGCTTCTGTGTAGTTGTTATTTGAAGACATTTCCTTTTCCAGCATAGGCCTCAAAGCGCTCGAAATAAACACTTGCAGATTCTGCAGAAAGAGTGTTTCAAAACTGTTCTATCAAAAGGAACGTTCAAGTCTGTGAGTTGAATGCACTCATCAAACAGAAGTTTCTGAGAATGCTTCTGTCTAGTTTTTAGGTGAAGATACTTCATTTCCCAGCATAGACCTCAAAGCGCTCCAAATATCCACTTGCAGATCCTACAAAAAGTGTGTTTCAAAACTGCTCTTTCAAAAGGAAGGTTCAAGTCTGTGAGTTGAATGCACTCATCACAAAGAAGTTTCTGAGAATACTTCTGTGTAGTTGTTATTTGAAGACGTTTCCTTTTCCAATATAGGCCTCAAATCGCTTGAAATGAACGCTTGCAGATTCTGCTGAAAGAGTGTTTCAAAATTATTCTATCAAAAGGAACGTTCAAGTCTGTGAGTTGAATGCACTCGTCACACAGAAGTTTCTGAGAATGCTTCTGTCTAGTTTTTAAGTGGAGACATTTCATTTCCCAGCATAGGCCTCACAGCGCTCCAAATATACACTAGCAGATTCTACAAAAAGAGTGTTCCAAAACTGCTCTTGCAAAAGAAACGTTCAAGTCTGTGAGTTGAATGCACTCGTCACAAAGAAGTTTCTGAGAATGCTTCTGTCTAGTTTTTAGGTGAAGATATTTCATTTCCCAGCATAGGCCTCAAAGCGCTCCAAATATCCACTTGCAGATTCTACAAAAAGAGAGTTTCAAAACCGCTCTTTGAAAAGGAAGGTTCAAGTCTGTGAGTTGAATGCACTCATCACAAAGAAGTTTCTGAGAATGCTTCTGTGTAGTTGTTATTTGAAGACATTTCCTTTTCCAGCGTAGGCCTCAGAGCGCTCGAAATAAACACTTGCAGATTCTGCAGAAAGAGTGTTTCAAAACTGTTCTATCAAAAGGAACGTTCAAGTCTGTGAGTTGAATGCACTCATCACACAGAAGTTTCTGAGAATGCTTCTGTCTAGTTTTTAGGTGAAGATATTTCATTTCCCAGCATAGGCCTCAAAGCGCTCCAAATATCCACTTGCAGATTCTACAAAAAGTATGTTTCAAAACTGCTCTTTCAAAAGGAAGGTTCAAGTCTGTGAGTTGAATGCACTCATCACAAAGAAGTTTTTGAGAATGCTTCTGTGTATTTGTTATTTGAAGACACTTCCTTTTCCAGCATAGGCCTCAAAGCGCTCGAAATAAACACTTGCAGATTCTGCAGAAAGAGTGTTTCAAAACTGTTCTATCAAAAGGAACGTTCAAGTCTGTGAGTTGAATGCACTCATCAAACAGAAGTTTCTGAGAATGCTTCTGTCTAGTTTTTAGGCGAAGATATTTCATTTCCCAGCATAGACCTCAAAGCGCTCCAAATATCCACTTGCAGATCCTACAAAAAGTGTGTTTCAAAACTGCTCTTTCAAAAGGAAGGTTCAAGTCTGTGAGTTGAATGCACTCATCACAAAGAAGTTTCTAAGAATACTTCTGTGTAGTTGTTATTTGAAGGCATTTCCTTTTCCAGCATAGGCCTCAAATCGCTCGAAATGAACACTTGCAGATTTTGCAGAAAGAGTGTTTCAAAACTGTTCTATCAAAAGGAACGTTCAAGTCTGTGAGTTGAATGCACTCATCACACAGAAGTTTCTGAGAATGCTTCTGTCTAGTTTTTAAGTGGAGACATTTCATTTCCCAGCATAGGCTTCACAGCGCTCCAAATATATGCTAGCAGATTCTACAAAAAGAGTGTTCCAAAACTGCTCTTTCAAAAGAAACGTTCAAGTCTGTGAGTTGAATGCACTCGTCACAAACAAGTTTCTGGGAGTGCTTCTGTCTAGTCTCTGTCTGAGGATGTTCCCTTTCCCAGCATTGGCCTCCAACAGCTCCAAATATGCACTTGCAGATTCTACAAAAAGAGAGTTTGAAAACTCTTCTACCAAAAAGAAGGTTCAACTCTGCGAGTAGAATGCACTCATCACAAAGAAGTTTCTGAGAATGCTTCTGTCTAGTTTTTATTTGAAGATATTTCCTTTTTCAGCTTAGGCCTCAGAGCGCTCCAAATAAACACTTGCAGATTTTACAAAAGGAGTGTTTCCAAACTGCTCTATCAAAAGGAATGTTCAAGTATGTGAGTTGAATGCACTCATCACAGAGAAGTTTCTGAGAATGCTTCTGTCTAGTTTTTAGGTGAAGATATTTCATTTCCCAGCATAGGCCTGAAAGCGCTCCAAATACCTACTTGCAGATTCTACAAAAAGTGTGTTTCAAAACTGTTCTATCAAAAGAAAGGTTCAAGTCTGTGAGTTCAATGCACTCATCACAAAGAAGTTTCGGAGAATGCTTCTGTGTAGTTGTTATTTGAAGACATTTCCTTTTCCAGCATAGGCCTCAAAGCGCTCGAAATAAACACTTGCAGATTCTGCAGAAAGAGTGTTTCAAAACTGTTCTATCAAAAGGAACGTTCAAGTCTGTGAGTTGAATGCACTCATCAAACAGAAGTTTCTGAGAATGCTTCTGTCTAGTTTTTAGGTGAAGATACTTCATTTCCCAGCATAGACCTCAAAGCGCTCCAAATATCCACTTGCAGATCCTACAAAAAGTGTGTTTCAAAACTGCTCTTTCAAAAGGAAGGTTCAAGTCTGTGAGTTGAATGCACTCATCACAAAGAAGTTTCTGAGAATACTTCTGTGTAGTTGTTATTTGAAGACATTTCCTTTTCCAACATAGTCCTCAAATCGCTCGAAATGAACGCTTGCAGATTCTGCTGAAAGAGTGTTTCAAAATTATTCTATCAAAAGGAACGTTCAAGTCTGTGAGTTGAATGCACTCGTCACACAGAAGTTTCTGAGAATGCTTCTGTCTAGTTTTTAAGTGGAGACATTTCATTTCCCAGCATAGGCCTCACAGCGCTCCAAATATACACTAGCAGATTCTACAAAAAGAGTGTTCCAAAACTGCTCTTGCAAAAGAAACGTTCAAGTCTGTGAGTTGAATGCACTCGTCACAAAGAAGTTTCTGAGAATGCTTCTGTCTAGTTTTTAGGTGAAGATATTTCATTTCCCAGCATAGGCCTCAAAGCGCTCCAAATATCCACTTGCAGATTCTACAAAAAGAGAGTTTCAAAACCGCTCTTTGAAAAGGAAGGTTCAAGTCTGTGAGTTGAATGCACTCATCACAAAGAAGTTTCTGAGAATGCTTCTGTGTAGTTGTTATTTGAAGACATTTCCTTTTCCAGCGTAGGCCTCAGAGCGCTCGAAATAAACACTTGCAGATTCTGCAGAAAGAGTGTTTCAAAACTGTTCTATCAAAAGGAACGTTCACGTCTGTGAGTTGAATGCACTCATCACACAGAAGTTTCTGAGAATGCTTCTGTCTAGTTTTTAGGTGAAGATATTTCATTTCCCAGCATAGGCCTCAAAGCGCTCCAAATACCTACTTGCAGATTCTACAAAAAGTATGTTTCAAAACTGCTCTTTCAAAAGGAAGGTTCAAGTCTGTGAGTTGAATGCACTCATCACAAAGAAGTTTCTGAGAATGCTTCTGTGTAGTTGTTATTGGAAGGCATTTCCTTTTCCAGCATAGGCCTCAAATCGCTCGAAATGAACACTTGCAGATTCTGCAGAAAGAGTGTTTCAGAACTGTTCTATCAAAAGGAACGTTCAAGTCTGTGAGTTGAATGCACTCATCACACAGAAGTTTCTGAGAATGCTTCTGTCTAGTTTTTAGGTGAAGATATTTCATTTCCCAGCATAGACCTCAAAGCGCTCCAAATATCCACTTGCAGATCCTACAAAAAGTGTGTTTCAAAACTGCTCTTTCAAAAGGAAGGTTCAAGTCTGTGAGTTGAATGCACTCATCACAAAGAAGTTTCTGAGAATACTTCTGTGTAGTTGTTATTTGAAGACATTTCCTTTTCCAACATAGGCCTAAAATCGCTCGAAATGAACACTTGCAGATTCTGCTGAAAGAGTGTTTCAAAACTGTTCTATCAAAAGGAACGTTCAAGTCTGTGAGTTGAATGCACTCATCACACAGAAGTTTCTGAGAATGCTTCTGTCTAGTTTTTAAGTGGAGACATTACATTTCCCAGCATAGGCTTCACAGCGCTCCAAATATACGCTAGCAGATTCTACAAAAAGAGTGTTCCAAAACTGCTCTTTCAAAAGAAAGGTTCAAGTCTGTGAGTTGAATGCACTCGTCACAAACAAGTTTCTGGGAGTGCTTCTCTCTAGTCTCTGTCTGAGGATGTTCCCTTTCCCAGCATTGGCCTCCAACAGCTCCAAATATGCACTTGCAGATTCTACAAAAAGAGAGTTTGAAAACTCTTCTACCAAAAAGAAGGTTCAACTCTGCGAGTAGAATGCACTCCTCACAAAGAAGTTTCTGAGAATGCTTCTGTCTAGTTTTTATTTGAAGATATTTCCTTTTCCAGCTTAGGCCTCAGAGCGCTCCAAATAAACACTTGCAGATTTTGCAAAAGGAGTGTTTCCAAACTGCTCTATCAAAAGGAATGTTCAAGTATGTGAGTTGAATGCACTCATCACAGAGAAGTTTCTGAGAATGCTTCTGTGTAGTTGTTATTTGAAGACATTTCCTCTTCCAGCATAGGCCTCAAAGCGCTCGAAATAAACACTTGCAGATTCTGCAGAAAGAGTGTTTCAAAACTGTTCTATCAAAAGGAACGTTCAAGTCTGTGAGTTGAATGCACTCATCACACAGAAGTTTCTGAGAATGCTTCTGTCTAGTTTTTAAGTGGAGACATTACATTTCCCAGCATAGGCTTCACAGCGCTCCAAATATACGCTAGCAGATTCTACAAAAAGAGTGTTCCAAAACTGCTCTTTCAAAAGAAACGTTCAAGTCTGTGAGTTGAATGCACTCGTCACAAACAAGTTTCTGGGAATGCTTCTGTCTAGTCTCTGTCTGAGGATGTTCGCTTTACCAGCATTGGCCTCCAACAGCTCCAAATATGCACTTGCAGATTCTACAGAAACAGAGTTTGAAAACTCTTCTACCAAAAAGAAGGTTCAACTCTGCGAGTAGAATGCACTCATCACAAAGAAGTTTCTGAGAATGCTTCTGTCTAGTTTTTATTTGAAGATATTTCCTTTTCCAGCATAGGCCTCAGAGCGCTCCAAATAAACACTTGCAGATATTACAAAAGGAGTGTTTCCAAACTGCTCTATCAAAAGGAATGTTCAAGTCTGTGAGTTGAATGCACTCATCACAGAGAAGTTTCTGAGAATGCTTCTGTCTAGTTTTTAGGTGAAGATATTTCATTTCCCAGCATAGGCCTGAAAGCGCTCCAAATACCTACTTGCAGATTCTACAAAAAGTGTGTTTCAAAACTGTTCTATCAAAAGGAAGATTCAAGTCTGTGAGTTCAATGCACTCATCACAAAGAAGTTTCTGAGAATGCTTCTGTGTAGTTGTTATTTGAAGACACTTCCTTTTCCAGCATAGGCCTCAAAGCGCTCGAAATAAACACTTGCAGATTCTGCAGAAAGAGTGTTTCAAAACTGTTCTATCAAAAGGAACGTTCAAGTCTGTGAGTTGAATGCACTCATCACACAGAAGTTTCTGAGAATGCTTCTGTCTAGTTTTTAGGTGAAGATATTTCATTTCCCAGCATAGACCTCAAAGCGCTCCAAATATCCACTTGCAGATTGTACAAAAAGAGTGTTTCAAAACTGCTCTTTCAAAAGGAAGGTTCAAGTCTGTGAGTTGAATGCACTCATCACAAAGAAGTTTCTGAGAATACTTCTATGTAGTTGTTATTTGAAGACATTTCCTTTTCCGACATAGGCCTCAAATCGCTCGAAATGAACACTTGCAGATTCTGCTGAAAGAGTGTTTCAAAACTGTTCTATCAAAAGGAACGTTCAAGTCTGTGAGTTGAATGCACTCATCACACAGAAGTTTCTGAGAATGCTTCTGTCTAGTTTTTAAGTGGAGACATTTCATTTCCCAGCATAGGCCTCACAGCACTTGAAATATACACTAGCAGATTCTACAAAAAGAGTGTTCCAAAACTGCTCTTGCAACAGAAACGTTCAAGTCTGTGAGTTGAATGCACTCGTCACAAAGAAGTTTCTGAGAATGCTTCTGTCTAGTTTTTAGGTGAAGATATTTCATTTCCCAGCATAGGCCTCAAAGCGCTCCAAATATCCACTTGCAGATTCTACAAAAAGTATGTTTCAAAACTGCTCTTTCAAAAGGAAGGTTCAAGTCTGAGAGTTGAATGCACTCATCACAAAGAAGTTTCTGAGAATGCTTCTGTGTAGTTGTTATTTGAAGGCATTTCCTTTTCCAGCATAGGCCTCAAATCGCTCGAAATGAACACTTGCAAATTCTGCAGCAAGAGTGTTTCAAAACTGTTCTATCAAAAGGAACGTTCAAGTCTGTGAGTTGAATGCACTCATCACACAGAAGTTTCTGAGAATGCTTCTGTCTAGTTTTTAAGTGGAGACATTACATTTCCCAGCATAGGCTTCACAGCGCTCCAAATATACGCTAGCAGATTCTACAAAAAGAGTGTTCCAAAACTGCTCTTTTAAAAGAAACGTTCAAGTCTGTGAGTTGAATGCACTCGTCACAAACAAGTTTCTGGGAATGCTTCTGTCTAGTCTCTGTCTGAGGATGTTCCCTTTCCCAGCATTGGCCTCCAACAGCTCCAAATATGCACTTGCAGATTCTACCAAAAGAGAGTTTGAAAACTCTTCTACCAAAAAGAAGGTTCAACTCTGCGAGTAGAATGCACTCATCACAAAGAAGTTTCTAAGAATGCTTCTGTCTAGTTTTTATTTGAAGATATTTCCTTTTCCAGCTTAGGCCTCAGAGCGCTCCAAATAAACACTTGCAGATTTTACAAAAGGAGTGTTTCCAAACTGCTCTATCAAAAGGAATGTTCAAGTATGTGAGTTGAATGCACTCATCACAGAGAAGTTTCTGGGAATGCTTCTGTCTAGTTTTTAGGTGAAGATATTTCATTTCCCAGCATAGGCCTGAAAGCGCTCCAAATACCTACTTGCAGATTCTACAAAAAGTGTGTTTCAAAACTGTTCTATCAAAAGAAAGGTTCAAGTCTGTGAGTTGAATGCACTCATCATGAAGAAGTTTCTGAGAATGCTTCTGTGTAGTTGTTATTTGAAGACATTTCCTTTTCAAGCATAGACCTCAAAGCGCTCGAAATAAACACTTGCAGATTCTGCAGAAAGAGTGTTTCAAAACTGTTCTATCAAAAGGAACGTTCAAGTCTGTGAGTTGAATGCACTCATCAAACAGAAGTTTCTGAGAATGCTTCTGTCTAGTTTTTAGGTGAAGATACTTCATTTCCCAGCATAGACCTCAAAGCGCTCCAAATATCCACTTGCAGATCCTACAAAAAGTGTGTTTCAAAACTGCTCTTTCAAAAGGAAGGTTCAAGTCTGTGAGTTGAATGCACTCATCACAAAGAAGTTTCTGAGAATACTTCTGTGTAGTTGTTATTTGAAGACATTTCCTTTTCCAACATAGGCCTCAAATCGCTCGAAATGAACGCTTGCAGATTCTGCTGAAAGAGTGTTTCAAAACTGTTCTATCAAAAGGAACGTTCAAGTCTGTGAGTTGAATGCACTCATCACCCAGAAGTTTCTGAGAATGCTTCTGTCTTGTTTTTAAGTGGAGACATTTCATTTCCCAGCATAGGCCTCACAGCGCTCCAAATATACACTAGCAGATTCTACAAAAAGAGTGTTCCAAAACTGCTCTTGCAAAAGAAACGTTCAAGTCTGTGAGTTGAATGCACTCGTCACAAAGAAGTTTCTGAGAATGCATCTCTCTAGTTTTTAGGTGAAGGTATTTCATTTCCCAGCATAGGCCTCAAAGCGCTCCAAATATCCACTTGCAGTTTCTACAAAAAGAGAGTTTCAAAACCGCTCTTTGAAAAGGAAGGTTCAAGTCTGTGAGTTGAATGCACTCATCACAAAGATGTTTCTGAGAATGCTTCTGTGTAGTTGTTATTTGAAGACACTTCCTTTTCCAGCATAGGCCTCAAAGCGCTCGAAATAAACACTTGCAGATTCTGCAGAAAGAGTGTTTCAAAACTGTTCTATCAAAAGGAACGTTCAAGTCTGTGAGTTGAATGCACTCATCACACAGAAGTTTCTGAGAATGCTTCTGTCTAGTTTTTAAGTGGAGACATTACATTTCCCAGCATAGGCTTCACAGCGCTCCAAATATACGCTAGCAGATTCTACAAAAAGAGTGTTCCAAAACTGCTCTTGCAAAAGAAACGTTCAAGTCTGTGAGTTGAATGCACTCGTCACAAAGAAGTTTCTGAGAATGCTTCTGTCTAGTTTTTAGGTGAAGATATTTCATTTCCCAGCATAGGCCTCAAAGCGCTCCAAATATCCACTTGCAGATTCTACAAAAAGAGAGTTTCAAAACCGCTCTTTGAAAAGGAAGGTTCAAGTCTGTGAGTTGAATGCACTCATCACAAAGAAGTTTCTGAGAATGCTTCTGTGTAGTTGTTATTTGAAGACATTTCCTTTTCCAGCGTAGGCCTCAGAGCGCTCGAAATAAACACTTGCAGATTCTGCAGAAAGAGTGTTTCAAAACTGTTCTATCAAAAGGAACGTTCACGTCTGTGAGTTGAATGCACTCATCACACAGAAGTTTCTGAGAATGCTTCTGTCTAGTTTTTAGGTGAAGATATTTCATTTTCCAGCATACGCCTCAAAGCGCTCCAAATATCCACTTGCAGATTCTACAAAAAGTATGTTTCAAAACTGCTCTTTCAAAAGGAAGGTTCAAGTCTGTGAGTTGAATGCACTCATCACAAAGAAGTTTCTGAGAATGCTTCTGTGTAGTTGTTATTGGAAGGCATTTCCTTTTCCAGCATAGGCCTCAAATCGCTCGAAATGAACACTTGCAGATTCTGCAGAAAGAGTGTTTCAAAACTGTTCTATCAAAAGGAACGTTCAAGTCTGTGAGTTGAATGCACTCATCACACAGAAGTTTCTGAGAATACTTCTGTCTAGTTTTTAAGTGGAGACATTACATTTCCCAGCATAGGCTTCACAGCGCTCCAAATATACGCTAGCAGATTCTACAAAAACAGTGTTCCAAAACTGCTCTTTCAAAAGAAACGTTCAAGTCTGTGAGTTGAATGCACTCGTCACAAACAAGTTTCTGGGAGTGCTTCTGTCTAGTCTCTGTCTGAGGATGTTCCCTTTCCCAGCGTTGGCCTCCAACAGCTCCAAATATGCACTTGCAGATTCTACAAAAAGAGAGTTTGAAAACTCTTCTACCAAAAAGAAGGTTCAACTCTGCGAGTAGAATGCACTCATCACAAAGAAGTTTCTGAGAATGCTTCTGTCTAGTTTTTATTTGAAGATATTTCCTTTTCCAGCTTAGGCCTCAGAGCGCTCCAAATAAACACTTGCAGATATTACAAAAGGAGTGTTTCCAAACTGCTCTATCAAAAGGAATGTTCAAGTATGTGAGTTGAATGCACTCATCACAGAGAAGTTTCTGAGAATGCTTCTGTCTAGTTTTTAGGTGAAGATATTTCATTTCCCAGCATAGGCCTGAAAGCGCTCCAAATACCTACTTGCAGATTCTACAAAAAGTGTGTTTCAAAACTGTTCTATCAAAAGGAAGGTTCAAGTCTGTGAGTTGAATGCACTCATCACAAAGAAGTTTCTGAGAATGCTTCTGTGTAGTTGTTATTTGAAGACACTTCCTTTTCCAGCATAGGCCTCAAAGCGCTCGAAATAAACACTTGCAGATTCTGCAGAAAGAGTGTTTCAAAACTGTTCTATCAAAAGGAACGTTCAAGTCTGTGAGTTGAATGCACTCATCACACAGAAGTTTCTGAGAATGCTTCTGTCTAGTTTTTAGGTGAAGATATTTCATTTCCCAGCATAGACCTCAAAGCGCTCCAAATATCCACTTGCAGATTCTACAAAAAGAGTGTTTCAAAACTGCTCTATCAAAAGGAAGGTTCAAGTCTGTGAGTTGAATGCACTCATCACAAAAAGTTTCTGAGAATACTTCTATGTAGTTGTTATTTGAAGACATTTCCTTTTCCGACATAGGCCTCAAATCGCTCGAAATGAACACTTGCAGATTCTGCTGAAAGAGTGTTTCAAAACTGTTCTATCAAAAGGAACGTTCAAGTCTGTGAGTTGAATGCACTCATCACACAGAAGTTTCTGAGAATGCTTCTGTCTAGTTTTTAAGTGGAGACATTTCATTTCCCAGCATAGGCCTCACAGCACTTGAAATATACACTAGCAGATTCTACAAAAAGAGTGTTCCAAAACTGCTCTTGCAACAGAAACGTTCAAGTCTGTGAGTTGAATGCACTCGTCACAAAGAAGTTTCTGAGAATGCTTCTGTCTAGTTTTTAGGTGAAGATATTTCATTTCCCAGCATAGGCCTCAAAGCGCTCCAAATATCCACTTGCAGATTCTACAAAAAGTATGTTTCAAAACTGCTCTTTCAAAAGGAAGGTTCAAGTCTGAGAGTTGAATGCACTCATCACAAAGAAGTTTCTGAGAATGCTTCTGTGTAGTTGTTATTTGAAGGCATTTCCTTTTCCAGCATAGGCCTCAAATCGCTCGAAATGAACACTTGCAAATTCTGCAGCAAGAGTGTTTCAAAACTGTTCTATCAAAAGGAACGTTCAAGTCTGTGAGTTGAATGCACTCATCACACAGAAGTTTCTGAGAATGCTTCTGTCTAGTTTTTAAGTGGAGACATTACATTTCCCAGCATAGGCTTCACAGCGCTCCAAATATACGCTAGCAGATTCTACAAAAAGAGTGTTCCAAAACTGCTCTTTCAAAAGAAACGTTCAAGTCTGTGAGTTGAATGCACTCGTCACAAACAAGTTTCTGGGAATGCTTCTGTCTAGTCTCTGTCTGAGGATGTTCCCTTTCCCAGCATTGGCCTCCAACAGCTCCAAATATGCACTTGCAGATTCTACCAAAAGAGAGTTTGAAAACTCTTCTACCAAAAAGAAGGTTCAACTCTGCGAGTAGAATGCACTCATCACAAAGAAGTTTCTAAGAATGCTTCTGTCTAGTTTTTATTTGAAGATATTTCCTTTTCCAGCTTAGGCCTCAGAGCGCTCCAAATAAACACTTGCAGATTTTACAAAAGGAGTGTTTCCAAACTGCTCTATCAAAAGGAATGTTCAAGTATGTGAGTTGAATGCACTCATCACAGAGAAGTTTCTGGGAATGCTTCTGTCTAGTTTTTAGGTGAAGATATTTCATTTCCCAGCATAGGCCTGAAAGCGCTCCAAATACCTACTTGCAGATTCTACAAAAAGTGTGTTTCAAAACTGTTCTATCAAAAGAAAGGTTCAAGTCTGTGAGTTGAATGCACTCATCATGAAGAAGTTTCTGAGAATGCTTCTGTGTAGTTGTTATTTGAAGACATTTCCTTTTCCAGCATAGACCTCAAAGCGCTCGAAATAAACACTTGCAGATTCTGCAGAAAGAGTGTTTCAAAACTGTTCTATCAAAAGGAACGTTCAAGTCTGTGAGTTGAATGCACTCATCAAACAGAAGTTTCTGAGAATGCTTCTGTCTAGTTTTTAGGTGAAGATACTTCATTTCCCAGCATAGACCTCAAAGCGCTCCAAATATCCACTTGCAGATCCTACAAAAAGTGTGTTTCAAAACTGCTCTTTCAAAAGGAAGGTTCAAGTCTGTGAGTTGAATGCACTCATCACAAAGAAGTTTCTGAGAATACTTCTGTGTAGTTGTTATTTGAAGACATTTCCTTTTCCAACATAGGCCTCAAATCGCTCGAAATGAACGCTTGCAGATTCTGCTGAAAGAGTGTTTCAAAATTATTCTATCAAAAGGAACGTTCAAGTCTGTGAGTTGAATGCACTCGTCACACAGAAGTTTCTGAGAATGCTTCTGTCTAGTTTTTAAGTGGAGACATTTCATTTCCCAGCATAGGCCTCACAGCGCTCCAAATATACACTAGCAGATTCTAGAAAAAGAGTGTTCCAAAACTGCTCTTGCAAAAGAAACGTTCAAGTCTGTGAGTTGAATGCACTCGTCACAAAGAAGTTTGTGAGAATGCTTCTGTCTAGTTTTTAGGTGAAGATATTTCATTTCCCAGCATAGGCCTCAAAGTGCTCCAAATATCCACTTGCAGATTCTACAAAAAGAGAGTTTCAAAACCGCTCTTTGAAAAGGAGGGTTCAAGTCTGTGAGTTGAAAGCACTCATCACAAAGAAGTTTCTGAGAATGCTTCTGTGTAGTTGTTATTTGAAGACATTTCCTTTTCCAGCATAGGCTTCACAGCGCTCGAAATGAACACTTGCAGATTCTGCAGAAAGAGTGTTTCAAAACTGTTCTATCAAAAGGAACGTTCAAGTCTGTGAGATGAATGCACTCATCACACAGAAGTTTCTGAGAATGCTTCTGTCTAGTTTTTAGGTGAAGATATTTCATTTCCCAGCATAGGCCTCAAAGCGCTCCAAATATCCACTTGCAGATTCTGCAAAAAGTATGTTTCAGAACTGCTCTTTCAAAAGGAAGGTTCAAGTCTGTGAGTTGAATGCACTCATCACAAAGAAGTTTCTGAGAATGCTTCTGTGTAGTTGTTATTTGAAGACATTTCCTCTTCCAGCATAGGCCTTAAAGCGCTCGAAATAAACACTTGCAGATTCTGCAGAAAGAGTGTTTCAAAACTGTTCTATCAAAAGGAACGTTCAGGTCTGTGAGTTGAATGCACTCATCACCCAGAAGTTTCTGAGAATGCTTCTGTCTTGTTTTTAAGTGGAGACATTTCATTTCCCAGCATAGGCCTCACAGCGCTCCAAATATACACTAGCAGATTCTACAAAAAGAGTGTTCCAAAACTGCTCTTGCAAAAGAAACGTTCAAGTCTGTGAGTTGAATGCACTCGTCACAAAGAAGTTTCTGAGAATGCATCTCTGTAGTTTTTAGGTGAAGGTATTTCATTTCCCAGCATAGGCCTCAAAGCGCTCCAAATATCCACTTGCAGTTTCTACAAAAAGAGAGTTTCAAAACCGCTCTTTGAAAAGGAAGGTTCAAGTCTGTGAGTTGAATGCACTCATCACAAAGAAGTTTCTGAGAATGCTTCTGTGTAGTTGTTATTTGAAGACACTTCCTTTTCCAGCATAGGCCTCAAAGCGCTCGAAATAAACACTTGCAGATTCTGCAGAAAGAGTGTTTCAAAACTGTTCTATCAAAAGGAACGTTCAAGTCTGTGAGTTGAATGCACTCATCACACAGAAGTTTCTGAGAATGCTTCTGTCTAGTTTTTAAGTGGAGACATTACATTTCCCAGCATAGGCTTCACAGCGCTCCAAATATACGCTAGCAGATTCTACAAAAAGAGTGTTCCAAAACTGCTCTTGCAAAAGAAACGTTCAAGTCTGTGAGTTGAATGCACTCGTCACAAAGAAGTTTCTGAGAATGCTTCTGTCTAGTTTTTAGGTGAAGATATTTCATTTCCCAGCATAGGCCTCAAAGCGCTCCAAATATCCACTTGCAGATTCTACAAAAAGAGAGTTTCAAAACCGCTCTTTGAAAAGGAAGGTTCAAGTCTGTGAGTTGAATGCACTCATCACAAAGAAGTTTCTGAGAATGCTTCTGTGTAGTTGTTATTTGAAGACATTTCCTTTTCCAGCGTAGGCCTCAGAGCGCTCGAAATAAACACTTGCAGATTCTGCAGAAAGAGTGTTTCAAAACTGTTCTATCAAAAGGAACGTTCACGTCTGTGAGTTGAATGCACTCATCACACAGAAGTTTCTGAGAATGCTTCTGTCTAGTTTTTAGGTGAAGATATTTCATTTCCCAGCATAGGCCTCAAAGCGCTCCAAATATCCACTTGCAGATTCTACAAAAAGTATGTTTCAAAACTGCTCTTTCAAAAGGAAGGTTCAAGTCTGTGAGTTGAATGCACTCATCACAAAGAAGTTTCTGAGAATGCTTCTGTGTAGTTGTTATTGGAAGGCATTTCCTTTTCCAACATAGGCCTCAAATCGCTCGAAATGAACACTTGCAGATTCTGCAGAAAGAGTGTTTCAAAACTGTTCTATCAAAAGGAACGTTCAAGTCTGTGAGTTGAATGCACTCATCACACAGAAGTTTCTGAGAATACTTCTGTCTAGTTTTTAAGTGGAGACATTACATTTCCCAGCATAGGCTTCACAGCGCTCCAAATATACGCTAGCAGATTCTACAAAAAGAGTGTTCCAAAACTGCTCTTTCAAAAGAAACGTTCAAGTCTGTGAGTTGAATGCACTCGTCACAAACAAGTTTCTGGGAGTGCTTCTGTCTAGTCTCTGTCTGAGGATGTTCCCTTTCCCAGCGTTGGCCTCCAACAGCTCCAAATATGCACTTGCAGATTCTACAAAAAGAGAGTTTGAAAACTCTTCTACCAAAAAGAAGGTTCAACTCTGCGAGTAGAATGCACTCCTCACAAAGAAGTTTCTGAGAATGCTTCTGTCTAGTTTTTATTTGAAGATATTTCCTTTTCCAGCTTAGGCCTCAGAGCGCTCCAAATAAACACTTGCAGATATTACAAAAGGAGTGTTTCCAAACTGCTCTATCAAAAGGAATGTTCAAGTATGTGAGTTGAATGCACTCATCACAGAGAAGTTTCTGAGAATGCTTCTGTCTAGTTTTTAGGTGAAGATATTTCATTTCCCAGCATAGGCCTGAAAGCGCTCCAAATACCTACTTGCAGATTCTACAAAAAGTGTGTTTCAAAACTGTTCTATCAAAAGGAAGGTTCAAGTCTGTGAGTTGAATGCACTCATCACAAAGAAGTTTCTGAGAATGCTTCTGTGTAGTTGTTATTTGAAGACACTTCCTTTTCCAGCATAGGCCTCAAAGCGCTCGAAATAAACACTTGCAGATTCTGCAGAAAGAGTGTTTCAAAACTGTTCTATCAAAAGGAACGTTCAAGTCTGTGAGTTGAATGCACTCCTCCACAGAAGTTTCTGAGAATCCTTCTGTCTAGTTTTTAGGTGAAGATATTTCATTTCCCAGCATAGACCTCAAAGCGCTCCAAATATCCACTTGCAGATCCTACAAAAAGTGTGTTTCAAAACTGCTCTTTCAAAAGGAAGGTTCAAGTCTGTGAGTTGAATGCACTCATCACAAAGAAGTTTCTGAGAATACTTCTGTGTAGTTGTTATTTGAAGACATTTCCTTTTCCAACATAGGCCTAAAATCGCTCGAAATGAACACTTGCAGATTCTGCTGAAAGAGTGTTTCAAAACTGTTCTATCAAAAGGAACGTTCAAGTCTGTGAGTTGAATGCACTCATCACACAGAAGTTTCTGAGAATGCTTCTGTCTAGTTTTTAAGTGGAGACATTACATTTCCCAGCATAGGCTTCACAGCGCTCCAAATATACGCTAGCAGATTCTACAAAAAGAGTGTTCCAAAACTGCTCTTTCAAAAGAAACGTTCAAGTCTGTGAGTTGAATGCACTCGTCACAAACAAGTTTCTGGGAGTGCTTCTCTCTAGTCTCTGTCTGAGGATGTTCCCTTTCCCAGCATTGGCCTCCAACAGCTCCAAATATGCACTTGCAGATTCTACAAAAAGAGAGTTTGAAAACTCTTCTACCAAAAAGAAGGTTCAACTCTGCGAGTAGAATGCACTCATCACAAAGAAGTTTCTGAGAATGCTTCTGTCTAGTTTTTATTTGAAGATATTTCCTTTTTCAGCTTAGGCCTCAGAGCGCTCCAAATAAACACTTGCAGATTTTACAAAAGGAGTGTTTCCAAACTGCTCTATCAAAAGGAATCTTCAAGTATGTGAGTTGAATGCACTCATCACAGAGAAGTTTCTGAGAATGCTTCTGTCTAGTTTTTAGGTGAAGATATTTCATTTCCCAGCATAGGCCTGAAAGCGCTCCAAATACCTACTTGCAGATTCTACAAAAAGTGTGTTTCAAAACTGTTCTATCAAAAGAAAGGTTCAAGTCTGTGAGTTCAATGCACTCATCACAAAGAAGTTTCGGAGAATGCTTCTGTGTAGTTGTTATTTGAAGACATTTCCTTTTCCAGCATAGGCCTCAAAGCGCTCGAAATAAACACTTGCAGATTCTGCAGAAAGAGTGTTTCAAAACTGTTCTATCAAAAGGAACGTTCAAGTCTGTGAGTTGAATGCACTCATCAAACAGAAGTTTCTGAGAATGCTTCTGTCTAGTTTTTAGGTGAAGATACTTCATTTCCCAGCATAGACCTCAAAGCGCTCCAAATATCCACTTGCAGATCCTACAAAAAGTGTGTTTCAAAACTGCTCTTTCAAAAGGAAGGTTCAAGTCTGTGAGTTGAATGCACTCATCACAAAGAAGTTTCTGAGAATACTTCTGTGTAGTTGTTATTTGAAGACATTTCCTTTTCCAACATAGTCCTCAAATCGCTCGAAATGAACGCTTGCAGATTCTGCTGAAAGAGTGTTTCAAAATTATTCTATCAAAAGGAACGTTCAAGTCTGTGAGTTGAATGCACTCGTCACACAGAAGTTTCTGAGAATGCTTCTGTCTAGTTTTTAAGTGGAGACATTTCATTTCCCAGCATAGGCCTCACAGCGCTCCAAATATACACTAGCAGATTCTACAAAAAGAGTGTTCCAAAACTGCTCTTGCAAAAGAAACGTTCAAGTCTGTGAGTTGAATGCACTCGTCACAAAGAAGTTTCTGAGAATGCTTCTGTCTAGTTTTTAGGTGAAGATATTTCATTTCCCAGCATAGGCCTCAAAGCGCTCCAAATATCCACTTGCAGATTCTACAAAAAGAGAGTTTCAAAACCGCTCTTTGAAAAGGAAGGTTCAAGTCTGTGAGTTGAATGCACTCATCACAAAGAAGTTTCTGAGAATGCTTCTGTGTAGTTGTTATTTGAAGACATTTCCTTTTCCAGCGTAGGCCTCAGAGCGCTCGAAATAAACACTTGCAGATTCTGCAGAAAGAGTGTTTCAAAACTGTTCTATCAAAAGGAACGTTCACGTCTGTGAGTTGAATGCACTCATCACACAGAAGTTTCTGAGAATGCTTCTGTCTAGTTTTTAGGTGAAGATATTTCATTTCCCAGCATAGGCCTCAAAGCGCTCCAAATACCTACTTGCAGATTCTACAAAAAGTATGTTTCAAAACTGCTCTTTCAAAAGGAAGGTTCAAGTCTGTGAGTTGAATGCACTCATCACAAAGAAGTTTCTGAGAATGCTTCTGTGTAGTTGTTATTGGAAGGCATTTCCTTTTCCAGCATAGGCCTCAAATCGCTCGAAATGAACACTTGCAGATTCTGCAGAAAGAGTGTTTCAGAACTGTTCTATCAAAAGGAACGTTCAAGTCTGTGAGTTGAATGCACTCATCACACAGAAGTTTCTGAGAATGCTTCTGTCTAGTTTTTAGGTGAAGATATTTCATTTCCCAGCATAGACCTCAAAGCGCTCCAAATATCCACTTGCAGATCCTACAAAAAGTGTGTTTCAAAACTGCTCTTTCAAAAGGAAGGTTCAAGTCTGTGAGTTGAATGCACTCATCACAAAGAAGTTTCTGAGAATACTTCTGTGTAGTTGTTATTTGAAGACATTTCCTTTTCCAACATAGGCCTAAAATCGCTCGAAATGAACACTTGCAGATTCTGCTGAAAGAGTGTTTCAAAACTGTTCTATCAAAAGGAACGTTCAAGTCTGTGAGTTGAATGCACTCATCACACAGAAGTTTCTGAGAATGCTTCTGTCTAGTTTTTAAGTGGAGACATTACATTTCCCAGCATAGGCTTCACAGCGCTCCAAATATACGCTAGCAGATTCTACAAAAAGAGTGTTCCAAAACTGCTCTTTCAAAAGAAAGGTTCAAGTCTGTGAGTTGAATGCACTCGTCACAAACAAGTTTCTGGGAGTGCTTCTCTCTAGTCTCTGTCTGAGGATGTTCCCTTTCCCAGCATTGGCCTCCAACAGCTCCAAATATGCACTTGCAGATTCTACAAAAAGAGAGTTTGAAAACTCTTCTACCAAAAAGAAGGTTCAACTCTGCGAGTAGAATGCACTCCTCACAAAGAAGTTTCTGAGAATGCTTCTGTCTAGTTTTTATTTGAAGATATTTCCTTTTCCAGCTTAGGCCTCAGAGCGCTCCAAATAAACACTTGCAGATTTTGCAAAAGGAGTGTTTCCAAACTGCTCTATCAAAAGGAATGTTCAAGTATGTGAGTTGAATGCACTCATCACAGAGAAGTTTCTGAGAATGCTTCTGTGTAGTTGTTATTTGAAGACATTTCCTCTTCCAGCATAGGCCTCAAAGCGCTCGAAATAAACACTTGCAGATTCTGCAGAAAGAGTGTTTCAAAACTGTTCTATCAAAAGGAACGTTCAAGTCTGTGAGTTGAATGCACTCATCACACAGAAGTTTCTGAGAATGCTTCTGTCTAGTTTTTAAGTGGAGACATTACATTTCCCAGCATAGGCTTCACAGCGCTCCAAATATACGCTAGCAGATTCTACAAAAAGAGTGTTCCAAAACTGCTCTTTCAAAAGAAACGTTCAAGTCTGTGAGTTGAATGCACTCGTCACAAACAAGTTTCTGGGAATGCTTCTGTCTAGTCTCTGTCTGAGGATGTTCGCTTTACCAGCATTGGCCTCCAACAGCTCCAAATATGCACTTGCAGATTCTACAGAAACAGAGTTTGAAAACTCTTCTACCAAAAAGAAGGTTCAACTCTGCGAGTAGAATGCACTCATCACAAAGAAGTTTCTGAGAATGCTTCTGTCTAGTTTTTATTTGAAGATATTTCCTTTTCCAGCATAGGCCTCAGAGCGCTCCAAATAAACACTTGCAGATATTACAAAAGGAGTGTTTCCAAACTGCTCTATCAAAAGGAATGTTCAAGTCTGTGAGTTGAATGCACTCATCACAGAGAAGTTTCTGAGAATGCTTCTGTCTAGTTTTTAGGTGAAGATATTTCATTTCCCAGCATAGGCCTGAAAGCGCTCCAAATACCTACTTGCAGATTCTACAAAAAGTGTGTTTCAAAACTGTTCTATCAAAAGGAAGATTCAAGTCTGTGAGTTCAATGCACTCATCACAAAGAAGTTTCTGAGAATGCTTCTGTGTAGTTGTTATTTGAAGACACTTCCTTTTCCAGCATAGGCCTCAAAGCGCTCGAAATAAACACTTGCAGATTCTGCAGAAAGAGTGTTTCAAAACTGTTCTATCAAAAGGAACGTTCAAGTCTGTGAGTTGAATGCACTCATCACACAGAAGTTTCTGAGAATGCTTCTGTCTAGTTTTTAGGTGAAGATATTTCATTTCCCAGCATAGACCTCAAAGCGCTCCAAATATCCACTTGCAGATTGTACAAAAAGAGTGTTTCAAAACTGCTCTTTCAAAAGGAAGGTTCAAGTCTGTGAGTTGAATGCACTCATCACAAAGAAGTTTCTGAGAATACTTCTATGTAGTTGTTATTTGAAGACATTTCCTTTTCCGACATAGGCCTCAAATCGCTCGAAATGAACACTTGCAGATTCTGCTGAAAGAGTGTTTCAAAACTGTTCTATCAAAAGGAACGTTCAAGTCTGTGAGTTGAATGCACTCATCACACAGAAGTTTCTGAGAATGCTTCTGTCTAGTTTTTAAGTGGAGACATTTCATTTCCCAGCATAGGCCTCACAGCACTTGAAATATACACTAGCAGATTCTACAAAAAGAGTGTTCCAAAACTGCTCTTGCAACAGAAACGTTCAAGTCTGTGAGTTGAATGCACTCGTCACAAAGAAGTTTCTGAGAATGCTTCTGTCTAGTTTTTAGGTGAAGATATTTCATTTCCCAGCATAGGCCTCAAAGCGCTCCAAATATCCACTTGCAGATTCTACAAAAAGTATGTTTCAAAACTGCTCTTTCAAAAGGAAGGTTCAAGTCTGAGAGTTGAATGCACTCATCACAAAGAAGTTTCTGAGAATGCTTCTGTGTAGTTGTTATTTGAAGGCATTTCCTTTTCCAGCATAGGCCTCAAATCGCTCGAAATGAACACTTGCAAATTCTGCAGCAAGAGTGTTTCAAAACTGTTCTATCAAAAGGAACGTTCAAGTCTGTGAGTTGAATGCACTCATCACACAGAAGTTTCTGAGAATGCTTCTGTCTAGTTTTTAAGTGGAGACATTACATTTCCCAGCATAGGCTTCACAGCGCTCCAAATATACGCTAGCAGATTCTACAAAAAGAGTGTTCCAAAACTGCTCTTTCAAAAGAAACGTTCAAGTCTGTGAGTTGAATGCACTCGTCACAAACAAGTTTCTGGGAATGCTTCTGTCTAGTCTCTGTCTGAGGATGTTCCCTTTCCCAGCATTGGCCTCCAACAGCTCCAAATATGCACTTGCAGATTCTACCAAAAGAGAGTTTGAAAACTCTTCTACCAAAAAGAAGGTTCAACTCTGCGAGTAGAATGCACTCATCACAAAGAAGTTTCTAAGAATGCTTCTGTCTAGTTTTTATTTGAAGATATTTCCTTTTCCAGCTTAGGCCTCAGAGCGCTCCAAATAAACACTTGCAGATTTTACAAAAGGAGTGTTTCCAAACTGCTCTATCAAAAGGAATGTTCAAGTATGTGAGTTGAATGCACTCATCACAGAGAAGTTTCTGGGAATGCTTCTGTCTAGTTTTTAGGTGAAGATATTTCATTTCCCAGCATAGGCCTGAAAGCGCTCCAAATACCTACTTGCAGATTCTACAAAAAGTGTGTTTCAAAACTGTTCTATCAAAAGAAAGGTTCAAGTCTGTGAGTTGAATGCACTCATCATGAAGAAGTTTCTGAGAATGCTTCTGTGTAGTTGTTATTTGAAGACATTTCCTTTTCAAGCATAGACCTCAAAGCGCTCGAAATAAACACTTGCAGATTCTGCAGAAAGAGTGTTTCAAAACTGTTCTATCAAAAGGAACGTTCAAGTCTGTGAGTTGAATGCACTCATCAAACAGAAGTTTCTGAGAATGCTTCTGTCTAGTTTTTAGGTGAAGATACTTCATTTCCCAGCATAGACCTCAAAGCGCTCCAAATATCCACTTGCAGATCCTACAAAAAGTGTGTTTCAAAACTGCTCTTTCAAAAGGAAGGTTCAAGTCTGTGAGTTGAATGCACTCATCACAAAGAAGTTTCTGAGAATACTTCTGTGTAGTTGTTATTTGAAGACATTTCCTTTTCCAACATAGGCCTCAAATCGCTCGAAATGAACGCTTGCAGATTCTGCTGAAAGAGTGTTTCAAAACTGTTCTATCAAAAGGAACGTTCAAGTCTGTGAGTTGAATGCACTCATCACCCAGAAGTTTCTGAGAATGCTTCTGTCTTGTTTTTAAGTGGAGACATTTCATTTCCCAGCATAGGCCTCACAGCGCTCCAAATATACACTAGCAGATTCTACAAAAAGAGTGTTCCAAAACTGCTCTTGCAAAAGAAACGTTCAAGTCTGTGAGTTGAATGCACTCGTCACAAAGAAGTTTCTGAGAATGCATCTCTCTAGTTTTTAGGTGAAGGTATTTCATTTCCCAGCATAGGCCTCAAAGCGCTCCAAATATCCACTTGCAGTTTCTACAAAAAGAGAGTTTCAAAACCGCTCTTTGAAAAGGAAGGTTCAAGTCTGTGAGTTGAATGCACTCATCACAAAGAAGTTTCTGAGAATGCTTCTGTGTAGTTGTTATTTGAAGACACTTCCTTTTCCAGCATAGGCCTCAAAGCGCTCGAAATAAACACTTGCAGATTCTGCAGAAAGAGTGTTTCAAAACTGTTCTATCAAAAGGAACGTTCAAGTCTGTGAGTTGAATGCACTCATCACACAGAAGTTTCTGAGAATGCTTCTGTCTAGTTTTTAAGTGGAGACATTACATTTCCCAGCATAGGCTTCACAGCGCTCCAAATATACGCTAGCAGATTCTACAAAAACAGTGTTCCAAAACTGCTCTTTCAAAAGAAACGTTCAAGTCTGTGAGTTGAATGCACTCGTCACAAACAAGTTTCTGGGAGTGCTTCTGTCTAGTCTCTGTCTGAGGATGTTCCCTTTCCCAGCGTTGGCCTCCAACAGCTCCAAATATGCACTTGCAGATTCTACAAAAAGAGAGTTTGAAAACTCTTCTACCAAAAAGAAGGTTCAACTCTGCGAGTAGAATGCACTCCTCACAAAGAAGTTTCTGAGAATGCTTCTGTCTAGTTTTTATTTGAAGATATTTCCTTTTCCAGCTTAGGCCTCAGAGCGCTCCAAATAAACACTTGCAGATATTACAAAAGGAGTGTTTCCAAACTGCTCTATCAAAAGGAATGTTCAAGTATGTGAGTTGAATGCACTCATCACAGAGAAGTTTCTGAGAATGCTTCTGTCTAGTTTTTAGGTGAAGATATTTCATTTCCCAGCATAGGCCTGAAAGCGCTCCAAATACCTACTTGCAGATTCTACAAAAAGTGTGTTTCAAAACTGTTCTATCAAAAGGAAGGTTCAAGTCTGTGAGTTGAATGCACTCATCACAAAGAAGTTTCTGAGAATGCTTCTGTGTAGTTGTTATTTGAAGACACTTCCTTTTCCAGCATAGGCCTCAAAGCGCTCGAAATAAACACTTGCAGATTCTGCAGAAAGAGTGTTTCAAAACTGTTCTATCAAAAGGAACGTTCAAGTCTGTGAGTTGAATGCACTCATCACACAGAAGTTTCTGAGAATGCTTCTGTCTAGTTTTTAGGTGAAGATATTTCATTTCCCAGCATAGACCTCAAAGCGCTCCAAATATCCACTTGCAGATTCTACAAAAAGAGTGTTTCAAAACTGCTCTATCAAAAGGAAGGTTCAAGTCTGTGAGTTGAATGCACTCATCACAAAAAGTTTCTGAGAATACTTCTATGTAGTTGTTATTTGAAGACATTTCCTTTTCCGACATAGGCCTCAAATCGCTCGAAATGAACACTTGCAGATTCTGCTGAAAGAGTGTTTCAAAACTGTTCTATCAAAAGGAACGTTCAAGTCTGTGAGTTGAATGCACTCATCACACAGAAGTTTCTGAGAATGCTTCTGTCTAGTTTTTAAGTGGAGACATTTCATTTCCCAGCATAGGCCTCACAGCACTTGAAATATACACTAGCAGATTCTACAAAAAGAGTGTTCCAAAACTGCTCTTGCAACAGAAACGTTCAAGTCTGTGAGTTGAATGCACTCGTCACAAAGAAGTTTCTGAGAATGCTTCTGTCTAGTTTTTAGGTGAAGATATTTCATTTCCCAGCATAGGCCTCAAAGCGCTCCAAATATCCACTTGCAGATTCTACAAAAAGTATGTTTCAAAACTGCTCTTTCAAAAGGAAGGTTCAAGTCTGAGAGTTGAATGCACTCATCACAAAGAAGTTTCTGAGAATGCTTCTGTGTAGTTGTTATTTGAAGGCATTTCCTTTTCCAGCATAGGCCTCAAATCGCTCGAAATGAACACTTGCAAATTCTGCAGCAAGAGTGTTTCAAAACTGTTCTATCAAAAGGAACGTTCAAGTCTGTGAGTTGAATGCACTCATCACACAGAAGTTTCTGAGAATGCTTCTGTCTAGTTTTTAAGTGGAGACATTACATTTCCCAGCATAGGCTTCACAGCGCTCCAAATATACGCTAGCAGATTCTACAAAAAGAGTGTTCCAAAACTGCTCTTTCAAAAGAAACGTTCAAGTCTGTGAGTTGAATGCACTCGTCACAAACAAGTTTCTGGGAATGCTTCTGTCTAGTCTCTGTCTGAGGATGTTCCCTTTCCCAGCATTGGCCTCCAACAGCTCCAAATATGCACTTGCAGATTCTACCAAAAGAGAGTTTGAAAACTCTTCTACCAAAAAGAAGGTTCAACTCTGCGAGTAGAATGCACTCATCACAAAGAAGTTTCTAAGAATGCTTCTGTCTAGTTTTTATTTGAAGATATTTCCTTTTCCAGCTTAGGCCTCAGAGCGCTCCAAATAAACACTTGCAGATTTTACAAAAGGAGTGTTTCCAAACTGCTCTATCAAAAGGAATGTTCAAGTATGTGAGTTGAATGCACTCATCACAGAGAAGTTTCTGGGAATGCTTCTGTCTAGTTTTTAGGTGAAGATATTTCATTTCCCAGCATAGGCCTGAAAGCGCTCCAAATACCTACTTGCAGATTCTACAAAAAGTGTGTTTCAAAACTGTTCTATCAAAAGAAAGGTTCAAGTCTGTGAGTTGAATGCACTCATCATGAAGAAGTTTCTGAGAATGCTTCTGTGTAGTTGTTATTTGAAGACATTTACTTTTCCAGCATAGACCTCAAAGCGCTCGAAATAAACACTTGCAGATTCTGCAGAAAGAGTGTTTCAAAACTGTTCTATCAAAAGGAACGTTCAAGTCTGTGAGTTGAATGCACTCATCAAACAGAAGTTTCTGAGAATGCTTCTGTCTAGTTTTTAGGTGAAGATACTTCATTTCCCAGCATAGACCTCAAAGCGCTCCAAATATCCACTTGCAGATCCTACAAAAAGTGTGTTTCAAAACTGCTCTTTCAAAAGGAAGGTTCAAGTCTGTGAGTTGAATGCACTCATCACAAAGAAGTTTCTGAGAATACTTCTGTGTAGTTGTTATTTGAAGACATTTCCTTTTCCAACATAGGCCTCAAATCGCTCGAAATGAACGCTTGCAGATTCTGCTGAAAGAGTGTTTCAAAATTATTCTATCAAAAGGAACGTTCAAGTCTGTGAGTTGAATGCACTCGTCACACAGAAGTTTCTGAGAATGCTTCTGTCTAGTTTTTAAGTGGAGACATTTCATTTCCCAGCATAGGCCTCACAGCGCTCCAAATATACACTAGCAGATTCTAGAAAAAGAGTGTTCCAAAACTGCTCTTGCAAAAGAAACGTTCAAGTCTGTGAGTTGAATGCACTCGTCACAAAGAAGTTTGTGAGAATGCTTCTGTCTAGTTTTTAGGTGAAGATATTTCATTTCCCAGCATAGGCCTCAAAGTGCTCCAAATATCCACTTGCAGATTCTACAAAAAGAGAGTTTCAAAACCGCTCTTTGAAAAGGAGGGTTCAAGTCTGTGAGTTGAAAGCACTCATCACAAAGAAGTTTCTGAGAATGCTTCTGTGTAGTTGTTATTTGAAGACATTTCCTTTTCCAGCATAGGCTTCACAGCGCTCGAAATGAACACTTGCAGATTCTGCAGAAAGAGTGTTTCAAAACTGTTCTATCAAAAGGAACGTTCAAGTCTGTGAGATGAATGCACTCATCACACAGAAGTTTCTGAGAATGCTTCTGTCTAGTTTTTAGGTGAAGATATTTCATTTCCCAGCATAGGCCTCAAAGCGCTCCAAATATCCACTTGCAGATTCTGCAAAAAGTATGTTTCAGAACTGCTCTTTCAAAAGGAAGGTTCAAGTCTGTGAGTTGAATGCACTCATCACAAAGAAGTTTCTGAGAATGCTTCTGTGTAGTTGTTATTTGAAGACATTTCCTCTTCCAGCATAGGCCTTAAAGCGCTCGAAATAAACACTTGCAGATTCTGCAGAAAGAGTGTTTCAAAACTGTTCTATCAAAAGGAACGTTCAGGTCTGTGAATTGAATGCACTCATCACCCAGAAGTTTCTGAGAATGCTTCTGTCTTGTTTTTAAGTGGAGACATTTCATTTCCCAGCATAGGCCTCACAGCGCTCCAAATATACACTAGCAGATTCTACAAAAAGAGTGTTCCAAAACTGCTCTTGCAAAAGAAACGTTCAAGTCTGTGAGTTGAATGCACTCGTCACAAAGAAGTTTCTGAGAATGCATCTCTCTAGTTTTTAGGTGAAGGTATTTCATTTCCCAGCATAGGCCTCAAAGCGCTCCAAATATCCACTTGCAGTTTCTACAAAAAGAGAGTTTCAAAACCGCTCTTTGAAAAGGAAGGTTCAAGTCTGTGAGTTGAATGCACTCATCACAAAGAAGTTTCTGAGAATGCTTCTGTGTAGTTGTTATTTGAAGACACTTCCTTTTCCAGCATAGGCCTCAAAGCGCTCGAAATAAACACTTGCAGATTCTGCAGAAAGAGTGTTTCAAAACTGTTCTATCAAAAGGAACGTTCAAGTCTGTGAGTTGAATGCACTCATCACACAGAAGTTTCTGAGAATGCTTCTGTCTAGTTTTTAAGTGGAGACATTACATTTCCCAGCATAGGCTTCACAGCGCTCCAAATATACGCTAGCAGATTCTACAAAAAGAGTGTTCCAAAACTGCTCTTGCAAAAGAAACGTTCAAGTCTGTGAGTTGAATGCACTCGTCACAAAGAAGTTTCTGAGAATGCTTCTGTCTAGTTTTTAGGTGAAGATATTTCATTTCCCAGCATAGGCCTCAAAGCGCTCCAAATATCCACTTGCAGATTCTACAAAAAGAGAGTTTCAAAACCGCTCTTTGAAAAGGAAGGTTCAAGTCTGTGAGTTGAATGCACTCATCACAAAGAAGTTTCTGAGAATGCTTCTGTGTAGTTGTTATTTGAAGACATTTCCTTTTCCAGCGTAGGCCTCAGAGCGCTCGAAATAAACACTTGCAGATTCTGCAGAAAGAGTGTTTCAAAACTGTTCTATCAAAAGGAACGTTCACGTCTGTGAGTTGAATGCACTCATCACACAGAAGTTTCTGAGAATGCTTCTGTCTAGTTTTTAGGTGAAGATATTTCATTTCCCAGCATAGGCCTCAAAGCGCTCCAAATATCCACTTGCAGATTCTACAAAAAGTATGTTTCAAAACTGCTCTTTCAAAAGGAAGGTTCAAGTCTGTGAGTTGAATGCACTCATCACAAAGAAGTTTCTGAGAATGCTTCTGTGTAGTTGTTATTGGAAGGCATTTCCTTTTCCAACATAGGCCTCAAATCGCTCGAAATGAACACTTGCAGATTCTGCAGAAAGAGTGTTTCAAAACTGTTCTATCAAAAGGAACGTTCAAGTCTGTGAGTTGAATGCACTCATCACACAGAAGTTTCTGAGAATACTTCTGTCTAGTTTTTAAGTGGAGACATTACATTTCCCAGCATAGGCTTCACAGCGCTCCAAATATACGCTAGCAGATTCTACAAAAAGAGTGTTCCAAAACTGCTCTTTCAAAAGAAACGTTCAAGTCTGTGAGTTGAATGCACTCGTCACAAACAAGTTTCTGGGAGTGCTTCTGTCTTGTCTCTGTCTGAGGATGTTCCCTTTCCCAGCGTTGGCCTCCAACAGCTCCAAATATGCACTTGCAGATTCTACAAAAAGAGAGTTTGAAAACTCTTCTACCAAAAAGAAGGTTCAACTCTGCGAGTAGAATGCACTCCTCACAAAGAAGTTTCTGAGAATGCTTCTGTCTAGTTTTTATTTGAAGATATTTCCTTTTCCAGCTTAGGCCTCAGAGCGCTCCAAATAAACACTTGCAGATATTACAAAAGGAGTGTTTCCAAACTGCTCTATCAAAAGGAATGTTCAAGTATGTGAGTTGAATGCACTCATCACAGAGAAGTTTCTGAGAATGCTTCTGTCTAGTTTTTAGGTGAAGATATTTCATTTCCCAGCATAGGCCTGAAAGCGCTCCAAATACCTACTTGCAGATTCTACAAAAAGTGTGTTTCAAAACTGTTCTATCAAAAGGAAGGTTCAAGTCTGTGAGTTGAATGCACTCATCACAAAGAAGTTTCTGAGAATGCTTCTGTGTAGTTGTTATTTGAAGACACTTCCTTTTCCAGCATAGGCCTCAAAGCGCTCGAAATAAACACTTGCAGATTCTGCAGAAAGAGTGTTTCAAAACTGTTCTATCAAAAGGAACGTTCAAGTCTGTGAGTTGAATGCACTCCTCCACAGAAGTTTCTGAGAATCCTTCTGTCTAGTTTTTAGGTGAAGATATTTCATTTCCCAGCATAGACCTCAAAGCGCTCCAAATATCCACTTGCAGATCCTACAAAAAGTGTGTTTCAAAACTGCTCTTTCAAAAGGAAGGTTCAAGTCTGTGAGTTGAATGCACTCATCACAAAGAAGTTTCTGAGAATACTTCTGTGTAGTTGTTATTTGAAGACATTTCCTTTTCCAACATAGGCCTAAAATCGCTCGAAATGAACACTTGCAGATTCTGCTGAAAGAGTGTTTCAAAACTGTTCTATCAAAAGGAACGTTCAAGTCTGTGAGTTGAATGCACTCATCACACAGAAGTTTCTGAGAATGCTTCTGTCTAGTTTTTAAGTGGAGACATTACATTTCCCAGCATAGGCTTCACAGCGCTCCAAATATACGCTAGCAGATTCTACAAAAAGAGTGTTCCAAAACTGCTCTTTCAAAAGAAACGTTCAAGTCTGTGAGTTGAATGCACTCGTCACAAACAAGTTTCTGGGAGTGCTTCTCTCTAGTCTCTGTCTGAGGATGTTCCCTTTCCCAGCATTGGCCTCCAACAGCTCCAAATATGCACTTGCAGATTCTACAAAAAGAGAGTTTGAAAACTCTTCTACCAAAAAGAAGGTTCAACTCTGCGAGTAGAATGCACTCCTCACAAAGAAGTTTCTGAGAATGCTTCTGTCTAGTTTTTATTTGAAGATATTTCCTTTTCCAGCTTAGGCCTCAGAGCGCTCCAAATAAACACTTGCAGATTTTACAAAAGGAGTGTTTCCAAACTGCTCTATCAAAAGGAATGTTCAAGTATGTGAGTTGAATGCACTCATCACAGAGAAGTTTCTGAGAATGCTTCTGTGTAGTTGTTATTTGAAGACATTTCCTCTTCCAGCATAGGCCTCAAAGCGCTCGAAATAAACACTTGCAGATTCTGCAGAAAGAGTGTTTCAAAACTGTTCTATCAAAAGGAACGTTCAAGTCTGTGAGTTGAATGCACTCATCACACAGAAGTTTCTGAGAATGCTTCTGTCTAGTTTTTAAGTGGAGACATTACATTTCCCAGCATAGGCTTCACAGCGCTCCAAATATACGCTAGCAGATTCTACAAAAAGAGTGTTCCAAAACTGCTCTTTCAAAAGAAACGTTCAAGTCTGTGAGTTGAATGCACTCGTCACAAACAAGTTTCTGGGAATGCTTCTGTCTAGTCTCTGTCTGAGGATGTTCGCTTTACCAGCATTGGCCTCCAACAGCTCCAAATATGCACTTGCAGATTCTACAGAAACAGAGTTTGAAAACTCTTCTACCAAAAAGAAGGTTCAACTCTGCGAGTAGAATGCACTCATCACAAAGAAGTTTCTGAGAATGCTTCTGTCTAGTTTTTATTTGAAGATATTTCCTTTTCCAGCATAGGCCTCAGAGCGCTCCAAATAAACACTTACAGATATTACAAAAGGAGTGTTTCCAAACTGCTCTATCAAAAGGAATGTTCAAGTATGTGAGTTGAATGCACTCATCACAGAGAAGTTTTGAGAATGCTTCTGTCTAGTTTTTAGGTGAAGATATTACATTTCCCAGCATAGGCCTGAAAGCGCTCCAAATACCTACTTGCAGATTCTACAAAAAGTGTGTTTCAAAACTGTTCTATCAAAAGGAAGATTCAAGTCTGTGAGTTCAATGCACTCATCACAAAGAAGTTTCTGAGAATGCTTCTGTGTAGTTGTTATTTGAAGACACTTCCTTTTCCAGCATAGGCCTCAAAGCGCTCGAAATAAACACTTGCAGATTCTGCAGAAAGAGTGTTTCAAAACTGTTCTATCAAAAGGAACGTTCAAGTCTGTGAGTTGAATGCACTCATCACACAGAAGTTTCTGAGAATGCTTCTGTCTAGTTTTTAGGTGAAGATATTTCATTTCCCAGCATAGACCTCAAAGCGCTCCAAATATCCACTTGCAGATTCTACAAAAAGAGTGTTTCAAAACTGCTCTTTCAAAAGGAAGGTTCAAGTCTGTGAGTTGAATGCACTCATCACAAAGAAGTTTCTGAGAATACTTCTATGTAGTTGTTATTTGAAGACATTTCCTTTTCCGACATAGGCCTCAAATCGCTCGAAATGAACACTTGCAGATTCTGCTGAAAGAGTGTTTCAAAACTGTTCTATCAAAAGGAACGTTCAAGTCTGTGAGTTGAATGCACTCATCACACAGAAGTTTCTGAGAATGCTTCTGTCTAGTTTTTAAGTGGAGACATTTCATTTCCCAGCATAGGCCTCACAGCACTTGACATATACACTAGCAGATTCTACAAAAAGAGTGTTCCAAAACTGCTCTTGCAACAGAAACGTTCAAGTCTGTGAGTTGAATGCACTCGTCACAAAGAAGTTTCTGAGAATGCTTCTGTCTAGTTTTTAGGTGAAGATATTTCATTTCCCAGCATAGGCCTCAAAGCGCTCCAAATATCCACTTGCAGATTCTACAAAAAGTATGTTTCAAAACTGCTCTTTCAAAAGGAAGGTTCAAGTCTGAGAGTTGAATGCACTCATCACAAAGAAGTTTCTGAGAATGCTTCTGTGTAGTTGTTATTTGAAGGCATTTCCTTTTCCAGCATAGGCCTCAAATCGCTCGAAATGAACACTTGCAAATTCTGCAGCAAGAGTGTTTCAAAACTGTTCTATCAAAAGGAACGTTCAAGTCTGTGAGTTGAATGCACTCATCACACAGAAGTTTCTGAGAATGCTTCTGTCTAGTTTTTAAGTGGAGACATTACATTTCCCAGCATAGGCTTCACAGCGCTCCAAATATACGCTAGCAGATTCTACAAAAAGAGTGTTCCAAAACTGCTCTTTCAAAAGAAACGTTCAAGTCTGTGAGTTGAATGCACTCGTCACAAACAAGTTTCTGGGAATGCTTCTGTCTAGTCTCTGTCTGAGGATGTTCCCTTTCCCAGCATTGGCCTCCAACAGCTCCAAATATGCACTTGCAGATTCTACCAAAAGAGAGTTTGAAAACTCTTCTACCAAAAAGAAGGTTCAACTCTGCGAGTAGAATGCACTCATCACAAAGAAGTTTCTAAGAATGCTTCTGTCTAGTTTTTATTTGAAGATATTTCCTTTTCCAGCTTAGGCCTCAGAGCGCTCCAAATAAACACTTGCAGATTTTACAAAAGGAGTGTTTCCAAACTGCTCTATCAAAAGGAATGTTCAAGTATGTGAGTTGAATGCACTCATCACAGAGAAGTTTCTGGGAATGCTTCTGTCTAGTTTTTAGGTGAAGATATTTCATTTCCCAGCATAGGCCTGAAAGCGCTCCAAATACCTACTTGCAGATTCTACAAAAAGTGTGTTTCAAAACTGTTCTATCAAAAGAAAGGTTCAAGTCTGTGAGTTGAATGCACTCATCATGAAGAAGTTTCTGAGAATGCTTCTGTGTAGTTGTTATTTGAAGACATTTCCTTTTCCAGCATAGACCTCAAAGCGCTCGAAATAAACACTTGCAGATTCTGCAGAAAGAGTGTTTCAAAACTGTTCTATCAAAAGGAACGTTCAAGTCTGTGAGTTGAATGCACTCATCAAACAGAAGTTTCTGAGAATGCTTCTGTCTAGTTTTTAGGTGAAGATACTTCATTTCCCAGCATAGACCTCAAAGCGCTCCAAATATCCACTTGCAGATCCTACAAAAAGTGTGTTTCAAAACTGCTCTTTCAAAAGGAAGGTTCAAGTCTGTGAGTTGAATGCACTCATCACAAAGAAGTTTCTGAGAATACTTCTGTGTAGTTGTTATTTGAAGACATTTCCTTTTCCAACATAGGCCTCAAATCGCTCGAAATGAACGCTTGCAGATTCTGCTGAAAGAGTGTTTCAAAATTATTCTATCAAAAGGAACGTTCAAGTCTGTGAGTTGAATGCACTCGTCACACAGAAGTTTCTGAGAATGCTTCTGTCTAGTTTTTAAGTGGAGACATTTCATTTCCCAGCATAGGCCTCACAGCGCTCCAAATATACACTAGCAGATTCTACAAAAAGAGTGTTCCAAAACTGCTCTTGCAAAAGAAACGTTCAAGTCTGTGAGTTGAATGCACTCGTCACAAAGAAGTTTCTGAGAATGCTTCTGTCTAGTTTTTAGGTGAAGATATTTCATTTCCCAGCATAGGCCTCAAAGCGCTCCAAATATCCACTTGCAGATTCTACAAAAAGAGAGTTTCAAAACCGCTCTTTGAAAAGGAAGGTTCAAGTCTGTGAGTTGAATGCACTCATCACAAAGAAGTTTCTGAGAATGCTTCTGTGTAGTTGTTATTTGAAGACATTTCCTTTTCCAGCGTAGGCCTCAGAGCGCTCGAAATAAACACTTGCAGATTCTGCAGAAAGAGTGTTTCAAAACTGTTCTATCAAAAGGAACGTTCAAGTCTGTGAGTTGAATGCACTCATCACACAGAAGTTTCTGAGAATGCTTCTGTCTAGTTTTTAAGTGGAGACATTACATTTCCCAGCATAGGCTTCACAGCGCTCCAAATATACGCTAGCAGATTCTACAAAAAGAGTGTTCCAAAACTGCTCTTTCAAAAGAAACGTTCAAGTCTGTGAGTTAAATGCACTCGTCACAAACAAGTTTCTGGGAGTGCTTCTGTCTAGTCTCTGTCTGAGGATGTTCCCTTTCCCAGCGTTGGCCTCCAACAGCTCCAAATATGCACTTGCAGATTCTACAAAAAGAGAGTTTGAAAACTCTTCTACCAAAAAGAAGGTTCAACTCTGCGAGTAGAATGCACTCATCACAAAGAAGTTTCTGAGAATGCTTCTGTCTAGTTTTTATTTGAAGATATTTCCTTTTTCAGCTTAGGCCTCAGAGCGCTCCAAATAAACACTTGCAGATTTTACAAAAGGAGTGTTTCCAAACTGCTCTATCAAAAGGAATGTTCAAGTATGTGAGTTGAATGCACTCATCACAGAGAAGTTTCTGAGAATGCTTCTGTCTAGTTTTTAGGTGAAGATATTTCATTTCCCAGCATAGGCCTGAAAACGCTCCAAATACCTACTTGCAGATTCTACAAAAAGTGTGTTTCAAAACTGTTCTATCAAAAGAAAGGTTCAAGTCTGTGAGTTGAATGCACTCATCACAAAGAAGTTTCTGAGAATGCTTCCGTGTAGTTGTTATTTGAAGACATTTCCTTTTCCAGCATAGGCCTCAAAGCGCTCGAAATAAACACTTGCAGATTCTGCAGAAAGAGTGTTTCAAAACTGTTCTATCAAAAGGAACGTTCAAGTCTGTGAGTTGAATGCACTCATCAAACAGAAGTTTCTGAGAATGCTTCTGTCTAGTTTTTAGGTGAAGATACTTCATTTCCCAGCATAGACCTCAAAGCGCTCCAAATATCCACTTGCAGATCCTACAAAAAGTGTGTTTCAAAACTGCTCTTTCAAAAGGAAGGTTCAAGTCTGTGAGTTGAATGCACTCATCACAAAGAAGTTTCTGAGAATACTTCTGTGTAGTTGTTATTTGAAGACATTTCCTTTTCCAACATAGGCCTCAAATCGCTCGAAATGAACGCTTGCAGATTCTGCTGAAAGAGTGTTTCAAAATTATTCTATCAAAAGGAACGTTCAAGTCTGTGAGTTGAATGCACTCGTCACACAGAAGTTTCTGAGAATGCTTCTGTCTAGTTTTTAAGTGGAGACATTTCATTTCCCAGCATAGGCCTCACAGCGCTCCAAATATACACTAGCAGATTCTAGAAAAAGAGTGTTCCAAAACTGCTCTTGCAAAAGAAACGTTCAAGTCTGTGAGTTGAATGCACTCGTCCCAAAGAAGTTTGTGAGAATGCTTCTGTCTAGTTTTTAGGTGAAGATATTTCATTTCCCAGCATAGGCCTCAAAGTGCTCCAAATATCCACTTGCGGATTCTACAAAAAGAGAGTTTCAAAACCGCTCTTTGAAAAGGAGGGTTCAAGTCTGTGAGTTGAATGCACTCATCACAAAGAAGTTTCTGAGAATGCTTCTGTGTAGTTGTTATTTGAAGACATTTCCTTTTCCAGCATAGGCTTCACAGCGCTCGAAATGAACACTTGCAGATTCTGCAGAAAGAGTGTTTCAAAACTGTTCTATCAATAGGAACGTTCAAGTCTGTGAGTTGAATGCACTCATCACACAGAAGTTTCTGAGAATGCTTCTGTCTAGTTTTTAGGTGAAGATATTTCATTTCCCAGCATAGGCCTCAAAGCGCTCCAAATATCCACTTGCAGATTCTGCAAAAAGTATGTTTCAGAACTGCTCTTTCAAAAGGAAGGTTCAAGTCTGTGAGTTGAATGCACTCATCACAAAGAAGTTTCTGAGAATGCTTCTGTGTAGTTGTTATTTGAAGACATTTCCTCTTCCAGCATAGGCCTCAAAGCGCTCGAAATAAACACTTGCAGATTCTGCAGAAAGAGTGTTTCAAAACTGTTCTATCAAAAGGAACGTTCAAGTCGGTGAGTTGAATGCACTCATCACCCAGAAGTTTCTGAGAATGCTTCTGTCTAGTTTTTAAGTGGAGACATTTCATTTCCCAGCATAGGCCTCACAGCGCTCGAAATGAACACTTGCAGATTCTACAAAAAGAGTGTTCCAAAACTGCTCTTGCAAAAGAAACGTTCAAGTCTGTGAGTTGAATGCACTCGTCACAAAGAAGTTTCTGAGAATGCATCTCTCTAGTTTTTAGGTGAAGGTATTTCATTTCCCAGCATAGGCCTCAAAGCGCTCCAAATATCCACTTGCAGATTCTACAAAAAGAGAGTTTCAAAACCGCTCTTTGAAAAGGAAGGTTCAAGTCTGTGAGTTGAATGCACTCATCACAAAGAAGTTTCTGAGAATGCTTCTGTGTAGTTGTTATTTGAAGACACTTCCTTTTCCAGCATAGGCCTCAAAGCGCTCGAAATAAACACTTGCAGATTCTGCAGAAAGAGTGTTTCAAAACTGTTCTATCAAAAGGAACGTTCAAGTCTGTGAGTTGAATGCACTCATCACACAGAAGTTTCTGAGAATGCTTCTGTCTAGTTTTTAAGTGGAGACATTACATTTCCCAGCATAGGCTTCACAGCGCTCCAAATATACGCTAGCAGATTCTACAAAAAGAGTGTTCCAAAACTGCTCTTTCAAAAGAAACGTTCAAGTCTGTGAGTTGAATGCACTCGTCACAAACAAGTTTCTGGGAATGCTTCTGTCTAGTCTCTGTCTGAGGATGTTCCCTTTCCCAGCATTGGCCTCCAACAGCTCCAAATATGCACTTGCAGATTCTACAAAAAGAGAGATTGAAAACTCTTCTACCAAAAAGAAGGTTCAACTCTGCGAGTAGAATGCACTCATCACAAAGTAGTTTCTGAGAATGCTTCTGTCTAGTTTTTATTTGAAGATATTTCCTTTTCCAGCTTAGGCCTCAGAGCGCTCCAAATAAACACTTGCAGATTTTACAAAAGGAGTGTTTCCAAACTGCTCTATCAAAAGGAATGTTCAAGTATGTGAGTTGAATACACTCATCACACAGAAGTTTCTGGGAATGCTTCTGTCTAGTTTTTAGGTGAAGATATTTCATTTCCCAGCATAGGCCTGAAAGCGCTCCAAATACCTACTTGCAGATTCTACAAAAAGTGTGTTTCAAAACTGCTCTTTGAAAAGGAAGTTTCAGGTCTGTGAGTTGAATGCACTCATCTCAAAGAAGTTTCTGAGAATGCTTCTGTGTAGTTGTTATTTGAAGACATTTCCTTTTCCAGCATAGGCCTCAAAGCGCTCCAAATAAACACTTGCAGATTCTGCAGAAGGAGTGTTTCAAAACTGTTCTATCAAAAGGAACGTTCAAGTCTGTGAGTTGAATGCACTCATCACACAGAAGTTTCTGCGAAAGCTTCTGTCTAGTTTTTAGGTGAAGATATTTCATTTCCCAGCATAGGCCTCAAAGCACTCCAAATACCTACTTGCAGATTCTACAAAAAGTGTGTTTCAAAACTGCTCTTTTAAAAGGAATGTTCAAGTCTGTGAGTTGAATACCCTCATCTCAAAGCAGTTTCTGAGAATGCTTCAGTGTAGTTGTTATTTGAAGACATTTCCTCTTCCAGCTTAGGGTTCAAAGCGCTCGAAATAAACACTTGCAGATTCTGCAGAAAGAGTGTTTCAAAACTGTTCTATCAAAAGGAACGTTCAAGTCTGTGAGTTGAATGCACTCATCACACAGAAGTTTCTGAGAATGCTTCTGTCTAGTTTTTAAGTGGAGACATTACATTTCCCAGCATAGGCTTCACAGCGCTCCAAATATACGCTAGCAGATTCTACAAAAAGAGTGTTCCAAAACTGCTCTTTCAAAAGAAACGTTCAAGTCTGTGAGTTGAATGCACTCGTCACAAACAAGTTTCTGGGAATGCTTCTGTCTAGTCTCTGTCTGAGGATGTTCCCTTTCCCAGCATTGGCCTCCAACAGCTCCAAATATGCACTTGCAGATTCTACAAAAACAGAGTTTGAAAACTCTTCTACCAAAAAGAAGGTTCAACTCTGCGAGTAGAATGCACTCATCACAAAGAAGTTTCTGAGAATGCTTCTGTCTAGTTTTTATTTGAAGATATTTCCTTTTCCAGCTTAGGCCTCAGAGCGCTCCAAATAAACACTTGCAGATTTTACAAAAGGAGTGTTTCCAAACTGCTCTATCAAAAGGAATGTTCAAGTATGTGAGTTGAATGCACTCATCACAGAGAAGTTTCTGAGAATGCTTCTGTCTAGTTTTTAGGTGAAGATATTTCATTTCCCAGCATAGGCCTGAAAGCGCTCCAAATACCTACTTGCAGATTCTACAAAAAGTGTGTTTCAAAACTGTTCTATCAAAAGAAAGGTTCAAGTCTGCGAGTTGAATTCACTCATCACAAAGAAGTTTCTGAGAATGCTTCTGTGTAGTTGTTATTTGAAGACATTTCCTTTTCCAACATAGGCTTCAAATCGCTCGAAATGAACACTTGCAGATTCTGCTGAAAGAGTGTTTCAAAACTGTTATATCAAAAGGAACGTTCAAGTCTGTGAGTTGAATGCACTCATCACACAGAAGTTTCTGAGAATGCTTCTGTCTAGTTTTTAAGTGGAGACATTTCATTTCCCAGCATAGGCCTCACAGCGCTCCAAATATACACTAGCAGATTCTACAAAAAGAGTGTTCCAAAACTGCTCTTGCAAAAGAAACGTTCAAGTCTGTGAGTTCAATGCACTCGTCACAAAGAAGTTTCTGAGAATGCATCTGTCTAGTTTTTAGGTGAAGGTATTTCATTTCCCAGCATAGGCCTCAAAGCGCTCCAAATATCCACTTGCAGATTCTACAAAAAGAGTTTCAAAACCGCTCTTTGAAAAGGAAGGTTCAAGTCTCTGAGTTGAATGCACTCATCACAAAGAAGTTTCTGAGAATACTTCTGTGTAGTTGTTATTTGAAGACATTTCCTTTTCCAGCGTAGGCCTCAGAGCGCTCGAAATAAACACTTGCAGATTCTGCGGAAAGAGTGTTTCAAAACTGTTCTATCAAAAGGAACGTTCAAGTCTGTGAGTTGAATGCACTCATCACACAGAAGTTTCTGAGAATGCTTCTGTCTAGTTTTTAGGTGAAGATATTTCATTTCCCAGCATAGGCCTCAAAGCGCTCCAAATATCCACTTGCAGATTCCACAAAAAGTATGTTTCAAAACTGCTCTTTCAAAAGGAAGGTTCAAGTCTGTGAGTTGAATGCACTCATCACAAAGAAGTTTCTGAGAATGCTTCTGTGTAGTTGTTATTGGAAGGCATTTCCTTTTCCAGCATAGGCCTCAAATCGCTCGAAATGAACACTTGCAGATTCTGCAGAAAGAGTGTTTCAAAACTGTTCTATCAAAAGGAACGTTCAAGTCTGTGAGTTGAATGCACTCATCACACAGAAGTTTCTGAGAATGCTTCTGTCTAGTTTTTAAGTGGAGACATTACATTTCCCAGCATAGGCTTCACAGCGCTCCAAATATACGCTAGCAGATTCTACAAAAAGAGTGTTCCAAAACTGCTCTTTCAAAAGAAACGTTCAAGTCTGTGAGTTGAATGCACTCGTCACAAACAAGTTTCTGGGAGTGCTTCTGTCTAGTCTCTGTCTGAGGATGTTCCTTTTCCCAGCGTTGGCCTCCAACAGCTCCAAATATGCACTTGCAGATTCTACAAAAAGAGAGTTTGAAAACTCTTCTACCAAAAAGAAGGTTCAACTCTGCGAGTAGAATGCACTCCACACAAAGAAGTTTCTGAGAATGCTTCTGTCTAGTTTTTATTTGAAGATATTTCCTTTTCCAGCTTAGGCCTCAGAGCGCTCCAAATAAACACTTGCAGATTTTACAAAAGGAGTGTTTCCAAACTGCTCTATCAAAAGGAATGTTCAAGTATGTGAGTTGAATGCACTCATCACAGAGAAGTTTCTGAGAATGCTTCTGTCTAGTTTTTAGGTGAAGATATTTCATTTCCCAGCATAGGCCTGAAAGCGCTCCAAATACCTACTTGCAGATTCTACAAAAAGTGTGTTTCAAAACTGTTCTATCAAAAGGAAGGTTCAAGTCTGTGAGTTGAATGCACTCATCACAAAGAAGTTTCTGAGAATGCTTCTGTGTAGTTGTTATTTGAAGACATTTCCTTTTCCAGCATAGGCCTCAAAGCCCTCGAAATAAACACTTGCAGATTCTGCAGAAAGAGTGTTTCAAAACTGTTCTATCAAAAGGAACGTTCAAGTCTGTGAGTTGAATGCACTCATCAAACAGAAGTTTCTGAGAATGCTTCTGTCTAGTTTTTAGGTGAAGATACTTCATTTCCCAGCATAGACCTCAAAGCGCTCCAAATATCCACTTGCAGATCCTACAAAAAGTGTGTTTCAAAACTGCTCTTTCAAAAGGAAGGTTCAAGTCTGTGAGTTGAATGCACTCATCACAAAGAAGTTTCTGAGAATACTTCTGTGTAGTTGTTATTTGAAGACATTTCCTTTTCCAACATAGGCCTCAAATCGGTCGAAATGAACACTTGCAGATTCTGCTGAAAGAGTGTTTCAAAACTGTTCTATCCAAAGGAACGTTCAAGTCTGTGAGTTGAATGCACTCATCACACAGAAGTTTCTGAGAATGCTTCTGTCTAGTTTTTAAGTGGAGACATTTCATTTCCCAGCATAGGCCTCACAGCGCTCCAAATATACACTAGCAGATTCTACAAAAAGAGTGTTCCAAAACTGCTCTTGCAAAAGAAACGTTCAAGTCTGTGAGTTGAATGCACTCGTCACAAAGAAGTTTCTGAGAATGCTTCTGTCTAGTTTTTAGGTGAAGATATTTCATTTCCCAGCATAGGCCTCAAAGCGCTCCAAATATCCACTTGCAGATTCTACAAAAAGAGAGATTCAAAACCGCTCTTTGAAAAGGAAGGTTCAAGTCTCTGAGTTGAATGCACTCATCACAAAGAAGTTTCTGAGAATGCTTCTGTGTAGTTGTTATTTTAAGACATTTCCTTTTCCAGCATAGGCTTCACAGCGCTCGAAATGAACACTTGCAGATTCTGCAGAAAGAGTGTTTCAAAACTGTTCTATCAAAAGGAACGTTCAAGTCTGTGAGTTGAATGCACTCATCACACAGAAGTTTCTGAGAATGCTTCTGTCTAGTTTTTAGGTGAAGATATTTCATTTCCCAGCATAGGCCTCAAAGCGCTCCAAATATCCACTTGCAGATTCTACAAAAAGTATGTTTCAAAACTGCTCTTTCAAAAGGAAGGTTCAAGTCTGTGAGTTGAATGCACTCATCACAAAGAAGTTTCTGAGAATCCTTCTGTGTAGTTGTTATTTGAAGGCATTTCCTTTTCCAGCATAGGCCTCAAATCGCTCGAAATGAACACTTGCAGATTCTGCAGAAAGAGTGTTTCAAAACTGTTCTATCAAAAGGAACGTTCAAGTCTGTGAGTTGAATGCGCTCATCACACAGAAGTTTCTGAGAATGCTTCTGTCTAGTTTTTAAGTGGAGACATTACATTTCCCAGCATAGGCTTCACAGCGCTCCAAATATACGCTAGCAGATTCTACAAAAAGTGTGTTCCAAAACTGCTCTTTCAAAAGAAACGTTCAAGTCTGTGAGTTGAATGCACTCGTCACAAACAAGTTTCTGGGAGTGCTTCTGTCTAGTCTCTGTCTGAGGATGTTCCCTTTCCCAGCATGGGCCTCCAACAGCTCCAAATATGCACTTGCAGATTCTACAAAAAGAGAGTTTGAAAACTCTTCTACCAAAAAGAAGGTTCAACTCTGCGAGTAGAATGCACTCATCACAAAGAAGTTTCTGAGAATGCTTCTGTCTAGTTTTTATTTGAAGATATTTCCTTTTTCAGCTTAGGCCTCAGAGCGCTCCAAATAAACACTTGCAGATTTTACAAAAGGAGTGTTTCCAAACTGCTCTATCAAAAGGAATGTTCAAGTATGTGAGTTGAATGCACTCATCACAGAGAAGTTTCTGAGAATGCTTCTGTCTAGTTTTTAGGTGAAGATATTTCATTTCCCAGCATAGGCCTGAAAGCGCTCCAAATACCTACTTGCAGATTCTACAAAAAGTGTGTTTCAAAACTGTTCTATCAAAAGGAAGGTTCAAGTCTGTGAGTTGAATGCACTCATCACAAAGAAGTTTCTGAGAATGCTTCTGTGTAGTTGTTATTTGAAGACATTCCCTTTTCCAGCATAGGCCTCAAAGCGCTCGAAATAAACACTTGCAGATTCTGCAGAAAGAGTGTTTCAAAACTGTTCTATCGAAAGGAACGTTCAAGTCTGTGAGTTGAATGCACTCATCACACAGAAGTTTCTGAGAATGCTTCTGTCTAGTTTTTAGGTGAAGATATTTCATTTCCCAGCATAGACCTCAAAGCGCTCCAAATATCCACTTGCAGATCCTACAAAAAGTGTGTTTCAAAACTGCTCTTTCAAAAGGAAGGTTCAAGTCTGTGAGTTGAATGCACTCATCACAAAGAAGTTTCTGAGAATACTTCTGTGTAGTTGTTATTTGAAGACATTTCCTTTTCCAACATAGGCCTCAAATCGCTCGAAATGAACGCTTGCAGATTCTGCTGAAAGAGTGTTTCAAAACTGTTCTATCAAAAGGAACGTTCAAGTCTGTGAGTTGAATGCACTCATCACACAGAAGTTTCTGAGAATGCTTCTGTCTAGTTTTTAAGTGGAGACATTACATTTCCCAGCATAGGCTTCATAGCGCTCCAAATATACGCTAGCAGATTCTACAAAAAGAGTGTTCCAAAACTGCTCTTTCAAAAGAAACGTTCAAGTCTGTGAGTTGAATGCACTCGTCACAAACAAGTTTCTGGGAGTGCTTCTGTCTAGTCTCTGTCTGAGGATGTTCCCTTTCCCAGCATTGGCCTCCAACAGCTCCAAATATGCACTTGCAGATTCTACAAAAAGAGAGTTTGAAAACTCTTCTACCAAAAAGAAGGTTCAACTCTGCGAGTAGAATGCACTCCTCACAAAGTAGTTTCTGAGAATGCTTCTGTCTAGTTTTTATTTGAAGGTATTTCCTTTTCCAGCTTAGGCCTCAGAGCGCTCCAAATAAACACTTGCAGATATTACAAAAGGAGTGTTTCCAAACTGCTCTATCAAAAGGAATGTTCAAGTATGTGAGTTGAATGCACTCATCACAGAGAAGTTTCTGAGAATGCTTCTGTCTACTTTTTAGGTGAAGATATTTCATTTCCCAGCATAGGCCTGAAAGCGCTCCAAATACCTACTTGCACATTCTACAAAAAGTGTGTTTCAAAACTGTTCTATCAAAAGGAGGGTTCAAGTCTGTGAGTTGAATGCACTCATCACAAAGAAGTTTCTGAGAATGCTTCTGTGTAGTTGTTATTTGAAGACACTTCCTTTTCCAGCATAGGCCTCAGAGCGCTCGAAATAAACACTTGCAGATTCTGTAGAAAGAGTGTTTCAAAACTGTTCTATCAAAAGGAACGTTCAAGTCTGTGAGTTGAATGCACTCATCACACAGAAGTTTCTGAGAATGCTTCTGTCTAGTTTTTAGGTGAAGATATTTCATTTCCCAGCATAGACCTCAAAGCGCTCCAAATATCCACTTGCAGATCCTACAAAAAGTGTGTTTCAAAACTGCTCTTTCAAAAGGAAGGTTCAAGTCTGTGAGTTGAATGCACTCATCACAAAGAAGTTTCTGAGAATACTTCTGTGTAGTTGTTATTTGAAGACATTTCCTTTTCCAACATAGGCCTCAAATCGCTCGAAATGAACGCTTGCAGATTCTGCTGAAAGAGTGTTTCAAAACTGTTCTATCAAAAGGAACGTTCAAGTCTGTGAGTTGAATGCACTCATCACACAGAAGTTTCTGAGAATGCTTCTGTCTAGTTTTTAAGTGGAGACATTTCATTTCCCAGCATAGGCCTCACAGCGCTCCAAATAAACACTAGCAGATTCTACAAAAAGAGTGTTCCAAAACTGCTCTTGCAAAAGAAACGTTCAAATCTGTGAGTTGAATGCACTCGTCACAAAGAAGTTTCTGAGAATGCTTCTGTCTAGTTTTTAGGTGAAGATATTTCATTTCCCAGCATAGGCCTCAAAGCGCTCCAAATATCCACTTGCAGATTCTACAAAAAGAGAGATTCAAAACCACTCTTTGAAAAGGAAGGTTCAACTCTGTGAGTTGAATGCACTCATCACAAAGAAGTTTCTGAGAATGCTTCTGTGTAGTTGTTATTTGAAGACATTTCCTTTTCCAGCATAGGCTTCACAGCGCTCGAAATGAACACTTGCAGATTCTGCAGAAAGAGTGTTTCAAAACTGTTCTATCAAAAGGAACGTTCAAGTCTGTGAGTTGAATGCACTCATCACACAGAAGTTTCTGAGAATGCTTCTGTCTAGTTTTTAGGTGAAGATATTTCATTTCCCAGCATAGGCCTCAAAGCGCTCCAAATATCCACTTGCAGATTCTACAAAAAGTATGTTTCAAAACTGCTCTTTCAAAAGGAAGGTTCAAGTCTGTGAGTTGAATGCACTCATCACAAAGAAGTTTCTGAGAATGCTTCTGTGTAGTTGTTATTGGAAGGCATTTCCTTTTCCAGCATAGGCCTCAAATCGCTCGAAATGAACACTTGCAGATTCTGCAGAAAGAGTGTTTCAAAACTGTTCTATCAAAAGGAACGTTCAAGTCTGTGAGTTGAATGCACTCATCACACAGAAGTTTCTGAGAATGCTTCTGTCTAGTTTTTAAGAGGAGACATTTCATTTGCCAGCATAGGCTTCACAGCGCTCCAAATATACGCTAGCAGATTCTACAAAAAGAGTGTTCCAAAACTGCTCTTTCAAAAGAAACGTTCAATTCTGTGAGTTGAATGCACTCGTCACAAACAAGTTTCTGGGAGTGCTTCTGTCTAGTCTCTGTCTGAGGATGTTCTCTTTCCCAGCATTGGCCTCCAACAGCTCCAAATATGCACTTGCAGATTCTACAAAAAGAGAGTTTGAAAACTCTTCTACCAAAAAGAAGGTTCAACTCTGCGAGTAGAATGCACTCATCACAAAGAAGTTTCTGAGAATGCTTCTGTCTAGTTTTTATTTGAAGATATTTCCTTTTTCAGCTTAGGCCTCAGAGCGCTCCAAATAAACACTTGCAGATTTTACAAAAGGAGTGTTTCCAAACTGCTCTATCAAAAGGAATGTTCAAGTATGTGAGTTGAATGCACTCATCACAGAGAAGTTTCTGAGAATGCTTCTGTCTAGTTTTTAGGTGAAGATATTTCATTTCCCAGCATAGGCCTGAAAGCGCTCCAAATACCTACTTGCAGATTCTACAAAAAGTGTGTTTCAAAACTGTTCTATCAAAAGGAAGGTTCAAGTCTGTGAGTTGAATGCACTCATCACACAGAAGTTTCTGAGAATGCTTCTGTGTAGTTGTTATTTGAAGACATTTCCTTTTCCAGCATAGGCCTCAGAGCGCTCCAAATGAACACTTGCAGATTCTGCAGAAAGAGTGTTTCAAAACTCTTCTATCAAAAGGAACGTTCAGGTCTGTGAGTTGAATGCACTCATCACACAGAAGTTTCTGAGAATGCTTCTGTCTAGTTTTTAGGTGAAGATATTTCATTTCCCAGCATAGGCCTCAAAGCGCTCCAAATATCCACTTGCAGATTCTACAAAAAGTATGTTTCAAAACTGCTCTTTCAAAAGGAAGGTTCAAGTCTGTGAGTTGAATGCACTCATCACAAAGAAGTTTCTGAGAATGCTTCTGTGTAGTTGTTATTTGAAGGCATTTCCTTTTCCAGCATAGGCCTCAAATCGCTCGAAATGAACACTTGCAAATTCTGCAGAAAGAGTGTTTCAAAACTGTTCTATCAAAAGGAACGTTCAAGTCTGTGAGTTGAATGCACTCATCACACAGAAGTTTCTGAGAATGCTTCTGTCTAGTTTTTAAGTGGAGACATTACATTTCCCAGCATAGGCTTCACAGCGCTCCAAATATACGCTAGCAGATTCTACAAAAAGAGTGTTCCAAAACTGCTCTTTCAAAAGAAACGTTCAAGTCTGTGAGTTGAATGCACTTGTCACAAACAAGTTTCTGGGAATGCTTCTGTCTAGTCTCTGTCTGAGGATTTTCCCTTTCCCAGCATTGGCCTCCAACAGCTCCAAATATGCACTTGCATATTCTACCAAAAGAGAGTTTGAAAACTCTTCTACCAAAAAGAAGGTTCAACTCTGCGAGTAGAATGCACTCATCACAAAGAAGTTTCTGAGAATGCTTCTGTCTAGTTTTTATTTGAAGATATTTCCTTTTCCAGCATAGGCCTCAGAGCGCTCCAAATAAACACTTGCAGATATTACAAAAGGAGTGTTTCCAAACTGCTCTATCAAAAGGAATGTTCAAGTATGTGAGTTGAATGCACTCATCACAGAGAAGTTTCTGAGAATGCTTCTGTCTAGTTTTTAGGTGAAGATATTTCATTTCCCAGCATAGGCCTGAAAGCGCTCCAAATACCTACTTGCAGATTCTACAAAAAGTGTGTTTCAAAACTGTTTTATCAAAAGGAAGGTTCAAGTCTGTGAGTTGAATGCACTCGTCACAAAGAAGTTTCTGAGAATGCTTCTGTGTAGTTGTTATTTGAAGACACTTCCTTTTCCAGCATAGGCCTCAAAGCGCTCGAAATAAACACTTGCAGATTCTGCAGAAAGAGTGTTTCAAAACTGTTCTATCAAAAGGAACGTTCAAGTCTGTGAGTTGAATGCACTCATCTCACAGAAGTTTCTGAGAATGCTTCTGTCCAGTTTTTAGGTGAAGATATTTCATTTCCCAGCATAGACCTCAAATCGCTCTAAATATCCACTTGCAGATTCTACAAAAAGTGTGTTTCAAAACTGCTCTTTCAAAAGGAAGGTTCAAGTCTGTGAGTTGAATGCACTCATCACAAAGAAGTTTCTGAGAATACTTCTGTGTAGTTGTTATTTGAAGACATTTCCTTTTCCAACGTAGGCCTCAAATCGCTCGAAATGAACACTTGCAGATTCTGCTGAAAGAGTGTTTCAAGACTGTTCTATCAAAAGGAACGCTCAAGTCTGTGAGTTGAATGCACTCATCACACAGAAGTTTCTGAGAATGCTTCTGTCTAGTTTTTAAGTGGAGACATTTCATTTCCCAGCATAGGCCTCACAGTGCTCCAAATATACACTAGCAGATTCTACAAAAAGAGTGTTCCAAAACTGCTCTTGCAACAGAAACGTTCAAGTCTGTGAGTTGAATGCACTCGTCACAAAGAAGTTTCTGAGAATGCTTCTGTCTAGTTTTTACGTGAAGATACTTCATTTCCCAGCATAGGCCTCAAAGCGCTCCAAATACCCACATGCAGATTCTACAAAAAGAGAGTTTCAAGACCGCTCTTTGGAAAGGAAGGTTCAAGTCTGTGAGTTGAATGCACTCATCACAAAGAAGTTTCTGAGAATGCTTCTGTGTTGTTGTTATTTGAAGACATTTCCTTTTACAGCATAGGCCTCAGAGCGCTCGAAATAAACACTTGCAGATTCTGCAGAAAGAGTGTTTCAAAACTGTTCTAACAAAAGGAACGTTCAAGTCTGTGAGTTGAATGCACTCATCACACAGAAGTTTCTGAGAATGCTTCTGTCTAGTTTTTAGGTGAAGATATTTCATTTCCCAGCATAGGTCTCAAAGCGCTCCAAATATCCACTTGCAGATTCTACAAAAAGTATGTTTCAAAATTGCTCTTTCAAAAGGAAGGTTCAAGTCTGTGAGTTGAATGCAATCATCACAAAGAAGTTTCTGAGAATGCTTCTGTGTAGTTGTTATTTGAAGACACTTCATTTCCCAGCATAGGCCTCAAAGCGCTCGAAATAAACACTTGCAGATTCTGCAGAAGGAGTGTTTCAAAACTGTTCTATCAAAAGGAACGTTCAAGTCTGTGAGTTGAATGCACTCATCACACAGAAGTTTCTGAGAAAGCTTCTGTCTAGTTTTTTGGTGAAGATATTTCATTTCCCAGCATAGGCCTCAAAGCACTCCAAATACCTACTTGCAGATTCTACAAAAAGTGTGTTTCAAAACTGCTCTTTTAAAAGAAAGGTTCAAGTCTGTGAGTTGAATGCCCTTATCAAAAAGAAGTTTCTCAGAATGGTTCTGTGTAGTTGTTATTTGAAGACATTTCCTCTTCCAGCATAGGCCTCAAAGCGCTCGAAATAAACACTTGCAGATTCTGCAGAAAGAGTGTTTCAAAACTGTTCTATCGAAAGGAACGTTCAAGTCTGTGAGTTGAATGCACTCATCACACAGAAGTTTCTGAGAATGCTTCTGTCTAGTTTTTAAGTGGAGACATTGCATTTCCCAGCATAGGCTTCACAGTGCTCCAAATATACGCTAGCAGATTCTACAAAAAGAGTGTTCCAAAACTGCTCTTTCAAAAGAAACGTTCAAGTCTGTGAGTTGAATGCACTCGTCACAAACAACTTTCTGTGAATGCTTCTGTCTAGTCTATGTCTGAGGATGTTCCCTTTCCCAATATTGGCCTCCAACAGCTCCAAATATGCACTTGCAGATTCTACAAAAAGAGAGTTTGAAAACTCTTCTACCAAAAAGAAGGTTCAACTCTGTGAGTGGAATGCACTCATCACAAAGAAGTTTCTGAGAATGCTTCTGTCTAGTTTTTATTTGAAGATATTTCCTTTTCCAGCATAGGCCTCAGAGCGCTCCAAATAAACACTTGCAGATATTACAAAAGGAGTGTTTCCAAACTGCTCTATCAAAAGGAATGTTCAAGTATGTGAGTTGAATGCACTCATCACAGAGAAGTTTCTGAGAATGCTTCTGTCTAGTTTTTAGGTGAAGATATTTCATTTCCCAGCATACGCCTGAAAGCGCTCCAAATACCTACTTGCAGATTCTACAAAAAGGGTGTTTCAAAACCGTTTTATCAAAAGGAAGGTTCAAGTCTGTGAGTTGAATGCACTCATCACAAAGAAGTTTCTGAGAATGCTTCTGTGTAGTTGTTATTTGAAGACACTTCCTTTTCCAGCATAGGCCTCAAATCGCTCCAAATAAACACTTGCAGAGTCTGCAGAAAGAGTGTTTCAAAACTGTTCTATCAAAAGGAACGTTCAAGTCTGTGAGTTGAATGCACTCATCTCACAGAAGTTTCTGAGAATGCTTCTGTCTAGTTTTTAGGTGAAGATATTTCATTTCCCAGCATAGACCTCAAATCGCTCCAAATATCCACTTGCAGATTCTACAAAAAGTGTGTTTCAAAACTGCTCTTTCAAAAGGAAGGTTCAAGTCTGTGAGTTGAATGCACTCATCACAAAGAAGTTTCTGAGAATGCTTCTGTCTACTTGTTATTTGAAGACATTTCCTTTTCCAACATAGGCCTCAAATCGCTCGAAATGAACACTTGCAGATTCTGCTGAAAGAGTGTTTCAAAACTGTTCTATCAAAAGGAACGTTCAAGTCTGTGAGTTGAATGCACTCATCACAAAGAAGTTTCTGAGAATGCTTCTGTGTAGTTGTTATTTGAAGACACTTCCTTTTCCATTATAGGCCTCAAAGCGCTCGAAATAAACACTTGCAGATTCTGCAGAAAGAGTGTTTCAAAACTGTTCTATCAAAAGAAACGTTCAAGTCCGTGGGTTGAATGCACTCATCACACAGAAGTTTCTGAGAATGCTTCTGTCTAGTTTTTAGGTGAAGATATTTCATTTCCCAGCATAGACCTCAAAGCGCTCCAAATATCCACTTGCAGATCCTACAAAAAGTGTGTTTCAAAACTGCTCTTTCAAAAGGAAGGTTCAAGTCTGTGAGTTGAATGCACTCATCACAAAGAAGTTTCTGAGAATACTTCTGTGTAGTTGTTATTTGAAGGCATTTCCTTTTCCAGCATAGGCCTCAAATCGCTCGAAATGAACACTTGCAGATTTTGCAGAAAGAGTGTTTCAAAACTGTTCTATCAAAAGGAACGTTCAAGTCTGTGAGTTGAATGCACTCATCACACAGAAGTTTCTGAGAATGCTTCTGTCTAGTTTTTAAGTGGAGACATTACATTTCCCAGCACAGGCTTCACAGCGCTCCAAATATATGCTAGCAGATTCTACAAAAAGAGTGTTCCAAAACTGCTCTTTCAAAAGAAACGTTCAAGTCTGTGAGTTGAATGCACTCGTCACAAACAAGTTTCTGGGAGTGCTTCTGTCTAGTCTCTGTCTGAGGATGTTCCCTTTCCCAGCATTGGCCTCCAACAGCTCCAAATATGCACTTGCAGATTCTACAAAAAGAGAGTTTGAAAACTCTTCTACCAAAAAGAAGGTTCAACTCTGCGAGTAGAATGCACTCATCACAAAGAAGTTTCTGAGAATGCTTCTGTCTAGTTTTTATTTGAAGATATTTCCTTTTTCAGCTTAGGCCTCAGAGCGCTCCAAATAAACACTTGCAGATTTTACAAAAGGAGTGTTTCCAAACTGCTCTATCAAAAGGAATGTTCAAGTATGTGAGTTGAATGCACTCATCACAGAGAAGTTTCTGAGAATGCTTCTGTCTAGTTTTTAGGTGAAGATATTTCATTTCCCAGCATAGGCCTGAAAGCGCTCCAAATACCTACTTGCAGATTCTACAAAAAGTGTGTTTCAAAACTGTTCTATCAAAAGAAAGGTTCAAGTCTGTGAGTTGAATGCACTCATCACAAAGAAGTTTCTGAGAATGCTTCTGTGTAGTTGTTATTTGAAGACATTTCCTTTTCCAGCATAGGCCTCAAAGCGCTCGAAATAAACACTTGCAGATTCTGCAGAAAGAGTGTTTCAAAACTGTTCTATCAAAAGGAACGTTCAAGTCTGTGAGTTGAATGCACTCATCAAACAGAAGTTTCTGAGAATGCTTCTGTCTAGTTTTTAGGTGAAGATACTTCATTTCCCAGCATAGACCTCAAAGCGCTCCAAATATCCACTTGCAGATCCTACAAAAAGTGTGTTTCAAAACTGCTCTTTCAAAAGGAAGGTTCAAGTCTGTGAGTTGAATGCACTCATCACAAAGAAGTTTCTGAGAATACTTCTGTGTAGTTGTTATTTGAAGACATTTCCTTTTCCAACATAGGCCTCAAATCGCTCGAAATGAACGCTTGCAGATTCTGCTGAAAGAGTGTTTCAAAATTATTCTATCAAAAGGAACGTTCAAGTCTGTGAGTTGAATGCACTCGTCACACAGAAGTTTCTGAGAATGCTTCTGTCTAGTTTTTAAGTGGAGACATTTCATTTCCCAGCATAGGCCTCACAGCGCTCCAAATATACACTAGCAGATTCTACAAAAAGAGTGTTCCAAAACTGCTCTTGCAAAAGAAACGTTCAAGTCTGTGAGTTGAATGCACTCGTCACAAAGAAGTTTCTGAGAATGCTTCTGTCTAGTTTTTAGGTGAAGATATTTCATTTCCCAGCATAGGCCTCAAAGCGCTCCAAATATCCACTTGCAGATTCTACAAAAAGAGAGTTTCAAAACCGCTCTTTGAAAAGGAAGGTTCAAGTCTGTGAGTTGAATGCACTCATCACAAAGAAGTTTCTGAGAATGCTTCTGTGTAGTTGTTATTTGAAGACGTTTCCTTTTCCAGCGTAGGCCTCAGAGCGCTCGAAATAAACACTTGCAGATTCTGCAGAAAGAGTGTTTCAAAACTGTTCTATCAAAAGGAACGTTCAAGTCTGTGAGTTGAATGCACTCATCACACAGAAGTTTCTGAGAATGCTTCTGTCTAGTTTTTAGGTGAAGATATTTCATTTCCCAGCATAGGCCTCAAAGCGCTCCAAATATCCACTTGCAGATTCTACAAAAAGTATGTTTCAAAACTGCTCTTTCAAAAGGAAGGTTCAAGTCTGTGAGTTGAATGCACTCATCACAAAGAAGTTTCTGAGAATGCTTCTGTGTAGTTGTTATTGGAAGGCATTTCCTTTTCCAGCATAGGCCTCAAATCGCTCGAAATGAACACTTGCAGATTCTGCAGAAAGAGTGTTTCAAAACTGTTCTATCAAAAGGAACGTTCAAGTCTGTGAGTTGAATGCACTCATCACACAGAAGTTTCTGAGAATGCTTCTGTCTAGTTTTTAAGTGGAGACATTACATTTCCCAGCATAGGCTTCACAGCGCTCCAAATATACGCTAGCAGATTCTACAAAAAGAGTGTTCCAAAACTGCTCTTTCAAAAGAAAAGTTCAAGTCTGTGAGTTGAATGCACTCGTCACAAACAAGTTTCTGGGAGTGCTTCTGTCTAGTCTCTGTCTGAGGATGTTCCCTTTCCCAGCGTTGGCCTCCAACAGCTCCAAATATGCACTTGCAGATTCTACAAAAAGAGAGTTTGAAAACTCTTCTACCAAAAAGAAGGTTCAACTCTGCGAGTAGAATGCACTCCACACAAAGAAGTTTCTGAGAATGCTTCTGTCTAGTTTTTATTTGAAGATATTTCCTTTTCCAGCTTAGGCCTCAGAGCGCTCCAAATAAACACTTGCAGATATTACAAAAGGAGTGTTTCCAAACTGCTCTATCAAAAGGAATGTTCAAGTATGTGAGTTGAATGCACTCATCACAGAGAAGTTTCTGACAATGCTTCTGTCTAGTTTTTAGGTGAAGATATTTCATTTCCCAGCATAGGCCTGAAAGCGCTCCAAATACCTACTTGCAGATTCTACAAAAAGTGTGTTTCAAAACTGTTCTATCAAAAGGAAGGTTCAAGTCTGTGAGTTGAATGCACTCATCACAAAGAAGTTTCTGAGAATGCTTCTGTGTAGTTGTTATTTGAAGACACTTCCTTTTCCATTATAGGCCTCAAAGCGCTCGAAATAAACACTTGCAGATTCTGCAGAAAGAGTGTTTCAAAACTGTTCTATCAAAAGGAACGTTCAAGTCCGTGAGTTGAATGCACTCATCACACAGAAGTTTCTGAGAATGCTTCTGTCTAGTTTTTAGGTGAAGATATTTCATTTCCCAGCATAGACCTCAAAGCGCTCCAAATATCCACTTGCAGATCCTACAAAAAGTGTGTTTCAAAACTGCTCTTTCAAAAGGAAGGTTCAAGTCTGTGAGTTGAATGCACTCATCACAAAGAAGTTTCTGAGAATACTTCTGTGTAGTTGTTATTTGAAGGCATTTCCTTTTCCAGCATAGGCCTCAAATCGCTCGAAATGAACACTTGCAGATTTTGCAGAAAGAGTGTTTCAAAACTGTTCTATCAAAAGGAACGTTCAAGTCTGTGAGTTGAATGCACTCATCACACAGAAGTTTCTGAGAATGCTTCTGTCTAGTTTTTAAGTGGAGACATTACATTTCCCAGCATAGGCTTCACAGCGCTCCAAATATATGCTAGCAGATTCTACAAAAAGAGTGTTCCAAAACTGCTCTTTCAAAAGAAACGTTCAAGTCTGTGAGTTGAATGCACTCGTCACAAACAAGTTTCTGGGAGTGCTTCTGTCTAGTCTCTGTCTGAGGATGTTCCCTTTCCCAGCATTGGCCTCCAACAGCTCCAAATATGCACTTGCAGATTCTACAAAAAGAGAGTTTGAAAACTCTTCTACCAAAAAGAAGGTTCAACTCTGCGAGTAGAATGCACTCATCACAAAGAAGTTTCTGAGAATGCTTCTGTCTAGTTTTTATTTGAAGATATTTCCTTTTTCAGCTTAGGCCTCAGAGCGCTCCAAATAAACACTTGCAGATTTTACAAAAGGAGTGTTTCCAAACTGCTCTATCAAAAGGAATGTTCAAGTATGTGAGTTGAATGCACTCATCACAGAGAAGTTTCTGAGAATGCTTCTGTCTAGTTTTTAGGTGAAGATATTTCATTTCCCAGCATAGGCCTGAAAGCGCTCCAAATACCTACTTGCAGATTCTACAAAAAGTGTGTTTCAAAACTGTTCTATCAAAAGAAAGGTTCAAGTCTGTGAGTTGAATGCACTCATCACAAAGAAGTTTCTGAGAATGCTTCTGTGTAGTTGTTATTTGAAGACATTTCCTTTTCCAGCATAGGCCTCAAAGCGCTCGAAATAAACACTTGCAGATTCTGCAGAAAGAGTGTTTCAAAACTGTTCTATCAAAAGGAACGTTCAAGTCTGTGAGTTGAATGCACTCATCAAACAGAAGTTTCTGAGAATGCTTCTGTCTAGTTTTTAGGTGAAGATACTTCATTTCCCAGCATAGACCTCAAAGCGCTCCAAATATCCACTTGCAGATCCTACAAAAAGTGTGTTTCAAAACTGCTCTTTCAAAAGGAAGGTTCAAGTCTGTGAGTTGAATGCACTCATCACAAAGAAGTTTCTGAGAATACTTCTGTGTAGTTGTTATTTGAAGACATTTCCTTTTCCAACATAGGCCTCAAATCGCTCGAAATGAACGCTTGCAGATTCTGCTGAAAGAGTGTTTCAAAATTATTCTATCAAAAGGAACGTTCAAGTCTGTGAGTTGAATGCACTCGTCACACAGAAGTTTCTGAGAATGCTTCTGTCTAGTTTTTAAGTGGAGACATTTCATTTCCCAGCATAGGCCTCACAGCGCTCCAAATATACACTAGCAGATTCTACAAAAAGAGTGTTCCAAAACTGCTCTTGCAAAAGAAACGTTCAAGTCTGTGAGTTGAATGCACTCGTCACAAAGAAGTTTCTGAGAATGCTTCTGTCTAGTTTTTAGGTGAAGATATTTCATTTCCCAGCATAGGCCTCAAAGCGCTCCAAATATCCACTTGCAGATTCTACAAAAAGAGAGTTTCAAAACCGCTCTTTGAAAAGGAAGGTTCAAGTCTGTGAGTTGAATGCACTCATCACAAAGAAGTTTCTGAGAATGCTTCTGTGTAGTTGTTATTTGAAGACATTTCCTTTTCCAGCGTAGGCCTCAGAGCGCTCGAAATAAACACTTGCAGATTCTGCAGAAAGAGTGTTTCAAAACTGTTCTATGAAAAGGAACGTTCAAGTCTGTGAGTTGAATGCACTCATCACACAGAAGTTTCTGAGAATGCTTCTGTCTAGTTTTTAGGTGAAGATATTTCATTTCCCAGCATAGGCCTCAAAGCGCTCCAAATATCCACTTGCAGATTCTACAAAAAGTATGTTTCAAAACTGCTCTTTCAAAAGGAAGGTTCAAGTCTGTGAGTTGAATGCACTCATCACAAAGAAGTTTCTGAGAATGCTTCTGTGTAGTTGTTATTGGAAGGCATTTCCTTTTCCAGCATAGGCCTCAAATCGCTCGAAATGAACACTTGCAGATTCTGCAGAAAGAGTGTTTCAAAACTGTTCTATCAAAAGGAACGTTCAAGTCTGTGAGTTGAATGCACTCATCACACAGAAGTTTCTGAGAATGCTTCTGTCTAGTTTTTAAGTGGAGACATTACATTTCCCAGCATAGGCTTCACAGCGCTCCAAATATACGCTAGCAGATTCTACAAAAAGAGTGTTCCAAAACTGCTCTTTCAAAAGAAACGTTCAAGTCTGTGAGTTGAATGCACTCGTCACAAACAAGTTTCTGGGAGTGCTTCTGTCTAGTCTCTGTCTGAGGATGTTCCCTTTCCCAGCGTTGGCCTCCAACAGCTCCAAATATGCACTTGCAGATTCTACAAAAAGAGAGTTTGAAAACTCTTCTACCAAAAAGAAGGTTCAACTCTGCGAGTAGAATGCACTCTTCACAAAGAAGTTTCTGAGAATGCTTCTGTCTAGTTTTTATTTGAAGATATTTCCTTTTTCAGCTTAGGCCTCGGAGCGCTCCAAATAAACACTTGCAGATTTTACAAAAGGAGTGTTTCCAAACTGCTCTATCAAAAGGAATGTTCAAGTATGTGAGTTGAATGCACTCATCACAGAGAAGTTTCTGAGAATGCTTCTGTCTAGTTTTTAGGTGAAGATATTTCATTTCCCAGCATAGGCCTGAAAGCGCTCCAAATACCTACTTGCAGATTCTACAAAAAGTGTGTTTCAAAACTGTTCTATCAAAAGAAAGGTTCAAGTCTGTGAGTTGAATGCACTCATCACAAAGACGTTTCTGAGAATGCTTCTGTGTAGTTGTTATTTGAAGACATTTCCTTTTCCAGCATAGGCCTCAAAGCGCTCGAAATAAACACTTGCAGATTCTGCAGAAAGAGTGTTTCAAAACTGTTCTATCAAAAGGAACGTTCAAGTCTGTGAGTTGAATGCACTCATCAAACAGAAGTTTCTGAGAATGCTTCTGTCTAGTTTTTAGGTGAAGATACTTCATTTCCCAGCATAGACCTCAAAGCGCTCCAAATATCCACTTGCAGATCCTACAAAAAGTGTGTTTCAAAACTGCTCTTTCAAAAGGAAGGTTCAAGTCTGTGAGTTGAATGCACTCATCACAAAGAAGTTTCTGAGAATACTTCTGTGTAGTTGTTATTTGAAGACATTTCCTTTTCCAACATAGGCCTCAAATCGCTCGAAATGAACGCTTGCAGATTCTGCTGAAAGAGTGTTTCAAAATTATTCTATCAAAAGGAACGTTCAAGTCTGTGAGTTGAATGCACTCGTCACACAGAAGTTTCTGAGAATGCTTCTGTCTAGTTTTTAAGTGGAGACATTTCATTTCCCAGCATAGGCCTCACAGCGCTCCAAATATACACTAGCAGATTCTACAAAAAGAGTGTTCCAAAACTGCTCTTGCAAAAGAAACGTTCAAGTCTGTGAGTTGAATGCACTCGTCACAAAGAAGTTTCTGAGAATGCTTCTGTCTAGTTTTTAGGTGAAGATATTTCATTTCCCAGCATAGGCCTCAAAGCGCTCCAAATATCCACTTGCAGATTCTACAAAAAGAGAGTTTCAAAACCGCTCTTTGAAAAGGAAAGTTCAAGTCTGTGAGTTGAATGCACTCATCACAAAGAAGTTTCTGAGAATGCTTCTGTGTAGTTGTTATTTGAAGACATTTCCTTTTCCAGCGTAGGCCTCAGAGCGCTCGAAATAAACACTTGCAGATTCTGCAGAAAGAGTGTTTCAAAACTGTTCTATCAAAAGGAACGTTCAAGTCTGTGAGTTGAATGCACTCATCACACAGAAGTTTCTGAGAATGCTTCTGTCTAGTTTTTAGGTGAAGATATTTCATTTCCCAGCATAGGCCTCAAAGCGCTCCAAATATCCACTTGCAGATTCTACAAAAAGTATGTTTCAAAACTGCTCTTTCAAAAGGAAGGTTCAAGTCTGTGAGTTGAATGCACTCATCACAAAGAAGTTTCTGAGAATGCTTCTGTGTAGTTGTTATTGGAAGGCATTTCCTTTTCCAGCATAGGCCTCAAATCGCTCGAAATGAACACTTGCAGATTCTGCAGAAAGAGTGTTTCAAAACTGTTCTATCAAAAGGAACGTTCAAGTCTGTGAGTTGAATGCACTCATCACACAGAAGTTTCTGAGAATACTTCTGTCTAGTTTTTATTTGAAGATATTTCCTTTTCCAGCTTAGGCCTCAGAGCGCTCCAAATAAACACTTGCAGATATTACAAAAGGAGTGTTTCCAAACTGCTCTATCAAAAGGAATGTTCAAGTATGTGAGTTGAATGCACTCATCACAGAGAAGTTTCTGAGAATGCTTCTGTCTAGTTTTTAGGTGAAGATATTTCATTTCCCAGCATAGGCCTGAAAGCGCTCCAAATACCTACTTGCAGATTCTACAAAAAGTGTGTTTCAAAACTGTTCTATCAAAAGGAAGGTTCAAGTCTGTGAGTTGAATGCACTCATCACAAAGAAGTTTCTGAGAATGCTTCTGTGTAGTTGTTATTTGAAGACACTTCCTTTTCCATTATAGGCCTCAAAGCGCTCGAAATAAACACTTGCAGATTCTGCAGAAAGAGTGTTTCAAAACTGTTCTATCAAAAGGAACGTTCAAGTCTGTGAGTTGAATGCACTCATCACACAGAAGTTTCTGAGAATGCTTCTGTCTAGTTTTTAGGTGAAGATATTTCATTTCCCAGCATAGACCTCAAAGCGCTCCAAATATCCACTTGCAGATCCTACAAAAAGTGTGTTTCAAAACTGCTCTTTCAAAAGGAAGGTTCAAGTCTGTGAGTTGAATGCACTCATCACAAAGAAGTTTCTGAGAATACTTCTGTGTAGTTGTTATTTGAAGGCATTTCCTTTTCCAGCATAGGCCTCAAATCGCTCGAAATGAACACTTGCAGATTTCGCAGAAAGAGTGTTTCAAAACTGTTCTATCAAAAGGAACGTTCAAGTCTGTGAGTTGAATGCACTCATCACACAGAAGTTTCTGAGAATGCTTCTGTCTAGTTTTTAAGTGGAGACATTACATTTCCCAGCATAGGCTTCACAGCGCTCCAAATATATGCTAGCAGATTCTACAAAAAGAGTGTTCCAAAACTGCTCTTTCAAAAGAAACGTTCAAGTCTGTGAGTTGAATGCACTCGTCACAAACAAGTTTCTGGGAGTGCTTCTGTCTAGTCTCTGTCTGAGGATGTTCCCTTTCCCAGCATTGGCCTCCAACAGCTCCAAATATGCACTTGCAGATTCTACAAAAAGAGAGTTTGAAAACTCTTCTACCAAAAAGAAGGTTCAACTCTGCGAGTAGAATGCACTCATCACAAAGAAGTTTCTGAGAATGCTTCTGTCTAGTTTTTATTTGAAGATATTTCCTTTTTCAGCTTAGGCCTCAGAGCGCTCCAAATAAACACTTGCAGATTTTACAAAAGGAGTGTTTCCAAACTGCTCTATCAAAAGGAATGTTCAAGTATGTGAGTTGAATGCACTCATCACAGAGAAGTTTCTGAGAATGCTTCTGTCTAGTTTTTAGGTGAAGATATTTCATTTCCCAGCATAGGCCTGAAAGTGCTCCAAATACCTACTTGCAGATTCTACAAAAAGTGTGTTTCAAAACTGTTCTATCAAAAGAAAGGTTCAAGTCTGTGAGTTGAATGCACTCATCACAAAGAAGTTTCGGAGAATGCTTCTGTGTAGTTGTTATTTGAAGACATTTCCTTTTCCAGCATAGGCCTCAAAGCGCTCGAAATAAACACTTGCAGATTCTGCAGAAAGAGTGTTTCAAAACTGTTCTATCAAAAGGAACGTTCAAGTCTGTGAGTTGAATGCACTCATCAAACAGAAGTTTCTGAGAATGCTTCTGTCTAGTTTTTAGGTGAAGATATTTCATTTCCCAGCATAGACTTCAAAGCGCTCCAAATATCCACTTGCAGATCCTACAAAAAGTGTGTTTCAAAACTGCTCTTTCAAAAGGAAGGTTCAAGTCTGTGAGTTGAATGCACTCATCACAAAGAAGTTTCTGAGAATACTTCTGTGTAGTTGTTATTTGAAGACATTTCCTTTTCCAATATAGGCCTCAAATCGCTCGAAATGAACGCTTGCAGATTCTGCTGAAAGAGTGTTTCAAAATTATTCTATCAAAAGGAACGTTCAAGTCTGTGAGTTGAATGCACTCGTCACACAGAAGTTTCTGAGAATGCTTCTGTCTAGTTTTTAAGTGGAGACATTTCATTTCCCAGCATAGGCCTCACAGCGCTCCAAATATACACTAGCAGATTCTACAAAAAGAGTGTTCCAAAACTGCTCTTGCAAAAGAAACGTTCAAGTCTGTGAGTTGAATGCACTCGTCACAAAGAAGTTTCTGAGAATGCTTCTGTCTAGTTTTTAGGTGAAGATATTTCATTTCCCAGCATAGGCCTCAAAGCGCTCCAAATATCCACTTGCAGATTCTACAAAAAGAGAGTTTCAAAACCGCTCTTTGAAAAGGAAGGTTCAAGTCTGTGAGTTGAATGCACTCATCACAAAGAAGTTTCTGAGAATGCTTCTGTGTAGTTGTTATTTGAAGACATTTCCTTTTCCAGCGTAGGCCTCAGAGCGCTCGAAATAAACACTTGCAGATTCTGCAGAAAGAGTGTTTCAAAACTGTTCTATCAAAAGGAACGTTCAAGTCTGTGAGTTGAATGCACTCATCACACAGAAGTTTCTGAGAATGCTTCTGTCTAGTTTTTAGGTGAAGATATTTCATTTCCCAGCATAGGCCTCAAAGCGCTCCAAATATCCACTTGCAGATTCTACAAAAAGTATGTTTCAAAACTGCTCTTTCAAAAGGAAGGTTCAAGTCTGTGAGTTGAATGCACTCATCACAAAGAAGTTTCTGAGAATGCTTCTGTGTAGTTGTTATTGGAAGGCATTTCCTTTTCCAGCATAGGCCTCAAATCGCTCGAAATGAACACTTGCAGATTCTGCAGAAAGAGTGTTTCAAAACTGTTCTATCAAAAGGAACGTTCAAGTCTGTGAGTTGAATGCACTCATCACACAGAAGTTTCTGAGAATGCTTCTGTCTAGTTTTTAAGTGGAGACATTACATTTCCCAGCATAGGCTTCACAGCGCTCCAAATATACGCTAGCAGATTCTACAAAAAGAGTGTTCCAAAACTGCTCTTTCAAAAGAAACGTTCAAGTCTGTGAGTTGAATGCACTCGTCACAAACAAGTTTCTGGGAGTGCTTCTGTCTAGTCTCTGTCTGAGGATGTTCCCTTTCCCAGCGTTGGCCTCCAACAGCTCCAAATATGCACTTGCAGATTCTACAAAAAGAGAGTTTGAAAACTCTTCTACCAAAAAGAAGGTTCAACTCTGCGAGTAGAATGCACTCTTCACAAAGAAGTTTCTGAGAATGCTTCTGTCTAGTTTTTATTTGAAGATATTTCCTTTTTCAGCTTAGGCCTCGGAGCGCTCCAAATAAACACTTGCAGATTTTACAAAAGGAGTGTTTCCAAACTGCTCTATCAAAAGGAATGTTCAAGTATGTGAGTTGAATGCACTCATCACAGAGAAGTTTCTGAGAATGCTTCTGTCTAGTTTTTAGGTGAAGATATTTCATTTCCCAGCATAGGCCTGAAAGCGCTCCAAATACCTACTTGCAGATTCTACAAAAAGTGTGTTTCAAAACTGTTCTATCAAAAGAAAGGTTCAAGTCTGTGAGTTGAATGCACTCATCACAAAGACGTTTCTGAGAATGCTTCTGTGTAGTTGTTATTTGAAGACATTTCCTTTTCCAGCATAGGCCTCAAAGCGCTCGAAATAAACACTTGCAGATTCTGCAGAAAGAGTGTTTCAAAACTGTTCTATCAAAAGGAACGTTCAAGTCTGTGAGTTGAATGCACTCATCAAACAGAAGTTTCTGAGAATGCTTCTGTCTAGTTTTTAGGTGAAGATACTTCATTTCCCAGCATAGACCTCAAAGCGCTCCAAATATCCACTTGCAGATCCTACAAAAAGTGTGTTTCAAAACTGCTCTTTCAAAAGGAAGGTTCAAGTCTGTGAGTTGAATGCACTCATCACAAAGAAGTTTCTGAGAATACTTCTGTGTAGTTGTTATTTGAAGACATTTCCTTTTCCAACATAGGCCTCAAATCGCTCGAAATGAACGCTTGCAGATTCTGCTGAAAGAGTGTTTCAAAATTATTCTATCAAAAGGAACGTTCAAGTCTGTGAGTTGAATGCACTCGTCACACAGAAGTTTCTGAGAATGCTTCTGTCTAGTTTTTAAGTGGAGACATTTCATTTCCCAGCATAGGCCTCACAGCGCTCCAAATATACACTAGCAGATTCTACAAAAAGAGTGTTCCAAAACTGCTCTTGCAAAAGAAACGTTCAAGTCTGTGAGTTGAATGCACTCGTCACAAAGAAGTTTCTGAGAATGCTTCTGTCTAGTTTTTAGGTGAAGATATTTCATTTCCCAGCATAGGCCTCAAAGCGCTCCAAATATCCACTTGCAGATTCTACAAAAAGAGAGTTTCAAAACCGCTCTTTGAAAAGGAAAGTTCAAGTCTGTGAGTTGAATGCACTCATCACAAAGAAGTTTCTGAGAATGCTTCTGTGTAGTTGTTATTTGAAGACATTTCCTTTTCCAGCGTAGGCCTCAGAGCGCTCGAAATAAACACTTGCAGATTCTGCAGAAAGAGTGTTTCAAAACTGTTCTATCAAAAGGAACGTTCAAGTCTGTGAGTTGAATGCACTCATCACACAGAAGTTTCTGAGAATGCTTCTGTCTAGTTTTTAGGTGAAGATATTTCATTTCCCAGCATAGGCCTCAAAGCGCTCCAAATATCCACTTGCAGATTCTACAAAAAGTATGTTTCAAAACTGCTCTTTCAAAAGGAAGGTTCAAGTCTGTGAGTTGAATGCACTCATCACAAAGAAGTTTCTGAGAATGCTTCTGTGTAGTTGTTATTGGAAGGCATTTCCTTTTCCAGCATAGGCCTCAAATCGCTCGAAATGAACACTTGCAGATTCTGCAGAAAGAGTGTTTCAAAACTGTTCTATCAAAAGGAACGTTCAAGTCTGTGAGTTGAATGCACTCATCACACAGAAGTTTCTGAGAATACTTCTGTCTAGTTTTTATTTGAAGATATTTCCTTTTCCAGCTTAGGCCTCAGAGCGCTCCAAATAAACACTTGCAGATATTACAAAAGGAGTGTTTCCAAACTGCTCTATCAAAAGGAATGTTCAAGTATGTGAGTTGAATGCACTCATCACAGAGAAGTTTCTGAGAATGCTTCTGTCTAGTTTTTAGGTGAAGATATTTCATTTCCCAGCATAGGCCTGAAAGCGCTCCAAATACCTACTTGCAGATTCTACAAAAAGTGTGTTTCAAAACTGTTCTATCAAAAGGAAGGTTCAAGTCTGTGAGTTGAATGCACTCATCACAAAGAAGTTTCTGAGAATGCTTCTGTGTAGTTGTTATTTGAAGACACTTCCTTTTCCATTATAGGCCTCAAAGCGCTCGAAATAAACACTTGCAGATTCTGCAGAAAGAGTGTTTCAAAACTGTTCTATCAAAAGGAACGTTCAAGTCTGTGAGTTGAATGCACTCATCACACAGAAGTTTCTGAGAATGCTTCTGTCTAGTTTTTAGGTGAAGATATTTCATTTCCCAGCATAGACCTCAAAGCGCTCCAAATATCCACTTGCAGATCCTACAAAAAGTGTGTTTCAAAACTGCTCTTTCAAAAGGAAGGTTCAAGTCTGTGAGTTGAATGCACTCATCACAAAGAAGTTTCTGAGAATACTTCTGTGTAGTTGTTATTTGAAGGCATTTCCTTTTCCAGCATAGGCCTCAAATCGCTCGAAATGAACACTTGCAGATTTCGCAGAAAGAGTGTTTCAAAACTGTTCTATCAAAAGGAACGTTCAAGTCTGTGAGTTGAATGCACTCATCACACAGAAGTTTCTGAGAATGCTTCTGTCTAGTTTTTAAGTGGAGACATTACATTTCCCAGCATAGGCTTCACAGCGCTCCAAATATATGCTAGCAGATTCTACAAAAAGAGTGTTCCAAAACTGCTCTTTCAAAAGAAACGTTCAAGTCTGTGAGTTGAATGCACTCGTCACAAACAAGTTTCTGGGAGTGCTTCTGTCTAGTCTCTGTCTGAGGATGTTCCCTTTCCCAGCATTGGCCTCCAACAGCTCCAAATATGCACTTGCAGATTCTACAAAAAGAGAGTTTGAAAACTCTTCTACCAAAAAGAAGGTTCAACTCTGCGAGTAGAATGCACTCATCACAAAGAAGTTTCTGAGAATGCTTCTGTCTAGTTTTTATTTGAAGATATTTCCTTTTTCAGCTTAGGCCTCAGAGCGCTCCAAATAAACACTTGCAGATTTTACAAAAGGAGTGTTTCCAAACTGCTCTATCAAAAGGAATGTTCAAGTATGTGAGTTGAATGCACTCATCACAGAGAAGTTTCTGAGAATGCTTCTGTCTAGTTTTTAGGTGAAGATATTTCATTTCCCAGCATAGGCCTGAAAGTGCGCCAAATACCTACTTGCAGATTCTACAAAAAGTGTGTTTCAAAACTGTTCTATCAAAAGAAAGGTTCAAGTCTGTGAGTTGAATGCACTCATCACAAAGAAGTTTCGGAGAATGCTTCTGTGTAGTTGTTATTTGAAGACATTTCCTTTTCCAGCATAGGCCTCAAAGCGCTCGAAATAAACACTTGCAGATTCTGCAGAAAGAGTGTTTCAAAACTGTTCTATCAAAAGGAACGTTCAAGTCTGTGAGTTGAATGCACTCATCAAACAGAAGTTTCTGAGAATGCTTCTGTCTAGTTTTTAGGTGAAGATATTTCATTTCCCAGCATAGACTTCAAAGCGCTCCAAATATCCACTTGCAGATCCTACAAAAAGTGTGTTTCAAAACTGCTCTTTCAAAAGGAAGGTTCAAGTCTGTGAGTTGAATGCACTCATCACAAAGAAGTTTCTGAGAATACTTCTGTGTAGTTGTTATTTGAAGACATTTCCTTTTCCAATATAGGCCTCAAATCGCTCGAAATGAACGCTTGCAGATTCTGCTGAAAGAGTGTTTCAAAATTATTCTATCAAAAGGAACGTTCAAGTCTGTGAGTTGAATGCACTCGTCACACAGAAGTTTCTGAGAATGCTTCTGTCTAGTTTTTAAGTGGAGACATTTCATTTCCCAGCATAGGCCTCACAGCGCTCCAAATATACACTAGCAGATTCTACAAAAAGAGTGTTCCAAAACTGCTCTTGCAAAAGAAACGTTCAAGTCTGTGAGTTGAATGCACTCGTCACAAAGAAGTTTCTGAGAATGCTTCTGTCTAGTTTTTAGGTGAAGATATTTCATTTCCCAGCATAGGCCTCAAAGCGCTCCAAATATCCACTTGCAGATTCTACAAAAAGAGAGTTTCAAAACCGCTCTTTGAAAAGGAAGGTTCAAGTCTGTGAGTTGAATGCACTCATCACAAAGAAGTTTCTGAGAATGCTTCTGTGTAGTTGTTATTTGAAGACATTTCCTTTTCCAGCGTAGGCCTCAGAGCGCTCGAAATAAACACTTGCAGATTCTGCAGAAAGAGTGTTTCAAAACTGTTCTATGAAAAGGAACGTTCAAGTCTGTGAGTTGAATGCACTCATCACACAGAAGTTTCTGAGAATGCTTCTGTCTAGTTTTTAGGTGAAGATATTTCATTTCCCAGCATAGGCCTCAAAGCGCTCCAAATATCCACTTGCAGATTCTACAAAAAGTATGTTTCAAAACTGCTCTTTCAAAAGGAAGGTTCAAGTCTGTGAGTTGAATGCACTCATCACAAAGAAGTTTCTGAGAATGCTTCTGTGTAGTTGTTATTGGAAGGCATTTCCTTTTCCAGCATAGGCCTCAAATCGCTCGAAATGAACACTTGCAGATTCTGCAGAAAGAGTGTTTCAAAACTGTTCTATCAAAAGGAACGTTCAAGTCTGTGAGTTGAATGCACTCATCACACAGAAGTTTCTGAGAATGCTTCTGTCTAGTTTTTAAGTGGAGACATTACATTTCCCAGCATAGGCTTCACAGCGCTCCAAATATACGCTAGCAGATTCTACAAAAAGAGTGTTCCAAAGCTGCTCTTTCAAAAGAAACGTTCAAGTCTGTGAGTTGAATGCACTCGTCACAAACAAGTTTCTGGGAGTGCTTCTGTCTAGTCTCTGTCTGAGGATGTTCCCTTTCCCAGCGTTGGCCTCCAACAGCTCCAAATATGCACTTGCAGATTCTACAAAAAGAGAGTTTGAAAACTCTTCTACCAAAAAGAAGGTTCAACTCTGCGAGTAGAATGCACTCCTCACAAAGAAGTTTCTGAGAATGCTTCTGTCTAGTTTTTATTTGAAGATATTTCCTTTTCCAGCTTAGGCCTCAGAGCGCTCCAAATAAACACTTGCAGATATTACAAAAGGAGTGTTTCCAAACTGCTCTATCAAAAGGAATGTTCAAGTATGTGAGTTGAATGCACTCATCACAGAGAAGTTTCTGAGAATGCTTCTGTCTAGTTTTTAGGTGAAGATATTTCATTTCCCAGCATAGGCCTGAAAGTGCTCCAAATACCTACTTGCAGATTCTACAAAAAGTGTGTTTCAAAACTGTTCTATCAAAAGGAACGTTCAAGTCTGTGAGTTGAATGCACTCATCACAAAGAAGTTTCTGAGAATGCTTCTGTGTAGTTGTTATTTGAAGACACTTCCTTTTCCAGCATAGGCCTCAAAGAGCTCGAAATAAACACTTGCAGATTCTGCAGAAAGAGTGTTTCAAAACTGTTCTATCAAAAGGAACGTTCAAGTCAGTGAGTTGAATGCACTCATCAAACAGAAGTTTCTGAGAATGCTTCTGTCTAGTTTTTAGGTGAAGATATTTCATTTCCCAGCATAGACCTCAAAGCGCTCCAAATATCCACTTGCAGATCCTACAAAAAGTGTGTTTCAAAACTGCTCTTTCAAAAGGAAGGTTCAAGTCTGTGAGTTGAATGCACTCATCACAAAGAAGTTTCTGAGAATACTTCTGTGTAGTTGTTATTTGAAGGCATTTCCTTTTCCAGCATAGGCCTCAAATCACTCGAAATGAACACTTGCAGATTTTGCAGAAAGAGTGTTTCAAAACTGTTCTATCAAAAGGAACGTTCAAGTCTGTGAGTTGAATGCACTCATCACACAGAAGTTTCTGAGAATGCTTCTGTCTAGTTTTTAAGTGGAGACATTTCATTTCCCAGCATAGGCTTCACAGCGCTCCAAATATATGCTAGCAGATTCTACAAAAAGAGTGTTCCAAAACTGCTCTTTCAAAAGAAACGTTCAAGTCTGTGAGTTGAATGCACTCGTCACAAACAAGTTTCTGGGAGTGCTTCTGTCTAGTCTCTGTCTGAGGATGTTCCCTTTCCCATCATTGGCCTCCAACAGCTCCAAATATGCACTTGCAGATTCTACAAAAAGAGAGTTTGAAAACTCTTCTACCAAAAAGAAGGTTCAACTCTGCGAGTAGAATGCACTCATCACAAAGAAGTTTCTGAGAATGCTTCTGTCTAGTTTTTATTTGAAGATATTTCCTTTTTCAGCTTAGGCCTCAGAGCGCTCCAAATAAACACTTGCAGATTTTACAAAAGGAGTGTTTCCAAACTGCTCTATCAAAAGGAATGTTCAAGTATGTGAGTTGAATGCACTCATCACAGAGAAGTTTCTGAGAATGCTTCTGTCTAGTTTTTAGGTGAAGATATTTCATTTCCCAGCATAGGCCTGAAAGCGCTCCAAATACCTACTTGCAGATTCTACAAAAAGTGTGTTTCAAAACTGTTCTATCAAAAGAAAGGTTCAAGTCTGTGAGTTGAATGCACTCATCACAAAGAAGTTTCTGAGAATGCTTCTGTGTAGTTGTTATTTGAAGACATTTCCTTTTCCAGCATAGGCCTCAAAGCGCTCGAAATAAACACTTGCAGATTCTGCAGAAAGAGTGTTTCAAAACTGTTCTATCAAAAGGAACGTTCAAGTCTGTGAGTTGAATGCACTCATCAAACAGAAGTTTCTGAGAATGCTTCTGTCTAGTTTTTAGGTGAAGATACTTCATTTCCCAGCATAGACCTCAAAGCGCTCCAAATATCCACTTGCAGATCCTACAAAAAGTGTGTTTCAAAACTGCTCTTTCAAAAGGAAGGTTCAAGTCTGTGAGTTGAATGCACTCATCACAAAGAAGTTTCTGAGAATACTTCTGTGTAGTTGTTATTTGAAGACATTTCCTTTTCCAACATAGTCCTCAAATCGCTCGAAATGAACGCTTGCAGATTCTGCTGAAAGAGTGTTTCAAAATTATTCTATCAAAAGGAACGTTCAAGTCTGTGAGTTGAATGCACTCGTCACACAGAAGTTTCTGAGAATGCTTCTGTCTAGTTTTTAAGTGGAGACATTTCATTTCCCAGCATAGGCCTCACAGCGCTCCAAATATACACTAGCAGATTCTACAAAAAGAGTGTTCCAAAACTGCTCTTGCAAAAGAAACGTTCAAGTCTGTGAGTTGAATGCACTCGTCACAAAGAAGTTTCTGAGAATGCTTCTGTCTAGTTTTTAGGTGAAGATATTTCATTTCCCAGCATAGGCCTCAAAGCGCTCCAAATATCCACTTGCAGATTCTACAAAAAGAGAGTTTCAAAACCGCTCTTTGAAAAGGAAGGTTCAAGTCTGTGAGTTGAATGCACTCATCACAAAGAAGTTTCTGAGAATGCTTCTGTGTAGTTGTTATTTGAAGACATTTCCTTTTCCAGCGTAGGCCTCAGAGCGCTCGAAATAAACACTTGCACATTCTGCAGAAAGAGTGTTTCAAAACTGTTCTATCAAAAGGAACGTTCATGTCTGTGAGTTGAATGCACTCATCACACAGAAGTTTCTGAGAATGCTTCTGTCTAGTTTTTAGGTGAAGATATTTCATTTCCCAGCATAGGCCTCAAAGCGCTCCAAATATCCACTTGCAGATTCTACAAAAAGTATGTTTCAAAACTGCTCTTTCAAAAGGAAGGTTCAAGTCTGTGAGTTGAATGCACTCATCACAAAGAAGTTTCTGAGAATGCTTCTGTGTAGTTGTTATTGGAAGGCATTTCCTTTTCCAGCATAGGCCTCAAATCGCTCGAAATGAACACTTGCAGATTCTGCAGAAAGAGTGTTTCAAAACTGTTCTATCAAAAGGAACGTTCAAGTCTGTGAGTTGAATGCACTCATCACACAGAAGTTTCTGAGAATGCTTCTGTCTAGTTTTTAAGTGGAGACATTACATTTCCCAGCATAGGCTTCACAGCGCTCCAAATATACGCTAGCAGATTCTACAAAAACAGTGTTCCAAAACTGCTCTTTCAAAAGAAACGTTCAAGTCTGTGAGTTGAATGCACTCGTCACAAACAAGTTTCTGGGAGTGCTTCTGTCTAGTCTCTGTCTGAGGATGTTCCCTTTCCCAGCGTTGGCCTCCAACAGCTCCAAATATGCACTTGCAGATTCTACAAAAAGAGAGTTTGAAAACTCTTCTACCAAAAAGAAGGTTCAACTCTGCGAGTAGAATGCACTCCTCACAAAGAAGTTTCTGAGAATGCTTCTGTCTAGTTTTTATTTGAAGATATTTCCTTTTCCAGCTTAGGCCTCAGAGCGCTCCAAATAAACACTTGCAGATATTACAAAAGGAGTGTTTCCAAACTGCTCTATCAAAAGGAATGTTCAAGTATGTGAGTTGAATGCACTCATCACAGAGAAGTTTCTGAGAATGCTTCTGTCTAGTTTTTAGGTGAAGATATTTCATTTCCCAGCATAGGCCTGAAAGTGCTCCAAATACCTACTTGCAGATTCTACAAAAAGTGTGTTTCAAAACTGTTCTATGAAAAGGAAGGTTCAAGTCTGTGAGTTGAATGCACTCATCACAAAGAAGTTTCTGAGAATGCTTCTGTGTAGTTGTTATTTGAAGACACTTCCTTTTCCAGCATAGGCCTCAAAGCGCTCGAAATAAACACTTGCAGATTCTGCAGAAAGAGTGTTTCAAAACTGTTCTATCAAAAGGAACGTTCAAGTCTGTGAGTTGAATGCACTCATCACACAGAAGTTTCTGAGAATGCTTCTGTCTAGTTTTTAGGTGAAGATATTTCATTTCCCAGCATAGACCTCAAAGCGCTCCAAATATCCACTTGCAGATCCTACAAAAAGTGTGTTTCAAAACTGCTCTTTCAAAAGGAAGGTTCAAGTCTGTGAGTTGAATGCACTCATCACAAAGAAGTTTCTGAGAATACTTCTGTGTAGTTGTTATTTGAAGACATTTCCTTTTCCAACATAGGCCTAAAATCGCTCGAAATGAACACTTGCAGATTCTGCTGAAAGAGTGTTTCAAAACTGTTCTATCAAAAGGAACGTTCAAGTCTGTGAGTTGAATGCACTCATCACACAGAAGTTTCTGAGAATGCTTCTGTCTAGTTTTTAAGTGGAGACATTACATTTCCCAGCATAGGCTTCACAGCGCTCCAAATATACGCTAGCAGATTCTACAAAAAGAGTGTTCCAAAACTGCTCTTTCAAAAGAAACGTTCAAGTCTGTGAGTTGAATGCACTCGTCACAAACAAGTTTCTGGGAGTGCTTCTCTCTAGTCTCTGTCTGAGGATGTTCCCTTTCCCAGCATTGGCCTCCAACAGCTCCAAATATGCACTTGCAGATTCTACAAAAAGAGAGTTTGAAAACTCTTCTACCAAAAAGAAGGTTCAACTCTGCGAGTAGAATGCACTCCTCACAAAGAAGTTTCTGAGAATGCTTCTGTCTAGTTTTTATTTGAAGATATTTCCTTTTCCAGCTTAGGCCTCAGAGCGCTCCAAATAAACACTTGCAGATTTTACAAAAGGAGTGTTTCCAAACTGCTCTATCAAAAGGAATGTTCAAGTATGTGAGTTGAATGCACTCATCACAGAGAAGTTTCTGAGAATGCTTCTGTGTAGTTGTTATTTGAAGACATTTCCTCTTCCAGCATAGGCCTCAAAGCGCTCGAAATAAACACTTGCAGATTCTGCAGAAAGAGTGTTTCAAAACTGTTCTATCAAAAGGAACGTTCAAGTCTGTGAGTTGAATGCACTCATCACACAGAAGTTTCTGAGAATGCTTCTGTCTAGTTTTTAAGTGGAGACATTACATTTCCCAGCATAGGCTTCACAGCGCTCCAAATATACGCTAGCAGATTCTACAAAAACAGTGTTCCAAAACTGCTCTTTCAAAAGAAACGTTCAAGTCTGTGAGTTGAATGCACTCGTCACAAACAAGTTTCTGGGAATGCTTCTGTCTAGTCTCTGTCTGAGGATGTTCGCTTTACCAGCATTGGCCTCCAACAGCTCCATATATGCACTTGCAGATTCTACAGAAACAGAGTTTGAAAACTCTTCTACCAAAAAGAAGGTTCAACTCTGCGAGTAGAATGCACTCATCACAAAGAAGTTTCTGAGAATGCTTCTGTCTAGTTTTTATTTGAAGATATTTCCTTTTCCAGCATAGGCCTCAGAGCGCTCCAAATAAACACTTGCAGATATTACAAAAGGAGTGTTTCCAAACTGCTCTATCAAAAGGAATGTTCAAGTCTGTGAGTTGAATGCACTCATCACAGAGAAGTTTCTGAGAATGCTTCTGTCTAGTTTTTAGGTGAAGATATTTCATTTCCCAGCATAGGCCTGAAAGCGCTCCAAATACCTACTTGCAGATTCTACAAAAAGTGTGTTTCAAAACTGTTCTATCAAAAGGAAGATTCAAGTCTGTGAGTTCAATGCACTCATCACAAAGAAGTTTCTGAGAATGCTTCTGTGTAGTTGTTATTTGAAGACACTTCCTTTTCCAGCATAGGCCTCAAAGCGCTCGAAATAAACACTTGCAGATTCTGCAGAAAGAGTGTTTCAAAACTGTTCTATCAAAAGGAACGTTCAAGTCTGTGAGTTGAATGCACTCATCACACAGAAGTTTCTGAGAATGCTTCTGTCTAGTTTTTAGGTGAAGATATTTCATTTCCCAGCATAGACCTCAAAGCGCTCCAAATATCCACTTGCAGATTCTACAAAAAGAGTGTTTCAAAACTGCTCTTTCAAAAGGAAGGTTCAAGTCTGTGAGTTGAATGCACTCATCACAAAGAAGTTTCTGAGAATACTTCTATGTAGTTGTTATTTGAAGACATTTCCTTTTCCGACATAGGCCTCAAATCGCTCGAAATGAACACTTGCAGATTCTGCTGAAAGAGTGTTTCAAAACTGTTCTATCAAAAGGAACGTTCAAGTCTGTGAGTTGAATGCACTCATCACACAGAAGTTTCTGAGAATGCTTCTGTCTAGTTTTTAAGTGGAGACATTTCATTTCCCAGCATAGGCCTCACAGCACTTGAAATATACACTAGCAGATTCTACAAAAAGAGTGTTCCAAAACTGCTCTTGCAACAGAAACGTTCAAGTCTGTGAGTTGAATGCACTTGTCACAAAGAAGTTTCTGAGAATGCTTCTGTCTAGTTTTTAGGTGAAGATATTTCATTTCCCAGCATAGGCCTCAAAGCGCTCCAAATATCCACTTGCAGATTCTACAAAAAGTATGTTTCAAAACTGCTCTTTCAAAAGGAAGGTTCAAGTCTGAGAGTTGAATGCACTCATCACAAAGAAGTTTCTGAGAATGCTTCTGTGTAGTTGTTATTTGAAGGCATTTCCTTTTCCAGCATAGGCCTCAAATCGCTCGAAATGAACACTTGCAAATTCTGCAGCAAGAGTGTTTCAAAACTGTTCTATCAAAAGGAACGTTCAAGTCTGTGAGTTGAATGCACTCATCACACAGAAGTTTCTGAGAATGCTTCTGTCTAGTTTTTAAGTGGAGACATTACATTTCCCAGCATAGGCTTCACAGCGCTCCAAATATACGCTAGCAGATTCTACAAAAAGAGTGTTCCAAAACTGCTCTTTCAAAAGAAACGTTCAAGTCTGTGAGTTGAATGCACTCGTCACAAACAAGTTTCTGGGAATGCTTCTGTCTAGTCTCTGTCTGAGGATGTTCCCTTTCCCAGCATTGGCCTCCAACAGCTCCAAATATGCACTTGCAGATTCTACCAAAAGAGAGTTTGAAAACTCTTCTACCAAAAAGAAGGTTCAACTCTGCGAGTAGAATGCACTCATCACAAAGAAGTTTCTAAGAATGCTTCTGTCTAGTTTTTATTTGAAGATATTTCCTTTTCCAGCTTAGGCCTCAGAGCGCTCCAAATAAACACTTGCAGATTTTACAAAAGGAGTGTTTCCAAACTGCTCTATCAAAAGGAATGTTCAAGTATGTGAGTTGAATGCACTCATCACAGAGAAGTTTCTGGGAATGCTTCTGTCTAGTTTTTAGGTGAAGATATTTCATTTCCCAGCATAGGCCTGAAAGCGCTCCAAATACCTACTTGCAGATTCTACAAAAAGTGTGTTTCAAAACTGTTCTATCAAAAGAAAGGTTCAAGTCTGTGAGTTGAATGCACTCATCATGAAGAAGTTTCTGAGAATGCTTCTGTGTAGTTGTTATTTGAAGACATTTCCTTTTCCAGCATAGACCTCAAAGCGCTCGAAATAAACACTTGCAGTTTCTGCAGAAAGAGTGTTTCAAAACTGTTCTATCAAAAGGAACGTTCAAGTCTGTGAGTTGAATGCACTCATCAAACAGAAGTTTCTGAGAATGCTTCTGTCTAGTTTTTAGGTGAAGATACTTCATTTCCCAGCATAGACCTCAAAGCGCTCCAAATATCCACTTGCAGATCCTACAAAAAGTGTGTTTCAAAACTGCTCTTTCAAAAGGAAGGTTCAAGTCTGTGAGTTGAATGCACTCATCACAAAGAAGTTTCTGAGAATACTTCTGTGTAGTTGTTATTTGAAGACATTTCCTTTTCCAACATAGGCCTCAAATCGCTCGAAATGAACGCGTGCAGATTCTGCTGAAAGAGTGTTTCAAAATTATTCTATCAAAAGGAACGTTCAAGTCTGTGAGTTGAATGCACTCGTCACACAGAAGTTTCTGAGAATGCTTCTGTCTAGTTTTTAAGTGGAGACATTTCATTTCCCAGCATAGGCCTCACAGCGCTCCAAATATACACTAGCAGATTCTAGAAAAAGAGTGTTCCAAAACTGCTCTTGCAAAAGAAACGTTCAAGTCTGTGAGTTGAATGCACTCGTCACAAAGAAGTTTGTGAGAATGCTTCTGTCTAGTTTTTAGGTGAAGATATTTCATTTCCCAGCATAGGCCTCAAAGTGCTCCAAATATCCACTTGCAGATTCTACAAAAAGAGAGTTTCAAAACCGCTCTTTGAAAAGGAGGGTTCAAGTCTGTGAGTTGAATGCACTCATCACAAAGAAGTTTCTGAGAATGCTTCTGTGTAGTTGTTATTTGAAGACATTTCCTTTTCCAGCATAGGCTTCACAGCGCTCGAAATGAACACTTGCAGATTCTGCAGAAAGAGTGTTTCAAAACTGTTCTATCAAAAGGAACGTTCAAGTCTGTGAGTTGAATGCACTCATCACACAGAAGTTTCTGAGAATGCTTCTGTCTAGTTTTTAGGTGAAGATATTTCATTTCCCAGCATAGGCCTCAAAGCGCTCCAAATATCCACTTGCAGATTCTGCAAAAAGTATGTTTCAGAACTGCTCTTTCAAAAGGAAGGTTCAAGTCTGTGAGTTGAATGCACTCATCACAAAGAAGTTTCTGAGAATGCTTCTGTGTAGTTGTTATTTGAAGACATTTCCTCTTCCAGCATAGGCCTTAAAGCGCTCGAAATAAACACTTGCAGATTCTGCAGAAAGAGTGTTTCAAAACTGTTCTATCAAAAGGAACGTTCAAGTCTGTGAGTTGAATGCACTCATCACCCAGAAGTTTCTGAGAATGCTTCTGTCTTGTTTTTAAGTGGAGACATTTCATTTCCCAGCATAGGCCTCACAGCGCTCCAAATATACACTAGCAGATTCTACAAAAAGAGTGTTCCAAAACTGCTCTTGCAAAAGAAACGTTCAAGTCTGTGAGTTGAATGCACTCGTCACAAAGAAGTTTCTGAGAATGCATCTCTCTAGTTTTTAGGTGAAGGTATTTCATTTCCCAGCATAGGCCTCAAAGCGCTCCAAATATCCACTTGCAGTTTCTACAAAAAGAGAGTTTCAAAACGGCTCTTTGAAAAGGAAGGTTCAAGTCTGTGAGTTGAATGCACTCATCACAAAGAAGTTTCTGAGAATGCTTCTGTGTAGTTGTTATTTGAAGACACTTCCTTTTCCAGCATAGGCCTCAAAGCGCTCGAAATAAACACTTGCAGATTCTGCAGAAAGAGTGTTTCAAAACTGTTCTATCAAAAGGAACGTTCAAGTCTGTGAGTTGAATGCACTCATCACACAGAAGTTTCTGAGAATGCTTCTGTCTAGTTTTTAAGTGGAGACATTACATTTCCCAGCATAGGCTTCACAGCGCTCCAAATATACGCTAGCAGATTCTACAAAAAGAGTGTTCCAAAACTGCTCTTGCAAAAGAAACGTTCAAGTCTGTGAGTTGAATGCACTCGTCACAAAGAAGTTTCTGAGAATGCTTCTGTCTAGTTTTTAGGTGAAGATATTTCATTTCCCAGCATAGGCCTCAAAGCGCTCCAAATATCCACTTGCAGATTCTACAAAAAGAGAGTTTCAAAACCGCTCTTTGAAAAGGAAGGTTCAAGTCTGTGAGTTGAATGCACTCATCACAAAGAAGTTTCTGAGAATGCTTCTGTGTAGTTGTTATTTGAAGACATTTCCTTTTCCAGCGTAGGCCTCAGAGCGCTCGAAATAAACACTTGCAGATTCTGCAGAAAGAGTGTTTCAAAACTGTTCTATCAAAAGGAACGTTCACGTCTGTGAGTTGAATGCACTCATCACACAGAAGTTTCTGAGAATGCTTCTGTCTAGTTTTTAGGTGAAGATATTTCATTTCCCAGCATAGGCCTCAAAGCGCTCCAAATATCCACTTGCAGATTCTACAAAAAGTATGTTTCAAAACTGCTCTTTCAAAAGGAAGGTTCAAGTCTGTGAGTTGAATGCACTCATCACAAAGAAGTTTCTGAGAATGCTTCTGTGTAGTTGTTATTGGAAGGCATTTCCTTTTCCAGCATAGGCCTCAAATCGCTCGAAATGAACACTTGCAGATTCTGCAGAAAGAGTGTTTCAAAACTGTTCTATCAAAAGGAACGTTCAAGTCTGTGAGTTGAATGCACTCATCACACAGAAGTTTCTGAGAATGCTTCTGTCTAGTTTTTAAGTGGAGACATTACATTTCCCAGCATAGGCTTCACAGCGCTCCAAATATACGCTAGCAGATTCTACAAAAAGAGTGTTCCAAAACTGCTCTTTCAAAAGAAAAGTTCAAGTCTGTGAGTTGAATGCACTCGTCACAAACAAGTTTCTGGGAGTGCTTCTGTCTAGTCTCTGTCTGAGGATGTTCCCTTTCCCAGCGTTGGCCTCCAACAGCTCCAAATATGCACTTGCAGATTCTACAAAAAGAGAGTTTGAAAACTCTTCTACCAAAAAGAAGGTTCAACTCTGCGAGTAGAATGCACTCCACACAAAGAAGTTTCTGAGAATGCTTCTGTCTAGTTTTTATTTGAAGATATTTCCTTTTCCAGCTTAGGCCTCAGAGCGCTCCAAATAAACACTTGCAGATATTACAAAAGGAGTGTTTCCAAACTGCTCTATCAAAAGGAATGTTCAAGTATGTGAGTTGAATGCACTCATCACAGAGAAGTTTCTGAGAATGCTTCTGTCTAGTTTTTAGGTGAAGATATTTCATTTCCCAGCATAGGCCTGAAAGCGCTCCAAATACCTACTTGCAGATTCTACAAAAAGTGTGTTTCAAAACTGTTCTCTCAAAAGGAAGGTTCAAGTCTGTGAGTTGAATGCACTCATCACAAAGAAGTTTCTGAGAATGCTTCTGTGTAGTTGTTATTTGAAGACACTTCCTTTTCCAGCATAGGCCTCAAAGCGCTCGAAATAAACACTTGCAGATTCTGCAGAAAGAGTGTTTCAAAACTGTTCTATCAAAAGGAACGTTCAAGTCTGTGAGTTGAATGCACTCATCACACAGAAGTTTCTGAGAATGCTTCTGTTTAGTTTTTAGGTGAAGATATTTCATTTCCCAGCATAGACCTCAAAGCGCTCCAAATATCCACTTGCAGATTCTACAAAAAGAGTGTTTCAAAACTGCTCTTTCAAAAGGAAGGTTCAAGTCTGTGAGTTGAATGCACTCATCACAAAGAAGTTTCTGAGAATACTTCTATGTAGTTGTTATTTGAAGACATTTCCTTTTCCGACATAGGCCTCAAATCGCTCGAAATGAACACTTGCAGATTCTGCTGAAAGAGTGTTTCAAAACTGTTCTATCAAAAGGAACGTTCAAGTCTGTGAGTTGAATGCACTCATCACACAGAAGTTTCTGAGAATGCTTCTGTCTAGTTTTTAAGTGGAGACATTTCATTTCCCAGCATAGGCCTCACAGCACTTGAAATATACACTAGCAGATTCTACAAAAAGAGTGTTCCAAAACTGCTCTTGCAACAGAAACGTTCAAGTCTGTGAGTTGAATGCACTCGTCACAAAGAAGTTTCTGAGAATGCTTCTGTCTAGTTTTTAGGTGAAGATATTTCATTTCCCAGCATAGGCCTCAAAGCGCTCCAAATATCCACTTGCAGATTCTACAAAAAGTATGTTTCAAAACTGCTCTTTCAAAAGGAAGGTTCAAATCTGAGAGTTGAATGCACTCATCACAAAGAAGTTTCTGAGAATGCTTCTGTGTAGTTGTTATTTGAAGGCATTTCCTTTTCCAGCATAGGCCTAAAATCGCTCGAAATGAACACTTGCAAATTCTGCAGCAAGAGTGTTTCAAAACTGTTCTATCAAAAGGAACGTTCAAGTCTGTGAGTTGAATGCACTCATCACACAGAAGTTTCTGAGAATGCTTCTGTCTAGTTTTTAAGTGGAGACATTACATTTCCCAGCATAGGCTTCACAGCGCTCCAAATATACGCTAGCAGATTCTACAAAAAGAGTGTTCCAAAACTGCTCTTTCAAAAGAAACGTTCAAGTCTGTGAGTTGAATGCACTCGTCACAAACAAGTTTCTGGGAATGCTTCTGTCTAGTCTCTGTCTGAGGATGTTCCCTTTCCCAGCATTGGCCTCCAACAGCTCCAAATATGCACTTGCAGATTCTACCAAAAGAGAGTTTGAAAACTCTTCTACCAAAAAGAAGGTTCAACTCTGCGAGTAGAATGCACTCATCACAAAGAAGTTTCTAAGAATGCTTCTGTCTAGTTTTTATTTGAAGATATTTCCTTTTCCAGCTTAGGCCTCAGAGCGCTCCAAATAAACACTTGCAGATTTTACAAAAGGAGTGTTTCCAAACTGCTCTATCAAAAGGAATGTTCAAGTATGTGAGTTGAATGCACTCATCACAGAGAAGTTTCTGGGAATGCTTCTGTCTAGTTTTTAGGTGAAGATATTTCATTTCCCAGCATAGGCCTGAAAGCGCTCCAAATACCTACTTGCAGATTCTACAAAAAGTGTGTTTCAAAACTGTTCTATCAAAAGAAAGGTTCAAGTCTGTGAGTTGAATGCACTCATCATGAAGAAGTTTCTGAGAATGCTTCTGTGTAGTTGTTATTTGAAGACATTTCCTTTTCCAGCATAGACCTCAAAGCGCTCGAAATAAACACTTGCAGATTCTGCAGAAAGAGTGTTTCAAAACTGTTCTATCAAAAGGAACGTTCAAGTCTGTGAGTTGAATGCACTCATCAAACAGAAGTTTCTGAGAATGCTTCTGTCTAGTTTTTAGGTGAAGATACTTCATTTCCCAGCATAGACCTCAAAGCGCTCCAAATATCCACTTGCAGATCCTACAAAAAGTGTGTTTCAAAACTGCTCTTTCAAAAGGAAGGTTCAAGTCTGTGAGTTGAATGCACTCATCACAAAGAAGTTTCTGAGAATACTTCTGTGTAGTTGTTATTTGAAGACATTTCCTTTTCCAACATAGGCCTCAAATCGCTCGAAATGAACGCTTGCAGATTCTGCTGAAAGAGTGTTTCAAAATTATTCTATCAAAAGGAACGTTCAAGTCTGTGAGTTGAATGCACTCGTCACACAGAAGTTTCTGAGAATGCTTCTGTCTAGTTTTTAAGTGGAGACATTTCATTTCCCAGCATAGGCCTCACAGCGCTCCAAATATACACTAGCAGATTCTAGAAAAAGAGTGTTCCAAAACTGCTCTTGCAAAAGAAACGTTCAAGTCTGTGAGTTGAATGCACTCGTCACAAAGAAGTTTGTGAGAATGCTTCTGTCTAGTTTTTAGGTGAAGATATTTCATTTCCCAGCATAGGCCTCAAAGTGCTCCAAATATCCACTTGCAGATTCTACAAAAAGAGAGTTTCAAAACCGCTCTTTGAAAAGGAGGGTTCAAGTCTGTGAGTTGAATGCACTCATCACAAAGAAGTTTCTGAGAATGCTTCTGTGTAGTTGTTATTTGAAGACATTTCCTTTTCCAGCATAGGCTTCACAGCGCTCGAAATGAACACTTGCAGATTCTGCAGAAAGAGTGTTTCAAAACTGTTCTATCAAAAGGAACGTTCAAGTCTGTGAGTTGAATGCACTCATCACACAGAAGTTTCTGAGAATGCTTCTGTCTAGTTTTTAGGTGAAGATATTTCATTTCCCAGCATAGGCCTCAAAGCGCTCCAAATATCCACTTGCAGATTCTGCAAAAAGTATGTTTCAGAACTGCTCTTTCAAAAGGAAGGTTCAAGTCTGTGAGTTGAATGCACTCATCACAAAGAAGTTTCTGAGAATGCTTCTGTGTAGTTGTTATTTGAAGACATTTCCTCTTCCAGCATAGGCCTTAAAGCGCTCGAAATAAACACTTGCAGATTCTGCAGAAAGAGTGTTTCAAAACTGTTCTATCAAAAGGAACGTTCAAGTCTGTGAGTTGAATGCACTCATCACCCAGAAGTTTCTGAGAATGCTTCTGTCTTGTTTTTAAGTGGAGACATTTCATTTCCCAGCATAGGCCTCACAGCGCTCCAAATATACACTAGCAGATTCTACAAAAAGAGTGTTCCAAAACTGCTCTTGCAAAAGAAACGTTCAAGTCTGTGAGTTGAATGCACTCGTCACAAAGAAGTTTCTGAGAATGCATCTCTCTAGTTTTTAGGTGAAGGTATTTCATTTCCCAGCATAGGCCTCAAAGCGCTCCAAATATCCACTTGCAGTTTCTACAAAAAGAGAGTTTCAAAACCGCTCTTTGAAAAGGAAGGTTCAAGTCTGTGAGTTGAATGCACTCATCACAAAGAAGTTTCTGAGAATGCTTCTGTGTAGTTCTTATTTGAAGACACTTCCTTTTCCAGCATAGGCCTCAAAGCGCTCGAAATAAACACTTGCAGATTCTGCAGAAAGAGTGTTTCAAAACTGTTCTATCAAAAGGAACGTTCAAGTCTGTGAGTTGAATAAACTCATCACACAGAAGTTTCTGAGAATGCTTCTGTCTAGTTTTTAAGTGGAGACATTACATTTCCCAGCATAGGCTTCACAGCGCTCCAAATATACGCTAGCAGATTCTACAAAAAGAGTGTTCCAAAACTGCTCTTGCAAAAGAAACGTTCAAGTCTGTGAGTTGAATGCACTCGTCACAAAGAAGTTTCTGAGAATGCTTCTGTCTAGTTTTTAGGTGAAGATATTTCATTTCCCAGCATAGGCCTCAAAGCGCTCCAAATATCCACTTGCAGATTCTACAAAAAGAGAGTTTCAAAACCGCTCTTTGAAAAGGAAGGTTCAAGTCTGTGAGTTGAATGCACTCATCACAAAGAAGTTTCTGAGAATGCTTCTGTGTAGTTGTTATTTGAAGACGTTTCCTTTTCCAGCGTAGGCCTCAGAGCGCTCGAAATAAACACTTGCAGATTCTGCAGAAAGAGTGTTTCAAAACTGTTCTATCAAAAGGAACGTTCAAGTCTGTGAGTTGAATGCACTCATCACACAGAAGTTTCTGAGAATGCTTCTGTCTAGTTTTTAGGTGAAGATATTTCATTTCCCAGCATAGGCCTCAAAGCGCTCCAAATATCCACTTGCAGATTCTACAAAAAGTATGTTTCAAAACTGCTCTTTCAAAAGGAAGGTTCAAGTCTGTGAGTTGAATGCACTCATCACAAAGAAGTTTCTGAGAATGCTTCTGTGTAGTTGTTATTGGAAGGCATTTCCTTTTCCAGCATAGGCCTCAAATCGCTCGAAATGAACACTTGCAGATTCTGCAGAAAGAGTGTTTCAAAACTGTTCTATCAAAAGGAACGTTCAAGTCTGTGAGTTGAATGCACTCATCACACAGAAGTTTCTGAGAATGCTTCTGTCTAGTTTTTAAGTGGAGACATTACATTTCCCAGCATAGGCTTCACAGCGCTCCAAATATACGCTAGCAGATTCTACAAAAAGAGTGTTCCAAAACTGCTCTTTCAAAAGAAAAGTTCAAGTCTGTGAGTTGAATGCACTCGTCACAAACAAGTTTCTGGGAGTGCTTCTGTCTAGTCTCTGTCTGAGGATGTTCCCTTTCCCAGCGTTGGCCTCCAACAGCTCCAAATATGCACTTGCAGATTCTACAAAAAGAGAGTTTGAAAACTCTTCTACCAAAAAGAAGGTTCAACTCTGCGAGTAGAATGCACTCCACACAAAGAAGTTTCTGAGAATGCTTCTGTCTAGTTTTTATTTGAAGATATTTCCTTTTCCAGCTTAGGCCTCAGAGCGCTCCAAATAAACACTTGCAGATATTACAAAAGGAGTGTTTCCAAACTGCTCTATCAAAAGGAATGTTCAAGTATGTGAGTTGAATGCACTCATCACAGAGAAGTTTCTGACAATGCTTCTGTCTAGTTTTTAGGTGAAGATATTTCATTTCCCAGCATAGGCCTGAAAGCGCTCCAAATACCTACTTGCAGATTCTACAAAAAGTGTGTTTCAAAACTGTTCTATCAAAAGGAAGGTTCAAGTCTGTGAGTTGAATGCACTCATCACAAAGAAGTTTCTGAGAATGCTTCTGTGTAGTTGTTATTTGAAGACACTTCCTTTTCCATTATAGGCCTCAAAGCGCTCGAAATAAACACTTGCAGATTCTGCAGAAAGAGTGTTTCAAAACTGTTCTATCAAAAGGAACGTTCAAGTCCGTGAGTTGAATGCACTCATCACACAGAAGTTTCTGAGAATGCTTCTGTCTAGTTTTTAGGTGAAGATATTTCATTTCCCAGCATAGACCTCAAAGCGCTCCAAATATCCACTTGCAGATCCTACAAAAAGTGTGTTTCAAAACTGCTCTTTCAAAAGGAAGGTTCAAGTCTGTGAGTTGAATGCACTCATCACAAAGAAGTTTCTGAGAATACTTCTGTGTAGTTGTTATTTGAAGGCATTTCCTTTTCCAGCATAGGCCTCAAATCGCTCGAAATGAACACTTGCAGATTTTGCAGAAAGAGTGTTTCAAAACTGTTCTATCAAAAGGAACGTTCAAGTCTGTGAGTTGAATGCACTCATCACACAGAAGTTTCTGAGAATGCTTCTGTCTAGTTTTTAAGTGGAGACATTACATTTCCCAGCATAGGCTTCACAGCGCTCCAAATATATGCTAGCAGATTCTACAAAAAGAGTGTTCCAAAACTGCTCTTTCAAAAGAAACGTTCAAGTCTGTGAGTTGAATGCACTCGTCACAAACAAGTTTCTGGGAGTGCTTCTGTCTAGTCTCTGTCTGAGGATGTTCCCTTTCCCAGCATTGGCCTCCAACAGCTCCAAATATGCACTTGCAGATTCTACAAAAAGAGAGTTTGAAAACTCTTCTACCAAAAAGAAGGTTCAACTCTGCGAGTAGAATGCACTCATCACAAAGAAGTTTCTGAGAATGCTTCTGTCTAGTTTTTATTTGAAGATATTTCCTTTTTCAGCTTAGGCCTCAGAGCGCTCCAAATAAACACTTGCAGATTTTACAAAAGGAGTGTTTCCAAACTGCTCTATCAAAAGGAATGTTCAAGTATGTGAGTTGAATGCACTCATCACAGAGAAGTTTCTGAGAATGCTTCTGTCTAGTTTTTAGGTGAAGATATTTCATTTCCCAGCATAGGCCTGAAAGCGCTCCAAATACCTACTTGCAGATTCTACAAAAAGTGTGTTTCAAAACTGTTCTATCAAAAGAAAGGTTCAAGTCTGTGAGTTGAATGCACTCATCACAAAGAAGTTTCTGAGAATGCTTCTGTGTAGTTGTTATTTGAAGACATTTCCTTTTCCAGCATAGGCCTCAAAGCGCTCGAAATAAACACTTGCAGATTCTGCAGAAAGAGTGTTTCAAAACTGTTCTATCAAAAGGAACGTTCAAGTCTGTGAGTTGAATGCACTCATCAAACAGAAGTTTCTGAGAATGCTTCTGTCTAGTTTTTAGGTGAAGATACTTCATTTCCCAGCATAGACCTCAAAGCGCTCCAAATATCCACTTGCAGATCCTACAAAAAGTGTGTTTCAAAACTGCTCTTTCAAAAGGAAGGTTCAAGTCTGTGAGTTGAATGCACTCATCACAAAGAAGTTTCTGAGAATACTTCTGTGTAGTTGTTATTTGAAGACATTTCCTTTTCCAACATAGGCCTCAAATCGCTCGAAATGAACGCTTGCAGATTCTGCTGAAAGAGTGTTTCAAAATTATTCTATCAAAAGGAACGTTCAAGTCTGTGAGTTGAATGCACTCGTCACACAGAAGTTTCTGAGAATGCTTCTGTCTAGTTTTTAAGTGGAGACATTTCATTTCCCAGCATAGGCCTCACAGCGCTCCAAATATACACTAGCAGATTCTACAAAAAGAGTGTTCCAAAACTGCTCTTGCAAAAGAAACGTTCAAGTCTGTGAGTTGAATGCACTCGTCACAAAGAAGTTTCTGAGAATGCTTCTGTCTAGTTTTTAGGTGAAGATATTTCATTTCCCAGCATAGGCCTCAAAGCGCTCCAAATATCCACTTGCAGATTCTACAAAAAGAGAGTTTCAAAACCGCTCTTTGAAAAGGAAGGTTCAAGTCTGTGAGTTGAATGCACTCATCACAAAGAAGTTTCTGAGAATGCTTCTGTGTAGTTGTTATTTGAAGACATTTCCTTTTCCAGCGTAGGCCTCAGAGCGCTCGAAATAAACACTTGCAGATTCTGCAGAAAGAGTGTTTCAAAACTGTTCTATCAAAAGGAACGTTCAAGTCTGTGAGTTGAATTCACTCATCACACAGAAGTTTCTGAGAATGCTTCTGTCTAGTTTTTAGGTGAAGATATTTCATTTCCCAGCATAGGCCTCAAAGCGCTCCAAATATCCACTTGCAGATTCTACAAAAAGTATGTTTCAAAACTGCTCTTTCAAAAGGAAGGTTCAAGTCTGTGAGTTGAATGCACTCATCACAAAGAAGTTTCTGAGAATGCTTCTGTGTAGTTGTTATTGGAAGGCATTTCCTTTTCCAACATAGGCCTCAAATCGCTCGAAATGAACACTTGCAGATTCTGCAGAAAGAGTGTTTCAAAACTGTTCTATCAAAAGGAACGTTCAAGTCTGTGAGTTGAATGCACTCATCACACAGAAGTTTCTGAGAATGCTTCTGTCTAGTTTTTAAGTGGAGACATTACATTTCCCAGCATAGGCTTCACAGCGCTCCAAATATACGCTAGCAGATTCTACAAAAAGAGTGTTCCAAAACTGCTCTTTCAAAAGAAACGTTCAAGTCTGTGAGTTGAATGCACTCGTCACAAACAAGTTTCTGGGAGTGCTTCTGTCTAGTCTCTGTCTGAGGATGTTCCCTTTCCCAGCGTTGGCCTCCAACAGCTCCAAATATGCACTTGCAGATTCTACAAAAAGAGAGTTTGAAAACTCTTCTACCAAAAAGAAGGTTCAACTCTGCGAGTAGAATGCACTCTTCACAAAGAAGTTTCTGAGAATGCTTCTGTCTAGTTTTTATTTGAAGATATTTCCTTTTTCAGCTTAGGCCTCAGAGCGCTCCAAATAAACACTTGCAGATTTTACAAAAGGAGTGTTTCCAAACTGCTCTATCAAAAGGAATGTTCAAGTATGTGAGTTGAATGCACTCATCACAGAGAAGTTTCTGAGAATGCTTCTGTCTAGTTTTTAGGTGAAGATATTTCATTTCCCAGCATAGGCCTGAAAGCGCTCCAAATACCTACTTGCAGATTCTACAAAAAGTGTGTTTCAAAACTGTTCTATCAAAAGAAAGGTTCAAGTCTGTGAGTTGAATGCACTCATCACAAAGACGTTTCTGAGAATGCTTCTGTGTAGTTGTTATTTGAAGACATTTCCTTTTCCAGCATAGGCCTCAAAGCGCTCGAAATAAACACTTGCAGATTCTGCAGAAAGAGTGTTTCAAAACTGTTCTATCAAAAGGAACGTTCAAGTCTGTGAGTTGAATGCACTCATCAAACAGAAGTTTCTGAGAATGCTTCTGTCTAGTTTTTAGGTGAAGATACTTCATTTCCCAGCATAGACCTCAAAGCGCTCCAAATATCCACTTGCAGATCCTACAAAAAGTGTGTTTCAAAACTGCTCTTTCAAAAGGAAGGTTCAAGTCTGTGAGTTGAATGCACTCATCACAAAGAAGTTTCTGAGAATACTTCTGTGTAGTTGTTATTTGAAGACATTTCCTTTTCCAACATAGGCCTCAAATCGCTCGAAATGAACGCTTGCAGATTCTGCTGAAAGAGTGTTTCAAAATTATTCTATCAAAAGGAACGTTCAAGTCTGTGAGTTGAATGCACTCGTCACACAGAAGTTTCTGAGAATGCTTCTGTCTAGTTTTTAAGTGGAGACATTTCATTTCCCAGCATAGGCCTCACAGCGCTCCAAATATACACTAGCAGATTCTACAAAAAGAGTGTTCCAAAACTGCTCTTGCAAAAGAAACGTTCAAGTCTGTGAGTTGAATGCACTCGTCACAAAGAAGTTTCTGAGAATGCTTCTGTCTAGTTTTTAGGTGAAGATATTTCATTTCCCAGCATAGGCCTCAAAGCGCTCCAAATATCCACTTGCAGATTCTACAAAAAGAGAGTTTCAAAACCGCTCTTTGAAAAGGAAAGTTCAAGTCTGTGAGTTGAATGCACTCATCACAAAGAAGTTTCTGAGAATGCTTCTGTGTAGTTGTTATTTGAAGACATTTCCTTTTCCAGCGTAGGCCTCAGAGCGCTCGAAATAAACACTTGCAGATTCTGCAGAAAGAGTGTTTCAAAACTGTTCTATGAAAAGGAACGTTCAAGTCTGTGAGTTGAATGCACTCATCACACAGAAGTTTCTGAGAATGCTTCTGTCTAGTTTTTAGGTGAAGATATTTCATTTCCCAGCATAGGCCTCAAAGCGCTCCAAATATCCACTTGCAGATTCTACAAAAAGTATGTTTCAAAACTGCTCTTTCAAAAGGAAGGTTCAAGTCTGTGAGTTGAATGCACTCATCACAAAGAAGTTTCTGAGAATGCTTCTGTGTAGTTGTTATTGGAAGGCATTTCCTTTTCCAGCATAGGCCTCAAATCGCTCGAAATGAACACTTGCAGATTCTGCAGAAAGAGTGTTTCAAAACTGTTCTATCAAAAGGAACGTTCAAGTCTGTGAGTTGAATGCACTCATCACACAGAAGTTTCTGAGAATGCTTCTGTCTAGTTTTTAAGTGGAGACATTACATTTCCCAGCATAGGCTTCACAGCGCTCCAAATATACGCTAGCAGATTCTACAAAAAGAGTGTTCCAAAACTGCTCTTTCAAAAGAAACGTTCAAGTCTGTGAGTTGAATGCACTCGTCACAAACAAGTTTCTGGGAGTGCTTCTGTCTAGTCTCTGTCTGAGGATGTTCCCTTTCCCAGCGTTGGCCTCCAACAGCTCCAAATATGCACTTGCAGATTCTACAAAAAGAGAGTTTGAAAACTCTTCTACCAAAAAGAAGGTTCAACTCTGCGAGTAGAATGCACTCCTCACAAAGAAGTTTCTGAGAATGCTTCTGTCTAGTTTTTATTTGAAGATATTTCCTTTTCCAGCTTAGGCCTCAGAGCGCTCCAAATAAACACTTGCAGATATTACAAAAGGAGTGTTTCCAAACTGCTCTATCAAAAGGAATGTTCAAGTATGTGAGTTGAATGCACTCATCACAGAGAAGTTTCTGAGAATGCTTCTGTCTAGTTTTTAGGTGAAGATATTTCATTTCCCAGCATAGGCCTGAAAGCGCTCCAAATACCTACTTGCAGATTCTACAAAAAGTGTGTTTCAAAACTGTTCTATCAAAAGGAAGGTTCAAGTCTGTGAGTTGAATGCACTCATCACAAAGAAGTTTCTGAGAATGCTTCTGTGTAGTTGTTATTTGAAGACACTTCCTTTTCCATTATAGGCCTCAAAGCGCTCGAAATAAACACTTGCAGATTCTGCAGAAAGAGTGTTTCAAAACTGTTCTATCAAAAGGAACGTTCAAGTCTGTGAGTTGAATGCACTCATCACACAGAAGTTTCTGAGAATGCTTCTGTCTAGTTTTTAGGTGAAGATATTTCATTTCCCAGCATAGACCTCAAAGCGCTCCAAATATCCACTTGCAGATCCTACAAAAAGTGTGTTTCAAAACTGCTCTTTCAAAAGGAAGGTTCAAGTCTGTGAGTTGAATGCACTCATCACAAAGAAGTTTCTGAGAATACTTCTGTGTAGTTGTTATTTGAAGGCATTTCCTTTTCCAGCATAGGCCTCAAATCGCTCGAAATGAACACTTGCAGATTTCGCAGAAAGAGTGTTTCAAAACTGTTCTATCAAAAGGAACGTTCAAGTCTGTGAGTTGAATGCACTCATCACACAGAAGTTTCTGAGAATGCTTCTGTCTAGTTTTTAAGTGGAGACATTACATTTCCCAGCATAGGCTTCACAGCGCTCCAAATATATGCTAGCAGATTCTACAAAAAGAGTGTTCCAAAACTGCTCTTTCAAAAGAAACGTTCAAGTCTGTGAGTTGAATGCACTCGTCACAAACAAGTTTCTGGGAGTGCTTCTGTCTAGTCTCTGTCTGAGGATGTTCCCTTTCCCAGCATTGGCCTCCAACAGCTCCAAATATGCACTTGCAGATTCTACAAAAAGAGAGTTTGAAAACTCTTCTACCAAAAAGAAGGTTCAACTCTGCGAGTAGAATGCACTCATCACAAAGAAGTTTCTGAGAATGCTTCTGTCTAGTTTTTATTTGAAGATATTTCCTTTTTCAGCTTAGGCCTCAGAGCGCTCCAAATAAACACTTGCAGATTTTACAAAAGGAGTGTTTCCAAACTGCTCTATCAAAAGGAATGTTCAAGTATGTGAGTTGAATGCACTCATCACAGAGAAGTTTCTGAGAATGCTTCTGTCTAGTTTTTAGGTGAAGATATTTCATTTCCCAGCATAGGCCTGAAAGTGCTCCAAATACCTACTTGCAGATTCTACAAAAAGTGTGTTTCAAAACTGTTCTATCAAAAGAAAGGTTCAAGTCTGTGAGTTGAATGCACTCATCACAAAGAAGTTTCGGAGAATGCTTCTGTGTAGTTGTTATTTGAAGACATTTCCTTTTCCAGCATAGGCCTCAAAGCGCTCGAAATAAACACTTGCAGATTCTGCAGAAAGAGTGTTTCAAAACTGTTCTATCAAAAGGAACGTTCAAGTCTGTGAGTTGAATGCACTCATCAAACAGAAGTTTCTGAGAATGCTTCTGTCTAGTTTTTAGGTGAAGATACTTCATTTCCCAGCATAGACTTCAAAGCGCTCCAAATATCCACTTGCAGATCCTACAAAAAGTGTGTTTCAAAACTGCTCTTTCAAAAGGAAGGTTCAAGTCTGTGAGTTGAATGCACTCATCACAAAGAAGTTTCTGAGAATACTTCTGTGTAGTTGTTATTTGAAGACATTTCCTTTTCCAATATAGGCCTCAAATCGCTCGAAATGAACGCTTGCAGATTCTGCTGAAAGAGTGTTTCAAAATTATTCTATCAAAAGGAACGTTCAAGTCTGTGAGTTGAATGCACTCGTCACACAGAAGTTTCTGAGAATGCTTCTGTCTAGTTTTTAAGTGGAGACATTTCATTTCCCAGCATAGGCCTCACAGCGCTCCAAATATACACTAGCAGATTCTACAAAAAGAGTGTTCCAAAACTGCTCTTGCAAAAGAAACGTTCAAGTCTGTGAGTTGAATGCACTCGTCACAAAGAAGTTTCTGAGAATGCTTCTGTCTAGTTTTTAGGTGAAGATATTTCATTTCCCAGCATAGGCCTCAAAGCGCTCCAAATATCCACTTGCAGATTCTACAAAAAGAGAGTTTCAAAACCGCTCTTTGAAAAGGAAGGTTCAAGTCTGTGAGTTGAATGCACTCATCACAAAGAAGTTTCTGAGAATGCTTCTGTGTAGTTGTTATTTGAAGACATTTCCTTTTCCAGCGTAGGCCTCAGAGCGCTCGAAATAAACACTTGCAGATTCTGCAGAAAGAGTGTTTCAAAACTGTTCTATGAAAAGGAACGTTCAAGTCTGTGAGTTGAATGCACTCATCACACAGAAGTTTCTGAGAATGCTTCTGTCTAGTTTTTAGGTGAAGATATTTCATTTCCCAGCATAGGCCTCAAAGCGCTCCAAATATCCACTTGCAGATTCTACAAAAAGTATGTTTCAAAACTGCTCTTTCAAAAGGAAGGTTCAAGTCTGTGAGTTGAATGCACTCATCACAAAGAAGTTTCTGAGAATGCTTCTGTGTAGTTGTTATTGGAAGGCATTTCCTTTTCCAGCATAGGCCTCAAATCGCTCGAAATGAACACTTGCAGATTCTGCAGAAAGAGTGTTTCAAAACTGTTCTATCAAAAGGAACGTTCAAGTCTGTGAGTTGAATGCACTCATCACACAGAAGTTTCTGAGAATGCTTCTGTCTAGTTTTTAAGTGGAGACATTACATTTCCCAGCATAGGCTTCACAGCGCTCCAAATATACGCTAGCAGATTCTACAAAAAGAGTGTTCCAAAACTGCTCTTTCAAAAGAAACGTTCAAGTCTGTGAGTTGAATGCACTCGTCACAAACAAGTTTCTGGGAGTGCTTCTGTCTAGTCTCTGTCTGAGGATGTTCCCTTTCCCAGCGTTGGCCTCCAACAGCTCCAAATATGCACTTGCAGATTCTACAAAAAGAGAGTTTGAAAACTCTTCTACCAAAAAGAAGGTTCAACTCTGCGAGTAGAATGCACTCCTCACAAAGAAGTTTCTGAGAATGCTTCTGTCTAGTTTTTATTTGAAGATATTTCCTTTTCCAGCTTAGGCCTCAGAGCGCTCCAAATAAACACTTGCAGATATTACAAAAGGAGTGTTTCCAAACTGCTCTATCAAAAGGAATGTTCAAGTATGTGAGTTGAATGCACTCATCACAGAGAAGTTTCTGAGAATGCTTCTGTCTAGTTTTTAGGTGAAGATATTTCATTTCCCAGCATAGGCCTGAAAGTGCTCCAAATACCTACTTGCAGATTCTACAAAAAGTGTGTTTCAAAACTGTTCTATCAAAAGGAACGTTCAAGTCTGTGAGTTGAATGCACTCATCACAAAGAAGTTTCTGAGAATGCTTCTGTGTAGTTGTTATTTGAAGACACTTCCTTTTCCAGCATAGGCCTCAAAGAGCTCGAAATAAACACTTGCAGATTCTGCAGAAAGAGTGTTTCAAAACTGTTCTATCAAAAGGAACGTTCAAGTCTGTGAGTTGAATGCACTCATCAAACAGAAGTTTCTGAGAATGCTTCTGTCTAGTTTTTAGGTGAAGATATTTCATTTCCCAGCATAGACCTCAAAGCGCTCCAAATATCCACTTGCAGATCCTACAAAAAGTGTGTTTCAAAACTGCTCTTTCAAAAGGAAGGTTCAAGTCTGTGAGTTGAATGCACTCATCACAAAGAAGTTTCTGAGAATACTTCTGTGTAGTTGTTATTTGAAGGCATTTCCTTTTCCAGCATAGGCCTCAAATCGCTCGAAATGAACACTTGCAGATTTTGCAGAAAGAGTGTTTCAAAACTGTTCTATCAAAAGGAACGTTCAAGTCTGTGAGTTGAATGCACTCATCACACAGAAGTTTCTGAGAATGCTTCTGTCTAGTTTTTAAGTGGAGACATTTCATTTCCCAGCATAGGCTTCACAGCGCTCCAAATATATGCTAGCAGATTCTACAAAAAGAGTGTTCCAAAACTGCTCTTTCAAAAGAAACGTTCAAGTCTGTGAGTTGAATGCACTCGTCACAAACAAGTTTCTGGGAGTGCTTCTGTCTAGTCTCTGTCTGAGGATGTTCCCTTTCCCATCATTGGCCTCCAACAGCTCCAAATATGCACTTGCAGATTCTACAAAAAGAGAGTTTGAAAACTCTTCTACCAAAAAGAAGGTTCAACTCTGCGAGTAGAATGCACTCATCACAAAGAAGTTTCTGAGAATGCTTCTGTCTAGTTTTTATTTGAAGATATTTCCTTTTTCAGCTTAGGCCTCAGAGCGCTCCAAATAAACACTTGCAGATTTTACAAAAGGAGTGTTTCCAAACTGCTCTATCAAAAGGAATGTTCAAGTATGTGAGTTGAATGCACTCATCACAGAGAAGTTTCTGAGAATGCTTCTGTCTAGTTTTTAGGTGAAGATATTTCATTTCCCAGCATAGGCCTGAAAGCGCTCCAAATACCTACTTGCAGATTCTACAAAAAGTGTGTTTCAAAACTGTTCTATCAAAAGAAAGGTTCAAGTCTGTGAGTTCAATGCACTCATCACAAAGAAGTTTCGGAGAATGCTTCTGTGTAGTTGTTATTTGAAGACATTTCCTTTTCCAGCATAGGCCTCAAAGCGCTCGAAATAAACACTTGCAGATTCTGCAGAAAGAGTGTTTCAAAACTGTTCTATCAAAAGGAACGTTCAAGTCTGTGAGTTGAATGCACTCATCAAACAGAAGTTTCTGAGAATGCTTCTGTCTAGTTTTTAGGTGAAGATACTTCATTTCCCAGCATAGACCTCAAAGCGCTCCAAATATCCACTTGCAGATCCTACAAAAAGTGTGTTTCAAAACTGCTCTTTCAAAAGGAAGGTTCAAGTCTGTGAGTTGAATGCACTCATCACAAAGAAGTTTCTGAGAATACTTCTGTGTAGTTGTTATTTGAAGACATTTCCTTTTCCAACATAGTCCTCAAATCGCTCGAAATGAACGCTTGCAGATTCTGCTGAAAGAGTGTTTCAAAATTATTCTATCAAAAGGAACGTTCAAGTCTGTGAGTTGAATGCACTCGTCACACAGAAGTTTCTGAGAATGCTTCTGTCTAGTTTTTAAGTGGAGACATTTCATTTCCCAGCATAGGCCTCACAGCGCTCCAAATATACACTAGCAGATTCTACAAAAAGAGTGTTCCAAAACTGCTCTTGCAAAAGAAACGTTCAAGTCTGTGAGTTGAATGCACTCGTCACAAAGAAGTTTCTGAGAATGCTTCTGTCTAGTTTTTAGGTGAAGATATTTCATTTCCCAGCATAGGCCTCAAAGCGCTCCAAATATCCACTTGCAGATTCTACAAAAAGAGAGTTTCAAAACCGCTCTTTGAAAAGGAAGGTTCAAGTCTGTGAGTTGAATGCACTCATCACAAAGAAGTTTCTGAGAATGCTTCTGTGTAGTTGTTATTTGAAGACATTTCCTTTTCCAGCGTAGGCCTCAGAGCGCTCGAAATAAACACTTGCAGATTCTGCAGAAAGAGTGTTTCAAAACTGTTCTATCAAAAGGAACGTTGACGTCTGTGAGTTGAATGCACTCATCACACAGAAGTTTCTGAGAATGCTTCTGTCTAGTTTTTAGGTGAAGATATTTCATTTCCCAGCATAGGCCTCAAAGCGCTCCAAATATCCACTTGCAGATTCTACAAAAAGTATGTTTCAAAACTGCTCTTTCAAAAGGAAGGTTCAAGTCTGTGAGTTGAATGCACTCATCACAAAGAAGTTTCTGAGAATGCTTCTGTGTAGTTGTTATTGGAAGGCATTTCCTTTTCCAGCATAGGCCTCAAATCGCTCGAAATGAACACTTGCAGATTCTGCAGAAAGAGTGTTTCAAAACTGTTCTATCAAAAGGAACGTTCAAGTCTGTGAGTTGAATGCACTCATCACACAGAAGTTTCTGAGAATGCTTCTGTCTAGTTTTTAAGTGGAGACATTACATTTCCCAGCATAGGCTTCACAGCGCTCCAAATATACGCTAGCAGATTCTACAAAAACAGTGTTCCAAAACTGCTCTTTCAAAAGAAACGTTCAAGTCTGTGAGTTGAATGCACTCGTCACAAACAAGTTTCTGGGAGTGCTTCTGTCTAGTCTCTGTCTGAGGATGTTCCCTTTCCCAGCGTTGGCCTCCAACAGCTCCAAATATGCACTTGCAGATTCTACAAAAAGAGAGTTTGAAAACTCTTCTACCAAAAAGAAGGTTCAACTCTGCGAGTAGAATGCACTCCTCACAAAGAAGTTTCTGAGAATGCTTCTGTCTAGTTTTTATTTGAAGATATTTCCTTTTCCAGCTTAGGCCTCAGAGCGCTCCAAATAAACACTTGCAGATATTACAAAAGGAGTGTTTCCAAACTGCTCTATCAAAAGGAATGTTCAAGTATGTGAGTTGAATGCACTCATCACAGAGAAGTTTCTGAGAATGCTTCTGTCTACTTTTTAGGTGAAGATATTTCATTTCCCAGCATAGGCCTGAAAGCGCTCCAAATACCTACTTGCAGATTCTACAAAAAGTGTGTTTCAAAACTGTTCTATGAAAAGGAAGGTTCAAGTCTGTGAGTTGAATGCACTCATCACAAAGAAGTTTCTGAGAATGCTTCTGTGTAGCTGTTATTTGAAGACACTTCCTTTTCCAGCATAGGCCTCAAAGCGCTCGAAATAAACACTTGCAGATTCTGCAGAAAGAGTGTTTCAAAACTGTTCTATCAAAAGGAACGTTCAAGTCTGTGAGTTGAATGCACTCATCACACAGAAGTTTCTGAGAATGCTTCTGTCTAGTTTTTAGGTGAAGATATTTCATTTCCCAGCATAGACCTCAAAGCGCTCCAAATATCCACTTGCAGATCCTACAAAAAGTGTGTTTCAAAACTGCTCTTTCAAAAGGAAGGTTCAAGTCTGTGAGTTGAATGCACTCATCACAAAGAAGTTTCTGAGAATACTTCTGTGTAGTTGTTATTTGAAGACATTTCCTTTTCCAACATAGGCCTAAAATCGCTCGAAATGAACACTTGCAGATTCTGCTGAAAGAGTGTTTCAAAACTGTTCTATCAAAAGGAACGTTCAAGTCTGTGAGTTGAATGCACTCATCACACAGAAGTTTCTGAGAATGCTTCTGTCTAGTTTTTAAGTGGAGACATTACATTTCCCAGCATAGGCTTCACAGCGCTCCAAATATACGCTAGCAGATTCTACAAAAAGAGTGTTCCAAAACTGCTCTTTCAAAAGAAACGTTCAAGTCTGTGAGTTGAATGCACTCGTCACAAACAAGTTTCTGGGAGTGCTTCTCTCTAGTCTCTGTCTGAGGATGTTCCCTTTCCCAGCATTGGCCTCCAACAGCTCCAAATATGCACTTGCAGATTCTACAAAAAGAGAGTTTGAAAACTCTTCTACCAAAAAGAAGGTTCAACTCTGCGAGTAGAATGCACTCCTCACAAAGAAGTTTCTGAGAATGCTTCTGTCTAGTTTTTATTTGAAGATATTTCCTTTTCCAGCTTAGGCCTCAGAGCGCTCCAAATAAACACTTGCAGATTTTACAAAAGGAGTGTTTCCAAACTGCTCTATCAAAAGGAATGTTCAAGTATGTGAGTTGAATGCACTCATCACAGAGAAGTTTCTGAGAATGCTTCTGTGTAGTTGTTATTTGAAGACATTTCCTCTTCCAGCATAGGCCTCAAAGCGCTCGAAATAAACACTTGCAGATTCTGCAGAAAGAGTGTTTCAAAACTGTTCTATCAAAAGGAACGTTCAAGTCTGTGAGTTGAATGCACTCATCACACAGAAGTTTCTGAGAATGCTTCTGTCTAGTTTTTAAGTGGAGACATTACGTTTCCCAGCATAGGCTTCACAGCACTCCAAATATACGCTAGCAGATTCTACAAAAAGAGTGTTCCAAAACTGCTCTTTCAAAAGAAACGTTCAAGTCTGTGAGTTGAATGCACTCGTCACAAACAAGTTTCTGGGAATGCTTCTGTCTAGTCTCTGTCTGAGGATGTTCGCTTTACCAGCATTGGCCTCCAACAGCTCCAAATATGCACTTGCAGATTCTACAGAAACAGAGTTTGAAAACTCTTCTACCAAAAAGAAGGTTCAACTCTGCGAGTAGAATGCACTCATCACAAAGAAGTTTCTGAGAATGCTTCTGTCTAGTTTTTATTTGAAGATATTTCCTTTTCCAGCATAGGCCTCAGAGCGCTCCAAATAAACACTTGCAGATATTACAAAAGGAGTGTTTCCAAACTGCTCTATCAAAAGGAATGTTCAAGTCTGTGAGTTGAATGCACTCATCACAGAGAAGTTTCTGAGAATGCTTCTGTCTAGTTTTTAGGTGAAGATATTTCATTTCCCAGCATAGGCCTGAAAGCGCTCCAAATACCTACTTGCAGATTCTACAAAAAGTGTGTTTCAAAACTGTTCTATCAAAAGGAAGATTCAAGTCTGTGAGTTCAATGCACTCATCACAAAGAAGTTTCTGAGAATGCTTCTGTGTAGTTGTTATTTGAAGACACTTCCTTTTCCAGCATAGGCCTCAAAGCGCTCGAAATAAACACTTGCAGATTCTGCAGAAAGAGTGTTTCAAAACTGTTCTATCAAAAGGAACGTTCAAGTCTGTGAGTTGAATGCACTCATCACACAGAAGTTTCTGAGAATGCTTCTGTCTAGTTTTTAGGTGAAGATATTTCATTTCCCAGCATAGACCTCAAAGCGCTCCAAATATCCACTTGCAGATTCTACAAAAAGAGTGTTTCAAAACTGCTCTTTCAAAAGGAAGGTTCAAGTCTGTGAGTTGAATGCACTCATCACAAAGAAGTTTCTGAGAATACTTCTATGTAGTTGTTATTTGAAGACATTTCCTTTTCCGACATAGGCCTCAAATCGCTCGAAATGAACACTTGCAGATTCTGCTGAAAGAGTGTTTCAAAACTGTTCTATCAAAAGGAACGTTCAAGTCTGTGAGTTGAATGCACTCATCACACAGAAGTTTCTGAGAATGCTTCTGTCTAGTTTTTAAGTGGAGACATTTCATTTCCCAGCATAGGCCTCACAGCACTTGAAATATACACTAGCAGATTCTACAAAAAGAGTGTTCCAAAACTGCTCTTGCAACAGAAACGTTCAAGTCTGTGAGTTGAATGCACTCGTCACAAAGAAGTTTCTGAGAATGCTTCTGTCTAGTTTTTAGGTGAAGATATTTCATTTCCCAGCATAGGCCTCAAAGCGCTCCAAATATCCACTTGCAGATTCTACAAAAAGTATGTTTCAAAACTGCTCTTTCAAAAGGAAGGTTCAAGTCTGAGAGTTGAATGCACTCATCACAAAGAAGTTTCTGAGAATGCTTCTGTGTAGTTGTTATTTGAAGGCATTTCCTTTTCCAGCATAGGCCTCAAATCGCTCGAAATGAACACTTGCAAATTCTGCAGCAAGAGTGTTTCAAAACTGTTCTATCAAAAGGAACGTTCAAGTCTGTGAGTTGAATGCACTCATCACACAGAAGTTTCTGAGAATGCTTCTGTCTAGTTTTTAAGTGGAGACATTACATTTCCCAGCATAGGCTTCACAGCGCTCCAAATATACGCTAGCAGATTCTACAAAAAGAGTGTTCCAAAACTGCTCTTTCAAAAGAAACGTTCAAGTCTGTGAGTTGAATGCACTCGTCACAAACAAGTTTCTGGGAATGCTTCTGTCTAGTCTCTGTCTGAGGATGTTCCCTTTCCCAGCATTGGCCTCCAACAGCTCCAAATATGCACTTGCAGATTCTACCAAAAGAGAGTTTGAAAACTATTCTACCAAAAAGAAGGTTCAACTCTGCGAGTAGAATGCACTCATCACAAAGAAGTTTCTAAGAATGCTTCTGTCTAGTTTTTATTTGAAGATATTTCCTTTTCCAGCTTAGGCCTCAGAGCGCTCCAAATAAACACTTGCAGATTTTACAAAAGGAGTGTTTCCAAACTGCTCTATCAAAAGGAATGTTCAAGTATGTGAGTTGAATGCACTCATCACAGAGAAGTTTCTGGGAATGCTTCTGTCTAGTTTTTAGGTGAAGATATTTCATTTCCCAGCATAGGCCTGAAAGCGCTCCAAATACCTACTTGCAGATTCTACAAAAAGTGTGTTTCAAAACTGTTCTATCAAAAGAAAGGTTCAAGTCTGTGAGTTGAATGCACTCATCATGAAGAAGTTTCTGAGAATGCTTCTGTGTAGTTGTTATTTGAAGACATTTCCTTTTCCAGCATAGACCTCAAAGCGCTCGAAATAAACACTTGCAGTTTCTGCAGAAAGAGTGTTTCAAAACTGTTCTATCAAAAGGAACGTTCAAGTCTGTGAGTTGAATGCACTCATCAAACAGAAGTTTCTGAGAATGCTTCTGTCTAGTTTTTAGGTGAAGATACTTCATTTCCCAGCATAGACCTCAAAGCGCTCCAAATATCCACTTGCAGATCCTACAAAAAGTGTGTTTCAAAACTGCTCTTTCAAAAGGAAGGTTCAAGTCTGTGAGTTGAATGCACTCATCACAAAGAAGTTTCTGAGAATACTTCTGTGTAGTTGTTATTTGAAGACATTTCCTTTTCCAACATAGGCCTCAAATCGCTCGAAATGAACGCTTGCAGATTCTGCTGAAAGAGTGTTTCAAAATTATTCTATCAAAAGGAACGTTCAAGTCTGTGAGTTGAATGCACTCGTCACACAGAAGTTTCTGAGAATGCTTCTGTCTAGTTTTTAAGTGGAGACATTTCATTTCCCAGCATAGGCCTCACAGCGCTCCAAATATACACTAGCAGATTCTAGAAAAAGAGTGTTCCAAAACTGCTCTTGCAAAAGAAACGTTCAAGTCTGTGAGTTGAATGCACTCGTCACAAAGAAGTTTGTGAGAATGCTTCTGTCTAGTTTTTAGGTGAAGATATTTCATTTCCCAGCATAGGCCTCAAAGTGCTCCAAATATCCACTTGCAGATTCTACAAAAAGAGAGTTTCAAAACCGCTCTTTGAAAAGGAGGGTTCAAGTCTGTGAGTTGAATGCACTCATCACAAAGAAGTTTCTGAGAATGCTTCTGTGTAGTTGTTATTTGAAGACATTTCCTTTTCCAGCATAGGCTTCACAGCGCTCGAAATGAACACTTGCAGATTCTGCAGAAAGAGTGTTTCAAAACTGTTCTATCAAAAGGAACGTTCAAGTCTGTGAGTTGAATGCACTCATCACACAGAAGTTTCTGAGAATGCTTCTGTCTAGTTTTTAGGTGAAGATATTTCATTTCCCAGCATAGGCCTCAAAGCGCTCCAAATATCCACTTGCAGATTCTGCAAAAAGTATGTTTCAGAACTGCTCTTTCAAAAGGAAGGTTCAAGTCTGTGAGTTGAATGCACTCATCACAAAGAAGTTTCTGAGAATGCTTCTGTGTAGTTGTTATTTGAAGACATTTCCTCTTCCAGCATAGGCCTTAAAGCGCTCGAAATAAACACTTGCAGATTCTGCAGAAAGAGTGTTTCAAAACTGTTCTATCAAAAGGAACGTTCAAGTCTGTGAGTTGAATGCACTCATCACCCAGAAGTTTCTGAGAATGCTTCTGTCTTGTTTTTAAGTGGAGACATTTCATTTCCCAGCATAGGCCTCACAGCGCTCCAAATATACACTAGCAGATTCTACAAAAAGAGTGTTCCAAAACTGCTCTTGCAAAAGAAACGTTCAAGTCTGTGAGTTGAATGCACTCGTCACAAAGAAGTTTCTGAGAATGCATCTCTCTAGTTTTTAGGTGAAGGTATTTCATTTCCCAGCATAGGCCTCAAAGCGCTCCAAATATCCACTTGCAGTTTCTACAAAAAGAGAGTTTCAAAACGGCTCTTTGAAAAGGAAGGTTCAAGTCTGTGAGTTGAATGCACTCATCACAAAGAAGTTTCTGAGAATGCTTCTGTGTAGTTGTTATTTGAAGACACTTCCTTTTCCAGCATAGGCCTCAAAGCGCTCGAAATAAACACTTGCAGATTCTGCAGAAAGAGTGTTTCAAAACTGTTCTATCAAAAGGAACGTTCAAGTCTGTGAGTTGAATGCACTCATCACACAGAAGTTTCTGAGAATGCTTCTGTCTAGTTTTTAAGTGGAGACATTACATTTCCCAGCATAGGCTTCACAGCGCTCCAAATATACGCTAGCAGATTCTACAAAAAGAGTGTTCCAAAACTGCTCTTGCAAAAGAAACGTTCAAGTCTGTGAGTTGAATGCACTCGTCACAAAGAAGTTTCTGAGAATGCTTCTGTCTAGTTTTTAGGTGAAGATATTTCATTTCCCAGCATAGGCCTCAAAGCGCTCCAAATATCCACTTGCAGATTCTACAAAAAGAGAGTTTCAAAACCGCTCTTTGAAAAGGAAGGTTCAAGTCTGTGAGTTGAATGCACTCATCACAAAGAAGTTTCTGAGAATGCTTCTGTGTAGTTGTTATTTGAAGACATTTCCTTTTCCAGCGTAGGCCTCAGAGCGCTCGAAATAAACACTTGCAGATTCTGCAGAAAGAGTGTTTCAAAACTGTTCTATCAAAAGGAACGTTCACGTCTGTGAGTTGAATGCACTCATCACACAGAAGTTTCTGAGAATGCTTCTGTCTAGTTTTTAGGTGAAGATATTTCATTTCCCAGCATAGGCCTCAAAGCGCTCCAAATATCCACTTGCAGATTCTACAAAAAGTATGTTTCAAAACTGCTCTTTCAAAAGGAAGGTTCAAGTCTGTGAGTTGAATGCACTCATCACAAAGAAGTTTCTGAGAATGCTTCTGTGTAGTTGTTATTGGAAGGCATTTCCTTTTCCAGCATAGGCCTCAAATCGCTCGAAATGAACACTTGCAGATTCTGCAGAAAGAGTGTTTCAAAACTGTTCTATCAAAAGGAACGTTCAAGTCTGTGAGTTGAATGCACTCATCACACAGAAGTTTCTGAGAATACTTCTGTCTAGTTTTTAAGTGGAGACATTACATTTCCCAGCATAGGCTTCACAGCGCTCCAAATATACGCTAGCAGATTCTACAAAAACAGTGTTCCAAAACTGCTCTTTCAAAAGAAACGTTCAAGTCTGTGAGTTGAATGCACTCGTCACAAACAAGTTTCTGGGAGTGCTTCTGTCTAGTCTCTGTCTGAGGATGTTCCCTTTCCCAGCGTTGGCCTCCAACAGCTCCAAATATGCACTTGCAGATTCTACAAAAAGAGAGTTTGAAAACTCTTCTACCAAAAAGAAGGTTCAACTCTGCGAGTAGAATGCACTCCTCACAAAGAAGTTTCTGAGAATGCTTCTGTCTAGTTTTTATTTGAAGATATTTCCTTTTCCAGCTTAGGCCTCAGAGCGCTCCAAATAAACACTTGCAGATATTACAAAAGGAGTGTTTCCAAACTGCTCTATCAAAAGGAATGTTCAAGTATGTGAGTTGAATGCACTCATCACAGAGAAGTTTCTGAGAATGCTTCTGTCTAGTTTTTAGGTGAAGATATTTCATTTCCCAGCATAGGCCTGAAAGCGCTCCAAATACCTACTTGCAGATTCTACAAAAAGTGTGTTTCAAAACTGTTCTCTCAAAAGGAAGGTTCAAGTCTGTGAGTTGAATGCACTCATCACAAAGAAGTTTCTGAGAATGCTTCTGTGTAGTTGTTATTTGAAGACACTTCCTTTTCCAGCATAGGCCTCAAAGCGCTCGAAATAAACACTTGCAGATTCTGCAGAAAGAGTGTTTCAAAACTGTTCTATCAAAAGGAACGTTCAAGTCTGTGAGTTGAATGCACTCATCACACAGAAGTTTCTGAGAATGCTTCTGTTTAGTTTTTAGGTGAAGATATTTCATTTCCCAGCATAGACCTCAAAGCGCTCCAAATATCCACTTGCAGATTCTACAAAAAGAGTGTTTCAAAACTGCTCTTTCAAAAGGAAGGTTCAAGTCTGTGAGTTGAATGCACTCATCACAAAGAAGTTTCTGAGAATACTTCTATGTAGTTGTTATTTGAAGACATTTCCTTTTCCGACATAGGCCTCAAATCGCTCGAAATGAACACTTGCAGATTCTGCTGAAAGAGTGTTTCAAAACTGTTCTATCAAAAGGAACGTTCAAGTCTGTGAGTTGAATGCACTCATCACACAGAAGTTTCTGAGAATGCTTCTGTCTAGTTTTTAAGTGGAGACATTTCATTTCCCAGCATAGGCCTCACAGCACTTGAAATATACACTAGCAGATTCTACAAAAAGAGTGTTCCAAAACTGCTCTTGCAACAGAAACGTTCAAGTCTGTGAGTTGAATGCACTCGTCACAAAGAAGTTTCTGAGAATGCTTCTGTCTAGTTTTTAGGTGAAGATATTTCATTTCCCAGCATAGGCCTCAAAGCGCTCCAAATATCCACTTGCAGATTCTACAAAAAGTATGTTTCAAAACTGCTCTTTCAAAAGGTAGGTTCAAGTCTGAGAGTTGAATGCACTCATCACAAAGAAGTTTCTGAGAATGCTTCTGTGTAGTTGTTATTTGAAGGCATTTCCTTTTCCAGCATAGGCCTAAAATCGCTCGAAATGAACACTTGCAAATTCTGCAGCAAGAGTGTTTCAAAACTGTTCTATCAAAAGGAACGTTCAAGTCTGTGAGTTGAATGCACTCATCACACAGAAGTTTCTGACAATGCTTCTGTCTAGTTTTTAAGTGGAGACATTACATTTCCCAGCATAGGCTTCACAGCGCTCCAAATATACGCTAGCAGATTCTACAAAAAGAGTGTTCCAAAACTGCTCTTTCAAAAGAAACGTTCAAGTCTGTGAGTTGAATGCACTCGTCACAAACAAGTTTCTGGGAATGCTTCTGTCTAGTCTCTGTCTGAGGATGTTCCCTTTCCCAGCATTGGCCTCCAACAGCTCCAAATATGCACTTGCAGATTCTACCAAAAGAGAGTTTGAAAACTCTTCTACCAAAAAGAAGGTTCAACTCTGCGAGTAGAATGCACTCATCACAAAGAAGTTTCTAAGAATGCTTCTGTCTAGTTTTTATTTGAAGATATTTCCTTTTCCAGCTTAGGCCTCAGAGCGCTCCAAATAAACACTTGCAGATTTTACAAAAGGAGTGTTTCCAAACTGCTCTATCAAAAGGAATGTTCAAGTATGTGAGTTGAATGCACTCATCACAGAGAAGTTTCTGGGAATGCTTCTGTCTAGTTTTTAGGTGAAGATATTTCATTTCCCAGCATAGGCCTGAAAGCGCTCCAAATACCTACTTGCAGATTCTACAAAAAGTGTGTTTCAAAACTGTTCTATCAAAAGAAAGGTTCAAGTCTGTGAGTTGAATGCACTCATCATGAAGAAGTTTCTGAGAATGCTTCTGTGTAGTTGTTATTTGAAGACATTTCCTTTTCCAGCATAGACCTCAAAGCGCTCGAAATAAACACTTGCAGATTCTGCAGAAAGAGTGTTTCAAAACTGTTCTATCAAAAGGAACGTTCAAGTCTGTGAGTTGAATGCACTCATCAAACAGAAGTTTCTGAGAATGCTTCTGTCTAGTTTTTAGGTGAAGATACTTCATTTCCCAGCATAGACCTCAAAGCGCTCCAAATATCCACTTGCAGATCCTACAAAAAGTGTGTTTCAAAACTGCTCTTTCAAAAGGAAGGTTCAAGTCTGTGAGTTGAATGCACTCATCACAAAGAAGTTTCTGAGAATACTTCTGTGTAGTTGTTATTTGAAGACATTTCCTTTTCCAACATAGGCCTCAAATCGCTCGAAATGAACGCTTGCAGATTCTGCTGAAAGAGTGTTTCAAAATTATTCTATCAAAAGGAACGTTCAAGTCTGTGAGTTGAATGCACTCGTCACACAGAAGTTTCTGAGAATGCTTCTGTCTAGTTTTTAAGTGGAGACATTTCATTTCCCAGCATAGGCCTCACAGCGCTCCAAATATACACTAGCAGATTCTAGAAAAAGAGTGTTCCAAAACTGCTCTTGCAAAAGAAACGTTCAAGTCTGTCAGTTGAATGCACTCGTCACAAAGACGTTTGTGAGAATGCTTCTGTCTAGTTTTTAGGTGAAGATATTTCATTTCCCAGCATAGGCCTCAAAGTGCTCCAAATATCCACTTGCAGATTCTACAAAAAGAGAGTTTCAAAACCGCTCTTTGAAAAGGAGGGTTCAAGTCTGTGAGTTGAATGCACTCATCACAAAGAAGTTTCTGAGAATGCTTCTGTGTAGTTGTTATTTGAAGACATTTCCTTTTCCAGCATAGGCTTCACAGCGCTCGAAATGAACACTTGCAGATTCTGCAGAAAGAGTGTTTCAAAACTGTTCTATCAAAAGGAACGTTCAAGTCTGTGAGTTGAATGCACTCATCACACAGAAGTTTCTGAGAATGCTTCTGTCTAGTTTTTAGGTGAAGATATTTCATTTCCCAGCATAGGCCTCAAAGCGCTCCAAATATCCACTTGCAGATTCTGCAAAAAGTATGTTTCAGAACTGCTCTTTCAAAAGGAAGGTTCAAGTCTGTGAGTTGAATGCACTCATCACAAAGAAGTTTCTGAGAATGCTTCTGTGTAGTTGTTATTTGAAGACATTTCCTCTTCCAGCATAGGCCTTAAAGCGCTCGAAATAAACACTTGCAGATTCTGCAGAAAGAGTGTTTCAAAACTGTTCTATCAAAAGGAACGTTCAAGTCTGTGAGTTGAATGCACTCATCACCCAGAAGTTTCTGAGAATGCTTCTGTCTTGTTTTTAAGTGGAGACATTTCATTTCCCAGCATAGGCCTCACAGCGCTCCAAATATACACTAGCAGATTCTACAAAAAGAGTGTTCCAAAACTGCTCTTGCAAAAGAAACGTTCAAGTCTGTGAGTTGAATGCACTCGTCACAAAGAAGTTTCTGAGAATGCATCTCTCTAGTTTTTAGGTGAAGGTATTTCATTTCCCAGCATAGGCCTCAAAGCGCTCCAAATATCCACTTGCAGTTTCTACAAAAAGAGAGTTTCAAAACCGCTCTTTGAAAAGGAAGGTTCAAGTCTGTGAGTTGAATGCACTCATCACAAAGAAGTTTCTGAGAATGCTTCTGTGTAGTTGTTATTTGAAGACACTTCCTTTTCCAGCATAGGCCTCAAAGCGCTCGAAATAAACACTTGCAGATTCTGCAGAAAGAGTGTTTCAAAACTGTTCTATCAAAAGGAACGTTCAAGTCTGTGAGTTGAATAAACTCATCACACAGAAGTTTCTGAGAATGCTTCTGTCTAGTTTTTAAGTGGAGACATTACATTTCCCAGCATAGGCTTCACAGCGCTCCAAATATACGCTAGCAGATTCTACAAAAAGAGTGTTCCAAAACTGCTCTTGCAAAAGAAACGTTCAAGTCTGTGAGTTGAATGCACTCGTCACAAAGAAGTTTCTGAGAATGCTTCTGTCTAGTTTTTAGGTGAAGATATTTCATTTCCCAGCATAGGCCTCAAAGCGCTCCAAATATCCACTTGCAGATTCTACAAAAAGAGAGTTTCAAAACCGCTCTTTGAAAAGGAAGGTTCAAGTCTGTGAGTTGAATGCACTCATCACAAAGAAGTTTCTGAGAATGCTTCTGTGTAGTTGTTATTTGAAGACGTTTCCTTTTCCAGCGTAGGCCTCAGAGCGCTCGAAATAAACACTTGCAGATTCTGCAGAAAGAGTGTTTCAAAACTGTTCTATCAAAAGGAACGTTCAAGTCTGTGAGTTGAATGCACTCATCACACAGAAGTTTCTGAGAATGCTTCTGTCTAGTTTTTAGGTGAAGATATTTCATTTCCCAGCATAGGCCTCAAAGCGCTCCAAATATCCACTTGCAGATTCTACAAAAAGTATGTTTCAAAACTGCTCTTTCAAAAGGAAGGTTCAAGTCTGTGAGTTGAATGCACTCATCACAAAGAAGTTTCTGAGAATGCTTCTGTGTAGTTGTTATTGGAAGGCATTTCCTTTTCCAGCATAGGCCTCAAATCGCTCGAAATGAACACTTGCAGATTCTGCAGAAAGAGTGTTTCAAAACTGTTCTATCAAAAGGAACGTTCAAGTCTGTGAGTTGAATGCACTCATCACACAGAAGTTTCTGAGAATGCTTCTGTCTAGTTTTTAAGTGGAGACATTACATTTCCCAGCATAGGCTTCACAGCGCTCCAAATATACGCTAGCAGATTCTACAAAAAGAGTGTTCCAAAACTGCTCTTTCAAAAGAAAAGTTCAAGTCTGTGAGTTGAATGCACTCGTCACAAACAAGTTTCTGGGAGTGCTTCTGTCTAGTCTCTGTCTGAGGATGTTCCCTTTCCCAGCGTTGGCCTCCAACAGCTCCAAATATGCACTTGCAGATTCTACAAAAAGAGAGTTTGAAAACTCTTCTACCAAAAAGAAGGTTCAACTCTGCGAGTAGAATGCACTCCACACAAAGAAGTTTCTGAGAATGCTTCTGTCTAGTTTTTATTTGAAGATATTTCCTTTTCCAGCTTAGGCCTCAGAGCGCTCCAAATAAACACTTGCAGATATTACAAAAGGAGTGTTTCCAAACTGCTCTATCAAAAGGAATGTTCAAGTATGTGAGTTGAATGCACTCATCACAGAGAAGTTTCTGAGAATGCTTCTGTCTAGTTTTTAGGTGAAGATATTTCATTTCCCAGCATAGGCCTGAAAGCGCTCCAAATACCTACTTGCAGATTCTACAAAAAGTGTGTTTCAAAACTGTTCTATCAAAAGAAAGGTTCAAGTCTGTGAGTTGAATGCACTCATCACAAAGACGTTTCTGAGAATGCTTCTGTGTAGTTGTTATTTGAAGACATTTCCTTTTCCAGCATAGGCCTCAAAGCGCTCGAAATAAACACTTGCAGATTCTGCAGAAAGAGTGTTTCAAAACTGTTCTATCAAAAGGAACGTTCAAGTCTGTGAGTTGAATGCACTCATCAAACAGAAGTTTCTGAGAATGCTTCTGTCTAGTTTTTAGGTGAAGATACTTCATTTCCCAGCATAGACCTCAAAGCGCTCCAAATATCCACTTGCAGATCCTACAAAAAGTGTGTTTCAAAACTGCTCTTTCAAAAGGAAGGTTCAAGTCTGTGAGTTGAATGCACTCATCACAAAGAAGTTTCTGAGAATACTTCTGTGTAGTTGTTATTTGAAGACATTTCCTTTTCCAACATAGGCCTCAAATCGCTCGAAATGAACACTTGCAGATTCTGCTGAAAGAGTGTTTCAAAACTGTTCTATCAAAAGGAACGTTCAAGTCTGTGAGTTGAATGCACTCATCACACAGAAGTTTCTGAGAATGCTTCTGTCTAGTTTTTAAGTGGAGACATTACATTTCCCAGCATAGGCTTCACAGCGCTCCAAATATACGCTAGCAGATTCTACAAAAAGAGTGTTCCAAAACTGCTCTTTCAAAAGAAACGTTCAAGTCTGTGAGTTGAATGCACTCGTCACAAACAAGTTTCTGGGAGTGCTTCTCTCTAGTCTCTGTCTGAGGATGTTCCCTTTCCCAGCATTGGCCTCCAACAGCTCCAAATATGCACTTGCAGATTCTACAAAAAGAGAGTTTGAAAACTCTTCTACCAAAAAGAAGGTTCAACTCTGCGAGTAGAATGCACTCCTCACAAAGAAGTTTCTGAGAATGCTTCTGTCTAGTTTTTATTTGAAGATATTTCCTTTTCCAGCTTAGGCCTCAGAGCGCTCCAAATAAACACTTGCAGATTTTACAAAAGGAGTGTTTCCAAACTGCTCTATCAAAAGGAATGTTCAAGTATGTGAGTTGAATGCACTCATCACAGAGAAGTTTCTGAGAATGCTTCTGTGTAGTTGTTATTTGAAGACATTTCCTCTTCCAGCATAGGCCTCAAAGCGCTCGAAATAAACACTTGCAGATTCTGCAGAAAGAGTGTTTCAAAACTGTTCTATCAAAAGGAACGTTCAAGTCTGTGAGTTGAATGCACTCATCACACAGAAGTTTCTGAGAATGCTTCTGTCTAGTTTTTAAGTGGAGACATTACGTTTCCCAGCATAGGCTTCACAGCGCTCCAAATATACGCTAGCAGATTCTACAAAAAGAGTGTTCCAAAACTGCTCTTTCAAAAGAAACGTTCAAGTCTGTGAGTTGAATGCACTCGTCACAAACAAGTTTCTGGGAATGCTTCTGTCTAGTCTCTGTCTGAGGATGTTCGCTTTACCAGCATTGGCCTCCAACAGCTCCAAATATGCACTTGCAGATTCTACAGAAACAGAGTTTGAAAACTCTTCTACCAAAAAGAAGGTTCAACTCTGCGAGTAGAATGCACTCATCACAAAGAAGTTTCTGAGAATGCTTCTGTCTAGTTTTTATTTGAAGATATTTCCTTTTCCAGCATAGGCCTCAGAGCGCTCCAAATAAACACTTGCAGATATTACAAAAGGAGTGTTTCCAAACTGCTCTATCAAAAGGAATGTTCAAGTCTGTGAGTTGAATGCACTCATCACAGAGAAGTTTCTGAGAATGCTTCTGTCTAGTTTTTAGGTGAAGATATTTCATTTCCCAGCATAGGCCTGAAAGCGCTCCAAATACCTACTTGCAGATTCTACAAAAAGTGTGTTTCAAAACTGTTCTATCAAAAGGAAGATTCAAGTCTGTGAGTTCAATGCACTCATCACAAAGAAGTTTCTGAGAATGCTTCTGTGTAGTTGTTATTTGAAGACACTTCCTTTTCCAGCATAGGCCTCAAAGCGCTCGAAATAAACACTTGCAGATTCTGCAGAAAGAGTGTTTCAAAACTGTTCTATCAAAAGGAACGTTCAAGTCTGTGAGTTGAATGCACTCATCACACAGAAGTTTCTGAGAATGCTTCTGTCTAGTTTTTAGGTGAAGATATTTCATTTCCCAGCATAGACCTCAAAGCGCTCCAAATATCCACTTGCAGATTCTACAAAAAGAGTGTTTCAAAACTGCTCTTTCAAAAGGAAGGTTCAAGTCTGTGAGTTGAATGCACTCATCACAAAGAAGTTTCTGAGAATACTTCTATGTAGTTGTTATTTGAAGACATTTCCTTTTCCGACATAGGCCTCAAATCGCTCGAAATGAACACTTGCAGATTCTGCTGAAAGAGTGTTTCAAAACTGTTCTATCAAAAGGAACGTTCAAGTCTGTGAGTTGAATGCACTCATCACACAGAAGTTTCTGAGAATGCTTCTGTCTAGTTTTTAAGTGGAGACATTTCATTTCCCAGCATAGGCCTCACAGCACTTGAAATATACACTAGCAGATTCTACAAAAAGAGTGTTCCAAAACTGCTCTTGCAACAGAAACGTTCAAGTCTGTGAGTTGAATGCACTCGTCACAAAGAAGTTTCTGAGAATGCTTCTGTCTAGTTTTTAGGTGAAGATATTTCATTTCCCAGCATAGGCCTCAAAGCGCTCCAAATATCCACTTGCAGATTCTACAAAAAGTATGTTTCAAAACTGCTCTTTCAAAAGGAAGGTTCAAGTCTGAGAGTTGAATGCACTCATCACAAAGAAGTTTCTGAGAATGCTTCTGTGTAGTTGTTATTTGAAGGCATTTCCTTTTCCAGCATAGGCCTCAAATCGCTCGAAATGAACACTTGCAAATTCTGCAGCAAGAGTGTTTCAAAACTGTTCTATCAAAAGGAACGTTCAAGTCTGTGAGTTGAATGCACTCATCACACAGAAGTTTCTGAGAATGCTTCTGTCTAGTTTTTAAGTGGAGACATTACATTTCCCAGCATAGGCTTCACAGCGCTCCAAATATACGCTAGCAGATTCTACAAAAAGAGTGTTCCAAAACTGCTCTTTCAAAAGAAACGTTCAAGTCTGTGAGTTGAATGCACTCGTCACAAACAAGTTTCTGGGAATGCTTCTGTCTAGTCTCTGTCTGAGGATGTTCCCTTTCCCAGCATTGGCCTCCAACAGCTCCAAATATGCACTTGCAGATTCTACCAAAAGAGAGTTTGAAAACTCTTCTACCAAAAAGAAGGTTCAACTCTGCGAGTAGAATGCACTCATCACAAAGAAGTTTCTAAGAATGCTTCTGTCTAGTTTTTATTTGAAGATATTTCCTTTTCCAGCTTAGGCCTCAGAGCGCTCCAAATAAACACTTGCAGATTTTACAAAAGGAGTGTTTCCAAACTGCTCTATCAAAAGGAATGTTCAAGTATGTGAGTTGAATGCACTCATCACAGAGAAGTTTCTGGGAATGCTTCTGTCTAGTTTTTAGGTGAAGATATTTCATTTCCCAGCATAGGCCTGAAAGCGCTCCAAATACCTACTTGCAGATTCTACAAAAAGTGTGTTTCAAAACTGTTCTATCAAAAGAAAGGTTCAAGTCTGTGAGTTGAATGCACTCATCATGAAGAAGTTTCTGAGAATGCTTCTGTGTAGTTGTTATTTGAAGACATTTCCTTTTCCAGCATAGACCTCAAAGCGCTCGAAATAAACACTTGCAGTTTCTGCAGAAAGAGTGTTTCAAAACTGTTCTATCAAAAGGAACGTTCAAGTCTGTGAGTTGAATGCACTCATCAAACAGAAGTTTCTGAGAATGCTTCTGTCTAGTTTTTAGGTGAAGATACTTCATTTCCCAGCATAGACCTCAAAGCGCTCCAAATATCCACTTGCAGATCCTACAAAAAGTGTGTTTCAAAACTGCTCTTTCAAAAGGAAGGTTCAAGTCTGTGAGTTGAATGCACTCATCACAAAGAAGTTTCTGAGAATACTTCTGTGTAGTTGTTATTTGAAGACATTTCCTTTTCCAACATAGGCCTCAAATCGCTCGAAATGAACGCTTGCAGATTCTGCTGAAAGAGTGTTTCAAAATTATTCTATCAAAAGGAACGTTCAAGTCTGTGAGTTGAATGCACTCGTCACACAGAAGTTTCTGAGAATGCTTCTGTCTAGTTTTTAAGTGGAGACATTTCATTTCCCAGCATAGGCCTCACAGCGCTCCAAATATACACTAGCAGATTCTAGAAAAAGAGTGTTCCAAAACTGCTCTTGCAAAAGAAACGTTCAAGTCTGTGAGTTGAATGCACTCGTCACAAAGAAGTTTGTGAGAATGCTTCTGTCTAGTTTTTAGGTGAAGATATTTCATTTCCCAGCATAGGCCTCAAAGTGCTCCAAATATCCACTTGCAGATTCTACAAAAAGAGAGTTTCAAAACCGCTCTTTGAAAAGGAGGGTTCAAGTCTGTGAGTTGAATGCACTCATCACAAAGAAGTTTCTGAGAATGCTTCTGTGTAGTTGTTATTTGAAGACATTTCCTTTTCCAGCATAGGCTTCACAGCGCTCGAAATGAACACTTGCAGATTCTGCAGAAAGAGTGTTTCAAAACTGTTCTATCAAAAGGAACGTTCAAGTCTGTGAGTTGAATGCACTCATCACACAGAAGTTTCTGAGAATGCTTCTGTCTAGTTTTTAGGTGAAGATATTTCATTTCCCAGCATAGGCCTCAAAGCGCTCCAAATATCCACTTGCAGATTCTGCAAAAAGTATGTTTCAGAACTGCTCTTTCAAAAGGAAGGTTCAAGTCTGTGAGTTGAATGCACTCATCACAAAGAAGTTTCTGAGAATGCTTCTGTGTAGTTGTTATTTGAAGACATTTCCTCTTCCAGCATAGGCCTTAAAGCGCTCGAAATAAACACTTGCAGATTCTGCAGAAAGAGTGTTTCAAAACTGTTCTATCAAAAGGAACGTTCAAGTCTGTGAGTTGAATGCACTCATCACCCAGAAGTTTCTGAGAATGCTTCTGTCTTGTTTTTAAGTGGAGACATTTCATTTCCCAGCATAGGCCTCACAGCGCTCCAAATATACACTAGCAGATTCTACAAAAAGAGTGTTCCAAAACTGCTCTTGCAAAAGAAACGTTCAAGTCTGTGAGTTGAATGCACTCGTCACAAAGAAGTTTCTGAGAATGCATCTCTCTAGTTTTTAGGTGAAGGTATTTCATTTCCCAGCATAGGCCTCAAAGCGCTCCAAATATCCACTTGCAGTTTCTACAAAAAGAGAGTTTCAAAACGGCTCTTTGAAAAGGAAGGTTCAAGTCTGTGAGTTGAATGCACTCATCACAAAGAAGTTTCTGAGAATGCTTCTGTGTAGTTGTTATTTGAAGACACTTCCTTTTCCAGCATAGGCCTCAAAGCGCTCGAAATAAACACTTGCAGATTCTGCAGAAAGAGTGTTTCAAAACTGTTCTATCAAAAGGAACGTTCAAGTCTGTGAGTTGAATGCACTCATCACACAGAAGTTTCTGAGAATGCTTCTGTCTAGTTTTTAAGTGGAGACATTACATTTCCCAGCATAGGCTTCACAGCGCTCCAAATATACGCTAGCAGATTCTACAAAAAGAGTGTTCCAAAACTGCTCTTGCAAAAGAAACGTTCAAGTCTGTGAGTTGAATGCACTCGTCACAAAGAAGTTTCTGAGAATGCTTCTGTCTAGTTTTTAGGTGAAGATATTTCATTTCCCAGCATAGGCCTCAAAGCGCTCCAAATATCCACTTGCAGATTCTACAAAAAGAGAGTTTCAAAACCGCTCTTTGAAAAGGAAGGTTCAAGTCTGTGAGTTGAATGCACTCATCACAAAGAAGTTTCTGAGAATGCTTCTGTGTAGTTGTTATTTGAAGACATTTCCTTTTCCAGCGTAGGCCTCAGAGCGCTCGAAATAAACACTTGCAGATTCTGCAGAAAGAGTGTTTCAAAACTGTTCTATCAAAAGGAACGTTCACGTCTGTGAGTTGAATGCACTCATCACACAGAAGTTTCTGAGAATGCTTCTGTCTAGTTTTTAGGTGAAGATATTTCATTTCCCAGCATAGGCCTCAAAGCGCTCCAAATATCCACTTGCAGATTCTACAAAAAGTATGTTTCAAAACTGCTCTTTCAAAAGGAAGGTTCAAGTCTGTGAGTTGAATGCACTCATCACAAAGAAGTTTCTGAGAATGCTTCTGTGTAGTTGTTATTGGAAGGCATTTCCTTTTCCAGCATAGGCCTCAAATCGCTCGAAATGAACACTTGCAGATTCTGCAGAAAGAGTGTTTCAAAACTGTTCTATCTAAAGGAACGTTCAAGTCTGTGAGTTGAATGCACTCATCACACAGAAGTTTCTGAGAATACTTCTGTCTAGTTTTTAAGTGGAGACATTACATTTCCCAGCATAGGCTTCACAGCGCTCCAAATATACGCTAGCAGATTCTACAAAAACAGTGTTCCAAAACTGCTCTTTCAAAAGAAACGTTCAAGTCTGTGAGTTGAATGCACTCGTCACAAACAAGTTTCTGGGAGTGCTTCTGTCTAGTCTCTGTCTGAGGATGTTCCCTTTCCCAGCGTTGGCCTCCAACAGCTCCAAATATGCACTTGCAGATTCTACAAAAAGAGAGTTTGAAAACTCTTCTACCAAAAAGAAGGTTCAACTCTGCGAGTAGAATGCACTCCTCACAAAGAAGTTTCTGAGAATGCTTCTGTCTAGTTTTTATTTGAAGATATTTCCTTTTCCAGCTTAGGCCTCAGAGCGCTCCAAATAAACACTTGCAGATATTACAAAAGGAGTGTTTCCAAACTGCTCTATCAAAAGGAATGTTCAAGTATGTGAGTTGAATGCACTCATCACAGAGAAGTTTCTGAGAATGCTTCTGTCTAGTTTTTAGGTGAAGATATTTCATTTCCCAGCATAGGCCTGAAAGCGCTCCAAATACCTACTTGCAGATTCTACAAAAAGTGTGTTTCAAAACTGTTCTCTCAAAAGGAAGGTTCAAGTCTGTGAGTTGAATGCACTCATCACAAAGAAGTTTCTGAGAATGCTTCTGTGTAGTTGTTATTTGAAGACACTTCCTTTTCCAGCATAGGCCTCAAAGCGCTCGAAATAAACACTTGCAGATTCTGCAGAAAGAGTGTTTCAAAACTGTTCTATCAAAAGGAACGTTCAAGTCTGTGAGTTGAATGCACTCATCACACAGAAGTTTCTGAGAATGCTTCTGTTTAGTTTTTAGGTGAAGATATTTCATTTCCCAGCATAGACCTCAAAGCGCTCCAAATATCCACTTGCAGATTCTACAAAAAGAGTGTTTCAAAACTGCTCTTTCAAAAGGAAGGTTCAAGTCTGTGAGTTGAATGCACTCATCACAAAGAAGTTTCTGAGAATACTTCTATGTAGTTGTTATTTGAAGACATTTCCTTTTCCGACATAGGCCTCAAATCGCTCGAAATGAACACTTGCAGATTCTGCTGAAAGAGTGTTTCAAAACTGTTCTATCAAAAGGAACGTTCAAGTCTGTGAGTTGAATGCACTCATCACACAGAAGTTTCTGAGAATGCTTCTGTCTAGTTTTTAAGTGGAGACATTTCATTTCCCAGCATAGGCCTCACAGCACTTGAAATATACACTAGCAGATTCTACAAAAAGAGTGTTCCAAAACTGCTCTTGCAACAGAAACGTTCAAGTCTGTGAGTTGAATGCACTCGTCACAAAGAAGTTTCTGAGAATGCTTCTGTCTAGTTTTTAGGTGAAGATATTTCATTTCCCAGCATAGGCCTCAAAGCGCTCCAAATATCCACTTGCAGATTCTACAAAAAGAGAGTTTCAAAACCGCTCTTTGAAAAGGAAAGTTCAAGTCTGTGAGTTGAATGCACTCATCACAAAGAAGTTTCTGAGAATGCTTCTGTGTAGTTGTTATTTGAAGGCATTTCCTTTTCCAGCGTAGGCCTCAGAGCGCTCGAAATAAACACTTGCAGATTCTGCAGAAAGAGTGTTTCAAAACTGTTCTATCAAAAGGAACGTTCAAGTCTGTGAGTTGAATGCACTCATCACACAGAAGTTTCTGAGAATGCTTCTGTCTAGTTTTTAGGTGAAGATATTTCATTTCCCAGCATAGGCCTCAAAGCGCTCCAAATATCCACTTGCAGATTCTACAAAAAGTATGTTTCAAAACTGCTCTTTCAAAAGGAAGGTTCAAGTCTGTGAGTTGAATGCACTCATCACAAAGGAGTTTCTGAGAATGCTTCTGTGTAGTTGTTATTGGAAGGCATTTCCTTTTCCAGCATAGGCCTCAAATCGCTCGAAATGAACACTTGCAGATTCTGCAGAAAGAGTGTTTCAAAACTGTTCTATCAAAAGGAACGTTCAAGTCTGTGAGTTGAATGCACTCATCACACAGAAGTTTCTGAGAATGCTTCTGTCTAGTTTTTAAGTGGAGACATTACATTTCCCAGCATAGGCTTCACAGCGCTCCAAATATACGCTAGCAGATTCTACAAAAAGAGTGTTCCAAAACTGCTCTTTCAAAAGAAACGTTCAAGTCTGTGAGTTGAATGCACTCGTCACAAACAAGTTTCTGGGAGTGCTTCTGTCTAGTCTCTGTCTGAGGATGTTCCCTTTCCCAGCGTTGGCCTCCAACAGCTCCAAATATGCACTTGCAGATTCTACAAAAAGAGAGTTTGAAAACTCTTCTACCAAAAAGAAGGTTCAACTCTGCGAGTAGAATGCACTCCTCACAAAGAAGTTTCTGAGAATGCTTCTGTCTAGTTTTTATTTGAAGATATTTCCTTTTCCAGCTTAGGCCTCAGAGCGCTCCAAATAAACACTTGCAGATATTACAAAAGGAGTGTTTCCAAACTGCTCTATCAAAAGGAATGTTCAAGTATGTGAGTTGAATGCACTCATCACAGAGAAGTTTCTGAGAATGCTTCTGTCTAGTTTTTAGGTGAAGATATTTCATTTCCCAGCATAGGCCTGAAAGCGCTCCAAATACCTACTTGCAGATTCTACAAAAAGTGTGTTTCAAAACTGTTCTATCAAAAGGAAGGTTCAAGTCTGTGAGTTGAATGCACTCATCACAAAGAAGTTTCTGAGAATGCTTCTGTGTAGTTGTTATTTGAAGACACTTCCTTTTCCATTATAGGCCTCAAAGCGCTCGAAATAAACACTTGCAGATTCTGCAGAAAGAGTGTTTCAAAACTGTTCTATCAAAAGCAACGTTCAAGTCCGTGAGTTGAATGCACTCATCACACAGAAGTTTCTGAGAATGCTTCTGTCTAGTTTTTAGGTGAAGATATTTCATTTCCCAGCATAGACCTCAAAGCGCTCCAAATATCCACTTGCAGATCCTACAAAAAGTGTGTTTCAAAACTGCTCTTTCAAAAGGAAGGTTCAAGTCTGTGAGTTGAATGCACTCATCACAAAGAAGTTTCTGAGAATACTTCTGTGTAGTTGTTATTTGAAGGCATTTCCTTTTCCAGCATAGGCCTCAAATCGCTCTAAATGAACACTTGCAGATTTCGCAGAAAGAGTGTTTCAAAACTGTTCTATCAAAAGGAACGTTCAAGTCTGTTAGTTGAATGCACTCATCACACAGAAGTTTCTGAGAATGCTTCTGTCTAGTTTTTAAGTGGAGACATTACATTTCCCAGCATAGGCTTCACAGCGCTCCAAATATATGCTAGCAGATTCTACAAAAAGAGTGTTCCAAAACTGCTCTTTCAAAAGAAACGTTCAAGTCTGTGAGTTGAATGCACTCGTCACAAACAAGTTTCTGGGAGTGCTTCTGTCTAGTCTCTGTCTGAGGATGTTCCCTTTCCCAGCATTGGCCTCCAACAGCTCCAAATATGCACTTGCAGATTCTACAAAAAGAGAGTTTGAAAACTCTTCTACCAAAAAGAAGGTTCAACTCTGCGAGTAGAATGCACTCATCACAAAGAAGTTTCTGAGAATGCTTCTGTCTAGTTTTTATTTGAAGATATTTCCTTTTTCAGCTTAGGCCTCAGAGCGCTCCAAATAAACACTTGCAGATTTTACAAAAGGAGTGTTTCCAAACTGCTCTATCAAAAGGAATGTTCAAGTATGTGAGTTGAATGCACTCATCACAGAGAAGTTTCTGAGAATGCTTCTGTCTAGTTTTTAGGTGAAGATATTTCATTTCCCAGCATAGGCCTGAAAGTGCTCCAAATACCTACTTGCAGATTCTACAAAAAGTGTGTTTCAAAACTGTTCTATCAAAAGAAAGGTTCAAGTCTGTGAGTTGAATGCACTCATCACAAAGAAGTTTCGGAGAATGCTTCTGTGTAGTTGTTATTTGAAGACATTTCCTTTTCCAGCATAGGCCTCAAAGCGCTCGAAATAAACACTTGCAGATTCTGCAGAAAGAGTGTTTCAAAACTGTTCTATCAAAAGGAACGTTCAAGTCTGTGAGTTGAATGCACTCATCAAACAGAAGTTTCTGAGAATGCTTCTGTCTAGTTTTTAGGTGAAGATACTTCATTTCCCAGCATAGACCTCAAAGCGCTCCAAATATCCACTTGCAGATCCTACAAAAAGTGTGTTTCAAAACTGCTCTTTCAAAAGGAAGGTTCAAGTCTGTGAGTTGAATGCACTCATCACAAAGAAGTTTCTGAGAATACTTCTGTGTAGTTGTTATTTGAAGACATTTCCTTTTCCAATATAGGCCTCAAATCGCTCGAAATGAACGCTTGCAGATTCTGCTGAAAGAGTGTTTCAAAATTATTCTATCAAAAGGAACGTTCAAGTCTGTGAGTTGAATGCACTCGTCACACAGAAGTTTCTGAGAATGCTTCTGTCTAGTTTTTAAGTGGAGACATTTCATTTCCCAGCATAGGCCTCACAGCGCTCCAAATATACACTAGCAGATTCTACAAAAAGAGTGTTCCAAAACTGCTCTTGCAAAAGAAACGTTCAAGTCTGTGAGTTGAATGCACTCGTCACAAAGAAGTTTCTGAGAATGCTTCTGTCTAGTTTTTAGGTGAAGATATTTCATTTCCCAGCATAGGCCTCAAAGCGCTCCAAATATCCACTTGCAGATTCTACAAAAAGAGAGTTTCAAAACCGCTCTTTGAAAAGGAAGGTTCAAGTCTGTGAGTTGAATGCACTCATCACAAAGAAGTTTCTGAGAATGCTTCTGTGTAGTTGTTATTTGAAGACATTTCCTTTTCCAGCGTAGGCCTCAGAGCGCTCGAAATAAACACTTGCAGATTCTGCAGAAAGAGTGTTTCAAAACTGTTCTATGAAAAGGAACGTTCAAGTCTGTGAGTTGAATGCACTCATCACACAGAAGTTTCTGAGAATGCTTCTGTCTAGTTTTTAGGTGAAGATATTTCATTTCCCAGCATAGGCCTCAAAGCGCTCCAAATATCCACTTGCAGATTCTACAAAAAGTATGTTTCAAAACTGCTCTTTCAAAAGGAAGGTTCAAGTCTGTGAGTTGAATGCACTCATCACAAAGAAGTTTCTGAGAATGCTTCTGTGTAGTTGTTATTGGAAGGCATTTCCTTTTCCAGCATAGGCCTCAAATCGCTCGAAATGAACACTTGCAGATTCTGCAGAAAGAGTGTTTCAAAACTGTTCTATCAAAAGGAACGTTCAAGTCTGTGAGTTGAATGCACTCATCACACAGAAGTTTCTGAGAATGCTTCTGTCTAGTTTTTAAGTGGAGACATTACATTTCCCAGCATAGGCTTCACAGCGCTCCAAATATACGCTAGCAGATTCTACAAAAAGAGTGTTCCAAAACTGCTCTTTCAAAAGAAACGTTCAAGTCTGTGAGTTGAATGCACTCGTCACAAACAAGTTTCTGGGAGTGCTTCTGTCTAGTCTCTGTCTGAGGATGTTCCCTTTCCCAGCGTTGGCCTCCAACAGCTCCAAATATGCACTTGCAGATTCTACAAAAAGAGAGTTTGAAAACTCTTCTACCAAAAAGAAGGTTCAACTCTGCGAGTAGAATGCACTCCTCACAAAGAAGTTTCTGAGAATGCTTCTGTCTAGTTTTTATTTGAAGATATTTCCTTTTCCAGCTTAGGCCTCAGAGCGCTCCAAATAAACACTTGCAGATATTACAAAAGGAGTGTTTCCAAACTGCTCTATCAAAAGGAATGTTCAAGTATGTGAGTTGAATGCACTCATCACAGAGAAGTTTCTGAGAATGCTTCTGTCTAGTTTTTAGGTGAAGATATTTCATTTCCCAGCATAGGCCTGAAAGTGCTCCAAATACCTACTTGCAGATTCTACAAAAAGTGTGTTTCAAAACTGTTCTATCAAAAGGAACGTTCAAGTCTGTGAGTTGAATGCACTCATCACAAAGAAGTTTCTGAGAATGCTTCTGTGTAGTTGTTATTTGAAGACACTTCCTTTTCCAGCATAGGCCTCAAAGAGCTCGAAATAAACACTTGCAGATTCTGCAGAAAGAGTGTTTCAAAACTGTTCTATCAAAAGGAACGTTCAAGTCTGTGAGTTGAATGCACTCATCAAACAGAAGTTTCTGAGAATGCTTCTGTCTAGTTTTTAGGTGAAGATATTTCATTTCCCAGCATAGACCTCAAAGCGCTCCAAATATCCACTTGCAGATCCTACAAAAAGTGTGTTTCAAAACTGCTCTTTCAAAAGGAAGGTTCAAGTCTGTGAGTTGAATGCACTCATCACAAAGAAGTTTCTAAGAATACTTCTGTGTAGTTGTTATTTGAAGGCATTTCCTTTTCCAGCATAGGCCTCAAATCGCTCGAAATGAACACTTGCAGATTTTGCAGAAAGAGTGTTTCAAAACTGTTCTATCAAAAGGAACGTTCAAGTCTGTGAGTTGAATGCACTCATCACACAGAAGTTTCTGAGAATGCTTCTGTCTAGTTTTTAAGTGGAGACATTTCATTTCCCAGCATAGGCTTCACAGCGCTCCAAATATATGCTAGCAGATTCTACAAAAAGAGTGTTCCAAAACTGCTCTTTCAAAAGAAACGTTCAAGTCTGTGAGTTGAATGCACTCGTCACAAACAAGTTTCTGGGAGTGCTTCTGTCTAGTCTCTGTCTGAGGATGTTCCCTTTCCCATCATTGGCCTCCAACAGCTCCAAATATGCACTTGCAGATTCTACAAAAAGAGAGTTTGAAAACTCTTCTACCAAAAAGAAGGTTCAACTCTGCGAGTAGAATGCACTCATCACAAAGAAGTTTCTGAGAATGCTTCTGTCTAGTTTTTATTTGAAGATATTTCCTTTTTCAGCTTAGGCCTCAGAGCGCTCCAAATAAACACTTGCAGATTTTACAAAAGGAGTGTTTCCAAACTGCTCTATCAAAAGGAATGTTCAAGTATGTGAGTTGAATGCACTCATCACAGAGAAGTTTCTGAGAATGCTTCTGTCTAGTTTTTAGGTGAAGATATTTCATTTCCCAGCATAGGCCTGAAAGCGCTCCAAATACCTACTTGCAGATTCTACAAAAAGTGTGTTTCAAAACTGTTCTATCAAAAGAAAGGTTCAAGTCTGTGAGTTCAATGCACTCATCACAAAGAAGTTTCGGAGAATGCTTCTGTGTAGTTGTTATTTGAAGACATTTCCTTTTCCAGCATAGGCCTCAAAGCGCTCGAAATAAACACTTGCAGATTCTGCAGAAAGAGTGTTTCAAAACTGTTCTATCAAAAGGAACGTTCAAGTCTGTGAGTTGAATGCACTCATCAAACAGAAGTTTCTGAGAATGCTTCTGTCTAGTTTTTAGGTGAAGATACTTCATTTCCCAGCATAGACCTCAAAGCGCTCCAAATATCCACTTGCAGATCCTACAAAAAGTGTGTTTCAAAACTGCTCTTTCAAAAGGAAGGTTCAAGTCTGTGAGTTGAATGCACTCATCACAAAGAAGTTTCTGAGAATACTTCTGTGTAGTTGTTATTTGAAGACATTTCCTTTTCCAACATAGTCCTCAAATCGCTCGAAATGAACGCTTGCAGATTCTGCTGAAAGAGTGTTTCAAAATTATTCTATCAAAAGGAACGTTCAAGTCTGTGAGTTGAATGCACTCGTCACACAGAAGTTTCTGAGAATGCTTCTGTCTAGTTTTTAAGTGGAGACATTTCATTTCCCAGCATAGGCCTCACAGCGCTCCAAATATACACTAGCAGATTCTACAAAAAGAGTGTTCCAAAACTGCTCTTGCAAAAGAAACGTTCAAGTCTGTGAGTTGAATGCACTCGTCACAAAGAAGTTTCTGAGAATGCTTCTGTCTAGTTTTTAGGTGAAGATATTTCATTTCCCAGCATAGGCCTCAAAGCGCTCCAAATATCCACTTGCAGATTCTACAAAAAGAGAGTTTCAAAACCGCTCTTTGAAAAGGAAGGTTCAAGTCTGTGAGTTGAATGCACTCATCACACAGAAGTTTCTGAGAATGCTTCTGTCTAGTTTTTAAGTGGAGACATTACATTTCCCAGCATAGGCTTCACAGCGCTCCAAATATACGCTAGCAGATTCTACAAAAAGAGTGTTCCAAAACTGCTCTTTCAAAAGAAACGTTCAAGTCTGTGAGTTGAATGCACTCGTCACAAACAAGTTTCTGGGAGTGCTTCTCTCTAGTCTCTGTCTGAGGATGTTCCCTTTCCCAGCATTGGCCTCCAACAGCTCCAAATATGCACTTGCAGATTCTACAAAAAGAGAGTTTGAAAACTCTTCTACCAAAAAGAAGGTTCAACTCTGCGAGTAGAATGCACTCCTCACAAAAAGTTTCTGAGAATGCTTCTGTCTAGTTTTTATTTGAAGATATTTCCTTTTCCAGCTTAGGCCTCAGAGCGCTCCAAATAAACACTTGCAGATTTTACAAAAGGAGTGTTTCCAAACTGCTCTATCAAAAGGAATGTTCAAGTATGTGAGTTGAATGCACTCATCACAGAGAAGTTTCTGAGAATGCTTCTGTGTAGTTGTTATTTGAAGACATTTCCTCTTCCAGCATAGGCCTCAAAGCGCTCGAAATAAACACTTGCAGATTCTGCAGAAAGAGTGTTTCAAAACTGTTCTATCAAAAGGAACGTTCAAGTCTGTGAGTTGAATGCACTCATCACACAGAAGTTTCTGAGAATGCTTCTGTCTAGTTTTTAAGTGGAGACATTACATTTCCCAGCATAGGCTTCACAGCGCTCCAAATATACGCTAGCAGATTCTACAAAAAGAGTGTTCCAAAACTGCTCTTTCAAAAGAAACGTTCAAGTCTGTGAGTTGAATGCACTCGTCACAAACAAGTTTCTGGGAATGCTTCTGTCTAGTCTCTGTCTGAGGATGTTCGCTTTACCAGCATTGGCCTCCAACAGCTCCAAATATGCACTTGCAGATTCTACAGAAACAGAGTTTGAAAACTCTTCTACCAAAAAGAAGGTTCAACTCTGCGAGTAGAATGCACTCATCACAAAGAAGTTTCTGAGAATGCTTCTGTCTAGTTTTTATTTGAAGATATTTCCTTTTCCAGCATAGGCCTCAGAGCGCTCCAAATAAACACTTGCAGATATTACAAAAGGAGTGTTTCCAAACTGCTCTATCAAAAGGAATGTTCAAGTCTGTGAGTTGAATGCACTCATCACAGAGAAGTTTCTGAGAATGCTTCTGTCTAGTTTTTAGGTGAAGATATTTCATTTCCCAGCATAGGCCTGAAAGCGCTCCAAATACCTACTTGCAGATTCTACAAAAAGTGTGTTTCAAAACTGTTCTATCAAAAGGAAGATTCAAGTCTGTGAGTTCAATGCACTCATCACAAAGAAGTTTCTGAGAATGCTTCTGTGTAGTTGTTATTTGAAGACACTTCCTTTTCCAGCATAGGCCTCAAAGCGCTCGAAATAAACACTTGCAGATTCTGCAGAAAGAGTGTTTCAAAACTGTTCTATCAAAAGGAACGTTCAAGTCTGTGAGTTGAATGCACTCATCACACAGAAGTTTCTGAGAATGCTTCTGTCTAGTTTTTAGGTGAAGATATTTCATTTCCCAGCATAGACCTCAAAGCGCTCCAAATATCCACTTGCAGATTCTACAAAAAGAGTGTTTCAAAACTGCTCTTTCAAAAGGAAGGTTCAAGTCTGTGAGTTGAATGCACTCATCACAAAGAAGTTTCTGAGAATACTTCTATGTAGTTGTTATTTGAAGACATTTCCTTTTCCGACATAGGCCTCAAATCGCTCGAAATGAACACTTGCAGATTCTGCTGAAAGAGTGTTTCAAAACTGTTCTATCAAAAGGAACGTTCAAGTCTGTGAGTTGAATGCACTCATCACACAGAAGTTTCTGAGAATGCTTCTGTCTAGTTTTTAAGTGGAGACATTTCATTTCCCAGCATAGGCCTCACAGCACTTGAAATATACACTAGCAGATTCTACAAAAAGAGTGTTCCAAAACTGCTCTTGCAACAGAAACGTTCAAGTCTGTGAGTTGAATGCACTCGTCACAAAGAAGTTTCTGAGAATGCTTCTGTCTAGTTTTTAGGTGAAGATATTTCATTTCCCAGCATAGGCCTCAAAGCGCTCCAAATATCCACTTGCAGATTCTACAAAAAGTATGTTTCAAAACTGCTCTTTCAAAAGGAAGGTTCAAGTCTGAGAGTTGAATGCACTCATCACAAAGAAGTTTCTGAGAATGCTTCTGTGTAGTTGTTATTTGAAGGCATTTCCTTTTCCAGCATAGGCCTCAAATCGCTCGAAATGAACACTTGCAAATTCTGCAGCAAGAGTGTTTCAAAACTGTTCTATCAAAAGGAACGTTCAAGTCTGTGAGTTGAATGCACTCATCACACAGAAGTTTCTGAGAATGCTTCTGTCTAGTTTTTAAGTGGAGACATTACATTTCCCAGCATAGGCTTCACAGCGCTCCAAATATACGCTAGCAGATTCTACAAAAAGAGTGTTCCAAAACTGCTCTTTCAAAAGAAACGTTCAAGTCTGTGAGTTGAATGCACTCGTCACAAACAAGTTTCTGGGAATGCTTCTGTCTAGTCTCTGTCTGAGGATGTTCCCTTTCCCAGCATTGGCCTCCAACAGCTCCAAATATGCACTTGCAGATTCTACCAAAAGAGAGTTTGAAAACTCTTCTACCAAAAAGAAGGTTCAACTCTGCGAGTAGAATGCACTCATCACAAAGAAGTTTCTAAGAATGCTTCTGTCTAGTTTTTATTTGAAGATATTTCCTTTTCCAGCTTAGGCCTCAGAGCGCTCCAAATAAACACTTGCAGATTTTACAAAAGGAGTGTTTCCAAACTGCTCTATCAAAAGGAATGTTCAAGTATGTGAGTTGAATGCACTCATCACAGAGAAGTTTCTGGGAATGCTTCTGTCTAGTTTTTAGGTGAAGATATTTCATTTCCCAGCATAGGCCTGAAAGCGCTCCAAATACCTACTTGCAGATTCTACAAAAAGTGTGTTTCAAAACTGTTCTATCAAAAGAAAGGTTCAAGTCTGTGAGTTGAATGCACTCATCATGAAGAAGTTTCTGAGAATGCTTCTGTGTAGTTGTTATTTGAAGACATTTCCTTTTCCAGCATAGACCTCAAAGGGCTCGAAATAAACACTTACAGTTTCTGCAGAAAGAGTGTTTCAAAACTGTTCTATCAAAAGGAACGTTCAAGTCTGTGAGTTGAATGCACTCATCAAACAGAAGTTTCTGAGAATGCTTCTGTCTAGTTTTTAGGTGAAGATACTTCATTTCCCAGCATAGACCTCAAAGCGCTCCAAATATCCACTTGCAGATCCTACAAAAAGTGTGTTTCAAAACTGCTCTTTCAAAAGGAAGGTTCAAGTCTGTGAGTTGAATGCACTCATCACAAAGAAGTTTCTGAGAATACTTCTGTGTAGTTGTTATTTGAAGACATTTCCTTTTCCAACATAGGCCTCAAATCGCTCGAAATGAACGCTTGCAGATTCTGCTGAAAGAGTGTTTCAAAATTATTCTATCAAAAGGAACGTTCAAGTCTGTGAGTTGAATGCACTCGTCACACAGAAGTTTCTGAGAATGCTTCTGTCTAGTTTTTAAGTGGAGACATTTCATTTCCCAGCATAGGCCTCACAGCGCTCCAAATATACACTAGCAGATTCTAGAAAAAGAGTGTTCCAAAACTGCTCTTGCAAAAGAAACGTTCAAGTCTGTGAGTTGAATGCACTCGTCACAAAGAAGTTTGTGAGAATGCTTCTGTCTAGTTTTTAGGTGAAGATATTTCATTTCCCAGCATAGGCCTCAAAGTGCTCCAAATATCCACTTGCAGATTCTACAAAAAGAGAGTTTCAAAACCGCTCTTTGAAAAGGAGGGTTCAAGTCTGTGAGTTGAATGCACTCATCACAAAGAAGTTTCTGAGAATGCTTCTGTGTAGTTGTTATTTGAAGACATTTCCTTTTCCAGCATAGGCTTCAAAGCGCTCGAAATGAACACTTGCAGATTCTGCAGAAAGAGTGTTTCAAAACTGTTCTATCAAAAGGAACGTTCAAGTCTGTGAGTTGAATGCACTCATCACACAGAAGTTTCTGAGAATGCTTCTGTCTAGTTTTTAGGTGAAGATATTTCATTTCCCAGCATAGGCCTCAAAGCGCTCCAAATATCCACTTGCAGATTCTGCAAAAAGTATGTTTCAGAACTGCTCTTTCAAAAGGAAGGTTCAAGTCTGTGAGTTGAATGCACTCATCACAAAGAAGTTTCTGAGAATGCTTCTGTGTAGTTGTTATTTGAAGACATTTCCTCTTCCAGCATAGGCCTTAAAGCGCTCGAAATAAACACTTGCAGATTCTGCAGAAAGAGTGTTTCAAAACTGTTCTATCAAAAGGAACGTTCAAGTCTGTGAGTTGAATGCACTCATCACCCAGAAGTTTCTGAGAATGCTTCTGTCTTGTTTTTAAGTGGAGACATTTCATTTCCCAGCATAGGCCTCACAGCGCTCCAAATATACACTAGCAGATTCTACAAAAAGAGTGTTCCAAAACTGCTCTTGCAAAAGAAACGTTCAAGTCTGTGAGTTGAATGCACTCGTCACAAAGAAGTTTCTGAGAATGCATCTCTCTAGTTTTTAGGTGAAGGTATTTCATTTCCCAGCATAGGCCTCAAAGCGCTCCAAATATCCACTTGCAGTTTCTACAAAAAGAGAGTTTCAAAACGGCTCTTTGAAAAGGAAGGTTCAAGTCTGTGAGTTGAATGCACTCATCACAAAGAAGTTTCTGAGAATGCTTCTGTGTAGTTGTTATTTGAAGACACTTCCTTTTCCAGCATAGGCCTCAAAGCGCTCGAAATAAACACTTGCAGATTCTGCAGAAAGAGTGTTTCAAAACTGTTCTATCAAAAGGAACGTTCAAGTCCGTGAGTTGAATGCACTCATCACACAGAAGTTTCTGAGAATGCTTCTGTCTAGTTTTTAAGTGGAGACATTACATTTCCCAGCATAGGCTTCACAGCGCTCCAAATATACGCTAGCAGATTCTACAAAAAGAGTGTTCCAAAACTGCTCTTGCAAAAGAAACGTTCAAGTCTGTGAGTTGAATGCACTCGTCACAAAGAAGTTTCTGAGAATGCTTCTGTCTAGTTTTTAGGTGAAGATATTTCATTTCCCAGCATAGGCCTCAAAGCGCTCCAAATATCCACTTGCAGATTCTACAAAAAGAGAGTTTCAAAACCGCTCTTTGAAAAGGAAGGTTCAAGTCTGTGAGTTGAATGCACTCATCACAAAGAAGTTTCTGAGAATGCTTCTGTGTAGTTGTTATTTGAAGACATTTCCTTTTCCAGCGTAGGCCTCAGAGCGCTCGAAATAAACACTTGCAGATTCTGCAGAAAGAGTGTTTCAAAACTGTTCTATCAAAAGGAACGTTCACGTCTGTGAGTTGAATGCACTCATCACACAGAAGTTTCTGAGAATGCTTCTGTCTAGTTTTTAGGTGAAGATATTTCATTTCCCAGCATAGGCCTCAAAGCGCTCCAAATATCCACTTGCAGATTCTACAAAAAGTATGTTTCAAAACTGCTCTTTCAAAAGGAAGGTTCAAGTCTGTGAGTTGAATGCACTCATCACAAAGAAGTTTCTGAGAATGCTTCTGTGTAGTTGTTATTGGAAGGCATTTCCTTTTCCAGCATAGGCCTCAAATCGCTCGAAATGAACACTTGCAGATTCTGCAGAAAGAGTGTTTCAAAACTGTTCTATCAAAAGGAACGTTCAAGTCTGTGAGTTGAATGCACTCATCACACAGAAGTTTCTGAGAATACTTCTGTCTAGTTTTTAAGTGGAGACATTACATTTCCCAGCATAGGCTTCACAGCGCTCCAAATATACGCTAGCAGATTCTACAAAAACAGTGTTCCAAAACTGCTCTTTCAAAAGAAACGTTCAAGTCTGTGAGTTGAATGCACTCGTCACAAACAAGTTTCTGGGAGTGCTTCTGTCTAGTCTCTGTCTGAGGATGTTCCCTTTCCCAGCGTTGGCCTCCAACAGCTCCAAATATGCACTTGCAGATTCTACAAAAAGAGAGTTTGAAAACTCTTCTACCAAAAAGAAGGTTCAACTCTGCGAGTAGAATGCACTCCTCACAAAGAAGTTTCTGAGAATGCTTCTGTCTAGTTTTTATTTGAAGATATTTCCTTTTCCAGCTTAGGCCTCAGAGCGCTCCAAATAAACACTTGCAGATATTACAAAAGGAGTGTTTCCAAACTGCTCTATCAAAAGGAATGTTCAAGTATGTGAGTTGAATGCACTCATCACAGAGAAGTTTCTGAGAATGCTTCTGTCTAGTTTTTAGGTGAAGATATTTCATTTCCCAGCATAGGCCTGAAAGCGCTCCAAATACCTACTTGCAGATTCTACAAAAAGTGTGTTTCAAAACTGTTCTCTCAAAAGGAAGGTTCAAGTCTGTGAGTTGAATGCACTCATCACAAAGAAGTTTCTGAGAATGCTTCTGTGTAGTTGTTATTTGAAGACACTTCCTTTTCCAGCATAGGCCTCAAAGCGCTCGAAATAAACACTTGCAGATTCTGCAGAAAGAGTGTTTCAAAACTGTTCTATCAAAAGGAACGTTCAAGTCTGTGAGTTGAATGCACTCATCACACAGAAGTTTCTGAGAATGCTTCTGTTTAGTTTTTAGGTGAAGATATTTCATTTCCCAGCATAGACCTCAAAGCGCTCCAAATATCCACTTGCAGATTCTACAAAAAGAGTGTTTCAAAACTGCTCTTTCAAAAGGAAGGTTCAAGTCTGTGAGTTGAATGCACTCATCACAAAGAAGTTTCTGAGAATACTTCTATGTAGTTGTTATTTGAAGACATTTCCTTTTCCGACATAGGCCTCAAATCGCTCGAAATGAACACTTGCAGATTCTGCTGAAAGAGTGTTTCAAAACTGTTCTATCAAAAGGAACGTTCAAGTCTGTGAGTTGAATGCACTCATCACACAGAAGTTTCTGAGAATGCTTCTGTCTAGTTTTTAAGTGGAGACATTTCATTTCCCAGCATAGGCCTCACAGCACTTGAAATATACACTAGCAGATTCTACAAAAAGAGTGTTCCAAAACTGCTCTTGCAACAGAAACGTTCAAGTCTGTGAGTTGAATGCACTCGTCACAAAGAAGTTTCTGAGAATGCTTCTGTCTAGTTTTTAGGTGAAGATATTTCATTTCCCAGCATAGGCCTCAAAGCGCTCCAAATATCCACTTGCAGATTCTACAAAAAGTATGTTTCAAAACTGCTCTTTCAAAAGGAAGGTTCAAGTCTGAGAGTTGAATGCACTCATCACAAAGAAGTTTCTGAGAATGCTTCTGTGTAGTTGTTATTTGAAGGCATTTCCTTTTCCAGCATAGGCCTCAAATCGCTCGAAATGAACACTTGCAAATTCTGCAGCAAGAGTGTTTCAAAACTGTTCTATCAAAAGGAACGTTCAAGTCTGTGAGTTGAATGCACTCATCACACAGAAGTTTCTGAGAATGCTTCTGTCTAGTTTTTAAGTGGAGACATTACATTTCCCAGCATAGGCTTCACAGCGCTCCAAATATACGCTAGCAGATTCTACAAAAAGAGTGTTCCAAAACTGCTCTTTCAAAAGAAACGTTCAAGTCTGTGAGTTGAATGCACTCGTCACAAACAAGTTTCTGGGAATGCTTCTGTCTAGTCTCTGTCTGAGGATGTTCCCTTTCCCAGCATTGGCCTCCAACAGCTCCAAATATGCACTTGCAGATTCTACCAAAAGAGAGTTTGAAAACTCTTCTACCAAAAAGAAGGTTCAACTCTGCGAGTAGAATGCACTCATCACAAAGAAGTTTCTAAGAATGCTTCTGTCTAGTTTTTATTTGAAGATATTTCCTTTTCCAGCTTAGGCCTCAGAGCGCTCCAAATAAACACTTGCAGATTTTACAAAAGGAGTGTTTCCAAACTGCTCTATCAAAAGGAATGTTCAAGTATGTGAGTTGAATGCACTCATCACAGAGAAGTTTCTGGGAATGCTTCTGTCTAGTTTTTAGGTGAAGATATTTCATTTCCCAGCATAGGCCTGAAAGCGCTCCAAATACCTACTTGCAGATTCTACAAAAAGTGTGTTTCAAAACTGTTCTATCAAAAGAAAGGTTCAAGTCTGTGAGTTGAATGCACTCATCATGAAGAAGTTTCTGAGAATGCTTCTGTGTAGTTGTTATTTGAAGACATTTCCTTTTCCAGCATAGACCTCAAAGCGCTCGAAATAAACACTTGCAGATTCTGCAGAAAGAGTGTTTCAAAACTGTTCTATCAAAAGGAACGTTCAAGTCTGTGAGTTGAATGCACTCATCAAACAGAAGTTTCTGAGAATGCTTCTGTCTAGTTTTTAGGTGAAGATACTTCATTTCCCAGCATAGACCTCAAAGCGCTCCAAATATCCACTTGCAGATCCTACAAAAAGTGTGTTTCAAAACTGCTCTTTCAAAAGGAAGGTTCAAGTCTGTGAGTTGAATGCACTCATCACAAAGAAGTTTCTGAGAATACTTCTGTGTAGTTGTTATTTGAAGACATTTCCTTTTCCAACATAGGCCTCAAATCGCTCGAAATGAACGCTTGCAGATTCTGCTGAAAGAGTGTTTCAAAATTATTCTATCAAAAGGAACGTTCAAGTCTGTGAGTTGAATGCACTCGTCACACAGAAGTTTCTGAGAATGCTTCTGTCTAGTTTTTAAGTGGAGACATTTCATTTCCCAGCATAGGCCTCACAGCGCTCCAAATATACACTAGCAGATTCTAGAAAAAGAGTGTTCCAAAACTGCTCTTGCAAAAGAAACGTTCAAGTCTGTGAGTTGAATGCACTCGTCACAAAGAAGTTTGTGAGAATGCTTCTGTCTAGTTTTTAGGTGAAGATATTTCATTTCCCAGCATAGGCCTCAAAGTGCTCCAAATATCCACTTGCAGATTCTACAAAAAGAGAGTTTCAAAACCGCTCTTTGAAAAGGAGGGTTCAAGTCTGTGAGTTGAATGCACTCATCACAAAGAAGTTTCTGAGAATGCTTCTGTGTAGTTGTTATTTGAAGACATTTCCTTTTCCAGCATAGGCTTCACAGCGCTCGAAATGAACACTTGCAGATTCTGCAGCAAGAGTGTTTCAAAACTGTTCTATCAAAAGGAACGTTCAAGTCTGTGAGTTGAATGCACTCATCACACAGAAGTTTCTGAGAATGCTTCTGTCTAGTTTTTAAGTGGAGACATTACATTTCCCAGCATAGGCTTCACAGCGCTCCAAATATACGCTAGCAGATTCTACAAAAAGAGTGTTCCAAAACTGCTCTTTCAAAAGAAACGTTCAAGTCTGTGAGTTGAATGCACTCGTCACAAACAAGTTTCTGGGAATGCTTCTGTCTAGTCTCTGTCTGAGGATGTTCCCTTTCCCAGCATTGGCCTCCAACAGCTCCAAATATGCACTTGCAGATTCTACCAAAAGAGAGTTTGAAAACTCTTCTACCAAAAAGAAGGTTCAACTCTGCGAGTAGAATGCACTCATCACAAAGAAGTTTCTAAGAATGCTTCTGTCTAGTTTTTATTTGAAGATATTTCCTTTTCCAGCTTAGGCCTCAGAGCGCTCCAAATAAACACTTGCAGATTTTACAAAAGGAGTGTTTCCAAACTGCTCTATCAAAAGGAATGTTCAAGTATGTGAGTTGAATGCACTCATCACAGAGAAGTTTCTGGGAATGCTTCTGTCTAGTTTTTAGGTGAAGATATTTCATTTCCCAGCATAGGCCTGAAAGCGCTCCAAATACCTACTTGCAGATTCTACAAAAAGTGTGTTTCAAAACTGTTCTATCAAAAGAAAGGTTCAAGTCTGTGAGTTGAATGCACTCATCATGAAGAAGTTTCTGAGAATGCTTCTGTGTAGTTGTTATTTGAAGACATTTCCTTTTCCAGCATAGACCTCAAAGCGCTCGAAATAAACACTTGCAGATTCTGCAGAAAGAGTGTTTCAAAACTGTTCTATCAAAAGGAACGTTCAAGTCTGTGAGTTGAATGCACTCATCAAACAGAAGTTTCTGAGAATGCTTCTGTCTAGTTTTTAGGTGAAGATACTTCATTTCCCAGCATAGACCTCAAAGCGCTCCAAATATCCACTTGCAGATCCTACAAAAAGTGTGTTTCAAAACTGCTCTTTCAAAAGGAAGGTTCAAGTCTGTGAGTTGAATGCACTCATCACAAAGAAGTTTCTGAGAATACTTCTGTGTAGTTGTTATTTGAAGACATTTCCTTTTCCAACATAGGCCTCAAATCGCTCGAAATGAACGCTTGCAGATTCTGCTGAAAGAGTGTTTCAAAATTATTCTATCAAAAGGAACGTTCAAGTCTGTGAGTTGAATGCACTCGTCACACAGAAGTTTCTGAGAATGCTTCTGTCTAGTTTTTAAGTGGAGACATTTCATTTCCCAGCATAGGCCTCACAGCGCTCCAAATATACACTAGCAGATTCTAGAAAAAGAGTGTTCCAAAACTGCTCTTGCAAAAGAAACGTTCAAGTCTGTGAGTTGAATGCACTCGTCACAAAGAAGTTTGTGAGAATGCTTCTGTCTAGTTTTTAGGTGAAGATATTTCATTTCCCAGCATAGGCCTCAAAGTGCTCCAAATATCCACTTGCAGATTCTACAAAAAGAGAGTTTCAAAACCGCTCTTTGAAAAGGAGGGTTCAAGTCTGTGAGTTGAATGCACTCATCACAAAGAAGTTTCTGAGAATGCTTCTGTGTAGTTGTTATTTGAAGACATTTCCTTTTCCAGCATAGGCTTCACAGCGCTCGAAATGAACACTTGCAGATTCTGCAGAAAGAGTGTTTCAAAACTGTTCTATCAAAAGGAACGTTCAAGTCTGTGAGTTGAATGCACTCATCACACAGAAGTTTCTGAGAATGCTTCTGTCTAGTTTTTAGGTGAAGATATTTCATTTCCCAGCATAGGCCTCAAAGCGCTCCAAATATCCACTTGCAGATTCTGCAAAAAGTATGTTTCAGAACTGCTCTTTCAAAAGGAAGGTTCAAGTCTGTGAGTTGAATGCACTCATCACAAAGAAGTTTCTGAGAATGCTTCTGTGTAGTTGTTATTTGAAGACATTTCCTCTTCCAGCATAGGCCTTAAAGCGCTCGAAATAAACACTTGCAGATTCTGCAGAAAGAGTGTTTCAAAACTGTTCTATCAAAAGGAACGTTCAAGTCTGTGAGTTGAATGCACTCATCACCCAGAAGTTTCTGAGAATGCTTCTGTCTTGTTTTTAAGTGGAGACATTTCATTTCCCAGCATAGGCCTCACAGCGCTCCAAATATACACTAGCAGATTCTACAAAAAGAGTGTTCCAAAACTGCTCTTGCAAAAGAAACGTTCAAGTCTGTGAGTTGAATGCACTCGTCACAAAGAAGTTTCTGAGAATGCATCTCTCTAGTTTTTAGGTGAAGGTATTTCATTTCCCAGCATAGGCCTCAAAGCGCTCCAAATATCCACTTGCAGTTTCTACAAAAAGAGAGTTTCAAAACCGCTCTTTGAAAAGGAAGGTTCAAGTCTGTGAGTTGAATGCACTCATCACAAAGAAGTTTCTGAGAATGCTTCTGTGTAGTTGTTATTTGAAGACACTTCCTTTTCCAGCATAGGCCTCAAAGCGCTCGAAATAAACACTTGCAGATTCTGCAGAAAGAGTGTTTCAAAACTGTTCTATCAAAAGGAACGTTCAAGTCTGTGAGTTGAATGCACTCATCACACAGAAGTTTCTGAGAATGCTTCTGTCTAGTTTTTAAGTGGAGACATTACATTTCCCAGCATAGGCTTCACAGCGCTCCAAATATACGCTAGCAGATTCTACAAAAAGAGTGTTCCAAAACTGCTCTTGCAAAAGAAACGTTCAAGTCTGTGAGTTGAATGCACTCGTCACAAAGAAGTTTCTGAGAATGCTTCTGTCTAGTTTTTAGGTGAAGATATTTCTTTTCCCAGCATAGGCCTCAAAGCGCTCCAAATATCCACTTGCAGATTCTACAAAAAGAGAGTTTCAAAACCGCTCTTTGAAAAGGAAGGTTCAAGTCTGTGAGTTGAATGCACTCATCACAAAGAAGTTTCTGAGAATGCTTCTGTGTAGTTGTTATTTGAAGACATTTCCTTTTCCAGCGTAGGCCTCAGAGCGCTCGAAATAAACACTTGCAGATTCTGCAGAAAGAGTGTTTCAAAACTGTTCTATCAAAAGGAACGTTCACGTCTGTGAGTTGAATGCACTCATCACACAGAAGTTTCTGAGAATGCTTCTGTCTAGTTTTTAGGTGAAGATATTTCATTTCCCAGCATAGGCCTCAAAGCGCTCCAAATATCCACTTGCAGATTCTACAAAAAGTATGTTTCAAAACTGCTCTTTCAAAAGGAAGGTTCAAGTCTGTGAGTTGAATGCACTCATCACAAAGAAGTTTCTGAGAATGCTTCTGTGTAGTTGTTATTGGAAGGCATTTCCTTTTCCAGCATAGGCCTCAAATCGCTCGAAATGAACACTTGCAGATTCTGCAGAAAGAGTGTTTCAAAACTGTTCTATCAAAAGGAACGTTCAAGTCTGTGAGTTGAATGCACTCATCACACAGAAGTTTCTGAGAATACTTCTGTCTAGTTTTTAAGTGGAGACATTACATTTCCCAGCATAGGCTTCACAGCGCTCCAAATATACGCTAGCAGATTCTACAAAAACAGTGTTCCAAAACTGCTCTTTCAAAAGAAACGTTCAAGTCTGTGAGTTGAATGCACTCGTCACAAACAAGTTTCTGGGAGTGCTTCTGTCTAGTCTCTGTCTGAGGATGTTCCCTTTCCCAGCGTTGGCCTCCAACAGCTCCAAATATGCACTTGCAGATTCTACAAAAAGAGAGTTTGAAAACTCTTCTACCAAAAAGAAGGTTCAACTCTGCGAGTAGAATGCACTCCTCACAAAGAAGTTTCTGAGAATGCTTCTGTCTAGTTTTTATTTGAAGATATTTCCTTTTCCAGCTTAGGCCTCAGAGCGCTCCAAATAAACACTTGCAGATATTACAAAAGGAGTGTTTCCAAACTGCTCTATCAAAAGGAATGTTCAAGTATGTGAGTTGAATGCACTCATCACAGAGAAGTTTCTGAGAATGCTTCTGTCTAGTTTTTAGGTGAAGATATTTCATTTCCCAGCATAGGCCTGAAAGCGCTCCAAATACCTACTTGCAGATTCTACAAAAAGTGTGTTTCAAAACTGTTCTATCAAAAGGAAGGTTCAAGTCTGTGAGTTGAATGCACTCATCACAAAGAAGTTTCTGAGAATGCTTCTGTGTAGTTGTTATTTGAAGACACTTCCTTTTCCAGCATAGGCCTCAAAGCGCTCGAAATAAACACTTGCAGATTCTGCAGAAAGAGTGTTTCAAAACTGTTCTATCAAAAGGAACGTTCAAGTCTGTGAGTTGAATGCACTCATCACACAGAAGTTTCTGAGAATCCTTCTGTCTAGTTTTTAGGTGAAGATATTTCATTTCCCAGTATAGACCTCAAAGCGCTCCAAATATCCACTTGCAGATCCTACAAAAAGTGTGTTTCAAAACTGCTCTTTCAAAAGGAAGGTTCAAGTCTGTGAGTTGAATGCACTCATCACAAAGAAGTTTCTGAGAATACTTCTGTGTAGTTGTTATTTGAAGACATTTCCTTTTCCAACATAGGCCTAAAATCGCTCGAAATGAACACTTGCAGATTCTGCTGAAAGAGTGTTTCAAAACTGTTCTATCAAAAGGAACGTTCAAGTCTGTGAGTTGAATGCACTCATCACACAGAAGTTTCTGAGAATGCTTCTGTCTAGTTTTTAAGTGGAGACATTACATTTCCCAGCATAGGCTTCACAGCGCTCCAAATATACGCTAGCAGATTCTACAAAAAGAGTGTTCCAAAACTGCTCTTTCAAAAGAAACGTTCAAGTCTGTGAGTTGAATGCACTCGTCACAAACAAGTTTCTGGGAGTGCTTCTCTCTAGTCTCTGTCTGAGGATGTTCCCTTTCCCAGCATTGGCCTCCAACAGCTCCAAATATGCACTTGCAGATTCTACAAAAAGAGAGTTTGAAAACTCTTCTACCAAAAAGAAGGTTCAACTCTGCGAGTAGAATGCACTCATCACAAAGAAGTTTCTGAGAATGCTTCTGTCTAGTTTTTATTTGAAGATATTTCCTTTTCCAGCTTAGGCCTCAGAGCGCTCCAAATAAACACTTGCAGATTTTACAAAAGGAGTGTTTCCAAACTGCTCTATCAAAAGGAATGTTCAAGTATGTGAGTTGAATGCACTCATCACAGAGAAGTTTCTGAGAATGCTTCTGTGTAGTTGTTATTTGAAGACATTTCCTCTTCCAGCATAGGCCTCAAAGCGCTCGAAATAAACACTTGCAGATTCTGCAGAAAGAGTGTTTCAAAACTGTTCTATCAAAAGGAACGTTCAAGTCTGTGAGTTGAATGCACTCATCACACAGAAGTTTCTGAGAATGCTTCTGTCTAGTTTTTAAGTGGAGACATTACATTTCCCAGCATAGGCTTCACAGCGCTCCAAATATACGCTAGCAGATTCTACAAAAAGAGTGTTCCAAAACTGCTCTTTCAAAAGAAACGTTCAAGTCTGTGAGTTGAATGCACTCGTCACAAACAAGTTTCTGGGAATGCTTCTGTCTAGTCTCTGTCTGAGGATGTTCGCTTTACCAGCATTGGCCTCCAACAGCTCCAAATATGCACTTGCAGATTCTTCAGAAACAGAGTTTGAAAACTCTTCTACCAAAAAGAAGGTTCAACTCTGCGAGTAGAATGCACTCATCACAAAGAAGTTTCTGAGAATGCTTCTGTCTAGTTTTTATTTGAAGATATTTCCTTTTCCAGCATAGGCCTCAGAGCGCTCCAAATAAACACTTGCAGATATTACAAAAGGAGTGTTTCCAAACTGCTCTATCAAAAGGAATGTTCAAGTATGTGAGTTGAATGCACTCATCACAGAGAAGTTTCTGAGAATGCTTCTGTCTAGTTTTTAGGTGAAGATATTTCATTTCCCAGCATAGGCCTGAAAGCGCTCCAAATACCTACTTGCAGATTCTACAAAAAGTGTGTTTCAAAACTGTTCTATCAAAAGGAAGATTCAAGTCTGTGAGTTCAATGCACTCATCACAAAGAAGTTTCTGAGAATGCTTCTGTGTAGTTGTTATTTGAAGACACTTCCTTTTCCAGCATAGGCCTCAAAGCGCTCGAAATAAACACTTGCAGATTCTGCAGAAAGAGTGTTTCAAAACTGTTCTATCAAAAGGAACGTTCAAGTCTGTGAGTTGAATGCACTCATCACACAGAAGTTTCTGAGAATGCTTCTGTCTAGTTTTTAGGTGAAGATATTTCATTTCCCAGCATAGACCTCAAACGCTCCAAATATCCACTTGCAGATTCTACAAAAAGAGTGTTTCAAAACTGCTCTTTCAAAAGGAAGGTTCAAGTCTGTGAGTTGAATGCACTCATCACAAAGAAGTTTCTGAGAATACTTCTATGTAGTTGTTATTTGAAGACATTTCCTTTTCCGACATAGGCCTCAAATCGCTCGAAATGAACACTTGCAGATTCTGCTGAAAGAGTGTTTCAAAACTGTTCTATCAAAAGGAACGTTCAAGTCTGTGAGTTGAATGCACTCATCACACAGAAGTTTCTGAGAATGCTTCTGTCTAGTTTTTAAGTGGAGACATTTCATTTCCCAGCATAGGCCTCACAGCACTTGAAATATACACTAGCAGATTCTACAAAAAGAGTGTTCCAAAACTGCTCTTGCAACAGAAACGTTCAAGTCTGTGAGTTGAATGCACTCGTCACAAAGAAGTTTCTGAGAATGCTTCTGTCTAGTTTTTAGGTGAAGATATTTCATTTCCCAGCATAGGCCTCAAAGCGCTCCAAATATCCACTTGCAGATTCTACAAAAAGTATGTTTCAAAACTGCTCTTTCAAAAGGAAGGTTCAAGTCTGAGAGTTGAATGCACTCATCACAAAGAAGTTTCTGAGAATGCTTCTGTGTAGTTGTTATTTGAAGGCATTTCCTTTTCCAGCATAGGCCTCAAATCGCTCGAAATGAACACTTGCAAATTCTGCAGCAAGAGTGTTTCAAAACTGTTCTATCAAAAGGAACGTTCAAGTCTGTGAGTTGAATGCACTCATCACACAGAAGTTTCTGAGAATGCTTCTGTCTAGTTTTTAAGTGGAGACATTACATTTCCCAGCATAGGCTTCACAGCGCTCCAAATATACGCTAGCAGATTCTACAAAAAGAGTGTTCCAAAACTGCTCTTTCAAAAGAAACGTTCAAGTCTGTGAGTTGAATGCACTCGTCACAAACAAGTTTCTGGGAATGCTTCTGTCTAGTCTCTGTCTGAGGATGTTCCCTTTCCCAGCATTGGCCTCCAACAGCTCCAAATATGCACTTGCAGATTCTACCAAAAGAGAGTTTGAAAACTCTTCTACCAAAAAGAAGGTTCAACTCTGCGAGTAGAATGCACTCATCACAAAGAAGTTTCTAAGAATGCTTCTGTCTAGTTTTTATTTGAAGATATTTCCTTTTCCAGCTTAGGCCTCAGAGCGCTCCAAATAAACACTTGCAGATTTTACAAAAGGAGTGTTTCCAAACTGCTCTATCAAAAGGAATGTTCAAGTATGTGAGTTGAATGCACTCATCACAGAGAAGTTTCTGGGAATGCTTCTGTCTAGTTTTTAGGTGAAGATATTTCATTTCCCAGCATAGGCCTGAAAGCGCTCCAAATACCTACTTGCAGATTCTACAAAAAGTGTGTTTCAAAACTGTTCTATCAAAAGAAAGGTTCAAGTCCGTGAGTTGAATGCACTCATCATGAAGAAGTTTCTGAGAATGCTTCTGTGTAGTTGTTATTTGAAGACATTTCCTTTTCCAGCATAGGCCTCAAAGCGCTCGAAATAAACACTTGCAGATTCTGCAGAAAGAGTGTTTCAAAACTGTTCTATCAAAAGGAACGTTCAAGTCTGTGAGTTGAATGCACTCATCAAACAGAAGTTTCTGAGAATGCTTCTGTCTAGTTTTTAGGTGAAGATACTTCATTTCCCAGCATAGACCTCAAAGCGCTCCAAATATCCACTTGCAGATCCTACAAAAAGTGTGTTTCAAAACTGCTCTTTCAAAAGGAAGGTTCAAGTCTGTGAGTTGAATGCACTCATCACAAAGAAGTTTCTGAGAATACTTCTGTGTAGTTGTTATTTGAAGACATTTCCTTTTCCAACATAGGCCTCAAATCGCTCGAAATGAACGCTTGCAGATTCTGCTGAAAGAGTGTTTCAAAATTATTCTATCAAAAGGAACGTTCAAGTCTGTGAGTTGAATGCACTCGTCACACAGAAGTTTCTGAGAATGCTTCTGTCTAGTTTTTAAGTGGAGACATTTCATTTCCCAGCATAGGCCTCACAGCGCTCCAAATATACACTAGCAGATTCTACAAAAAGAGTGTTCCAAAACTGCTCTTGCAAAAGAAACGTTCAAGTCTGTGAGTTGAATGCACTCGTCACAAAGAAGTTTCTGAGAATGCTTCTGTCTAGTTTTTAGGTGAAGATATTTCATTTCCCAGCATAGGCCTCAAAGCGCTCCAAATATCCACTTGCAGATTCTACAAAAAGAGAGTTTCAAAACCGCTCTTTGAAAAGGAAGGTTCAAGTCTGTGAGTTGAATGCACTCATCACAAAGAAGTTTCTGAGAATGCTTCTGTGTAGTTGTTATTTGAAGACATTTCCTTTTCCAGCGTAGGCCTCAGAGCGCTCGAAATAAACACTTGCAGATTCTGCAGAAAGAGTGTTTCAAAACTGTTCTATCAAAAGGAACGTTCAAGTCTGTGAGTTGAATGCACTCATCACACAGAAGTTTCTGAGAATGCTTCTGTCTAGTTTTTAAGTGGAGACATTACATTTCCCAGCATAGGCTTCACAGCGCTCCAAATATACGCTAGCAGATTCTACAAAAAGAGTGTTCCAAAACTGCTCTTTCAAAAGAAACGTTCAAGTCTGTGAGTTAAATGCACTCGTCACAAACAAGTTTCTGGGAGTGCTTCTGTCTAGTCTCTGTCTGAGGATGTTCCCTTTCCCAGCGTTGGCCTCCAACAGCTCCAAATATGCACTTGCAGATTCTACAAAAAGAGAGTTTGAAAACTCTTCTACCAAAAAGAAGGTTCAACTCTGCGAGTAGAATGCACTCATCACAAAGAAGTTTCTGAGAATGCTTCTGTCTAGTTTTTATTTGAAGATATTTCCTTTTTCAGCTTAGGCCTCAGAGCGCTCCAAATAAACACTTGCAGATTTTACAAAAGGAGTGTTTCCAAACTGCTCTATCAAAAGGAATGTTCAAGTATGTGAGTTGAATGCACTCATCACAGAGAAGTTTCTGAGAATGCTTCTGTCTAGTTTTTAGGTGAAGATATTTCATTTCCCAGCATAGGCCTGAAAGCGCTCCAAATACCTACTTGCAGATTCTACAAAAAGTGTGTTTCAAAACTGTTCTATCAAAAGAAAGGTTCAAGTCTGTGAGTTGAATGCACTCATCACAAAGAAGTTTCTGAGAATGCTTCCGTGTAGTTGTTATTTGAAGACATTTCCTTTTCCAGCATAGGCCTCAAAGCGCTCGAAATAAACACTTGCAGATTCTGCAGAAAGAGTGTTTCAAAACTGTTCTATCAAAAGGAACGTTCAAGTCTGTGAGTTGAATGCACTCATCAAACAGAAGTTTCTGAGAATGCTTCTGTCTAGTTTTTAGGTGAAGATACTTCATTTCCCAGCATAGACCTCAAAGCGCTCCAAATATCCACTTGCAGATCCTACAAAAAGTGTGTTTCAAAACTGCTCTTTCAAAAGGAAGGTTCAAGTCTGTGAGTTGAATGCACTCATCACAAAGAAGTTTCTGAGAATACTTCTGTGTAGTTGTTATTTGAAGACATTTCCTTTTCCAACATAGGCCTCAAATCGCTCGAAATGAACGCTTGCAGATTCTGCTGAAAGAGTGTTTCAAAATTATTCTATCAAAAGGAACGTTCAAGTCTGTGAGTTGAATGCACTCGTCACACAGAAGTTTCTGAGAATGCTTCTGTCTAGTTTTTAAGTGGAGACATTTCATTTCCCAGCATAGGCCTCACAGCGCTCCAAATATACACTAGCAGATTCTAGAAAAAGAGTGTTCCAAAACTGCTCTTGCAAAAGAAACGTTCAAGTCTGTCAGTTGAATGCACTCGTCACAAAGAAGTTTGTGAGAATGCTTCTGTCTAGTTTTTAGGTGAAGATATTTCATTTCCCAGCATAGGCCTCAAAGTGCTCCAAATATCCACTTGCAGATTCTACAAAAAGAGAGTTTCAAAACCGCTCTTTGAAAAGGAGGGTTCAAGTCTGTGAGTTGAATGCACTCATCACAAAGAAGTTTCTGAGAATGCTTCTGTGTAGTTGTTATTTGAAGACATTTCCTTTTCCAGCATAGGCTTCACAGCGCTCGAAATGAACACTTGCAGATTCTGCAGAAAGAGTGTTTCAAAACTGTTCTATCAAAAGGAACGTTCAAGTCTGTGAGTTGAATGCACTCATCACACAGAAGTTTCTGAGAATGCTTCTGTCTAGTTTTTAGGTGAAGATATTTCATTTCCCAGCATAGGCCTCAAAGCGCTCCAAATATCCACTTGCAGATTCTGCAAAAAGTATGTTTCAGAACTGCTCTTTCAAAAGGAAGGTTCAAGTCTGTGAGTTGAATGCACTCATCACAAAGAAGTTTCTGAGAATGCTTCTGTGTAGTTGTTATTTGAAGACATTTCCTCTTCCAGCATAGGCCTCAAAGCGCTCGAAATAAACACTTGCAGATTCTGCAGAAAGAGTGTTTCAAAACTGTTCTATCAAAAGGAACGTTCAAGTCTGTGAGTTGAATGCACTCATCACCCAGAAGTTTCTGAGAATGCTTCTGTCTAGTTTTTAAGTGGAGACATTTCATTTCCCAGCATAGGCCTCACAGCGCTCGAAATGAACACTTGCAGATTCTACAAAAAGAGTGTTCCAAAACTGCTCTTGCAAAAGAAACGTTCAAGTCTGTGAGTTGAATGCACTCGTCACAAAGAAGTTTCTGAGAATGCATCTCTCTAGTTTTTAGGTGAAGGTATTTCATTTCCCAGCATAGGCCTCAAAGCGCTCCAAATATCCACTTGCAGATTCTACAAAAAGAGAGTTTCAAAACCGCTCTTTGAAAAGGAAGGTTCAAGTCTGTGAGTTGAATGCACTCATCACAAAGAAGTTTCTGAGAATGCTTCTGTGTAGTTGTTATTTGAAGACACTTCCTTTTCCAGCATAGGCCTCAAAGCGCTCGAAATAAACACTTGCAGATTCTGCAGAAAGAGTGTTTCAAAACTGTTCTATCAAAAGGAACGTTCAAGTCTGTGAGTTGAATGCACTCATCACACAGAAGTTTCTGAGAATGCTTCTGTCTAGTTTTTAAGTGGAGACATTACATTTCCCAGCATAGGCTTCACAGCGCTCCAAATATACGCTAGCAGATTCTACAAAAAGAGTGTTCCAAAACTGCTCTTTCAAAAGAAACGTTCAAGTCTGTGAGTTAAATGCACTCGTCACAAACAAGTTTCTGGGAGTGCTTCTGTCTAGTCTCTGTCTGAGGATGTTCCCTTTCCCAGCGTTGGCCTCCAACAGCTCCAAATATGCACTTGCAGATTCTACAAAAAGAGAGTTTGAAAACTCTTCTACCAAAAAGAAGGTTCAACTCTGCGAGTAGAATGCACTCATCACAAAGAAGTTTCTGAGAATGCTTCTGTCTAGTTTTTATTTGAAGATATTTCCTTTTTCAGCTTAGGCCTCAGAGCGCTCCAAATAAACACTTGCAGATTTTACAAAAGGAGTGTTTCCAAACTGCTCTATCAAAAGGAATGTTCAAGTATGTGAGTTGAATGCACTCATCACAGAGAAGTTTCTGAGAATGCTTCTGTCTAGTTTTTAGGTGAAGATATTTCATTTCCCAGCATAGGCCTGAAAGCGCTCCAAATACCTACTTGCAGATTCTACAAAAAGTGTGTTTCAAAACTGTTCTATCAAAAGAAAGGTTCAAGTCTGTGAGTTGAATGCACTCATCACAAAGAAGTTTCTGAGAATGCTTCCGTGTAGTTGTTATTTGAAGACATTTCCTTTTCCAGCATAGGCCTCAAAGCGCTCGAAATAAACACTTGCAGATTCTGCAGAAAGAGTGTTTCAAAACTGTTCTATCAAAAGGAACGTTCAAGTCTGTGAGTTGAATGCACTCATCAAACAGAAGTTTCTGAGAATGCTTCTGTCTAGTTTTTAGGTGAAGATACTTCATTTCCCAGCATAGACCTCAAAGCGCTCCAAATATCCACTTGCAGATCCTACAAAAAGTGTGTTTCAAAACTGCTCTTTCAAAAGGAAGGTTCAAGTCTGTGAGTTGAATGCACTCATCACAAAGAAGTTTCTGAGAATACTTCTGTGTAGTTGTTATTTGAAGACATTTCCTTTTCCAACATAGGCCTCAAATCGCTCGAAATGAACGCTTGCAGATTCTGCTGAAAGAGTGTTTCAAAATTATTCTATCAAAAGGAACGTTCAAGTCTGTGAGTTGAATGCACTCGTCACACAGAAGTTTCTGAGAATGCTTCTGTCTAGTTTTTAAGTGGAGACATTTCATTTCCCAGCATAGGCCTCACAGCGCTCCAAATATACACTAGCAGATTCTAGAAAAAGAGTGTTCCAAAACTGCTCTTGCAAAAGAAACGTTCAAGTCTGTCAGTTGAATGCACTCGTCACAAAGAAGTTTGTGAGAATGCTTCTGTCTAGTTTTTAGGTGAAGATATTTCATTTCCCAGCATAGGCCTCAAAGTGCTCCAAATATCCACTTGCAGATTCTACAAAAAGAGAGTTTCAAAACCGCTCTTTGAAAAGGAGGGTTCAAGTCTGTGAGTTGAATGCACTCATCACAAAGAAGTTTCTGAGAATGCTTCTGTGTAGTTGTTATTTGAAGACATTTCCTTTTCCAGCATAGGCTTCACAGCGCTCGAAATGAACACTTGCAGATTCTGCAGAAAGAGTGTTTCAAAACTGTTCTATCAAAAGGAACGTTCAAGTCTGTGAGTTGAATGCACTCATCACACAGAAGTTTCTGAGAATGCTTCTGTCTAGTTTTTAGGTGAAGATATTTCATTTCCCAGCATAGGCCTCAAAGCGCTCCAAATATCCACTTGCAGATTCTGCAAAAAGTATGTTTCAGAACTGCTCTTTCAAAAGGAAGGTTCAAGTCTGTGAGTTGAATGCACTCATCACAAAGAAGTTTCTGAGAATGCTTCTGTGTAGTTGTTATTTGAAGACATTTCCTCTTCCAGCATAGGCCTCAAAGCGCTCGAAATAAACACTTGCAGATTCTGCAGAAAGAGTGTTTCAAAACTGTTCTATCAAAAGGAACGTTCAAGTCTGTGAGTTGAATGCACTCATCACCCAGAAGTTTCTGAGAATGCTTCTGTCTAGTTTTTAAGTGGAGACATTTCATTTCCCAGCATAGGCCTCACAGCGCTCGAAATGAACACTTGCAGATTCTACAAAAAGAGTGTTCCAAAACTGCTCTTGCAAAAGAAACGTTCAAGTCTGTGAGTTGAATGCACTCGTCACAAAGAAGTTTCTGAGAATGCATCTCTCTAGTTTTTAGGTGAAGGTATTTCATTTCCCAGCATAGGCCTCAAAGCGCTCCAAATATCCACTTGCAGATTCTACAAAAAGAGAGTTTCAAAACCGCTCTTTGAAAAGGAAGGTTCAAGTCTGTGAGTTGAATGCACTCATCACAAAGAAGTTTCTGAGAATGCTTCTGTGTAGTTGTTATTTGAAGACACTTCCTTTTCCAGCATAGGCCTCAAAGCGCTCGAAATAAACACTTGCAGATTCTGCAGAAAGAGTGTTTCAAAACTGTTCTATCAAAAGGAACGTTCAAGTCTGTGAGTTGAATGCACTCATCACACAGAAGTTTCTGAGAATGCTTCTGTCTAGTTTTTAAGTGGAGACATTACATTTCCCAGCATAGGCTTCACAGCGCTCCAAATATACGCTAGCAGATTCTACAAAAAGAGTGTTCCAAAACTGCTCTTGCAAAATAAACGTTCAAGTCTGTGAGTTGAATGCACTCGTCACAAAGAAGTTTCTGAGAATGCTTCTTTCTAGTTTTTAGGTGAAGATATTTCATTTCCCAGCATAGGCCTCAAAGCGCTCCAAATATCCACTTGCAGATTCTACAAAAAGAGAGTTTCAAAACCGCTCTTTGAAAAGGAAGGTTCAAGTCTCTGAGTTGAATGCACTCATCACAAAGAAGTTTCTGAGAATGCTTCTGTGTAGTTGTTATTTGAAGACATTTCCTTTTCCAGCGTAGGCCTCAGAGCGCTCGAAATAAACACTTGCAGATTCTGCAGAAAGAGTGTTTCAAAACTGTTCTATCAAAAGGAACGTTCAAGTCTGTGAGTTGAATGCACTCATCACACAGAAGTTTCTGAGAATGCTTCTGTCTAGTTTTTAGGTGAAGATATTTCATTTCCCAGCATAGGCCTCAAAGCGCTCCAAATATCCACTTGCAGATTCTACAAAAAGTATGTTTCAAAACTGCTCTTTCAAAAGGAAGGTTCAAGTCTGTGAGTTGAATGCACTCATCACAAAGAAGTTTCTGAGAATGCTTCTGTGTAGTTGTTATTGGAAGGCATTTCCTTTTCCAGCATAGGCCTCAAATCGCTCGAAATGAACACTTGCAGATTCTGCAGAAAGAGTGTTTCAAAACTGTTCTATCAAAAGGAACGTTCAAGTCTGTGAGTTGAATGCACTCATCACACAGAAGTTTCTGAGAATGCTTCTGTCTAGTTTTTAAGTGGAGACATTACATTTCCCAGCATAGGCTTCACAGCGCTCCAAATATACGCTAGCAGATTCTACAAAAAGAGTGTTCCAAAACTGCTCTTTCAAAAGAAACGTTCAAGTCTGTGAGTTGAATGCACTCGTCACAAACAAGTTTCTGGGAGTGCTTCTGTCTAGTCTCTGTCTGAGGATGTTCCTTTTCCCAGCGTTGGCCTCCAACAGCTCCAAATATGCACTTGCAGATTCTACAAAAAGAGAGTTTGAAAACTCTTCTACCAAAAAGAAGGTTCAACTCTGCGAGTAGAATGCACTCCACACAAAGAAGTTTCTGAGAATGCTTCTGTCTAGTTTTTATTTGAAGATATTTCCTTTTCCAGCTTAGGCCTCAGAGCGCTCCAAATAAACACTTGCAGATATTACAAAAGGAGTGTTTCCAAACTGCTCTATCAAAAGGAATGTTCAAGTATGTGAGTTGAATGCACTCATCACAGAGAAGTTTCTGAGAATGCTTCTGTCTAGTTTTTAGGTGAAGATATTTCATTTCCCAGCATAGGCCTGAAAGCGCTCCAAATACCTACTTGCAGATTCTACAAAAAGTGTGTTTCAAAACTGTTCTATCAAAAGGAAGGTTCAAGTCTGTGAGTTGAATGCACTCATCACAAAGAAGTTTCTGAGAATGCTTCTGTGTAGTTGTTATTTGAAGACACTTCCTTTTCCAGCATAGGCCTCAAAGCGCTCGAAATAAACACTTGCAGATTCTGCAGAAAGAGTGTTTCAAAACTGTTCTATCAAAAGGAACGTTCAAGTCTGTGAGTTGAATGCACTCATCACACAGAAGTTTCTGAGAATGCTTCTGTCTAGTTTTTAGGTGAAGATATTTCATTTCCCAGCATAGACCTCAAAGCGCTCAAAATATCCACTTGCAGATCCTACAAAAAGTGTGTTTCAAAACTGCTCTTTCAAAAGGAAGGTTCAAGTCTGTGAGTTGAATGCACTCATCACAAAGAAGTTTCTGAGAATACTTCTGTGTAGTTGTTATTTGAAGGCATTTCCTTTTCCAGCATAGGCCTCAAATCGCTCGAAATGAACACTTGCAGATTTTGCAGAAAGAGTGTTTCAAAACTGTTCTATCAAAAGGAACGTTCAAGTCTGTGAGTTGAATGCACTCATCACACAGAAGTTTCTGAGAATGCTTCTGTCTAGTTTTTAAGTGGAGACATTACATTTCCCAGCATAGGCTTCACAGCGCTCCAAATATATGCTAGCAGATTCTACAAAAAGAGTGTTCCAAAACTGCTCTTTCAAAAGAAACGTTCAAGTCTGTGAGTTGAATGCACTCGTCACAAACAAGTTTCTGGGAGTGCTTCTGTCTAGTCTCTGTCTGAGGATGTTCCCTTTCCCAGCATTGGCCTCCAACAGCTCCAAATATGCACTTGCAGATTCTACAAAAAGAGAGTTTGAAAACTCTTCTACCAAAAAGAAGGTTCAACTCTGCGAGTAGAATGCACTCATCACAAAGAAGTTTCTGAGAATGCTTCTGTCTAGTTTTTATTTGAAGATATTTCCTTTTTCAGCTTAGGCCTCAGAGCGCTCCAAATAAACACTTGCAGATTTTACAAAAGGAGTGTTTCCAAACTGCTCTATCAAAAGGAATGTTCAAGTATGTGAGTTGAATGCACTCATCACAGAGAAGTTTCTGAGAATGCTTCTGTCTAGTTTTTAGGTGAAGATATTTCATTTCCCAGCATAGGCCTGAAAGCGCTCCAAATACCTACTTGCAGATTCTACAAAAAGTGTGTTTCAAAACTGTTCTATCAAAAGGAAGGTTCAAGTCTGTGAGTTGAATGCACTCATCACAAAGAAGTTTCTGAGAATGCTTCTGTGTAGTTGTTATTTGAAGACACTTCCTTTTCCAGCATAGGCCTCAGAGCGCTCGAAATAAACACTTGCAGATTCTGTAGAAAGAGTGTTTCAAAACTGTTCTATCAAAAGGAACGTTCAAGTCTGTGAGTTGAATGCACTCATCACACAGAAGTTTCTGAGAATGCTTCTGTCTAGTTTTTAGGTGAAGATATTTCATTTCCCAGCATAGACCTCAAAGCGCTCCAAATATCCACTTGCAGATCCTACAAAAAGTGTGTTTCAAAACTGCTCTTTCAAAAGGAAGGTTCAAGTCTGTGAGTTGAATGCACTCATCACAAAGAAGTTTCTGAGAATACTTCTGTGTAGTTGTTATTTGAAGACATTTCCTTTTCCAACATAGGCCTCAAATCGCTCGAAATGAACGCTTGCAGATTCTGCTGAAAGAGTGTTTCAAAACTGTTCTATCAAAAGGAACGTTCAAGTCTGTGAGTTGAATGCACTCATCACACAGAAGTTTCTGAGAATGCTTCTGTCTAGTTTTTAAGTGGAGACATTTCATTTCCCAGCATAGGCCTCACAGCGCTCCAAATATACACTAGCAGATTCTACAAAAAGAGTGTTCCAAAACTGCTCTTGCAAAAGAAACGTTCAAATCTGTGAGTTGAATGCACTCGTCACAAAGAAGTTTCTGAGAATGCTTCTGTCTAGTTTTTAGGTGAAGATATTTCATTTCCCAGCATAGGCCTCAAAGCGCTCCAAATATCCACTTGCAGATTCTACAAAAAGAGAGATTCAAAACCGCTCTTTGAAAAGGAAGGTTCAACTCTGTGAGTTGAATGCACTCATCACAAAGAAGTTTCTGAGAATGCTTCTGTGTAGTTGTTATTTGAAGACATTTCCTTTTCCAGCATAGGCTTCACAGCGCTCGAAATGAACACTTGCAGATTCTGCAGAAAGAGTGTTTCAAAACTGTTCTATCAAAAGGAACGTTCAAGTCTGTGAGTTGAATGCACTCATCACACAGAAGTTTCTGAGAATGCTTCTGTCTAGTTTTTAGGTGAAGATATTTCATTTCCCAGCATAGGCCTCAAAGCGCTCCAAATATCCACTTGCAGATTCTACAAAAAGTATGTTTCAAAACTGCTCTTTCAAAAGGAAGGTTCAAGTCTGTGAGTTGAATGCACTCATCACAAAGAAGTTTCTGAGAATGCTTCTGTGTAGTTGTTATTGGAAGGCATTTCCTTTTCCAGCATAGGCCTCAAATCGCTCGAAATGAACACTTGCAGATTCTGCAGAAAGAGTGTTTCAAAACTGTTCTATCAAAAGGAACGTTCAAGTCTGTGAGTTGAATGCACTCATCACACAGAAGTTTCTGAGAATGCTTCTGTCTAGTTTTTAAGAGGAGACATTTCATTTGCCAGCATAGGCTTCACAGCGCTCCAAATATACGCTAGCAGATTCTACAAAAAGAGTGTTCCAAAACTGCTCTTTCAAAAGAAACGTTCAAGTCTGTGAGTTGAATGCACTCGTCACAAACAAGTTTCTGGGAGTGCTTCTGTCTAGTCTCTGTCTGAGGATGTTCTCTTTCCCAGCATTGGCCTCCAACAGCTCCAAATATGCACTTGCAGATTCTACAAAAAGAGAGTTTGAAAACTCTTCTACCAAAAAGAAGGTTCAACTCTGCGAGTAGAATGCACTCATCACAAAGAAGTTTCTGAGAATGCTTCTGTCTAGTTTTTATTTGAAGATATTTCCTTTTTCAGCTTAGGCCTCAGAGCGCTCCAAATAAACACTTGCAGATATTACAAAAGGAGTGTTTCCAAACTGCTCTATCAAAAGGAATGTTCAAGTATGTGAGTTGAATGCACTCATCACAGAGAAGTTTCTGAGAATGCTTCTGTCTACTTTTTAGGTGAAGATATTTCATTTCCCAGCATAGGCCTGAAAGCGCTCCAAATACCTACTTGCAGATTCTACAAAAAGTGTGTTTCAAAACTGTTCTATCAAAAGGAAGGTTCAAGTCTGTGAGTTGAATGCACTCATCACACAGAAGTTTCTGAGAATGCTTCTGTCTAGTTTTTAAGTGGAGACATTTCATTTCCCAGCATAGGCCTCACAGCGCTCCAAATATACGCTAGCAGATTCTACAAAAAGAGTGTTCCAAAACTGCTCTTGCTAAAGAAACGTTCAAGTCTGTGAGTTGAATGCACTCGTCACAAAGAAGTTTCTGAGAATGCTTCTGTCTAGTTTTTAGGTGAAGATATTTCATTTCCCAGCATAGGCCTCAAAGCGCTCCAAATATCCACTTGCAGATTCTACAAAAAGAGAGTTTCAAAACCGCTCTTTGAAAAGGAAGGTTCAAGTCTGTGAGTTGAATGCACTCATCACAAAGAAGTTTCTGAGAATGCTTCTGTGTAGTTGTTATTTGAAGACATTTCCTTTTCCAGCATAGGCCTCAGAGCGCTCCAAATGAACACTTGCAGATTCTGCAGAAAGAGTGTTTCAAAACTCTTCTATCAAAAGGAACGTTCAGGTCTGTGAGTTGAATGCACTCATCACACAGAAGTTTCTGAGAATGCTTCTGTCTAGTTTTTAGGTGAAGATATTTCATTTCCCAGCATAGGCCTCAAAGCGCTCCAAATATCCACTTGCAGATTCTACAAAAAGTATGTTTCAAAACTGCTCTTTCAAAAGGAAGGTTCAAGTCTGTGAGTTGAATGCACTCATCACAAAGAAGTTTCTGAGAATGCTTCTGTGTAGTTGTTATTGGAAGGCATTTCCTTTTCCAGCATAGGCCTCAAATCGCTCGAAATGAACACTTGCAGATTCTGCTGAAAGAGTGTTTCAAAGCTGTTCTATCAAAAGGAACGTTCAAGTCTGTGAGTTGAATGCACTCATCACACAGAAGTTTCTGAGAATGCTTCTGTCTAGTTTTTAAGTGGAGACATTACATTTCCCAGCATAGGCTTCACAGCGCTCCAAATATACGCTAGCAGATTCTACAAAAAGAGTGTTCCAAAACTGCTCTTTCAAAAGAAACGTTCAAGTCTGTGAGTTGAATGCACTCGTCACAAACAAGTTTCTGGGAGTGCTTCTGTCTAGTCTCTGTCTGAGGATGTTCCCTTTCCCAGCATTGGCCTCCAACAGCTCCAAATATGCACTTGCAGATTCTACAAAAAGAGAGTTTGAAAACTCTTCTACCAAAAAGAAGGTTCAACTCTGCGAGTAGAATGCACTCCTCACAAAGAAGTTTCTGAGAATGCTTCTGTCTAGTTTTTATTTGAAGATATTTCCTTTTCCAGCTTAGGCCTCAGAGCGCTCCAAATAAACACTTGCAGATTTTACAAAAGGAGTGTTTCCAAACTGCTCTATCAAAAGGAATGTTCAAGTATGTGAGTTGAATGCACTCATCACAGAGAAGTTTCTGAGAATGCTTCTGTCTAGTTTTTAGGTGAAGATATTTCATTTCCCAGCATAGGCCTGAAAGCGCTCCAAATACCTACTTGCAGATTCTACAAAAAGTGTGTTTCAAAACTGTTCTATCAAAAGGAAGGTTCAAGTCTGTGCGTTGAATGCACTCATCACAAAGAAGTTTCTGAGAATGCTTCTGTGTAGTTGTTATTTGAAGACACTTCCTTTTCCAGCATAGGCTTCACAGTGCTCGAAATGAACACTTGCAGATTCTGCAGAAAGAGTGTTTCAAAACTGTTCTATCAAAAGGAACGTTCAAGTCTGTGAGTTGAATGCACTCATCACACAGAAGTTTCTGAGAATGCTTCTGTCTAGTTTTTAGGTGAAGATATTTCATTTCCCAGCATAGGCCTCAAAGCGCTCCAAATATCCACTTGCAGATTCTACAAAAAGTATGTTTCAAAACTGCTCTTTCAAAAGGAAGGTTCAAGTCTGTGAGTTGAATGCACTCATCACAAAGAAGTTTCTGAGAATTCTTCTGTGTAGTTGTTATTTGAAGGCATTTCCTTTTCCAGCATAGGCCTCAAATCGCTCGAAATGAACACTTGCAGATTCTGCAGAAAGAGTGTTTCAAAACTGTTCTATCAAAAGGAACGTTCAAGTCTGTGAGTTGAATGCACTCATCACACAGAAGTTTCTGAGAATGCTTCTGTCTAGTTTTAAAGTGGAGACATTACATTTCCCAGCATAGGCTTCACAGCGCTCCAAATATACGCTAGCAGATTCTACAAAAAGAGTGTTCCAAAACTGCTCTTTCAAAAGAAACGTTCAAGTCTGTGAGTTGAATGCACTCGTCACAAACAAGTTTCTGGGAGTGCTTCTCTCTAGTCTCTGTCTGAGGATGTTCCCTTTCCCAGCATTGGCCTCCAACAGCTCCAAATATGCACTTGCAGATTCTACAAAAAGAGAGTTTGAAAACTCTTCTACCAAAAAGAAGGTTCAACTCTGCGAGTAGAATGCACTCATCACAAAGAAGTTTCTGAGAATGCTTCTGTCTAGTTTTTATTTGAAGATATTTCCTTTTTCAGCTTAGGCCTCAGAGCGCTCCAAATAAACACTTGCAGATTTTACAAAAGGAGTGTTTCCAAACTGCTCTATCAAAAGGAATGTTCAAGTATGTGAGTTGAATGCACTCATCACAGAGAAGTTTCTGAGAATGCTTCTGTCTAGTTTTTAGGTGAAGATATTTCATTTCCCAGCATAGGCCTGAAAGCGCTCCAAATACCTACTTGCAGATTCTAAAAAAAGTGTGTTTCAAAACTGTTCTATCAAAAGGAAGGTTCAAGTCTGTGAGTTGAATGCACTCATCACAAAGAAGTTTCTGAGAATGCTTCTGTGTAGTTGTTATTTGAAGACATTCCCTTTTCCAGCATAGGCCTCAAAGCGCTCGAAATAAACACTTGCAGATTCTGCAGAAAGAGTGTTTCAAAACTGTTCTATCAAAAGGAACGTTAAATTCTGTGAGTTGAATGCACTCATCACACAGAAGTTTCTGAGAATGCTTCTGTCTAGTTTTTAGGTGAAGATATTTCATTTCCCAGCATAGACCTCAAAGCGCTCCAAATATCCACTTGCAGATCCTACAAAAAGTGTGTTTCAAAACTGCTCTTTCAAAAGGAAGGTTCAAGTCTGTGAGTTGAATGCACTCATCACAAAGAAGTTTCTGAGAATACTTCTGTGTAGTTGTTATTTGAAGACATTTCCTTTTCCAACATAGGCCTCAAATCGCTCGAAATGAACGCTTGCAGATTCTGCTGAAAGAGTGTTTCAAAACTGTTCTATCAAAAGGAACGTTCAAGTCTGTGAGTTGAATGCACTCATCACACAGAAGTTTCTGAGAATGCTTCTGTCTAGTTTTTAAGTGGAGACATTTCATTTCCCAGCATAGGCTTCACAGCGCTCCAAATATACGCTAGCAGATTCTACAAAAAGAGTGTTCCAAAACTGCTCTTTCAAAAGAAACGTTCAAGTCTGTGAGTTGAATGCACTCGTCACAAACAAGTTTCTGGGAGTGCTTCTGTCTAGTCTCTGTCTGAGGATGTTCCCTTTCCCAGCATTGGCCTCCAACAGCTCCAAATATGCACTTGCAGATTCTACAAAAAGAGAGTTTGAAAACTCTTCTACCAAAAAGAAGGTTCAACTCTGCGAGTAGAATGCACTCCTCACAAAGTAGTTTCTGAGAATGCTTCTGTCTAGTTTTTATTTGAAGGTATTTCCTTTTCCAGCTTAGGCCTCAGAGCGCTCCAAATAAACACTTGCAGATATTACAAAAGGAGTGTTTCCAAACTGCTCTATCAAAAGGAATGTTCAAGTATGTGAGTTGAATGCACTCATCACAGAGAAGTTTCTGAGAATGCTTCTGTCTACTTTTTAGGTGAAGATATTTCATTTCCCAGCATAGGCCTGAAAGCGCTCCAAATACCTACTTGCAGATTCTACAAAAAGTGTGTTTCAAAACTGTTCTATCAAAAGGAAGGTTCAAGTCTGTGAGTTGAATGCACTCATCACACAGAAGTTTCTGAGAATGCTTCTGTGTAGTTGTTATTTGAAGACACTTCCTTTTCCAGCATAGGCCTCAGAGCGCTCGAAATAAACACTTGCAGATTCTGCAGAAAGAGTGTTTCAAAACTGTTCTATCAAAAGGAACGTTCAAGTCTGTGAGTTGAATGCACTCATCAAACAGAAGTTTCTGAGAATGCTTCTGTCTAGTTTTTAGGTGAAGATATTTCATTTCCCAGCATAGACCTCAAAGCGCTCCAAATATCCACTTGCAGATCCTACAAAAAGTGTGTTTCAAAACTGCTCTTTCAAAAGGAAGGTTCAAGTCTGTGAGTTGAATGCACTCATCACAAAGAAGTTTCTGAGAATACTTCTGTGTAGTTGTTATTTGAAGACATTTCCTTTTCCAACATAGGCCTCAAATCGCTCGAAATGAACGCTTGCAGATTCTGCTGAAAGAGTGTTTCAAAACTGTTCTATCAAAAGGAACGTTCAAGTCTGTGAGTTGAATGCACTCATCACACAGAAGTTTCTGAGAATGCTTCTGTCTAGTTTTTAAGTGGGGACATTTCATTTCCCAGTATAGGCCTCACAGCGCTCCAAATATACACTAGCAGATTCTACAAAAAGAGTGTTCCAAAACTGCTCTTTCAAAAGAAACGTTCAAGTCTGTGAGTTGAATGCACTCGTCTCAAAGAAGTTTCTGAGAATGCTTCTGTCTAGTTTTTAGGTGAAGATATTTCATTTGCCAGCATAGGCCTCAAAGCGCTCCAAATATCCACTTGCAGATTCTACAAAAAGAGAGTTTCAAAACCGCTCTTTGAAAAGGAAGGTTCAAGTCTGTGAGTTGAATGCACTCATCACAAAGAAGTTTCTGAGAATGCTTCTGTGTAGTTGTTATTTGAAGACATTTCCTTTTCCAGCATAGGCCTCAGAGCGCTCGAAATAAACACTTGCAGATTCTGCAGAAAGAGTGTTTCAAAACTCTTCTATCAAAAGGAACGTTCAAGTCTGTGAGTTGAATGCACTCATCCCACAGAAGTTTCTGAGAATGCTTCTGTCTAGTTTTTAGGTGAAGATATTTCATTTCCCAGCATAGGCCTCAAAGCGCTCCAAATATCCACTTGCAGATTCAACAAAAAGTATGTTTCAAAACTGCTCTTTCAAAAGGAAGGTTCAAGTCTGTGAGTTGAATGCACTCATCACAAAGAAGTTTCTGAGAATGCTTCTGTGTAGTTGTTATTGGAAGGCATTTCCTTTTCCAGCATAGGCCTCAAATCGCTCGAAATGAACACTTGCAGATTCTGCAGAAAGAGTGTTTCAAAACTGTTCTATCAAAAGGAACGTTCAAGTCTGTGAGTTGAATGCACTCATCACACAGAAGTTTCTGAGAATGCTTCTGTCTAGTTTTTAAGTGGAGACATTACATTTCCCAGCATAGGCTTCACAGCGCTCCAAATATACGCTAGCAGATTCTACAAAAAGAGTGTTCCAAAACTGCTCTTTCAAAAGAAACGTTCAAGTCTGTGAGTTGAATGCACTCGTCACGAACAAGTTTCTGGGAGTGCTTCTGTCTAGTCTCTGTCTGAGGATGTTCCCTTTCCCAGCATTGGCCTCCAACAGCTCCAAATATGCACTTGCAGATTCTACAAAAAGAGAGTTAGAAAAATCTTCTACCAAAAAGAAGGTTCAACTCTGCGAGTAGAATGCACTCCTCACAAAGAAGTTTCTGAGAATGCTTCTGTCTAGTTTTTATTTGAAGATATTTCCTTTTCCAGCTTAGGCCTCAGAGCGCTCCAAATAAACACTTGCAGATTTTACAAAAGGAGTGTTTCCAAACTGCTCTATCAAAAGGAATGTTCATGTATGTGAGTTGAATGCACTCATCACAGAGAAGTTTCTGAGAATGCTTCTGTCTAGTTTTTAGGTGAAGATATTTCATTTCCCAGCATAGGCCTGAAAGCGCTCCAAATACCTACTTGCAGATTCTACAAAAAGTGTGTTTCAAAACTGTTCTATCAAAAGAAAGGTTCAAGTCTGTGAGTTGAATGCACTCATCACAAAGAAGTTTCTGAGAATGCTTCTGTGTAGTTGTTATTTGAAGACACTTCCTTTTCCAGCATAGGCCTCAAAGCGCTCGAAATAAACACTTGCAGATTCTGCAGAAAGAGTGTTTCAAAACTGTTCTATCAAAAGGAACGTTCAAGTCTGTGAGTTGAATGCACTCATCACACAGAAGTTTCTGAGAATGCTTCTGTCTAGTTTTTAGGTGAAGATATTTCATTTCCCAGCATAGACCTCAAAGCGCTCCAAATATCCACTTGCAGATCCTTCAAAAAGTGTGTTTCAAAACTGCTCTTTCAAAAGGAAGGTTCAAGTCTGTGAGTTGAATGCACTCATCACAAAGAAGTTTCTGAGAATACTTCTGTGTAGTTGTTATTTGAAGACATTTCCTTTTCCAACATAGGCCTCAAATCACTCGAAATGAACGCTTGCAGATTCTGCTGAAAGAGTGTTTCAAAACTGTTCTATCAAAAGGAACGTTCAAGTCTGTGAGTTGAATGCACTCATCACACAGAAGTTTCTGAGAATGCTTCTGTCTAGTTTTTAAGTGGAGACATTTCATTTCCCAGCATAGGCTTCACAGCGCTCCAAATATACGCTAGCAGATTCTACAAAAAGAGTGTTCCAAAACTGCTCTTTCAAAAGAAACGTTCAAGTCTGTGAGTTGAATGCACTCGTCACAAACAAGTTTCTGGGAGTGCTTCTGTCTAGTCTCTGTCTGAGGATGTTCCCTTTCCCAGCATTGGCCTCCAACAGCTCCAAATATGCACTTGCAGATTCTACAAAAAGAGAGTTTGAAAACTCTTCTACCAAAAAGAAGGTTCAACTCTGCGAGTAGAATGCACTCCTCACAAAGTAGTTTCTGAGAATGCTTCTGTCTAGTTTTTATTTGAAGGTATTTCCTTTTCCAGCTTAGGCCTCAGAGCGCTCCAAATAAACACTTGCAGATATTACAAAAGGAGTGTTTCCAAACTGCTCTATCAAAAGGAATGTTCAAGTATGTGAGTTGAATGCACTCATCACAGAGAAGTTTCTGAGAATGCTTCTGTCTACTTTTTAGGTGAAGATATTTCATTTCCCAGCATAGGCCTGAAAGCGCTCCAAATACCTACTTGCAGATTCTACAAAAAGTGTGTTTCAAAACTGTTCTATCAAAAGGAAGGTTCAAGTCTGTGAGTTGAATGCACTCATCACAAAGAAGCTTCTGAGAATGCTTCTGTGTAGTTGTTATTTGAAGACACTTCCTTTTCCAGCATAGGCCTCAGAGCGCTCGAAATAAACACTTGCAGATTCTGCAGAAAGAGTGTTTCAAAACTGTTCTATCAAAAGGAACGTTCAAGTCTGTGAGTTGAATGCACTCATCACACAGAAGTTTCTGAGAATGCTTCTGTCTAGTTTTTAGGTGAAGATATTTCATTTCCCAGCATAGACCTCAAAGCGCTCCAAATATCCACTTGCAGATCCTACAAAAAGTGTGTTTCAAGACTGCTCTTTCAAAAGGAAGGTTCAAGTCTGTGAGTTGAATGCACTCATCACAAAGAAGTTTCTGAGAATACTTCTGTGTAGTTGTTATTTGAAGACATTTCCTTTTCCAACATAGGCCTCAAATCGCTCGAAATGAACGCTTGCAGATTCTGCTGAAAGAGTGTTTCAAAACTGTTCTATCAAAAGGAACGTTCAAGTCTGTGAGTTGAATGCACTCATCACACAGAAGTTTCTGAGAATGCTTCTGTCTAGTTTTTAAGTGGGGACATTTCATTTCCCAGTATAGGCCTCACAGCGCTCCAAATATACACTAGCAGATTCTACAAAAAGAGTGTTCCAAAACTGCTCTTTCAAAAGAAACGTTCAAGTCTGTGAGTTGAATGCACTCGTCTCAAAGAAGTTTCTGAGAATGCTTCTGTCTAGTTTTTAGGTGAAGATATTTCATTTGCCAGCATAGGCCTCAAAGCGCTCCAAATATCCACTTGCAGATTCTACAAAAAGAGAGTTTCAAAACCGCTCTTTGAAAAGGAAGGTTCAAGTCTGTGAGTTGAATGCACTCATCACAAAGAAGTTTCTGAGAATGCTTCTGTGTAGTTGTTATTTGAAGACATTTCCTTTTCCAGCATAGGCCTCAGAGCGCTCGAAATAAACACTTGCAGATTCTGCAGAAAGAGTGTTTCAAAACTCTTCTATCAAAAGGAACGTTCAAGTCTGTGAGTTGAATGCACTCATCCCACAGAAGTTTCTGAGAATGCTTCTGTCTAGTTTTTAGGTGAAGATATTTCATTTCCCAGCATAGGCCTCAAAGCGCTCCAAATATCCACTTGCAGATTCAACAAAAAGTATGTTTCAAAACTGCTCTTTCAAAAGGAAGGTTCAAGTCTGTGAGTTGAATGCACTCATCACAAAGAAGTTTCTGAGAATGCTTCTGTGTAGTTGTTATTGGAAGGCATTTCCTTTTCCAGCATAGGCCTCAAATCGCTCGAAATGAACACTTGCAGATTCTGCAGAAAGAGTGTTTCAAAACTGTTCTATCAAAAGGAACGTTCAAGTCTGTGAGTTGAATGCACTCATCACACAGAAGTTTCTGAGAATGCTTCTGTCTAGTTTTTAAGTGGAGACATTACATTTCCCAGCATAGGCTTCACAGCGCTCCAAATATACGCTAGCAGATTCTACAAAAAGAGTGTTCCAAAACTGCTCTTTCAAAAGAAACGTTCAAGTCTGTGAGTTGAATGCACTCGTCACGAACAAGTTTCTGGGAGTGCTTCTGTCTAGTCTCTGTCTGAGGATGTTCCCTTTCCCAGCATTGGCCTCCAACAGCTCCAAATATGCACTTGCAGATTCTACAAAAAGAGAGTTAGAAAAATCTTCTACCAAAAAGAAGGTTCAACTCTGCGAGTAGAATGCACTCCTCACAAAGAAGTTTCTGAGAATGCTTCTGTCTAGTTTTTATTTGAAGATATTTCCTTTTCCAGCTTAGGCCTCAGAGCGCTCCAAATAAACACTTGCAGATTTTACAAAAGGAGTGTTTCCAAACTGCTCTATCAAAAGGAATGTTCATGTATGTGAGTTGAATGCACTCATCACAGAGAAGTTTCTGAGAATGCTTCTGTCTAGTTTTTAGGTGAAGATATTTCATTTCCCAGCATAGGCCTGAAAGCGCTCCAAATACCTACTTGCAGATTCTACAAAAAGTGTGTTTCAAAACTGTTCTATCAAAAGAAAGGTTCAAGTCTGTGAGTTGAATGCACTCATCACAAAGAAGTTTCTGAGAATGCTTCTGTGTAGTTGTTATTTGAAGACACTTCCTTTTCCAGCATAGGCCTCAAAGCGCTCGAAATAAACACTTGCAGATTCTGCAGAAAGAGTGTTTCAAAACTGTTCTATCAAAAGGAACGTTCAAGTCTGTGAGTTGAATGCACTCATCACACAGAAGTTTCTGAGAATGCTTCTGTCTAGTTTTTAGGTGAAGATATTTCATTTCCCAGCATAGACCTCAAAGCGCTCCAAATATCCACTTGCAGATCCTTCAAAAAGTGTGTTTCAAAACTGCTCTTTCAAAAGGAAGGTTCAAGTCTGTGAGTTGAATGCACTCATCACAAAGAAGTTTCTGAGAATACTTCTGTGTAGTTGTTATTTGAAGACATTTCCTTTTCCAACATAGGCCTCAAATCACTCGAAATGAACGCTTGCAGATTCTGCTGAAAGAGTGTTTCAAAACTGTTCTATCAAAAGGAACGTTCAAGTCTGTGAGTTGAATGCACTCATCACACAGAAGTTTCTGAGAATGCTTCTGTCTAGTTTTTAAGTGGAGACATTTCATTTCCCAGCATAGGCTTCACAGCGCTCCAAATATACGCTAGCAGATTCTACAAAAAGAGTGTTCCAAAACTGCTCTTTCAAAAGAAACGTTCAAGTCTGTGAGTTGAATGCACTCGTCACAAACAAGTTTCTGGGAGTGCTTCTGTCTAGTCTCTGTCTGAGGATGTTCCCTTTCCCAGCATTGGCCTCCAACAGCTCCAAATATGCACTTGCAGATTCTACAAAAAGAGAGTTTGAAAACTCTTCTACCAAAAAGAAGGTTCAACTCTGCGAGTAGAATGCACTCCTCACAAAGTAGTTTCTGAGAATGCTTCTGTCTAGTTTTTATTTGAAGGTATTTCCTTTTCCAGCTTAGGCCTCAGAGCGCTCCAAATAAACACTTGCAGATATTACAAAAGGAGTGTTTCCAAACTGCTCTATCAAAAGGAATGTTCAAGTATGTGAGTTGAATGCACTCATCACAGAGAAGTTTCTGAGAATGCTTCTGTCTACTTTTTAGGTGAAGATATTTCATTTCCCAGCATAGGCCTGAAAGCGCTCCAAATACCTACTTGCAGATTCTACAAAAAGTGTGTTTCAAAACTGTTCTATCAAAAGGAAGGTTCAAGTCTGTGAGTTGAATGCACTCATCACAAAGAAGCTTCTGAGAATGCTTCTGTGTAGTTGTTATTTGAAGACATTTCCTTTTCCAACATAGGCCTCAAATCGCTCGAAATGAACGCTTGCAGATTCTGCTGAAAGAGTGTTTCAAAACTGTTCTATCAAAAGGAACGTTCAAGTCTGTGAGTTGAATGCACTCATCACACAGAAGTTTCTGAGAATGCTTCTGTCTAGTTTTTAAGTGGAGACATTTCATTTCCCAGCATAGGCCTCACAGCGCTCCAAATATACACTAGCAGATTCTACAAAAAGAGTGTTCCAAAACTGCTCTTGCAAAAGAAACGTTCAAGTCTGTGAGTTGAATGCACTCGTCACAAAGAAGTTTCTGAGAATGCTTCTGTCTAGTTTTTAGGTGAAGATACTTCATTTCCCAGCATAGGCCTCAAAGCGCTCCAAATATCCACTTGCAGATTCTACAAAAAGAGAGTTTCAAAACCGCTCTTTGAAAAGGAAGGTTCAAGTCTGTGAGTTGAATGCACTCATCACAAAGAAGTTTCTGAGAATGCTTCTGTGTAGTTGTTATTTGAAGACATTTCCTTTTCCAGCATAGGCCTCAGAGCGCTCGAAATAAACACTTGCAGATTCTGCAGAAAGAGTGTTTCAAAACTCTTCTATCAAAAGGAACGTTCAAGTCTGTGAGTTGAATGCACTCATCACACAGAAGTTTCTGAGAATGCTTCTGTCTAGTTTTTAGGTGAAGATATTTCATTTCCCAGCATAGGCCTCAAAGCGCTCCAAATATCCACTTGCAGATTCTACAAAAAGTATGTTTCAAAACTGCTCTTTCAAAAGGAAGGTTCAAGTCTGTGAGTTGAATGCACTCATCACAAAGAAGTTTCTGAGAATGCTTCTGTGTAGTTGTTATTGGAAGGCATTTCCTTTTCCAGCATAGGCCTCAAATCGTTCGAAATGAACACTTGCAGATTCTGCAGAAAGAGTGTTTCAAAACTGTTCTATCAAAAGGAACGTTCAAGTCTGTGAGTTGAATGCACTCATCACACAGAAGTTTCTGAGAATGCTTCTGTCTAGTTTTTAAGGGGAGACATTACATTTCCCAGCATAGGCTTCACAGCGCTCCAAATATACGCTAGCAGATTCTACAAAAAGAGTGTTCCAAAACTGCTCTTTCAAAAGAAACGTTCAAGTCTGTGAGTTGAATGCACTCGTCACAAACAAGTTTCTGGGAGTGCTTCTGTCTAGTCTCTGTCTGAGGATGTTCCCTTTCCCAGCATTGGCCTCCAACAGCTCCAAATATGCACTTGCAGATTCTACAAAAAGAGAGTTAGAAAACTCTTCTACCAAAAAGAAGGTTCAACTCTGCGAGTAGAATGCACTCCTCACAAAGAAGTTTCTGAGAATGCTTCTGTCTAGTTTTTATTTGAAGATATTTCCTTTTCCAGCTTAGGCCTCAGAGCGCTCCAAATAAATACTTGCAGATTTTAGAAAAGGAGTGTTTCCAAACTGCTCTATCAAAAGGAATGTTCAAGTATGTGAGTTGAATGCACTCATCACAGAGAAGTTTCTGAGAATGCTTCTGTCTAGTTTTTAGGTGAAGATATTTCATTTCCCAGCATAGGCCTGAAAGCGCTCCAAATACCTACTTGCAGATTCTACAAAAAGTGTGTTTCAAAACTGTTCTATCAAAAGAAAGGTTCAAGTCTGTGAGTTGAATGCACTCATCACAAAGAAGTTTCTGAGAATGCTTCTGTGTAGTTGTTATTTGAAGACACTTCTTTTCCAGCATAGGCCTCAAAGCGCTCGAAATGAACGCTTGCAGATTCTGCTGAAAGAGTGTTTCAAAACTGTTCTATCAAAAGGAACGTTCAAGTCTGTGAGTTGAATGCACTCATCACACAGAAGTTTCTGAGAATGCTTCTGTCTAGTTTTTAAGTGGGGACATTTCATTTCCCAGCATAGGCCTCACAGCGCTCCAAATATACACTAGCAGATTCTACAAAAAGAGTGTTCCAAAACTGCTCTTTCAAAAGAAACGTTCAAGTCTGTGAGTTGAATGCACTCGTCTCAAAGAAGTTTCTGAGAATGCTTCTGTCTAGTTTTTAGGTGAAGATATTTCATTTGCCAGCATAGGCCTCAAAGCGCTCCAAATATCCACTTGCAGATTCTACAAAAAGAGAGTTTCAAAACCGCTCTTTGAAAAGGAAGGTTCAAGTCTGTGAGTTGAATGCACTCATCACAAAGAAGTTTCTGAGAATGCTTCTGTGTAGTTGTTATTTGAAGACATTTCCTTTTCCAGCATAGGCCTCAGAGCGCTCGAAATAAACACTTGCAGATTCTGCAGAAAGAGTGTTTCAAAACTCTTCTATCAAAAGGAACGTTCAAGTCTGTGAGTTGAATGCACTCATCCCACAGAAGTTTCTGAGAATGCTTCTGTCTAGTTTTTAGGTGAAGATATTTCATTTCCCAGCATAGGCCTCAAAGCGCTCCAAATATCCACTTGCAGATTCAACAAAAAGTATGTTTCAAAACTGCTCTTTCAAAAGGAAGGTTCAAGTCTGTGAGTTGAATGCACTCATCACAAAGAAGTTTCTGAGAATGCTTCTGTGTAGTTGTTATTGGAAGGCATTTCCTTTTCCAGCATAGGCCTCAAATCGCTCGAAATGAACACTTGCAGATTCTGCAGAAAGAGTGTTTCAAAACTGTTCTATCAAAAGGAACGTTCAAGTCTGTGAGTTGAATGCACTCATCACACAGAAGTTTCTGAGAATGCTTCTGTCTAGTTTTTAAGGGGAGACATTACATTTCCCAGCATAGGCTTCACAGCGCTCCAAATATACGCTAGCAGATTCTACAAAAAGAGTGTTCCAAAACTGCTCTTTCAAAAGAAACGTTCAAGTCTGTGAGTTGAATGCACTCGTCACGAACAAGTTTCTGGGAGTGCTTCTGTCTAGTCTCTGTCTGAGGATGTTCCCTTTCCCAGCATTGGCCTCCAACAGCTCCAAATATGCACTTGCAGATTCTACAAAAAGAGAGTTAGAAAAATCTTCTACCAAAAAGAAGGTTCAACTCTGCGAGTAGAATGCACTCCTCACAAAGAAGTTTCTGAGAATGCTTCTGTCTAGTTTTTATTTGAAGATATTTCCTTTTCCAGCTTAGGCCTCAGAGCGCTCCAAATAAACACTTGCAGATTTTACAAAAGGAGTGTTTCCAAACTGCTCTATCAAAAGGAATGTTCATGTATGTGAGTTGAATGCACTCATCACAGAGAAGTTTCTGAGAATGCTTCTGTCTAGTTTTTAGGTGAAGATATTTCATTTCCCAGCATAGGCCTGAAAGCGCTCCAAATACCTACTTGCAGATTCTACAAAAAGTGTGTTTCAAAACTGTTCTATCAAAAGAAAGGTTCAAGTCTGTGAGTTGAATGCACTCATCACAAAGAAGTTTCTGAGAATGCTTCTGTGTAGTTGTTATTTGAAGACACTTCCTTTTCCAGCATAGGCCTCAAAGCGCTCGAAATAAACACTTGCAGATTCTGCAGAAAGAGTGTTTCAAAACTGTTCTATCAAAAGGAACGTTCAAGTCTGTGAGTTGAATGCACTCATCACACAGAAGTTTCTGAGAATGCTTCTGTCTAGTTTTTAGGTGAAGATATTTCATTTCCCAGCATAGACCTCAAAGCGCTCCAAATATCCACTTGCAGATCCTTCAAAAAGTGTGTTTCAAAACTGCTCTTTCAAAAGGAAGGTTCAAGTCTGTGAGTTGAATGCACTCATCACAAAGAAGTTTCTGAGAATACTTCTGTGTAGTTGTTATTTGAAGACATTTCCTTTTCCAACATAGGCCTCAAATCACTCGAAATGAACGCTTGCAGATTCTGCTGAAAGAGTGTTTCAAAACTGTTCTATCAAAAGGAACGTTCAAGTCTGTGAGTTGAATGCACTCATCACACAGAAGTTTCTGAGAATGCTTCTGTCTAGTTTTTAAGTGGAGACATTTCATTTCCCAGCATAGGCTTCACAGCGCTCCAAATATACGCTAGCAGATTCTACAAAAAGAGTGTTCCAAAACTGCTCTTTCAAAAGAAACGTTCAAGTCTGTGAGTTGAATGCACTCGTCACAAACAAGTTTCTGGGAGTGCTTCTGTCTAGTCTCTGTCTGAGGATGTTCCCTTTCCCAGCATTGGCCTCCAACAGCTCCAAATATGCACTTGCAGATTCTACAAAAAGAGAGTTTGAAAACTCTTCTACCAAAAAGAAGGTTCAACTCTGCGAGTAGAATGCACTCCTCACAAAGTAGTTTCTGAGAATGCTTCTGTCTAGTTTTTATTTGAAGGTATTTCCTTTTCCAGCTTAGGCCTCAGAGCGCTCCAAATAAACACTTGCAGATATTACAAAAGGAGTGTTTCCAAACTGCTCTATCAAAAGGAATGTTCAAGTATGTGAGTTGAATGCACTCATCACAGAGAAGTTTCTGAGAATGCTTCTGTCTACTTTTTAGGTGAAGATATTTCATTTCCCAGCATAGGCCTGAAAGCGCTCCAAATACCTACTTGCAGATTCTACAAAAAGTGTGTTTCAAAACTGTTCTATCAAAAGGAAGGTTCAAGTCTGTGAGTTGAATGCACTCATCACAAAGAAGCTTCTGAGAATGCTTCTGTGTAGTTGTTATTTGAAGACACTTCCTTTTCCAGCATAGGCCTCAGAGCGCTCGAAATAAACACTTGCAGATTCTGCAGAAAGAGTGTTTCAAAACTGTTCTGTCAAAAGGAACGTTCAAGTCTGTGAGTTGAATGCACTCATCACACAGAAGTTTCTGAGAATGCTTCTGTCTAGTTTTTAGGTGAAGATATTTCATTTCCCAGCATAGACCTCAAAGCGCTCCAAATATCCACTTGCAGATCCTACAAAAAGTGTGTTTCAAAACTGCTCTTTCAAAAGGAAGGTTCAAGTCTGTGAGTTGAATGCACTCATCACAAAGAAGTTTCTGAGAATACTTCTGTGTAGTTGTTATTTGAAGACATTTCCTTTTCCAACATAGGCCTCAAATCGCTCGAAATGAACGCTTGCAGATTCTGCTGAAAGAGTGTTTCAAAACTGTTCTATCAAAAGGAACGTTCAAGTCTGTGAGTTGAATGCACTCATCACACAGAAGTTTCTGAGAATGCTTCTGTCTAGTTTTTAAGTGGAGACATTTCATTTCCCAGCATAGGCCTCACAGCGCTCCAAATATACACTAGCAGATTCTACAAAAAGAGTGTTCCAAAACTGCTCTTGCAAAAGAAACGTTCAAGTCTGTGAGTTGAATGCACTCGTCACAAAGAAGTTTCTGAGAATGCTTCTGTCTAGTTTTTAGGTGAAGATACTTCATTTCCCAGCATAGGCCTCAAAGCGCTCCAAATATCCACTTGCAGATTCTACAAAAAGAGAGTTTCAAAACCGCTCTTTGAAAAGGAAGGTTCAAGTCTGTGAGTTGAATGCACTCATCACAAAGAAGTTTCTGAGAATGCTTCTGTGTAGTTGTTATTTGAAGACATTTCCTTTTCCAGCATAGGCCTCAGAGCGCTCGAAATAAACACTTGCAGATTCTGCAGAAAGAGTGTTTCAAAACTCTTCTATCAAAAGGAACGTTCAAGTCTGTGAGTTGAATGCACTCATCACACAGAAGTTTCTGAGAATGCTTCTGTCTAGTTTTTAGGTGAAGATATTTCATTTCCCAGCATAGGCCTCAAAGCGCTCCAAATATCCACTTGCAGATTCTACAAAAAGTATGTTTCAAAACTGCTCTTTCAAAAGGAAGGTTCAAGTCTGTGAGTTGAATGCACTCATCACAAAGAAGTTTCTGAGAATGCTTCTGTGTAGTTGTTATTAGAAGGCATTTCCTTTTCCAGCATAGGCCTCAAATCGTTCGAAATGAACACTTGCAGATTCTGCAGAAAGAGTGTTTCAAAACTGTTCTATCAAAAGGAACGTTCAAGTCTGTGAGTTGAATGCACTCATCACACAGAAGTTTCTGAGAATGCTTCTGTCTAGTTTTTAAGGGGAGACATTACATTTCCCAGCATAGGCTTCACAGCGCTCCAAATATACGCTAGCAGATTCTACAAAAAGAGTGTTCCAAAACTGCTCTTTCAAAAGAAACGTTCAAGTCTGTGAGTTGAATGCACTCGTCACAAACAAGTTTCTGGGAGTGCTTCTGTCTAGTCTCTGTCTGAGGATGTTCCCTTTCCCAGCATTGGCCTCCAACAGCTCCAAATATGCACTTGCAGATTCTACAAAAAGAGAGTTAGAAAACTCTTCTACCAAAAAGAAGGTTCAACTCTGCGAGTAGAATGCACTCCTCACAAAGAAGTTTTTGAGAATGCTTCTGTCTAGTTTTTATTTGAAGATATTTCCTTTTCCAGCTTAGGCCTCAGAGCGCTCCAAATAAATACTTGCAGATTTTAGAAAAGGAGTGTTTCCAAACTGCTCTATCAAAAGGAATGTTCAAGTATGTGAGTTGAATGCACTCATCACAGAGAAGTTTCTGAGAATGCTTCTGTCTAGTTTTTAGGTGAAGATATTTCATTTCCCAGCATAGGCCTGAAAGCGCTCCAAATACCTACTTGCAGATTCTACAAAAAGTGTGTTTCAAAACTGTTCTATCAAAAGAAAGGTTCAAGTCTGTGAGTTGAATGCACTCATCACAAAGAAGTTTCTGAGAATGCTTCTGTGTAGTTGTTATTTGAAGACACTTCTTTTCCAGCATAGGCCTCAAAGCGCTCGAAATAAACACTTGCAGATTCTGCAGAAAGAGTGTTTCAAAACTGTTCTATCAAAAGGAACGTTCAAGTCTGTGAGTTGAATGCACTCATCACACAGAAGTTTCTGAGAATGCTTCTGTCTAGTTTTTAGGTGAAGACATTTCATTTCCCAGCATAGACCTCAAAGCGCTCCAAATATCCACTTGCAGATTCTACAAAAAGTGTGTTTGAAAACTGCTCTTTCAAAAGGAAGGTTCAAGTCTGTGAGTTGAATGCACTCATCACAAAGAAGTTTCTGAGAATACTTCTGTGTAGTTGTTATTTGAAGACATTTCCTTTTCCAACATAGGCCTCAAATCGCTCGAAATGAACACTTGCAGATTCTGCTGAAAGAGTGTTTCAAAACTGTTCTATCAAAAGGAACGTTCAAGTCTGTGAGTTGAATGCACTCATCACACAGAAGTTTCTGAGTATGCTTCTGTCTAGTTTTTAAGTGGAGACATTACATTTCCCAGCATAGGCTTCACAGCGCTCCAAATATACGCTAGCAGATTCTACAAAAAGAGTGTTCCAAAACTGCTCTTTCAAAAGAAACTTTCAAGTCTGTGAGTTGAATGCACTCGTCACAAACAAGTTTCTGGGAGTGCTTCTGTCTAGTCTCTGTCTGAGGATGTTCCCTTTCCCAGCATTGGCCTCCAACAGCTCCAAATATGCACTTGCAGATTCTACAAAAAGAGAGTTTGAAAACTCTTCTACCAAAAAGAAGGTTCAACTCTGCGAGTAGAATGCACTCCTCACAAAGAAGTTTCTGAGAATGCTTCTGTGTAGTTGTTATTTGAAGATATTTCCTTTTGCAGCTTAGGCCTCAGAGCGCTCCAAATAAACACTTGCAGATATTACAAAAGGAGTGTAATATATTAGGTGAAGATATTTCATTTCCCAGCATAGGCCTTAAAGCGCTCCAAATACCTACTTGCAGATTCTACAAAAAGTGTATTTCAAAAGGAGTGTTTCCAAACTGCTCTATCAAAAGGAAGGTTCAAGTCTGTGAGTTGAATGCACTCATCACAAAGAAGTTTCTGAGAATGCTTCTGTGTAGTTGTTATTTGAAGACACTTCCTTTTCCAGCATAGGCCTCAAAGCGCTCGAAATAAACACTTGCAGATTCTGCAGAAAGAGTGTTTCAAAACTGTTCTATCAAAAGGAACGTTCAAGTCTGTGAGTTGAATGCACTCATCACACAGAAGTTTCTGAGAATGCTTCTGTCTAGTTTTTAGGTGAAGATATTTCATTTCCCAGCATAGACCTCAAAGCGCTCCAAATATCCAGTTGCAGATCCTACAAAAAGTGTGTTTCAAAACTGCTCTTTCAAAAGGAAGGTTCAAGTCTGTGAGTTGAATGCACTCGTCACAAAGAAGTTTCTGAGAATGCTTCTGTCTAGTTTTTAGGTGAAGATATTTCATTTCCCTGCATAGGCCTCAAAGTGCTCCAAATATCCACTTGCAGATTCTACAAAAAGAGAGTTTCAAAACCGCTCTTTGAAAAGGAAGGTTCAAGTCTGTGAGTTGAATGCACTCATCACAAAGAAGTTTCTGAGAATGCTTCTGTGTAGTTGTTATTTGAAGACATTTCCTTTTCCAGCGTAGGCCTCAGAGCGCTCGAAATAAACACTTACAGATTCTGCAGAAAGAGTGTTTCAAAACTGTTCTATCAAAAGGAACGTTCAAGTCTGTGAGTTGAATGCACTCATCACACAGAAGTTTCTGAGAATGCTTCTGTCTAGTTTTTAGGTGAAGATATTTCATTTCCCAGCATAGGCCTCAAAGCGCTCCAAATATCCACTTGCAGATTCTACAAAAAGTATGTTTCAAAACTGCTCTTTCAAAAGGAAGGTTCAAGTCTGTGAGTTGAATGCACTCATCACAAAGAAGTTTCTGAGAATGCTTCTGTGTAGTTGTTATTTGAAGACATTTCCTTTTCCAGCATAGGCTTCACAGCGCTCGAAATGAACACTTGCAGATTCTGCAGAAAGAGTGTTTCAAAACTGTTCTATCAAAAGGAACGTTCAAGTCTGTGAGTTGAATGCACTCATCACACCGAAGTTTCTGAGAATGCTTCTGTCTAGTTTTTAGGTGAAGATATTTCATTTCCCAGCATAGGCCTCAAAGCGCTCCAAATATCCACTTGCAGATTCTGCAAAAAGTATGTTTCAAAACTGCTCTTTCAAAAGGAAGGTTCAAGTCTGTGAGTTGAATGCACTCATCACAAAGAAGTTTCTGAGAATGCTTCTGTGTAGTTGTTATTGGAAGGCATTTCCTTTTCCAGCATAAGCCTCAAATCGCTCGAAATGAACACTTGCAGATTTTGCAGAAAGAGTGTTTCAAAACTGTTCTATCAAAAGGAACGTTCAAGTCTGTGAGTTGAATGCACTCATCACACAGAAGTTTCTGAGAATGCTTCTGTCTAGTTTTTAAGTGGAGACATTACATTTCCCAGCATAGGCTTCACAGCGCTCCAAATATACGCTAGCAGATTCTACAAAAAGAGTGTTCCAAAACTGCTCTTTCAAAAGAAACGTTCAAGTCTGTGAGTTGAATGCACTCGTCACAAACAAGTTTCTGGGAGTGCTTCTGTCTAGTCTCTGTCTGAGGATGTTCCCTTTCCCAGCATTGGCCTCCAACAGCTCCAAATATGCACTTGCAGATTCTACAAAAAGAGAGTTTGAAAACTCTTCTACCAAAAAGAAAGTTCAACTCTGCGAGTAGAATGCACTCCTCACAAAGTAGTTTCTGAGAATGCTTCTGTCTAGTTTTTATTTGAAGGTATTTCCTTTTCCAGCTTAGGCTTCAGAGCGCTCCAAATAAACACTTGCAGATATTACAAAAGGAGTGTTTCCAAACTGCTCTATCAAAAGGAATGTTCAAGTATGTGAGTTGAATGCACTCATCACAGAGAAGTTTCTGAGAATGCTTCTGTCTACGTTTTAGGTGAAGATATTTCATTTCCCAGCATAGGCCTGAAAGCGCTCCAAATACCTACTTGCAGATTCTACAAAAAGTGTGTTTCAAAACTGTTCTATCAAAAGGAAGGTTCAAGTCAGTGAGTTGAATGCACTCATCACAAAGAAGTTTCTGAGAATGCTTCTGTGTAGTTGTTATTTGAAGACACTTCCTTTTCCAGCATAGGCCTCAGAGCGCTCGAAATAAATACTTGCAGATTCTGTAGAAAGAGTGTTTCAAAACTGTTCTATCAAAAGGAACGTTCAAGTCTGTGAGTTGAATGCACTCATCACACAGAAGTTTCTGAGAATGCTTCTGTCTAGTTTTTAGGTGAAGATATTTCATTTCCCAGCATAGACCTCAAAGCGCTCCAAATATCCACTTGCAGATCCTACAAAAAGTGTGTTTCAAAACTGCTCTTTCAAAAGGAAGGTTCAAGTCTGTGAGTTGAATGCACTCATCACAAAGAAGTTTCTGAGAATACTTCTGTGTAGTTGTTATTTGAAGACATTTCCTTTTCCAACATAGGCCTCAAATCGCTCGAAATGAACGGTTGCAGATTCTGCTGAAAGAGTGTTTCAAAACTGTTCTATCAAAAGGAACGTTCAAGTCTGTGAGTTGAATGCACTCATCACACAGAAGTTTCTGAGAATGCTTCTGTCTAGTTTTTAAGTGGAGACATTTCATTTCCCAGCATAGGCCTCACAGCGCTCCAAATATACACTAGCAGATTCTACAAAAAGAGTGTTCCAAAACTGCTCTTGCAAAAGAAACGTTCAAGTCTGTGAGTTGAATGCACTCGTCACAAAGAAGTTTCTGAGAATGCTTCTGTCTAGTTTTTAGGTGAAGATATTTCATTTCCCAGCATAGGCCTCAAAGCGCTCCAAATATCCACTTGCAGATTCTACAAAAAGTATGTTTAAAAACTGCTCTTTCAAAAGGAAGGTTCAAGTCTGTGAGTTGAATGCACTCATCACAAAGAAGTTTCTGAGAATGCTTCTGTGTAGTTGTTATTGGAAGGCATTTCCTTTTCCAGCATAGGCCTCAAATCGCTCGAAATGAACACTTGAAGATTCCGCAGAAAGAGTGTTTCAAAACTGTTCTATCAAAAGGAACGTTCAAGTCTGTGAGTTGAATGCACTCATCTCAAAGAAGTTTCTGAGAATGCTTCTGTCTAGTTTTTAAGTGGAGACATTACATTTCCCAGCATAGGCTTCACAGCGCTCCAAATATACGCTAGCAGATTCTACAAAAAGAGAGTTCCAAAACTGCTCTTTCAAAAGAAACGTTCAAGTCTGTGAGTTGAATGCACTCGTCACAAACAAGTTTCTGGGAGTGCTTCTGTCTAGTCTCTGTCTGAGGATGTTCCCTTTCCCAGCATTGGCCTCCAACAGCTCCAAATATGCACTTGCAGATTCTACAAAAAGAGAGTTTGAAAACTCTTCTACCAAAAAGAAGGTTCAACTCTGCGAGTAGAATGCACTCCTCCAAAGAAGTTTCTGAGAATGCTTCTGTCTAGTTTTTATTTGAAGATATTTCCTTTTCCAGCTTAGGCCTCAGAGCGCTCCAAATAAACACTTGCAGATATTACAAAAGGAGTGTTTCCAAACTGCTCTATCAAAAGGAATGTTCAAGTATGTGAGTTGAATGCACTCATCACAGAGAAGTTTCTGAGAATGCTTCTGTCTAGTTTTTAGGTGAAGATATTTCATTTCAAAGCATAGGCCTCAAAGCGCTCCAAATATCCACTTGCAGATTCTACAAAAAGAGAGTTTCAAAACCGCTCTTTGAAAAGGAGGGTTCAAGTCTGTGAGTTGAATGCACTCATCACAAAGAAGTTTCTGAGAATGCTTCTGTGTAGTTGTTATTTGAAGACATTTCCTTTTCCAGCATAGGCTTCACAGCGCTCGAAATGAACACTTGCAGATTCTGCAGAAAGAGTGTTTCAAAACTGTTCTATCAAAAGGAACGTTCAAGTCTGTGAGTTGAATGCACTCATCACACAGAAGTTTCTGAGAATGCTTCTGTCTAGTTTTTAGGTGAAGATATTTCATTTCCCAGCATAGGCCTCAAAGCGCTCCAAATATCCACTTGCAGATTCTGCAAAAAGTATGTTTCAAAACTGCTCTTTCAAAAGGAAGGTTCAAGTCTGTGAGTTGAATGCACTCATCACAAAGAAGTTTCTGAGAAGGCTTCTGTGTAGTTGTTATTTGAAGGCATTTCCTTTTCCAGCATAAGCCTCAAATCGCTCGAAATGAACACTTGCAGATTTTGCAGAAAGAGTGTTTCAAAACTGTTCTATCAAAAGGAACGTTCAAGTCTGTGAGTTGAATGCACTCATCACACAGAAGTTTCTGAGAATGCTTCTGTCTAGTTTTTAAGTGGAGACATTACATTTCCCAGCATAGGCTTCACAGCGCTCCAAATATACGCTAGCAGATTCTACAAAAAGAGTGTTCCAAAACTGCTCTTTCAAAAGAAACGTTCAAGTCTGTGAGTTGAATGCACTCGTCACAAACAAGTTTCTGGGAGTGCTTCTGTCTAGTCTCTATCTGAGGATGTTCCCTTTCCCAGCATTGGCCTCCAACAGCTCCAAATATGCACTTGCAGATTCTACAAAAAGAGAGTTTGAAAACTCTTCTACCAAAAAGAAGGTTCAACTCTGCGAGTAGAATGCACTCATCACAAAGAAGTTTCTGAGAATGCTTCTGTCTAGTTTTTATTTGAAGATATTTCCTTTTTCAGCTTAGGCCTCAGAGCGCTCCAAATAAACACTTGCAGATTTTACAAAAGGAGTGTTTCCAAACTGCTCTATCAAAAGGAATGTTCAAGTATGTGAGTTGAATGCACTCATCACAGAGAAGTTTCTGAGAATTCTTCTGTCTAGTTTTTAGGTGAAGATATTTCATTTCCCAGCATAGGCCTGAAAGCGCTCCAAATACCTACTTGCAGATTCTACAAAAAGTGTGTTTCAAAACTGTTCTATCAAAAGGAAGGTTCAAGTCTGTGAGTTGAATGCACTCATCACAAAGAAGTTTCTGAGAATGCTTCTGTGTAGTTGTTATTTGAAGACATTCCCTTTTCCAGCATAGGCCTCAAAGCGCTTGAAATAAACACTTGCAGATTCTGCAGAAATAGTGTTTCAAAACTGTTCTATCAAAAGGAACGTTCAAGTCTGTGAGTTGAATGCACTCATCACACAGAAGTTTCTGAGAATGCTTCTGTCTAGTTTTTAGGTGAAGATATTTCATTTCCCAGCATAGACCTCAAAGCGCTCCAAATATCCACTTGCAGATCCTACAAAAAGTGTGTTTCAAAACTGCTCTTTCAAAAGGAAGGTTCAAGTCTGTGAGTTGAATGCACTCATCACAAAGAAGTTTCTGAGAATGCTTCTGTGTAGTTGTTATTTGAAGACATTTCCTTTTCCAGCGTAGGCCTCAGAGCGCTCGAAATAAACACTTGCAGATTCTGCAGAAAGAGTGTTTCAAAACTGTTCTATCAAAAGGAACGTTCAAGTCTGTGAGTTGAATGCACTCATCACACAGAAGTTTCTGAGAATGCTTCTGTCTAGTTTTTAGGTGAAGATATTTCATTTCCCAGCATAGGCCTCAAAGCCCTCCAAATATCCACTTGCAGATTCTACAAAAAGTATGTTTCAAAACTGCTCTTTCAAAAGGAAGGTTCAAGTCTGTGAGTTGAATGCACTCATCACAAAGAAGTTTCTGAGAATGCTTCTGTGTAGTTGTTATTTGAAGGCATTTCCTTTTCCAGCATAGGCCTCAAATCGCTCGAAATGAACACTTGCAGATTCTGCAGAAAGAGTGTTTCAAAACTGTTCTATCAAAAGGCACGTTCAAGTCTGTGAGTTGAATGCACTCATCACACAGAAGTTTCTGAGAATGCTTCTGTCTAGTTTTTAAGTGGAGACATTACATTTCCCAGCATAGGCTTCACAGCGCTCCAAATATACGCTAGCAGATTCTACAAAAAGAGTGTTCCAAAACTGCTCTTTCAAAAGAAACGTTCAAGTCTGTGAGTTGAATGCACTCGTCACAAACAAGTTTCTGGGAGTGCTTCTGTCTAGTCTCTGTCTGAGGATGTTCCCTTTCCCAGCATTGGCCTCCAACAGCTCCAAATATGCACTTGCAGATTCTACAAGAAGAGAGTTTGAAAACTCTTCTACCAAAAAGAAGGTTCAACTCTGCGAGTAGAATGCACTCCTCACAAAGAAGTTTCTCAGAATCCTTCTGTCTAGTTTTTATTTGAAGATATTTCCTTTTCCAGCTTAGGCCTCAGAGCGCTCCAAATAAACACTTGCAGATATTACAAAAGGAGTGTTTCCAAACTGCTCTATCAAAAGGAATGTTCAAGTATGTGAGTTGAATGCACTCATCACAGAGAAGTTTCTGAGAATGCTTCTGTCTAGTTTTTAGGTGAAGATATTTCATTTCCCAGCATAGGCCTGAAAGCGCTCCAAATTCCTACTTGCAGATTCTACAAAAAGTGTGTTTCAAAACTGTTCTATCAAAAGGAAGGTTCAAGTCTGTGTGTTGAATGCACTCATCACAAAGAAGTTTCTGAGAATGCTTCTGTGTAGTTGTTATTTGAAGACACTTCCTTTTCCAGCATAGGCCTCAAAGTGCTCGAAATAAACACTTGCAGATTCTGCAGAAAGAGTGTTTCAAAACTGTTCTATCAAAAGGAACGTTCAAGTCTGTGAGTTGAATGCACTCATCACACAGAAGTTTCTGAAAATGCTTCTGTCTAGTTTTTAGGTGAAGATATTTCATTTCCCAGCATAGACCTCAAAGCGCTCCAAATATCCACTTGCAGATCCTACAAAAAGTGTGTTTCAAAACTGCTCTTTCAAAAGGAAAGTTCAAGTCTGTGAGTTGAGTGCACTCATCACAAAGAAGTTTCTGAGAATACTTCTGTGTAGTTGTTATTTGAAGGCATTTCCTTTTCCAGCATAGGCCTGAAATCGCTCGAAATGAACACTTGCAGATTTTGCAGAAAGAGTGTTTCAAAACTGTTCTATCAAAAGGAACGTTCAAGTCTGTGAGTTGAATGCACTCATCACACAGAAGTTTCTGAGAATGCTTCTGTCTAGTTTTTAAGTGGAGACATTACATTTCCCAGCATAGGCTTCACAGCGCTCCAAATATATGCTAGCAGATTCTACAAAAAGAGTGTTCCAAAACTGCTCTTTCAAAAGAAACGTTCAAGTCTGTGAGTTGAATGCACTCGTCAGAAACATGTTTCTGGGAGTGCTTCTGTCTAGTCTCTGTCTGAGGATGTTCCCTTTCCCAGCATTGGCCTCCAACAGCTCCAAATATGCACTTGCAGATTCTACAAAAAGAGAGTTTGAAAACTCTTCTACCAAAAAGAAGGTTCAACTCTGCGAGTAGAATGCACTCATCACAAAGAAGTTTCTGTGAATGCTTCTGTCTAGTTTTTATTTGAAGATATTTCCTTTTTCAGCTTAGGCCTCAGAGCGCTCCAAATAAACACTTGCAGATTTTACAAAAGGAGTGTTTCCAAACTGCTCTATCAAAAGGAATGTTCAAGTATGTGAGTTGAATGCACTCATCACAGAGAAGTTTCTGAGAATGCTTCTCTCTAGTTTTTAGGTGAAGATATTTCATTTCCCAGCATAGGCCTGAAAGCGCTCCAAATACCTACTTGCAGATTCTACAAAAAGTGTGTTTCAAAACTGTTCTATCAAAAGGAAGGTTCAAGTCTGTGAGTTGAATGCACTCATCACAAAGAAGTTTCTGAGAATGCTTCTGTGTAGTTGTTATTTGAAGACACTTCCTTTTCCAGCATAGGCCTCAAAGCGCTCGAAATAAACACTTGCAGATTCTGCAGAAAGAGTGTTTCAAAACTGTTCTATCAAAAGGAACGTTCAAGTCTGTGAGTTGAATGCACTCATCACACAGAAGTTTCTGAGAATGCTTCTGTCTAGTTTTTAGGTGAAGATATTTCATTTCCCAGCATAGACCTCAAAGCGCTCCAAATATCCACTTGCAGATTCTACAAAAAGTGTGTTTCAAAACTGCTCTTTCAAAAGGAAGGTTGAAGTCTGTGAGTTGAATGCACTCATCACAAAGAAGTTTCTGAGAATACTTCTGTGTAGTTGTTATTTGAAGACATTTCCTTTTCCAACATAGGCCTCAAATCGCTCGAAATGAACACTTGCAGATGCTGCTGAAAGAGTGTTTCAAAACTGTTCTATCAAAAGGAACGTTCAAGTCTGTGAGTTGAATGCACTCATCACACAGAAGTTTCTGAGTATGCTTCTGTCTAGTTTTTAAGTGGAGACATTTCATTTCCCAGCATAGGCCTCACAGCGCTCCAAATATACACTAGCAGATTCTACAAAAAGAGTGTTCCAAAACTGCTCTTGCAAAAGAAACGTTCAAGTCTGTGAGTTGAATGCACTCGTCACAAAGAAGTTTCTGAGAATGCTTCTGTCTAGTTTTTAGGTGAAGATATTTCATTTCCCAGCATAGGCCTCAAAGCGCTCCAAATATCCACTTGCAGATTCTACAAAAAGAGAGTTTCAAAACCGCTCTTTGAAAAGGAAGGTTCAAGTCTGTGAGTTGAATGCACTCATCACAAAGAAGTTTCTGAGAATGCTTCTGTGTAGTTGTTATTTGAAGACATTTCCTTTTCCAGCGTAGGCCTCAGAGCACTCGAAATAAACACTTGCAGATTCTGCAGAAAGAGTGTTTCAAAACTGTTCTATCAAAAGGAACGTTCAAGTCTCTGAGTTGAATGCACTCATCACACAGAAGTTTCTGAGAATGCTTCTGTCTAGTTTTTAGGTGAAGATATTTCATTTCCCAGCATAGGCCTCAAAGCGCTCCAAATATCCACTTGCAGATTCTACAAAAAGTATGTTTCAAAACTGCTCTTTCAAAAGGAAGGTTCAAGTCTGTGAGTTGAATGCACTCATCACAAAGAAGTTTCTGAGAATGCTTCTGTGTAGTTGTTATTGGAAGGCATTTCCTTTTCCAGCATAGGCCTCAAATCGCTGGAAATGAACACTTGCAGATTCTGCAGAAAGAGTGTTTCAAAACTGTTCTATCAAAAGGAACGTTCAAGTCTGTGAGTTGAATGCACTCATCTCAAAGAAGTTTCTGAGAATGCTTCTGTCTAGTTTTTAAGTGGAGACATTACATTTCCCAGCATAGGCTTCACAGCGCTCCAAATATACGCTAGCAGATTCTACAAAAAGAGTGTTCCAAAACTGCTCTTTCAAAAGAAACGTTCAAGTCTGTGAGTTGAATGCACTCGTCACAAACAAGTTTCTGGGAATGCTTCTGTCTAGTCTCTGTCTGAGGATGTTCCCTTTCCCAGCATTGGCCTCCAACAGCTCCAAATATGCACTTGCAGATTCTACAAAAAGAGAGTTTGAAAACTCTTCTACCAAAAAGAAGGTTCAACTCTGCGAGTAGAATGCACTCATCACAAAGAAGTTTCTGAGAATGCTTCTGTCTAGTTTTTATTTGAAGATATTTGCTTTTCCAGCTTAGGCCTCAGAGCGCTCCAAATAAACACTTGCAGATATTACAAAAGGAGTGTTTCCAAACTGCTCTATCAAAAGGAATGTTCAAGTATGTGAGTTGAATGCACTCATCACAGAGAAGTTTCTGAGAATGCTTCTGTCTAGTTTTTAGGTGAAGATATTTCATTTCCCAGCATAGGCCTCAAAGCGCTCCAAATACCTACTTGCAGATTCTACAAAAAGTGTGTTTCAAAACTGTTCTATCAAAAGGAAGGTTCAAGTCTGTGAGTTGAATGCACTCATCACAAAGAAGTTTCTGAGAATGCTTCTGTGTAGTTGTTATTTGAAGACACTTCCTTTTCCAGCATAGGCCTCAAAGCGCTCGAAATAAACACTTGCAGATTCTGCAGAAAGAGTGTTTCAAAACTGTTCTATCAAAACGAACGTTCAAGTCTGTGAGTTGAATGCACTCATCACACAGAAGTTTCTGAGAATGCTTCTGTCTAGTTTTTAGGTGAAGATATTTCATTTCCCAGCATAGACCTCAAAGCGCTCCAAATATCCACTTGCAGATTCTACAAAAAGTATGTTTCAAAACTGCTCTTTCAAAAGGAAGGTTCAACTCTGTGAGTTGAATGCACTCATCACAAAGAAGTTTCTGAGAATGCTTCTGTGTAGTTGTTATTTGAAGGCATTTCCTTTTCCAGCATAGGCCTCAAATCGCTCGAAATGAACACTTGCAGATTCTGCAGAAAGAGTGTTTCAAAACTGTTCTATCAAAAGGAACGTTCAAGTCTGTGAGTTGAATGCACTCATCACACAGAAGTTTCTGAGAATGCTTCTGTCTAGTTTTTAAGTGGAGACATTACATTTCCCAGCGTAGGCTTCACAGCGCTCCAAATATACGCTAGCAGATTCTACAAAAAGAGTGTTCCAAAACTGCTCTTTCAAAAGAAACGTTCAAGTCTGTGAGTTGAATGCACTCGTCACAAACAAGTTTCTGGGAGTGCTTCTGTCTAGTCTCTGTCTGAGGATGTTCCCTTTCCCAGCATTGGCCTCCAACAGCTCCAAATATGCACTTGCAGATTCTACAAAAAGAGAGTTTGAAAACTCTTCTACCAAAAAGAAGGTTCAACTCTGCGAGTAGAATGCACTCCTCACAAACAAGTTTCTGAGAATGCTTCTGTCTAGTTTTTATTTGAAGATATTTCCTTTTCCAGCTTAGGCCTCAGAGCGCTCCAAATAAACACTTGCAGATATTACAAAAGGAGTGTTTCCAAACTGCTCTATCAAAAGGAATGTTCAAGTATGTGAGTTGAATGCACTCATCACAGAGAAGTTTCTGAGAATGCTTCTGTCTAGTTTTTAGGTGAAGATATTTCATTTCCCAGCATAGGCCTGAAAGCGCTCCAAATACCTACTTGCAGATTCTACAAAAAGTGTGTTTCAAAACTGTTCTATCAAAAGGAAGGTTCAAGTCTGTGAGTTGAATGCACTCATCACAAAGAAGTTTCTGAGAATGCTTCTGTGTAGTTGTTATTTGAAGACACTTCCTTTTCCAGCATAGGCCTGAAAGCGCTCGAAATAAACACTTGCAGATTCTGCAGAAAGAGTGTTTCAAAACTGTTCTATCAAAAGGAACGTTCAAGTCTGTGAGTTGAATGCACTCATCACACAGAAGTTTCTGAGAATGCTTCTGTCTAGTTTTTAGGTGAAGATATTTCATTTCCCAGCATAGACCTCAAAGCGCTCCAAATATCCACTTGCAGATCCTACAAAAAGTGTGTTTCAAAACTGCTCTTTCAAAAGGAAGGTTCAAGTCTGTGAGTTGAATGCACTCATCACAAAGAAGTTTCTGAGAATGCTTCTGTGTAGTTGTTATTTGAAGACATTTCCTTTTCCAACATAGGCCTCAAATCGCTCGAAATGAACACTTGCAGATTCTGCTGAAAGAGTGTTTCAAAACTGTTCTATCAAAAGGAACGTTCAAGTCTGTGAGTTGAATGCACTCATCACACAGAAGTTTCTGAGAATGCTTCTGTCTAGTTTTTAAGTGGAGACATTTCATTTCCCAGCATAGGCCTCACAGCGCTCCAAATATACACTAGCAGATTCTACAAAAAGAGTGTTCCAAAACTGCTCTTGCAAAAGAAACGTTCAAGTCTGTGAGTTGAATGCACTCGTCACAAAGAAGTTTCTGAGAATGCTTCTGTCTAGTTTTTAGGTGAAGATATTTCATTTCCCAGCATAGGCCTCAAAGTGCTCCAAATATCCACTTGCAGATTCTACAAAAAGAGAGTTTCAAAACCGCCCTTTGAAAAGGAGGGTTCAAGTCTGTGAGTTGAATGCACTCATCACAAAGAAGTTTCTGAGAATGCTTCTGTGTAGTTGTTATTTGAAGACATTTCCTTTTCCAGCATAGGCTTCACAGCGCTCGAAATGAACACTTGCAGATTCTGCAGAAAGAGTGTTTCAAAACTGTTCTATCAAAAGGAACGTTCAAGTCTGTGAGTTGAATGCACTCATCACACAGAAGTTTCTGAGAATGCTTCTGTCTAGTTTTTAGGTGAAGATATTTCATTTCCCAGCATAGGCCTCAAAGCGCTCCAAATATCCACTTGCAGATTCTGCAAAAAGTATGTTTCAAAACTGCTCTTTCAAAAGGAAGGTTCAAGTCTGTGAGTTGAATGCACTCATCACAAAGAAGTTTCTGAGAATGCTTCTGTGTAGTTGTTATTTGAAGGCATTTCCTTTTCCAGCATAGGCCTCAAATCGCTCGAAATGAACACTTGCAGATTTTGCAGGAAGAGTGTTTCAAAACTGTTCTATCAAAAGGAACGTTCAAGTCTGTGAGTTGAATGCACTCATCACACAGAAGTTTCTGAGAATGCTTCTGTCTAGTTTTTAAGTGGAGACATTACATTTCCCAGCATAGGCTTCACAGCGCTCCAAATATACGCTAGCAGATTCTACAAAAAGAGTGTTCCAAAACTGCTCTTTCAAAAGAAACGTTCAAGTCTGTGAGTTGAATGCACTCGTCACAAACAAGTTTCTGGGAGTGCTTCTGTCTAGTCTCTGTCTGAGGATGTTCCCTTTCCCAGCATTGGCCTCCAACAGCTCCAAATATGCACTTGCTGATTCTTCAAAAAGAGAGTTAGAAAACTCTTCTACCAAAAAGAAGGTTCAACTCTGTGAGTAGAATGCACTCCTCACAAAGAAGTTTCTGAGAATGCTTCTGTCTAGTTTTTATTTGAAGATATTTCCTTTTCCAGCTTAGGCCTCAGAGCGCTCCAAATAAACACTTGCAGATTTTACAAAAGGAGTGTTTCCAAACTGCTCTATCAAAAGGAATGTTCAAGTATGTGAGTTGAATGCACTCATCACAGAGAAGTTTCTGAGAATGCTTCTGTCTAGTTTTTAGGTGAAGATATTTCATTTCCCAGCATAGGCCTGAAAGCGCTCCAAATACCTACTTGCAGATTCTACAAAAAGTGTGTTTCAAAACTGTTCTATCAAAAGAAAGGTTCAAGTCTGTGAGTTGAATGCACTCATCACAAAGAAGTTTCTGAGAATGCTTCTGTGTAGTCGTTATTTGAAGACACTTCTTTTCCAGCATAGGCCTCAAAGCGCTCGAAATAAACACTTGCAGATTCTGCAGAAAGAGTGTTTCAAAACTGTTCTATCAAAAGGAACGTTCAAGTCTGTGAGTTGAATGCACTCATCACACAGAAGTTTCTGAGAATGCTTCTGTCTAGTTTTTAGGTGAAGATATTTCATTTCCCAGCATAGACCTCAAAGCGCTCCAAATATCCACTTGCAGATTCTACAAAAAGTGTGTTTCAAAACTGCTCTTTCAAAAGGAAGGTTGAAGTCTGTGAGTTGAATGCACTCATCACAAAGAAGTTTCTGAGAATACTTCTGTGTAGTTGTTGTTTGAAGACATTTCCTTTTCCAACATAGGCCTCAAATCGCTCGAAATGAACACTTGCAGATGCTGCTGAAAGAGTGTTTCAAAACTGTTCTATCAAAAGGAACGTTCAAGTCTGTGAGTTGAATGCACTCATCACACAGAAGTTTCTGAGTATGCTTCTGTCTAGTTTTTAAGTGGAGACATTTCATTTCCCAGCATAGGCCTCACAGCGCTCCAAATATACACTAGCAGATTCTACAAAAAGAGTGTTCCAAAACTGCTCTTGCAAAAGAAACGTTCAAGTCTGTGAGTTGAATGCACTCGTCACAAAGAGGTTTCTGAGAATGCTTCTGTCTAGTTTTTAGGTGAAGATATTTCATTTCCCAGCATAGGCCTCAAAGCGCTCCAAATATCCACTTGCAGATTCTACAAAAAGAGAGTTTCAAAACCGCTCTTTGAAAAGGAAGGTTCAAGTCTGTGAGTTGAATGCACTCATCACAAAGAAGTTTCTGAGAATGCTTCTGTGTAGTTGTTATTTGAAGACATTTCCTTTTCCAGCGTAGGCCTCAGAGCGCTCGAAATAAACACTTGCAGATTCTGCAGAAAGAGTGTTTCAAAACTGTTCTATCAAAAGGAACGCTCAAGTCTCTGAGTTGAATGCACTCATCACACAGAAGTTTCGGAGAATGCTTCTGTCTAGTTTTTAGGTGAAGATATTTCATTTCCTAGCATAGGCCTCAAAGCGCTCCAAATATCCACTTGCAGATTCTACAAAAAGTATGTTTCAAAACTGCTCTTTCAAAAGGAAGGTTCAAGTCTGTGAGTTGAATGCACTCATCACAAAGAAGTTTCTGAGAATGCTTCTGTGTAGTTGTTATTGGAAGGCATTTCCTTTTCCAGCATAGGCCTCAAATCGCTCGAAATGAACACTAGCAGATTCTGCAGAAAGAGTGTTTCAAAACTGTTCTATCAAAAGGAACGTTCAAGTCTGTGAGTTGAATGCACTCATCTCAAAGAAGTTTCTGAGAATGCTTTTGTCTAGTTTTTAAGTGGAGACATTACATTTCCCAGCATAGGCTTCACAGCGCTCCAAATATACGCTAGCAGATTCTACAAAAAGAGTGTTCCAAAACTGCTCTTTCAAAAGAAACGTTCAAGTCTGTGAGTTGAATGCACTCGTCACAAACAAGTTTCTGGGAATGCTTCTGTCTAGTCTCTGTCTGAGGATGTTCCCTTTCCCAGCATTGGCCTCCAACAGCTCCAAATATGCACTTGCAGATTCTACAAAAAGAGAGTTTGAAAACTCTTCTACCAAAAAGAAGGTTCAACTCTGCGAGTAGAATGCACTCATCACAAAGAAGTTTCTGAGAATGCTTCTGTCTAGTTTTTATTTGAAGATATTTGCTTTTCCAGCTTAGGCCTCAGAGCGCTCCAAATAAACACTTGCAGATATTACAAAAGGAGTGTTTCCAAACTGCTCTATCAAAAGGAATGTTCAAGTCTGTGAGTTGAATGCACTCATCACAGAGAAGTTTCTGAGAATGCTTCTGTCTAGTTTTTAGGTGAAGATATTTCATTTCCCAGCATAGGCCTCAAAGCGCTCCAAATACCTACTTGCAGATTCTACAAAAAGTGTGTTTCAAAACTGTTCTATCAAAAGGAAGGTTCAAGTCTGTGAGTTGAATGCACTCATCACAAAGAAGTTTCTGAGAATGCTTCTGTGTAGTTGTTATTTGAAGACACTTCCTTTTCCAGCATAGGCCTCAAAGCGCTCGAAATAAACACTTGCAGATTCTGCAGAAAGAGTGTTTCAAAACTGTTCTATCAAAACGAACGTTCAAGTCTGTGAGTTGAATGCACTCATCACACAGAAGTTTCTGAGAATGCTTCTGTCTAGTTTTTAGGTGAAGATATTTCATTTCCCAGCATAGACCTCAAACCGCTCCAAATATCCACTTGCAGATTCTACAAAAAGTATGTTTCAAAACTGCTCTTTCAAAAGGAAGGTTCAACTCTGTGAGTTGAATGCACTCATCACAAAGAAGTTTCTGAGAATGCTTCTGTGTAGTTGTTATTTGAAGGCATTTCCTTTTCCAGCATAGGCCTCAAATCGCTCGAAATGAACACTTGCAGATTCTGCAGAAAGAGTGTTTCAAAACTGTTCTATCAAAAGGAACGTTCAAGTCTGTGAGTTGAATGCACTCATCACACAAAAGTTTCTGAGAATGCTTCTGTCTAGTTTTTAAGTGGAGACATTACATTTCCCAGCGTAGGCTTCACAGCGCTCCAAATATACGCTAGCAGATTCTACAAAAAGAGTGTTCCAAAACTGCTCTTTCAAAAGAAACGTTCAAGTCTGTGAGTTGAATGCACTCGTCACAAACAAGTTTCTGGGAGTGCTTCTGTCTAGTCTCTGTCTGAGGATGTTCCCTTTCCCAGCATTGGCCTCCAACAGCTCCAAATATGCACTTGCAGATTCTACAAAAAGAGAGTTTGAAAACTCTTCTACCAAAAGGAAGGTTCAACTCTGCGAGTAGAATGCACTCCTCACAAAGAAGTTTCTGAGAATGCTTCTGTCTAGTTTTTATTTGAAGATATTTCCTTTTCCAGCTTAGGCCTCAGAGCGCTCCAAATAAACACTTTCAGATATTACAAAAGGAGTGTTTCCAAACTGCTCTATCAAAAGGAATGTTCAAGTATGTGAGTTGAATGCACTCATCACAGAGAGGTTTCTGAGAATGCTTTTGTCTAGTTTTTAGGTGAAGATATTTCATTTCCCAGCATAGGCCTGAAAGCGCTCCAAATACCTACTTGCAGATTCTACAAAAAGTGTGTTTCAAAACTGTTCTATCAAAAGGAAGGTTCAAGTCTGTGAGTTGAATGCACTCATCACAAAGAAGTTTCTGAGAATGCTTCTGTGTAGTTGTTATTTGAAGACACTTCCTTTTCCAGCATAGGCCTCAAAGCGCTCGAAATAAACACTTGCAGATTGTGCAGAAAGAGTGTTTCAAAACTGTTCTATCAAAAGGAACGTTCAAGTCTGTGAGTTGAATGCACTCATCACACAGAAGTTTCTGAGAATGCTTCTGTCTAGTTTTTAGGTGAAGATATTTCATTTCCCAGCATAGACCTCAAAGCGCTCAAAGTATCCAGTTGCAGATCCTACAAAAAGTGAGTTTCAAAACTGCTCTTTCAAAAGGAAGGTTCAAGTCTGTGAGTTGAATGCACTCATCACAAAGAAGTTTCTGAGAATACTTCTGTGTAGTTGTTATTTGAAGACAATTCCTTTTCCAACATAGGCCTCAAATCGCTCGAAATGAACACTTGCAGATTCTGCTGAAAGAGTGTTTCAAAACTGTTCTATCAAAAGGAACGTTCAAGTCTGTGAGTTGAATGCACTCATCACACAGAAGTTTCTGAGAATGCTTCTGTCTAGTTTTTAAGTGGAGACATTTCATTTCCCAGCATAGGCCTCACAGCGCTCCAAATATACACTAGCAGATTCTAAAAAAAGAGTGTTCCAAAACTGCTCTTGCAAAAGAAACGTTCAAATCTGTGAGTTGAATGCACTCGTCACAAAGAAGTTTCTGAGAATGCTTCTGTCTAGTTTTTAGGTGAAGATATTTCATTTCCCAGCATAGGCCTCAAAGCGCTCCAAATATCCACTTGCAGATTCTACAAAAAGTATGTTTCAAAACTGCTCTTTCAAAAGGAAGGTTCAAGTCTGTGAGTTGAATGCACTCATCACGAAGAAGTTTCTGAGAATGCTTCTGTGTAGTTGTTATTTGAAGGCATTTCCTTTTCCAGCATAGGCCTCAAATCGCTCGAAATGAACACTTGCAGATTCTGCAGACAGAGTGTTTCAAAACTGTTCTATCAAAAGGAACGTTCAAGTCTGTGAGTTGAATGCACTCATCACACAGAAGTTTCTGAGAATGCTTCTGTCTAGTTTTTAAGTGGAGACATTTCATTTCCCAGCGTAGGCCTCCCAGCGCTACAAATATACGCTAGCAGATTTTACAAAAAGAGTGTTCCAAAACTGCTCTTTCAAAAGAAACGTTCAAGTCTGTGAGTTGAATGCACTCGTCACAAACAAGTTTCTGGGAGTGCTTCTGTCTAGTCTCTGTCTGAGGATGTTCCCTTTCCCAGCATTGGCCTCCAACAGCTCCAAATATGCACTTGCAGATTCTACAAAAAGAGAGTTTGAAAACTCTTCTACCAAAAAGAAGGTTCAACTCTGCGAGTAGAATGCACTCCTCACAAAGAAGTTTCTGAGAATGCTTCTGTCTAGTTTTTATTTGAAGATATTTCCTTTTCCAGCTTAGGCCTGAGAGCGCTCCAAATAAACACTTGCAGATATTACAAAAGGAGTGTTTCCAAACTGCTCTATCAAAAGGAATGTTCAAGTATGTGAGTTGAATGCACTCATCACAGAGAAGTTTCTGAGAATGCTTCTGTCTAGTTTTTAGGTGAAGATATTTCATTTCCCAGCATAGACCTCAAAGCGCTCCAAATATCCAGTTGCAGATCCTAGAAAAAGAGAGTTTCAAAACCGCTCTTTGAAAAGGAAGGTTCAAGTCTGTGAGTTGAATGCACTCATCACAAAGAAGTTTCTGAGAATGCTTCTGTGTAGTTGTTATTTGAAGACATTTCCTTTTCCAGCATAGGCCTCAGAGCGCTCGAAATAAACACTTGCAGATTCTGCAGAAAGAGTGTTTCAAAACTGTTCTATCAAAAGGAACGCTCAAGTCTCTGAGTTGAATTCACTCATCACACAGAAGTTTCTGAGAATGCTTCTGTCTAGTTTTTAGGTGAAGATATTTCATTTCCCAGCATAGGCCTCAAAGCGCTCCAAATATCCACTTGCAGATTCTACAAAAAGTATGTTTCAAAACTGCTCTTTCAAAAGGAAGGTTCAAGTCTGTGAGTTGAATGCACTCATCACAAAGAAGTTTCTGAGAATGCTTCTGTGTAGTTGTTATTGGAAGGCATTTCCTTTTCCAGCATAGGCCTCAAATCGCTCGAAATGAACACTTGCAGATTCTGCAGAAAGAGTGTTTCAAAACTGTTCTATCAAAAGGAACGTTCAAGTCTGTGAGTTGAATGCACTCATCTCAAAGAAGTTTCTGAGAATGCTTCTGTCTAGTTTTTAAGTGGAGACATTACATTTCCCAGCATAGGCTTCACAGCGCTCCAAATATACGCTAGCAGATTCTACAAAAAGAGTGTTCCAAAACTGCTCTTTCAAAAGAAACGTTCAAGTCTGTGAGTTGAATGCACTCGTCACAAAGAAGTTTCTGAGAATGCTTCTGTCTAGTTTTTAGGTGAAGATATTTCATTTCCCAGCATAGGCCTCAAAGCGCTCCAAATATCCACTTGCAGATTTTACAAAAAGAGAGTTTCAAAACCGCTCTTTGAAAAGGAAGGTTCAAGTCTGTGAGTTGAATGCACTCATCACAAAGAAGTTTCTGAGAATGCTTCTGTGTAGTTGTTATTTGAAGACATTTCCTTTTCCAGCGTAGGCCTCAGAGCGCTCGAAATAAACACTTGCAGATTCTGCAGAAAGAGTGTTTCAAAACTGTTCTATCAAAAGGAACGTTCAAGTCTGTGAGTTGAATGCACTCATCACACAGAAGTTTCTGAGAATGCTTCTGTCTAGTTTTTAGGTGAAGATATTTCATTTCCCAGCATAGGCCTCAAAGCGCTCCAAATATCCACTTGCAGATTCTACAAAAAGTATGTTTCAAAACTGCTCTTTCAAAAGGAAGGTTCAAGTCTGTGAGTTGAATGCACTCATCACAAAGAAGTTTCTGAGAATGCTTCTGTGTAGTTGTTATTGGAAGGCATTTCCTTTTCCAGCATAGGCCTCATATCGCTCGAAATGAACACTTGCAGATTCTGCAGAAAGAGTGTTTCAAAACTGTTCTATCAAAAGGAACGTTCAAGTCTGTGAGTTGAATGCACTCATCACACAGAAGTTTCTGAGAATGCTTCTGTCTAGTTTTTAAGTGGAGACATTACATTTCCCAACATAGGCTTCACAGCGCTCCAAATATACGCTAGCAGATTCTACAAAAAGAGTGTTCCAAAACTGCTCTTTCAAAAGAAACGTTCAAGTCTGTGAGTTGAATGCATTCGTCACAAACAAGTTTCTGGGAGTGCTTCTGTCTAGTCTCTGTCTGAGGATGTTCCCTTTCCCAGCATTGGCCTCCAACAGCTCCAAATATGCACTTGCAGATTCTACAAGAAGAGAGTTTGAAAACTCTTCTACCAAAAAGAAGGTTCAACTCTGCGAGTAGAATGCACTCCTCACAAAGAAGTTTCTGAGAATGCTTCTGTCTAGTTTTTATTTGAAGATATTTCCTTTTCCAGCTTAGGCCTCAGAGCGCTCCAAATAAACACTTGCAGATATTACAAAAGGAGTGTTTCCAAACTGCTCTATCAAAAGGAATGTTCAAGTATGTGAGTTGAATGCACTCATCACAGAGAAGTTTCTGAGAATGCTTCTGTCTAGTTTTTAGGTGAAGATATTTCATTTCCCAGCATAGGCCTGAAAGCGCTCCAAATTCCTACTTGCAGATTCTACAAAAAGTGTGTTTCAAAACTGTTCTATCAAAAGGAAGGTTCAAGTCTGTGTGTTGAATGCACTCATCACAAAGAAGTTTCTGAGAATGCTTCTGTGTAGTTGTTATTTGAAGACACTTCCTTTTCCAGCATAGGCCTCAAAGTGCTCGAAATAAACACTTGCAGATTCTGCAGAAAGAGTGTTTCAAAACTGTTCTATCAAAAGGAACGTTCAAGTCTGTGAGTTGAATGCACTCATCACACAGAAGTTTCTGAGAATGCTTCTGTCTAGTTTTTAGGTGAAGATATTTCATTTCCCAGCATAGACCTCAAAGCGCTCCAAATGTCCACTTGCAGATCCTACAAAAAGTGTGTTTCAAAACTGCTCCTTCAAAAGGAAGGTTCAAGTCTGTGAGTTGAATGCACTCATCACAAAGAAGTTTCTGAGAATACTTCTGTGTAGTTGTTATTTGAAGGCATTTCCTTTTCCAGCATAGGCCTCAAATCGCTCGAAATGAACACTTGCAGATTTTGCAGAAAGAGTGTTTCAAAACTGTTCTATCAAAAGGAACGTTCAAGTCTGTGAGTTGAATGCACTCATCACACAGAAGTTTCTGAGAATGCTTCTGTCTAGTTTTTAAGTGGAGACATTACATTTCCCAGCATAGGCTTCACAGCGCTCCAAATATATGCTAGCAGATTCTACAAAAAGAGTGTTCCAAAACTGCTCTTTCAAAAGAAACGTTCAAGTCTGTGAGTTGAATGCACTCGTCAGAAACAAGTTTCTGGGAGTGCTTCTGTCTAGTCTCTGTCTGAGGATGTTCCCTTTCCCAGCATTGGCCTCCAACAGCTCCAAATATGCACTTGCAGATTCTACAAAAAGAGAGTTTGAAAACTCTTCTACCAAAAAGAAGGTTCAACTCTGCGAGTAGAATGCACTCATCACAAAGAAGTTTCTGAGAATGCTTCTGTCTAGTTTTTATTTGAAGATATTTCCTTTTTCAGCTTAGGCCTCAGAGCGCTCCAAATAAACACTTGCAGATTTTACAAAAGGAGTGTTTCCAAACTGCTCTATCAAAAGGAATGTTCAAGTATGTGAGTTGAATGCACTCATCACAGAGAAGTTTCTGAGAATGCTTCTGTCTAGTTTTTAGGTGAAGATATTTCATTTCCCAGCATAGGCCTGAAAGCGCTCCAAATACCTACTTGCAGATTCTACAAAAAGTGTGTTTCAAAACTGTTCTATCAAAAGAAAGGTTCAAGTCTGTGAGTTGAATGCACTCATCACAAAGAAGTTTCTGAGAATGCTTCTGTGTAGTTGTTATTTGAAGACATTTCCTTTTCCAGCATAGGCCTCAAAGCGCTCGAAATAAACACTTGCAGATTCTGCAGAAAGAGTGTTTCAAAACTGTTCTATCAAAAGGAACGTTCAAATCTGTGAGTTGAATGCACTCATCAAACAGAAGTTTCTGAGAATGCTTCTATCTAGTTTTTAGGTGAAGATATTTCATTTCCCAGCATAGACCTCAAAGCGCTCCAATTATCCACTTGCAGATCCTACAAAAAGTGTGTTTCAAAACTGCTCTTTCAAAAGGAAGTTTCAAGTCTGTGAGTTGAATGCACTCATCACAAAGAAGTTTCTGAGAATACTTCTGTGTAGTTGTTATTTGAAGACATTTCCTTTTCCAACATAGGCCTCAAATCGCTCGAAATGAACGCTTGCAGATTCTGCTGAAAGAGTGTTTCAAAATTATTCTATCAAAAGGAACGTTCAAGTCTGTGAGTTGAATGCACTCGTCACACAGAAGTTTCTGAGAATGCTTCTGTCTAGTTTTTAAGTGGAGACATTTCATTTCCCAGCATAGGCCTCACAGCGCTCCAAATATACACTAGCAGATTCTACAAAAAGAGTGTTCCAAAACTGCTCTTGCAAAAGAAACGTTCAAGTCTGTGAGTTGAATGCACTCGTCACAAAGAAGTTTCTGAGAATGCTTCTGTCTAGTTTTTAGGTGAAGATATTTCATTTCCCAGCATAGGCCTCAAAGCGCTCCAAATATCCACTTGCAGATTCTACAAAAAGAGAGTTTCAAAACCGCTCTTTGAAAAGGAAGGTTCAAGTCTGTGAGTTGAATGCACTCATCACAAAGAAGTTTCTGAGAATGCTTCTGTGTAGTTGTTATTTGAAGACATTTCCTTTTCCAGCGTAGGCCTCAGAGCGCTCGAAATAAACACTTGCAGATTCTGCAGAAAGAGTGTTTCAAAACTGTTCTATCAAAAGGAACGTTCAAGTCTGTGAGTTGAATGCACTCATCACACAGAAGTTTCTGAGAATGCTTCTGTCTAGTTTTTAGGTGAAGATATTTCATTTCCCAGCATAGGCCTCGAAGCGCTCCAAATATCCACTTGCAGATTCTACAAAAAGTATGTTTCAAAACTGCTCTTTCAAAAGGAAGGTTCAAGTCTGTGAGTTGAATGCACTCATCACAAAGAAGTTTCTGAGAATGCTTCTGTGTAGTTGTTATTGGAAGGCATTTCCTTTTCCAGCATAGGCCTCAAATCGCTCGAAATGAACACTTGCAGATTCTGCAGAAAGAGTGTTTCAAAACTGTTCTATCAAAAGGAACGTTCAAGTCTGTGAGTTGAATGCACTCATCACACAGAAGTTTCTGAGAATGCTTCTGTCTAGTTTTTAAGTGGAGACATTACATTTCCCAGCATAGGCTTCACAGCGCTCCAAATATACGCTAGCAGATTCTACAAAAAGAGTGTTCCAAAACTGCTCTTTCAAAAGAAACGTTCAAGTCTGTGAGTTGAATGCACTCGTCACAAACAAGTTTCTGGGAGTGCTTCTGTCTAGTCTCTGTCTGAGGATGTTCCCTTTCCCAGCGTTGGCCTCCAACAGCTCCAAATATGCACTTGCAGATTCTACAAAAAGAGAGTTTGAAAACTCTTCTACCAAAAAGAAGGTTCAACTCTGCGAGTAGAATGCACTCCTCACAAAGAAGTTTCTGAGAATGCTTCTGTCTAGTTTTTATTTGAAGATATTTCCTTTTCCAGCTTAGGCCTCAGAGCGCTCCAAATAAACACTTGCAGATATTACAAAAGGAGTGTTTCCAAACTGCTCTATCAAAAGGAATGTTCAAGTATGTGAGTTGAATGCACTCATCACAGAGAAGTTTCTGAGAATGCTTCTGTCTAGTTTTTAGGTGAAGATATTTCATTTCCCAGCATAGGCCTGAAAGCGCTCCAAATACCTACTTGCAGATTCTACACAAAGAGAGATTCAAAACCGCTCTTTGAAAAGGAAGGTTCAAGTCTGTGAGTTGAATGCACTCATCACAAAGAAGTTTCTGAGAATGCTTCTGTGTAGTTGTTATTTGAAGACATTTCCTTTTCCAGCGTAGGCTTCACAGCGCTCGAAATGAACACTTGCAGATTCTGCAGAAAGAGTGTTTCAAAACTGTTCTATCAAAAGGAACGTTCAAGTCTGTGAGTTGAATGCACTCATCACACAGAAGTTTCTGAGAATGCTTCTGTCTAGTTTTTAGGTGAAGATATTTCATTTCCCAGCATAGGCCTCAAAGCGCTCCAAATATCCACTTGCAGATTCTGCAAAAAGTATGTTTCAAAACTGCTCTTTCAAAAGGAAGGTTCAAGTCTGTGAGTTGAATGCACTCATCACAAAGAAGTTTCTGAGAATGCTTCTGTGTAGTTGTTATTTGAAGGCATTTCCTTTTCCAGCATAGGCCTCAAATCGCTCGAAATGAACACTTGCAGATTTTGCAGGAAGAGTGTTTCAAAACTGTTCTATCAAAAGGAACGTTCAAGTCTGTGAGTTGAATGCACTCATCACACAGAAGTTTCTGAGAATGCTTCTGTCTAGTTTTTAAGTGGAGACATTACATTTCCCAGCATAGGCTTCACAGCGCTCCAAATATACGCTAGCAGATTCTACAAAAAGAGTGTTCCAAAACTGCTCTTTCAAAAGAAACGTTCAAGTCTGTGAGTTGAATGCACTCGTCACAAACAAGTTTCTGGGAGTGCTTCTGTCTAGTCTCTGTCTGAGGATGTTCCCTTTCCCAGCATTGGCCTCCAACAGCTCCAAATATGCACTTGCTGATTCTACAAAATGAGAGTTAGAAAACTCTTCTACCAAAAAGAAGGTTCAACTCTGTGAGTAGAATGCACTCCTCACAAAGAAGTTTCTGAGAATGCTTCTGTCTAGTTTTTATTTGAAGATATTTCCTTTTCCAGCTTAGGCCTCAGAGCGCTACAAATAAACACTTGCAGATTTTACAAAAGGAGTGTTTCCAAACTGCTCTATCAAAAGGAATGTTCAAGTATGTGAGTTGAATGCACTCATCACAGAGAAGTTTCTGAGAATGCTTCTGTCTAGTTTTTAGGTGAAGATATTTCATTTCCCAGCATAGGCCTGAAAGCGCTCCAAATACCTACTTGCAGATTCTACAAAAAGTGTGTTTCAAAACTGTTCTATCAAAAGAAAGGTTCAAGTCTGTGAGTTGAATGCACTCATCACAAAGAAGTTTCTGAGAATGCTTCTGTGTAGTCGTTATTTGAAGACACTTCTTTTCCAGCATAGGCCTCAAAGCGCTCGAAATAAACACTTGCAGATTCTGCAGAAAGAGTGTTTCAAAACTGTTCTATCAAAAGGAACGTTCAAGTCTGTGAGTTGAATGCACTCATCACACAGAAGTTTCTGAGAATGCTTCTGTCTAGTTTTTAGGTGAAGATATTTCATTTCCCAGCATAGGCCTCAAAGCGCTCCAAATATCCACTTGCAGATTCTACAAAAAGTATGTTTCAAAACTGCTCTTTCAAAAGGAAGGTTCAAGTCTGTGAGTTGAATGCACTCATCACGAAGAAGTTTCTGAGAATGCTTCTGTGTAGTTGTTATTGGAAGGCATTTCCTTTTCCAGCATAGGCCTCAAATCGCTCGAAATGAACACTTGCAGATTCTGCAGAAAGAGTGTTTCAAAACTGTTCTATCAAAAGGAACGTTCAAGTCTGTGAGTTGAATGCACTCATCTCAAAGAAGTTTCTGAGAATGCTTCTGTCTAGTTTTTAAGTGGAGACATTACATTTCCCAGCATAGGCTTCACAGCGCTCCAAATATACGCTAGCAGATTCTACAAAAAGAGTGTTCCAAAACTGCTCTTTCAAAAGAAACGTTCAAGTCTGTGAGTTGAATGCACTCGTCACAAAGAAGTTTCTGAGAATGCTTCTGTCTAGTTTTTAGGTGAAGATATTTCATTTCCCAGCATAGGCCTCAAAGCGCTCCAAATATCCACTTGCAGATTTTACAAAAAGAGAGTTTCAAAACCGCTCTTTGAAAAGGAAGGTTCAAGTCTGTGAGATGAATGCACTCATCACAAAGAAGTTTCTGAGAATGCTTCTGTGTAGTTGTTATTTGAAGACATTTCCTTTTCCAGCATAGGCCTCAGAGCGCTCGAAATAAACACTTGCAGATTCTGCAGAAAGAGTGTTTCAAAACTGTTCTATCAAAAGGAACGTTCAAGTCTGTGAGTTGAATGCACTCATCACACAGAAGTTTCTGAGAATGCTTCTGTCTAGTTTTTAGGTGAAGATATTTCATTTCCAAGCATAGGCCTCAAAGCGCTCCAAATATCCACTTGCAGATTCTACAAAAAGTATGTTTCAAAACTGCTCTTTCAAAAGGAAGGTTCAAGTCTGTGAGTTGAATGCACTCATCACAAAGAAGTTTCTGAGAATGCTTCTGTGTAGTTGTTATTGGAAGGCATTTCCTTTTCCAGCATAGGCCTCAAATCGCTCGAAATGAACACTTGCAGATTCTGCAGAAAGAGTGTTTCAAAACTGTTCTATCAAAAGGAACGTTCAAGTCTGTGAGTTGAATGCACTCATCACACAGAAGTTTCTGAGAATGCTTCTGTCTAGTTTTTAAGTGGAGACATTACATTTCCCAACATAGGCTTCACAGCGCTCCAAATATACGCTAGCAGATTCTACAAAAAGAGTGTTCCAAAACTGCTCTTTCAAAAGAAACGTTCAAGTCTGTGAGTTGAATGCACTCGTCACAAACAAGTTTCTGGGAGTTCTTCTGTCTAGTCTCTGTCTGAGGATGTTCCCTTTCCCAGCATTGGCCTCCAACAGCTCCAAATATGCACTTGCAGATTCTACAAGAAGAGAGTTTGAAAACTCTTCTACCAAAAAGAAGGTTCAACTCTGCGAGTAGAATGCACTCCTCACAAAGAAGTTTCTGAGAATGCTTCTGTCTAGTTTTTATTTGAAGATATTTCCTTTTCCAGCTTAGGCCTCAGAGCGCTCCAAATAAACACTTGCAGATATTACAAAAGGAGTGTTTCCAAACTGCTCTATCAAAAGGAATGTTCAAGTATGTGAGTTGAATGCACTCATCACAGAGAAGTTTCTGAGAATGCTTCTGTCTAGTTTTTAGGTGAAGATATTTCATTTCCCAGCATAGGCCTGAAAGCGCTCCAAATTCCTACTTGCAGATTCTACAAAAAGTGTGTTTCAAAACTGTTCTATCAAAAGGAAGGTTCAAGTCTGTGTGTTGAATGCACTCATCACAAAGAAGTTTCTGAGAATGCTTCTGTGTAGTTGTTATTTGAAGACACTTCCTTTTCCAGCATAGGCCTCAAAGTGCTCGAAATAAACACTTGCAGATTCTGCAGAAAGAGTGTTTCAAAACTGTTCTATCAAAAGGAACGTTCAAGTCTGTGAGTTGAATGCACTCATCACACAGAAGTTTCTGAGAATGCTTCTGTCTAGTTTTTAGGTGAAGATATTTCATTTCCCAGCATAGACCTCAAAGCGCTCCAAATATCCACTTGCAGATCCTACAAAAAGTGTGTTTCAAAACTGCTCTTTCAAAAGGAAGGTTCAAGTCTGTGAGTTGAATGCACTCATCACAAAGAAGTTTCTGAGAATACTTCTGTGTAGTTGTTATTTGAAGGCATTTCCTTTTCCAGCATAGGCCTCAAATCGCTCGAAATGAACACTTGCAGATTTTGCAGAAAGAGTGTTTCAAAACTGTTCTATCAAAAGGAACGTTCAAGTCTGTGAGTTGAATGCACTCATCACACAGAAGTTTCTGAGAATGCTTCTGTCTAGTTTTTAAGTGGAGACATTACATTTCCCAGCATAGGCTTCACAGCGCTCCAAATATATGCTAGCAGATTCTACAAAAAGAGTGTTCCAAAACTGCTCTTTCAAAAGAAACGTTCAAGTCTGTGAGTTGAATGCACTCGTCAGAAACAAGTTTCTGGGAGTGCTTCTGTCTAGTCTCTGTCTGAGGATGTTCCCTTTCCCAGCATTGGCCTCCAACAGCTCCAAATATGCACTTGCAGATTCTACAAAAAGAGAGTTTGAAAACTCTTCTACCAAAAAGAAGGTTCAACTCTGCGAGTAGAATGCACTCATCACAAAGAAGTTTCTGAGAATGCTTCTGTCTAGTTTTTATTTGAAGATATTTCCTTTTTCAGCTTAGGCCTCAGAGCGCTCCAAATAAACACTTGCAGATTTTACAAAAGGAGTGTTTCCAAACTGCTCTATCAAAAGGAATGTTCAACTATGTGAGTTGAATGCACTCATCACAGAGAAGTTTCTGAGAATGCTTCTGTCTAGTTTTTAGGTGAAGATATTTCATTTCCCAGCATAGGCCTGAAAGCGCTCCAAATACCTACTTGCAGATTCTACAAAAAGTGTGTTTCAAAACTGTTCTATCAAAAGAAAGGTTCAAGTCTGTGAGTTGAATGCACTCATCACAAAGAAGTTTCTGAGAATGCTTCTGTGTAGTTGTTATTTGAAGACATTTCCTTTTCCAGCATAGGCCTCAAAGCGCTCGAAATAAACACTTGCAGATTCTGCAGAAAGAGTGTTTCAAAACTGTTCTATCAAAAGGAACGTTCAAATCTGTGAGTTGAATGCACTCATCAAACAGAAGTTTCTGAGAATGCTTCTGTCTAGTTTTTAGGTGAAGATATTTCATTTCCCAGCATAGACCTCAAAGCGCTCCAATTATCCACTTGCAGATCCTACAAAAAGTGTGTTTCAAAACTGCTCTTTCAAAAGGAAGTTTCAAGTCTGTGAGTTGAATGCACTCATCACAAAGAAGTTTCTGAGAATACTTCTGTGTAGTTGTTATTTGAAGACATTTCCTTTTCCAACATAGGCCTCAAATCGCTCGAAATGAACGCTTGCAGATTCTGCTGAAAGAGTGTTTCAAAATTATTCTATCAAAAGGAACGTTCAAGTCTGTGAGTTGAATGCACTCGTCACACAGAAGTTTCTGAGAATGCTTCTGTCTAGTTTTTAAGTGGAGACATTTCATTTCCCAGCATAGGCCTCACAGCGCTCCAAATATACACTAGCAGATTCTACAAAAAGAGTGTTCTAAAACTGCTCTTGCAAAAGAAACGTTCAAGTCTGTGAGTTGAATGCACTCGTCACAAAGAAGTTTCTGAGAATGCTTCTGTCTAGTTTTTAGGTGAAGATATTTCATTTCCCAGCATAGGCCTCAAAGCGCTCCAAATATCCACTTGCAGATTCTACAAAAAGAGAGTTTCAAAACCGCTCTTTGAAAAGGAAGGTTCAAGTCTGTGAGTTGAGTGCACTCATCACAAAGAAGTTTCTGAGAATGCTTCTGTGTAGTTCTTATTTGAAGACATTTCCTTTTCCAGCGTAGGCCTCAGAGCGCTCGAAATAAACACTTGCAGATTCTGCAGAAAGAGTGTTTCAAAACTGTTCTATCAAAAGGAACGTTCAAGTCTGTGAGTTGAATGCACTCATCACACAGAAGTTTCTGAGAATGCTTCTGTCTAGTTTTTAGGTGAAGATATTTCATTTCCCAGCATAGGCCTCGAAGCGCTCCAAATATCCACTTGCAGATTCTACAAAAAGTATGTTTCAAAACTGCTCTTTAAAAAGGAAGGTTCAAGTCTGTGAGTTGAATGCACTCATCACAAAGAAGTTTCTGAGAATGCTTCTGTGTAGTTGTTATTGGAAGGCATTTCCTTTTCCAGCATAGGCCTCAAATCGCTCGAAATGAACACTTGCAGATTCTGCAGAAAGAGTGTTTCAAAACTGTTCTATCAAAAGGAACGTTCAAGTCTGTGAGTTGAATGCACTCATCACACAGAAGTTTCTGAGAATGCTTCTGTCTAGTTTTTAAGTGGAGACATTACATTTCCCAGCATAGGCTTCACAGCGCTCCAAATATACGCTAGCAGATTCTACAAAAAGAGTGTTCCAAAACTGCTCTTTCAAAAGAAACGTTCAAGTCTGTGAGTTGAATGCACTCGTCACAAACAAGTTTCTGGGAGTGCTTCTGTCTAGTCTCTGTCTGAGGATGTTCCCTTTCCCAGCGTTGGCCTCCAACAGCTCCAAATATGCACTTGCAGATTCTACAAAAAGAGAGTGTGAAAACTCTTCTACCAAAAAGAAGGTTCAACTCTGCGAGTAGAATGCACTCCTCACAAAGAAGTTTCTGAGAATGCTTCTGTCTAGTTTTTATTTGAAGATATTTCCTTTTCCAGCTTAGGCCTCAGAGCGCTCCAAATAAACACTTGCAGATATTACAAAAGGAGTGTTTCCAAACTGCTCTATCAAAAGGAATGTTCAAGTATGGGAGTTGAATGCACTCATCACAGAGAAGTTTCTGAGAATGCTTCTGTCTAGTTTTTAGGTGAAGATATTTCATTTCCCAGCATAGGCCTGAAAGCGCTCCAAATACCTACTTGCAGATTCTACAAAAAGTGTGTTTCAAAACTGTTCTATCAAAAGGAAGGTTCAAGTCTGTGAGTTGAATGCACTCATCACAAAGAAGTTTCTGAGAATGCTTCTGTGTAGTTGTTATTTGAAGACACTTCCTTTTCCAGCATAGGCCTCAAAGCGCTCGAAATAAACACTTGCAGATTCTGCAGAAAGAGTGTTTCAAAACTGTTCTATCAAAAGGAACGTTCAAGTCTGTGAGTTGAATGCACTCATCACACAGAAGTTTCTGAGAATGCTTCTGTCTAGTTTTTAGGTGAAGATATTTCATTTCCCAGCATAGACCTCAAAGCGCTCCAAATATCCACTTGCAGATCCTACAAAAAGTGTGTTTCAAAACTGCTCTTTCAAAAGGAAGGTTCAAGTCTGTGAGTTGAATGCACTCATCACAAAGAAGTTTCTGAGAATGCTTCTGTGTAGTTGTTATTGGAAGGCATTCCCTTTTCCAGCATAGGCCTCAAATCGCTCGAAATGAACACTTGCAGATTTTGCAGAAAGAGTGTTTCAAAACTGTTCTATCAAAAGGAACGTTCAAGTCTGTGAGTTGAATGCACTCATCACACAGAAGTTTCTGAGAATGCTTCTGTCTAGTTTTTAAGTGGAGACATTACATTTCCCAGCATAGGCTTCACAGCGCTCCAAATATATGCTAGCAGATTCTACAAAAAGAGTGTTCCAAAACTGCTCTTTCAAAAGAAACGTTCAAGTCTGTGAGTTGAATGCACTCGTCACAAACAAGTTTCTGGGAGTGCTTCTGTCTAGTCTCTGTCTGAGGATGTTCACTTTCCCAGCGTTGGCCTCCAACAGCTCCAAATATGCACTTGCAGATTCTACAAAAAGAGAGTTTGAAAACTCTTCTACCAAAAACAAGGTTCAACTCTGCGAGTAGAATGCACTCATCACAAAGAAGTTTCTGAGAATGCTTCTGTCTAGTTTTTATTTGAAGATATTTCCTTTTTCAGCTTAGGCCTCAGAGCGCTCCAAATAAACACTTGCAGATTTCACAAAAGGAGTGTTTCCAAACTGCTCTGTCAAAATGAATGTTCAAGTATGTGAGGTGAATGCATTCATCACAGAGAAGTTTCTGAGAATGCTTCTGTCTAGTTTTTAGGTGAAGATATTTCATTTCCCAGCATAGGCCTGAAAGCGCTCCAAATACCTACTTGCAGATTCTACAAAAAGTGTGTTTCAAAACTGTTCTATCAAAAGAAAGGTTCAAGTCTGTGAGTTGAATGCACTCATCACAAAGAAGTTTCTGAGAATGCTTCTGTGTAGTTGTTATTTGAAGACATTTCCTTTTCCAGCGTAGGCCTCAAAGCGCTCGAAATAAACACTTGCAGATTCTGCAGAAAGAGTGTTTCAAAACTGTTCTATCAAAAGGAACGTTCAAGTCTGTGAGTTGAATACACTCATCACACAGAAGTTTCTGAGAATGCTTCTGTCTAGTTTTTAGGTGAAGATATTTCATTTCCCAGCATAGACCTCAAAGCGCTCCAAATATCCACTTGCAGATCCTACAAAAAGTGTGTTTCAAAACTGCTCTTTCAAAAGGAAGGTTCAAGTCTGTGAGTTGAATTCACTCATCACAAAGAAGTTTCTGAGAATACTTCTGCGTAGTTGTTATTTGAAGACATTTCCTTTTCCAACATAGGCCTCAAATCGCTCGAAATGAACGCTTGCAGATTCTTCTGAAAGAGTGTTTCAAAATTATTCTATCAAAAGGAACGTTCAAGTCTGTGAGTTGAATGCACTCGTCACACAGAAGTTTCTGAGAATGCTTCTGTCTAGTTTTTAAGTGGAGACATTTCATTTCCCAGCATAGGCCTCACAGCGCTCCAAATATACACTAGCAGATTCTACAAAAAGAGTGTTCCAAAACTGCTCTTGCAAAAGAAACGTTCAAGTCTGTGAGTTGAATGCACTCGTCACAAAGAAGTTTCTGAGAATGCTTCTGTCTAGTTTTTAGGTGAAGATATTTCATTTCCCAGCATAGGCCTCAAAGCGCTCCAAATATCCACTTGCAGATTCTACACAAAGAGAGATTCAAAACCGCTCTTTGAAAAGGAAGGTTCAAGTCTGTGAGTTGAATGCACTCATCACAAAGAAGTTTCTGAGAATGCTTCTGTGTAGTTGTTATTTGAAGACATTTCCTTTTCCAGCGTAGGCTTCACAGCGCTCGAAATGAACACTTGCAGATTCTGCAGAAAGAGTGTTTCAAAACTGTTCTATCAAAAGGAACGTTCAAGTCTGTGAGTTGAATGCACTCATCACACAGAAGTTTCTGAGAATGCTTCTGTCTAGTTTTTAGGTGAAGATATTTCATTTCCCAGCATAGGCCTCAAAGCGCTCCAAATATCCACTTGCAGATTCTGCAAAAAGTATGTTTCAAAACTGCTCTTTCAAAAGGAAGGTTCAAGTCTGTGAGTTGAATGCACTCATCACAAAGAAGTTTCTGAGAATGCTTCTGTGTAGTTGTTATTTGAAGGCATTTCCTTTTCCAGCATAGGCCTCAAATCGCTCGAAATGAACACTTGCAGATTTTGCAGGAAGAGTGTTTCAAAACTGTTCTATCAAAAGGAACGTTCAAGTCTGTGAGTTGAATGCACTCATCACACAGAAGTTTCTGAGAATGCTTCTGTCTAGTTTTTAAGTGGAGACATTACATTTCCCAGCATAGGCTTCACAGCGCTCCAAATATACGCTAGCAGATTCTACAAAAAGAGTGTTCCAAAACTTCTCTTTCAAAAGAAACGTTCAAGTCTGTGAGTTGAATGCACTCGTCACAAACAAGTTTCTGGGAGTGCTTCTGTCTAGTCTCTGTCTGAGGATGTTCCCTTTCCCAGCATTGGTCTCCAACAGCTCCAAATATGCACTTGCTGATTCTACAAAAAGAGAGTTAGAAAACTCTTCTACCAAAAAGAAGGTTCAACTCTGTGAGTAGAATGCACTCCTCACAAAGAAGTTTCTGAGAATGCTTCTGTCTAGTTTTTATTTGAAGATATTTCCTTTTCCAGCTTAGGCCTCAGAGCGCTCCAAATAAACACTTGCAGATTTTACAAAAGGAGTGTTTCCAAACTGCTCTATCAAAAGGAATGTTCAAGTATGTGAGTTGAATGCACTCATCACAGAGAAGTTTCTGAGAATGCTTCTGTCTAGTTTTTAGGTGAAGATATTTCATTTCCCAGCATAGGCCTGAAAGCGCTCCAAATACCTACTTGCAGATTCTACAAAAAGTGTGTTTCAAAACTGTTCTATCAAAAGAAAGGTTCAAGTCTGTGAGTTGAATGCATTCATCACAAAGAAGTTTCTGAGAATGCTTCTGTGTAGTCGTTATTTGAAGACACTTCTTTTCCAGCATAGGCCTCAAAGCGCTCGAAATAAACACTTGCAGATTCTGCAGAAAGAGTGTTTCAAAACTGTTCTATCAAAAGGAACGTTCAAGTCTGTGAGTTGAATGCACTCATCACACAGAAGTTTCTGAGAATGCTTCTGTCTAGTTTTTAGGTGAAGATATTTCATTTCCCAGCATAGACCTCAAAGCGCTCCAAATATCCACTTGCAGATTCTACAAAAAGTGTGTTTCAAAACTGCTCTTTCAAAAGGAAGGTTGAAGTCTGTGAGTTGAATGCACTCATCACAAAGAAGTTTCTGAGAATACTTCTGTGTAGTTGTTGTTTGAAGACATTTCCTTTTCCAACATAGGCCTCAAATCGCTCGAAATGAACACTTGCAGATGCTGCTGAAAGAGTGTTTCAAAACTGTTCTATCAAAAGGAACGTTCAAGTCTGTGAGTTGAATGCACTCATCTCACAGAAGTTTCTGAGTATGCTTCTGTCTAGTTTTTAAGTGGAGACATTTCATTTCCCAGCATAGGCCTCACAGCGCTCCAAATATACACTAGCAGATTCTACAAAAAGAGTGTTCCAAAACTGCTCTTGCAAAAGAAACGTTCAAGTCTGTGAGTTGAATGCACTCGTCACAAAGAGGTTTCTGAGAATGCTTTTGTCTAGTTTTTAGGTGAAGATATTTCATTTCCCAGCATAGGCCTCAAAGCGCTCCAAATATCCACTTGCAGATTCTACAAAAAGAGAGTTTCAAAACCGCTCTTTGAAAAGGAAGGTTCAAGTCTGTGAGTTGAATGCACTCATCACAAAGAAGTTTCTGAGAATGCTTCTGTGTAGTTGTTATTTGAAGACATTTCCTTTTCCAGCCTAGGCCTCAGAGCGCTCGAAATAAACACTTGCAGATTCTGCAGAAAGAGTGTTTCAAAACTGTTCTATCAAAAGGAACGCTCAAGTCTCTGAGTTGAATGCACTCATCACACAGAAGTTTCTGAGAATGCTTCTGTCTAGTTTTTAGGTGAAGATATTTCATTTCCTAGCATAGGCCTCAAAGCGCTCCAAATATCCACTTGCAGATTCTACAAAAAGTATGTTTCAAAACTGCTCTTTCAAAAGGAAGGTTCAAGTCTGTGAGTTGAATGCACTCATCACAAAGAAGTTTCTGAGAATGCTTCTGTGTAGTTGTTATTGGAAGGCATTTCCTTTTCCAGCATAGGCCTCAAATCGCTCGAAATGAACACTTGCAGATTCTGCAGAAAGAGTGTTTCAAAACTGTTCTATCAAAAGGAACGTTCAAGTCTGTGAGTTGAATGCACTCATCTCAAAGAAGTTTCTGAGAATGCTTCTGTCTAGTTTTTAAGTGGAGACATTACATTTCCCAGCATAGGCTTCACAGCGCTCCAAATATACGCTAGCAGATTCTACAAAAAGAGTGTTCCAAAACTGCTCTTTCAAAAGAAACGTTCAAGTCTGTGAGTTGAATGCACTCGTCACAAACAAGTTTCTGGGAATGCTTCTGTCTAGTCTCTGTCTGAGGATGTTCCCTTTCCCAGCATTGGCCTCCAACAGCTCCAAATATGCACTTGCAGATTCTACAAAAAGAGAGTTTGAAAACTCTTCTACCAAAAAGAAGGTTCAACTCTGCGAGTAGAATGCACTCCTCACAAAGAAGTTTCTGAGAATGCTTCTGTCTAGTTTTTATTTGAAGATATTTGCTTTTCCAGCTTAGGCCTCAGAGCGCTCCAAATAAACACTTGCAGATATTACAAAAGGAGTGTTTCCAAACTGCTCTATCAAAAGGAATGTTCAAGTATGTGAGTTGAATGCACTCATCACAGAGAAGTTTCTGAGAATGCTTCTGTCTAGTTTTTAGGTGAAGATATTTCATTTCCCAGCATAGGCCTCAAAGCGCTCCAAATACCTACTTGCAGATTCTACAAAAAGTGTGTTTCAAAACTGTTCTATCAAAAGGAAGGTTCAAGTCTGTGAGTTGAATGCACTCATCACAAAGAAGTTTCTGAGAATGCTTCTGTGTAGTTGTTATTTGAAGACACTTCCTTTTCAAGCATAGGCCTCAAAGCGCTCGAAATAAACACTTGCAGATTCTGCAGAAAGAGTGTTTCAAAACTGTTCTATCAAAAGGAACGTTCAAGTCTGTGAGTTGAATGCACTCATCACACAGAAGTTTCTGAGAATGCTTCTGTCTAGTTTTTAGGTGAAGATATTTCATTTCCCAGCATAGACCTCAAAGCGCTCCAAATATCCACTTGCAGATCCTACAAAAAGTGTGTTTCAAAACTGCTCTTTCAAAAGGAAGGTTCAAGTCTGTGAGTTGAATGCACTCATCACAAAGAAGTTTCTGAGAATACTTCTGTGTAGTTGTTATTTGAAGACATTTCCTTTTCCAACATAGGCCTCAAATCGCTCGAAATGAAAACTTGCAGATTCTGCTGAAAGAGTGTTTCAAAACTGTTCTATCAAAAGGAACGTTCAAGTCTGTGAGTTGAATGCACTCATCACACAGAAGTTTCTGAGAATGCTTCTGTCTAGTTTTTAAGTGGAGACATTTCATTTCCCAGCATAGGCCTCACAGCGCTCCAAATATACACTAGCAGATTCTACAAAAAGAGTGTTCCAAAACTGCTCTTGCAAAAGAAACGTTCAAGTCTGTGAGTTGAATGCACTCGTCACAAAGGAGTTTCTGAGAATGCTTCTGTCTAGTTTTTAGGTGAAGATATTTCATTTCCCAGCATAGGCCTCAAAGCGCTCCAAATATCCACTTGCAGATTCTACAAAAAGAGAGTTTCAAAACCGCCCTTTGAAAAGGAGGGTTCAAGTCTGTGAGTTGAATGCACTCATCACAAAGAAGTTTCTGAGAATGCTTCTGTGTAGTTGTTATTTGAAGACATTTCCTTTTCCAGCATAGGCTTCACAGCGCTCGAAATGAACACTTGCAGATTCTGCAGAAAGAGTGTTTCAAAACTGTTCTATCAAAAGGAACGTTCAAGTCTGTGAGTTGAATGCACTCATCACACAGAAGTTTCTGAGAATGCTTCTGTCTACTTTTTAGGTGAAGATATTTCATTTCCCAGCATAGGCCTCAAAGCGCTCCAAATATCCACTTGCAGATTCTGCAAAAAGTATGTTTCAAAACTGCTCTTTCAAAAGGAAGGTTCAAGTCTGTGAGTTGAATGCACTCATCACAAAGAAGTTTCTGAGAATGCTTCTGTGTAGTTGTTATTTGAAGGCATTTCCTTTTCCAGCATAGGCCTCAAATCGCTCGAAATGAACACTTGCAGATTTTGCAGAAAGAGTGTTTCAAAACTGTTCTATCAAAAGGAACGTTCAAGTCTGTGAGTTGAATGCACTCATCACACAGAAGTTTCTGAGAATGCTTTTGTCTAGTTTTTAAGTGGAGACATTACATTTCCCAGCATAGGCTTCACAGCGCTCCAAATATACGCTAGCAGATTCTACAAAAAGAGTGTTCCAAAACTGCTCTTTCAAAAGAAACGTTCAAGTCTGTGAGTTGAATGCACTCGTCACAAACAAGTTTCTGGGAGTGCTTCTGTCTAGTCTCTGTCTGAGGATGTTCCCTTTCCCAGCATTGGCCTCCAACAGCTCCAAATATGCACTTGCAGATTCTACAAAAAGAGAGTTTGAAAACTCTTCTACCAAAAAGAAGGTTCAACCCTGCGAGTAGAATGCACTCATCACAAAGAAGTTTCTGAGAATGCTTCTGTCTAGTTTTTATTTGAAGATATTTCCTTTTTCAGCTTAGGCCTCAGAGCGCTCCAAATAAACACTTGCAGATTTTACAAAAGGAGTGTTTCCAAACTGCTCTATCAAAAGGAATGTTCAAGTATGTGAGTTGAATGCACTCATCACAGAGAAGTTTCTGAGAATGCTTCTGTCTAGTTTTTAGGTGAAGATATTTCATTTCCCAGCATAGGCCTGAAAGCGCTCCAAATACCTACTTGCAGATTCTACAAAAAGTGTGTTTCAAAACTGTTCTATCTAAAGAAAGGTTCAAGTCTGTGAGTTGAATGCACTCATCACAAAGAAGTTTCTGAGAATGCTTCTGTGTAGTTGTTATTTGAAGACATTTCCTTTTCCAGCATAGGCCTCAAAGCGCTCGAAATAAACACTTGCAGATTCTGCAGAAAGAGTGTTTCAAAACTGTTCTATCAAAAGGAACGTTCAAGTCTGTGAGTTGAATGCACTCGTCACAAAGAAGTTTCTGAGAATGCTTCTGTCTAGTTTTTAGGTGAAGATATTTCATTTCCCAGCATAGACCTCAAAGCGCTCCAAATATCCACTTGCAGATCCTACAAAAAGTGTGTTTCAAAACTGCTCTTTGAAAAGGAAGGTTCAAGTCTGTGAGTTGAATGCACTCATCACAAAGAAGTTTCTGAGAATACTTCTGTGTAGTTGTTATTTGAAGACATTTCCTTTTCCAACATAGGCCTCAAATCGCTCGAAATGAACGCTTGCAGATTCTGCTGAAAGAGTGTTTCAAAATTATTCTATCAAAAGGAACGTTCAAGTCTGTGAGTTGAATGCACTCGTCACACAGAAGTTTCTGAGAATGCTTCTGTCTAGTTTTTAAGTGGAGACATTTCATTTCCCAGCATAGGCCTCACAGCGCTCCAAATATACACTAGCAGATTCTACAAAAAGAGTGTTCCAAAACTGCTCTTGCAAAAGAAACGTTCAAGTCTGTGAGTTGAATGCACTCGTCACAAAGAAGTTTCTGAGAATGCTTCTGTCTAGTTTTTAGGTGAAGATATTTCATTTCCCAGCATAGGCCTCAAAGCGCTCCAAATATCCACTTGCAGATTCTACAAAAAGAGAGTTTCAAAACCGCTCTTTGAAAAGGAAGGTTCAAGTCTGTGAGTTGAATGCACTCATCACAAAGAAGTTTCTGAGAATGCTTCTGTGTAGTTGTTATTTGAAGACACTTCCTTTTCCAGCATAGGCCTCAAAGCGCTCGAAATAAACACTTGTAGATTCTGCAGAAAGAGTGTTTCAAAACTGTTCTATCAAAAGGAACGTTCAAGTCTGTGAGTTGAATGCACTCATAACACAGAAGTTTCTGAGAATGCTTCTGTCTAGTTTTTAGGTGAGGATATTTCATTTCCCAGCAAGGACCTCAAAGCGCTCCAAATATCCACTTGCAGATTCTACAAAAAGTGTGTTTCAAAACTGCTCTTTCAAAAGGAAGGTTCAAGTCTGTGAGTTGAATGCACTCATCACAAAGAAGTTTCTGAGAATACTTCTGTGTAGTTGTTATTTGAAGACATTTCCTTTTCCAACATAGGCGTCAAATCGCTCGAAATGAATACTTGCAGATTCTGCTGAAAGAGTGTTTCAAAACTGTTCTATCAAAAGGAACGTTCAAGTCTGTGAGTTGAATGCACTCATCACACAGAAGTTTCTGAGTATGCTTCTGTCTAGTTTTTAAGTGGAGACATTTCATTTCCCAGCATAGGCCTCACAGCGCTCCAAATATACACTAGCAGATTCTACAAAAAGAGTGTTCCAAGACGGCTCTTGCAAAAGAAACGTTCAAGTCTGTGAGTTGAATGCACTCGTCACAAAGAAGTTTCTGAGAATGCTTCTGTCTAGTTTTTAGGTGAAGATATTTCATTTCCCAGCATAGGCCTCAAAGCGCTCCAAATATCCACTTGCAGATTCTACAAAAAGAGAGTTTCAAAACCGCTCTTTGAAAAGGAAGGTTCAAGTCTGTGAGTTGAATGCACTCATCACAAAGAAGTTTCTGAGAATGCTTCTGTGTAGTTGTTATTTGAAGACATTTCCTTTTCCAGCATAGGCCTCAGAGCGCACGAAATAAACACTTGCAGATTCTGCAGAAAGAGTGTTTCAAAACTGTTCTATCAAAAGGAACGCTCAAGTCTCTGAGTTGAATGCACTCATCACACTGAAGTTTCTGAGAATGCTTCTGTCTAGTTTTTAGGTGAAGATATTTCATTTCCCAGCATAGGCCTCAAAGCGCTCCAAATATCCACTTGCAGATTCTACAAAAAGTATGTTTCAAAACTGCTCTTTCAAAAGGAAGGTTCAAGTCTGTGAGTTGAATACACTCATCACAAAGAAGTTTCTGAGAATGCTTCTGTGTAGTTGTTATTGGAAGGCATTTCCTTTTCCAGCATAGGCTTCAAATCGCTCGAAATGAACACTTGCAGATTCTGCAGAAAGAGTGTTTCAAAACTGTTCTATCAAAAGGAACGTTCAAGTCTGTGAGTTGAATGCACTCATCACAAAGAAGTTTCTGAGAATGCTTCTCTCTAGTTTTTAAGTGGAGACATTACATTTCCCAGCATAGGCTTCACAGCGCTCCAAATATACGCTAGCAGATTCTACAAAAAGAGTGTTCCAAAACTGCTCTTTCAAAAGAAACGTTCAAGTCTGTGAGTTGAATGCACTCGTCACAAACAAGTTTCTGGGAGTGCTTCTGTCTAGTCTCTGTCTGAGGATGTTCCCTTTCCCAGCATTGGCCTCCAAGAGCTCCAAATATGCACTTGCAGATTCTACAAAAAGAGAGGTTGAAAACTCTTCTACCAAAAAGAAGTCTCAACTCTGCGAGTAGAATGCACTCATCACAAAGGAGTTTCTGAGAATGCTTCTGTCTAGTTTTTATTTGAAGATATTTCCTTTTCCAGCTTAGGCCTCAGAGCGCTCCAAATAAACACTTGCAGATTTTACAAAAGGAGTGTTTCCAAACTGCTCTATCAAAAGGAATGTTCAACTATGTGAGTTGAATGCACTCATCACAGAGAAGTTTCTGAGAATGCTTCTGTCTAGTTTTTAGGTGAAGATATTTCATTTCCCAGCATAGGCCTCAAAGCGCTCCAAATATCCACTTGCAGATTCTACAAAAAGAGAGTTTCAAAACCGCTCTTAGAAAAGGAAGGTTCAAGTCTGTGAGTTGAATGCACTTATCACAGAGAAGTTTCTGAGAATGCTTCTGTGTAGTTGTTATTTGAAGACATTTCCTTTTCCAGCATAGGCCTCAGAGCGCTCGAAATAAACACTTGCAGATTCTGCAGAAAGAGTGTTTCAAAACTGTTCTATCAAAAGGAACGCTCAAGTCTGTGAGTTGAATGCACTCATCACACAGAAGTTTCTGAGAATGCTTCTGTCTAGTTTTTAGGTGAAGATATTTCATTTCCCAGAATAGGCCTCAAAGCACTCCAAATATCCACTTGGAGATTCTACAAAAAGTATGGTTCAAAACTGCTCTTTCAAAAGGAAGGTACAAGTCTGTGAGTTGAATGCACTCATCACGAAGAAGTTTCTGAGAATGCTTCTGTGTAGTTGTTATTTGAAGGCATTTCCTTTTCCAGCATAGGCCTCAATTCGCTCGAAATGAACACTTGCAGATTCTGCAGAAAGAGTGTTTGAAAACTGTTCTATCAAAAGGAACGTTCAAGTCTGTGAGTTGAATGCACTCATCACACAGAAGTTTCTGAGAATGCTTCTGTCTAGTTTTTAAGTGGAGACATTACATTTCCCAGCATAGGCTTCACAGCGCTCCAAATATACGCTAGCAGATTCTACAAAAAGAGTGTTCCAAAACTGCTCTTTCAAAAGAAACGTTCAAGTCTGTGAGTTGAATGCACTCGTCACAAACAAGTTTCTGGGAATGCTTCTGTCTAGTCTCTGTCTGAGGATGTTCCCTTTCCCAGCATTGGCCTCCAACAGCTCCAAATATGCACTTGCAGATTCTACAAAAAGAGAGTTTGAAAACTCTTCTACCAAAAAGAAGGTTCAACTCTGCGAGTAGAATGCACTCATCACAAAGAAGTTTCTGAGAATGCTTCTGTCTAGTTTTTATTTGAAGATATTTCCTTTTCCAGCTTAAGCCTCACAGCGCTCCAAATAAACACTTGCAGATTTTACAAAAGGAGTGTTTCCAAACTGCTCTATCAAAAGGAATGTTCAAGTATGTGAGTTGAATGCACTCATCACACAGAAGTTTCTGGGAATGCTTCTGTCTAGTTTTTAGGTGAAGATATTTCATTTCCCAGCATAGGCCTGAAAGCGCTCCAAATATACACTAGCAGATTCTACAAAAAGAGTGTTCCAAAACTGCTCTTGCAAAAGGAAGCTTCAAGTCTGTGAGTTGAATGCACTCATCACACAGAAGTTTCTGAGAATGCTTCTGTCTAGTTTTTAGGTGAAGATATTTCATTTCCCAGCATAGGCCTCAAAGCGCTCCAAATATCCACTTGCAGATTCTACAAAAAGAGAGTTTCAAAACCGCTCTTTGAAAAGGAAGGTTCAAGTCTGTGAGTTGAATGCACTCATCACAAAGAAGTTTCTGAGAATGCTTCTGTGTAGTTGTTATTTGAAGACACTTCCTTTTCCAGCATAGGCCTCAAAGCGCTCGAAATAAACACTTGCAGATTCTGCAGAAAGAGTGTTTCAAAACTGTTCTATCAAAAGGAACGTTCAAGTCTGTGAGTTGAATGCACTCATAACACAGAAGTTTCTGAGAATGCTTCTGTCTAGTTTTTAGGTGAAGATATTTCATTTCCCAGCAAGGACCTCAAAGCGCTCCAAATATCCACTTGCAGATTCTACAAAAAGTGTGTTTCAAAACTGCTCTTTCAAAAGGAAGGTTCAAGTCTGTGAGTTGAATGCACTCATCACAAAGAAGTTTCTGAGAATACTTCTGTGTAGTTGTTATTTGAAGACATTTCCTTTTCCAACATAGGCGTCAAATCGCTCGAAATGAATACTTGCAGATTCTGCTGAAAGAGTGTTTCAAAACTGTTCTATCAAAAGGAACGTTCAAGTCTGTGAGTTGAATGCACTCATCACACAGAAGTTTCTGAGTATGCTTCTGTCTAGTTTTTAAGTGGAGACATTTCATTTCCCAGCATAGGCCTCACAGCGCTCCAAATATACACTAGCAGATTCTACAAAAAGAGTGTTCCAAAACGGCTCTTGCAAAAGAAACGTTCAAGTCTGTGAGTTGAATGCACTCGTCACAAAGAAGTTTCTGAGAATGCTTCTGTCTAGTTTTTAGGTGAAGATATTTCATTTCCCAGCATAGGCCTCAAAGCGCTCCAAATATCCACTTGCAGATTCTACAAAAAGAGAGTTTCAAAACCGCTCTTTGAAAAGGAAGGTTCAAGTCTGTGAGTTGAATGCACTCATCACAAAGAAGTTTCTGAGAATGCTTCTGTGTAGTTGTTATTTGAAGACATTTCCTTTTCCAGCATAGGCCTCAGAGCGCACGAAATAAACACTTGCAGATTCTGCAGAAAGAGTGTTTCAAAACTGTTCTATCAAAAGGAACGCTCAAGTCTCTGAGTTGAATGCACTCATCACACTGAAGTTTCTGAGAATGCTTCTGTCTAGTTTTTAGGTGAAGATATTTCATTTCCCAGCATAGGCCTCAAAGCGCTCCAAATATCCACTTGCAGATTCTACAAAAAGTATGTTTCAAAACTGCTCTTTCAAAAGGAAGGTTCAAGTCTGTGAGTTGAATACACTCATCACAAAGAAGTTTCTGAGAATGCTTCTGTGTAGTTGTTATTGGAAGGCATTTCCTTTTCCAGCATAGGCTTCAAATCGCTCGAAATGAACACTTGCAGATTCTGCAGAAAGAGTGTTTCAAAACTGTTCTATCAAAAGGAACGTTCAACTCTGTGAGTTGAATGCACTCATCACAAAGAAGTTTCTGAGAATGCTTCTCTCTAGTTTTTAAGTGGAGACATTTCATTTCCCAGCATAGGCTTCACAGCGCTCCAAATATACGCTAGCAGATTCTACAAAAAGAGTGTTCCAAAACTGCTCTTTCAAAAGAAACGTTCAAGTCTGTGAGTTGAATGCACTCGTCACAAACAAGTTTCTGGGAGTGCTTCTGTCTAGTCTCTGTCTGAGGATGTTCCCTTTCCCAGCATTGGCCTCCAAGAGCTCCAAATATGCACTTGCAGATTCTACAAAAAGAGAGGTTGAAAACTCTTCTACCAAAAAGAAGTCTCAACTCTGCGAGTAGAATGCACTCATCACAAAGGAGTTTCTGAGAATGCTTCTGTCTAGTTTTTATTTGAAGATATTTCCTTTTCCAGCTTAGGCCTCAGAGCGCTCCAAATAAACACTTGCAGATTTTACAAAAGGAGTGTTTCCAAACTGCTCTATCAAAAGGAATGTTCAACTATGTGAGTTGAATGCACTCATCACAGAGAAGTTTCTGAGAATGCTTCTGTCTAGTTTTTAGGTGAAGATATTTCATTTCCCAGCATAGGCCTCAAAGCGCTCCAAATATCCACTTGCAGATTCTACAAAAAGAGAGTTTCAAAACCGCTCTTAGAAAAGGAAGGTTCAAGTCTGTGAGTTGAATGCACTTATCACAGAGAAGTTTCTGAGAATGCTTCTGTGTAGTTGTTATTTGAAGACATTTCCTTTTCCAGCATAGGCCTCAGAGCGCTCGAAATAAACACTTGCAGATTCTGCAGAAAGAGTGTTTCAAAACTGTTCTATCAAAAGGAACGCTCAAGTCTGTGAGTTGAATGCACTCATCACACAGAAGTTTCTGAGAATGCTTCTGTCTAGTTTTTAGGTGAAGATATTTCATTTCCCAGAATAGGCCTCAAAGCACTCCAAATATCCACTTGGAGATTCTACAAAAAGTATGGTTCAAAACTGCTCTTTCAAAAGGAAGGTTCAAGTCTGTGAGTTGAATGCACTCATCATGAAGAAGTTTCTGAGAATGCTTCTGTGTAGTTGTTATTTGAAGGCATTTCCTTTTCCAGCATAGGCCTCAATTCGCTCGAAATGAACACTTGCAGATTCTGCAGAAAGAGTGTTTGAAAACTGTTCTATCAAAAGGAACGTTCAAGTCTGTGAGTTGAATGCACTCATCACACAGAAGTTTCTGAGAATGCTTCTGTCTAGTTTTTAAGTGGAGACATTACATTTCCCAGCATAGGCTTCACAGCGCTCCAAATATACGCTAGCAGATTCTACAAAAAGAGTGTTCCAAAACTGCTCTTTCAAAAGAAACGTTCAAGTCTGTGAGTTGAATGCACTCGTCACAAACAAGTTTCTGGGAATGCTTCTGTCTAGTCTCTGTCTGAGGATGTTCCCTTTCCCAGCATTGGCCTCCAACAGCTCCAAATATGCACTTGCAGATTCTACAAAAAGAGAGTTTGAAAACTCTTCTACCAAAAAGAAGGTTCAACTCTGCGAGTAGAATGCACTCATCACAAAGAAGTTTCTGAGAATGCTTCTGTCTAGTTTTTATTTGAAGATATTTCCTTTTCCAGCTTAGGCCTCACAGCGCTCCAAATAAACACTTGCAGATTTTACAAAAGGAGTGTTTCCAAACTGCTCTATCAAAAGGAATGTTCAAGTATGTGAGTTGAATGCACTCATCACACAGAAGTTTCTGGGAATGCTTCTGTCTAGTTTTTAGGTGAAGATATTTCATTTCCCAGCATAGGCCTGAAAGCGCTCCAAATATACACTAGCAGATTCTACAAAAAGAGTGTTCCAAAACTGCTCTTGCAAAAGGAAGGTTCAAGTCTGTGAGTTGAATGCACTCATCACAAAGAAGTTTCTGAGAATGCTTCTGTGTAGTTGTTATTTGAAGACACTTCCTTTTCCAGCATAGGCCTCAAAGCGCTCGAAATAAACACTTGCAGATTCTGCAGAAAGAGTGTTTCAAAACTGTTCTATCAAAAGGAACGTTCAAGTCTGTGAATTGAATGCACTCATCACACAGAAGTTTCTGAGAATGCTTCTGTCTAGTTTTTAGGTGAAGATATTTCATTTCCCAGCATAGACCTCAAAGCACTCCAAATATCCACTTGCAGATTCTACAAAAAGTGTGTTTCAAAACTGCTCTTTCAAAAGGAAGGTTCAAGTCTGTGAGTTGAATGCACTCATCACAAAGAAGTTTCTGAGAATACTTCTGTGTAGTTGTTATTTGAAGACATTTCCTTTTCCAACATAGGCCTCAAATCGCTCGAAATGAACACTTGCAGATTCTGCTGAAAGAGTGTTTCAAAACTGTTCTATCAAAAGGAACGTTCAAGTCTGTGAGTTGAATGCACTCATCACACAGAAGTTTCTGAGAATGCTTCTGTCTAGTTTTTAAGTGGAGACATTTCATTTCCCAGCATAGGCCTCACAGCGCTCCAAATATACACTAGCAGATTCTACAAAAAGAGTGTTCCAAAACTGCTCTTGCAAAAGAAACGTTCAAGTCTGTGAGTTGAATGCACTCGTCACAAAGAAGTTTCTGAGAATGCTTCTGTCTAGTTTTAAGGTGAAGATATTTCATTTCCCAGCATAGGCCTCAGAGCGCTCCAAATATCCACTTGCAGATTCTACAAAAAGAGAGTTTCAAAACCGCCCTTTGAAAAGGAGGGTTCAAGTCTGTGAGTTGAATGCACTCATCACAAAGAAGTTTCTGAGAATGCTTCTGTGTAGTTGTTATTTGAAGACATTTCCTTTTCCAGCATAGGCTTCACAGCGCTCGAAATGAACACTTGCAGATTCTGCAGAAAGAGTGTTTCAAAACTGTTCTATCAAAAGGAACGTTCAAGTCTGTGAGTTGAATGCACTCATCACACAGAAGTTTCTGAGAATGCTTCTGTCTAGTTTTTAGGTGAAGATATTTCATTTCCCAGCATAGGCCTCAAAGCGCTCCAAATATCCACTTGCAGATTCTGCAAAAAGTATGTTTCAAAACTGCTCTTTCAAAAGGAAGGTTCAAGTCTGTGAGTTGAATGCACTCATCACAAAGAAGTTTCTGAGAATGCTTCTGTGTAGTTGTTATTGGAAGGCATTTCCTTTTCCAGCATAGGCCTCAAATCGCTCGAAATGAACACTTGCAGATTCTGCAGAAAGAGTGTTTCAAAACTGTTCTATCAAAAGGAACGTTCAAGTCTGTGAGTTGAATGCACTCATCACACAGAAGTTTCTGAGAATGCTTCTGTCTAGTTTTTAAGTGGAGACATTACATTTCCCAGCATAGGCTTCACAGCGCTCCAAATATACGCTAGCAGATTCTACAAAAAGAGTGTTCCAAAACTGCTCTTTCAAAAGAAACGTTCAAGTCTGTGAGTTGAATGCACTCGTGACAAACAAGTTTCTGGGAATGCCTCCGTCTAGTCTCTGTCTGAGGATGTTCCCTTTCCCAGCATTGGCCTCCATCCGCTCCAAATATGCACTTGCAGATTCTACAAAAAGAGAGTTTGAAAACTCTTCTACCAAAAAGAAGGTTCAACTCTGCGAGTAGAATGCACTCATCACAAAGAAGTTTCTGAGAATGCTTCTGTCTAGTTTTTATTTGAAGATATTTCCTTTTCCAGCTTAGGCCTCAGAGCGCTCCAAATAAACACTTGCAGATTTTACAAAAGGAGTGTTTCCAAACTGCTCTATCAAAAGGAATGTTCAAGTATGTGAGTTGAATGCACTCATCACAGAGAAGTTTCTGAGAATGCTTCTGTCTAGTTTTTAGGTGAAGATATTTCATTTCCCAGCATAGGCCTGAAAGCGCTCCAAATACCTATTTGCAGATTCTACAAAAGTGTGTTTCAAAACTGTTCCATCAAAAGAAAGGTTCAAGTCTGTGAGTTGAATGCACTCATCACAAAGAAGTTACTGAGAATGCTTCTGTGTAGTTGTTATTTGAAGACACTTCCTTTTCCAGCATAGGCCTCAAAGCGCTCGAAATAAACACTTGCAGATTCTGCAGAAAGAGTGTTTCAAAACTGTTCTATCAAAAGGAACGTTCAAGTCTGTGAGTTGAATGCACTCATCACACAGAAGTTTCTGAGAATGCTTCTGTCTAGTTTTTAGGTGAAGATATTTCATTTCCCAGCATAGACCTCAAAGCGCTCCCAATATCCACTTGCAGATTCTACAAAAAGTGTGTTTCAAAACTGCTCTTTCAAAAGGAAGGTTCAAGTCTGTGAGTTGAATGCACTCATCACAAAGAAGTTTCTGAGAATGCTTCTGTGTAGTTGTTATTTGAAGACATTTCCTTTTCCAACATAGGCCTCAAATCGCTCGAAATGAATACTTGCAGATTCTGCTGAAAGAGTGTTTCAAAACTGTTCTATCAAAAGGAACGTTCAAGTCTGTGAGTTGAATGCACTCATCACACAGAAGTTTCTGAGTATGCTTCTGTCTAGTTTTTAAGTGGAGACATTTCATTTCCCAGCATAGGCCTCACAGCGCTCCAAATATACACTAGCAGATTCTACAAAAAGAGTGTTCCAAAACTGCTCTTGCAAAAGAAACGTTCACGTATGTGAGTTGAATGCACTCGTCACAAAGAAGTTTCTGAGAATGCTTCTGTCTAGTTTTTAGGTGAAGATATTTCATTTCCCAGCATAGGCCTCAAAGCGCTCCAAATATCCACTTGCAGATTCTACAAAAAGTATGTTTCAAAACTGCTCTTTCAAAAGGAAGGTTCAAGTCTGTGAGTTGAATGCACTCATCACAAAGAAGTTTCTGAGAATGCTTCTGTGTAGTTGTTATTTGAAGGCATTTCCTTTTCCAGCATAGGCCTCAAATCGCTCGAAATGAACACTTGCAGATTCTGCAGAAAGAGTGTTTCAAAACTGTTCTATCAAAAGGAACGTTCAAGTCTGTGAGTTGAATGCACTCATCACACAGAAGTTTCTGAAAATGCTTCTGTCTAGTTTTTAAGTGGAGACATTACATTTCCCAGCATAGGCTTCACAGCGCTCCAAATATACGCTAGCAGATTCTACAAAAAGAGTGTTCCAAAACTGCTCTTTCAAAAGAAACGTTCAAGTCTGTGAGTTGAATGCACTCGTCACAAACAAGTTTCTGGGAATGCTTCTGTCTAGTCTCTGTCTGAGGATGTTCCCTTTCCCAGCATTGGCCTCCAACAGCTCCAAATATGCACTTGCAGATTCTACAAAAAGAGAGTTTGAAAACTCTTCTACCAAAAAGAAGGTTCAACTCTGCGAGTAGAATGCACTCATCACAAAGAAGTTTCTGAGAATGCTTCTGTCTAGTTTTTATTTGAAGATATTTCCTTTTCCAGCTTAGGCCTCACAGCGCTCCAAATAAACACTTGCAGATTTTACAAAAGGAGTGTTTCCAAACTGCTCTATCAAAAGGAATGTTCAACTATGTGAGTTGAATGCACTCATCACAGAGAAGTTTCTGAGAATGCTTCTGTCTAGTTTTTAGGTGAAGATATTTCATTTCCCAGCATAGACCTCAAAGCGCTCCAAATATCCACTTGCAGATTCTACAAAAAGTGTGTTTCAAAACTGCTCTTTCAAAAGGAAGGTTCAAGTCTGTGAGTTGAATGCACTCATCACAAAGAAGTTTCTGAGAATACTTCTGTGTAGTTGTTATTTGAAGACATTTCCTTTTCCAACATAGGCCTCAAATCGCTCGAAATGAACACTTGCAGATTCTGCTGACAGAGTGTTTCAAAACTGTTCTATCAAAAGGAACGTTCAAGTCTGTGAGTTGAATGCACTCATCACACAGAAGTTTCTGAGTATGCTTCTGAATAGTTTTTAAGTGGAGACATTTCATTTCCCAGCATAGGCCTCACAGCGCTCCAAATATACACTTGCAGATTCTACAAAAAGAGTGTTCCAAAACTGCTCTTGCAAAAGAAACTTTCAAGTCTGTGAGTTGAATGCACTCGTCACAAAGAAGTTTCTGTGAATGCTTCTGTCTAGTTTTTAGGTGAAGATATTTCATTTCCCAGCATAGGCCTCAAAGCGCTCCAAATATCCACTTGCAGATTCTACAAAAAGAGAGTTTCAAAACCGCTCTTTGAAAAGGAAGGTTCAAGTCTGTGAGTTGAATGCACTCATCACAAAGAAGTTTCTGAGAATGCTTCTGTGTAGTTGTTATTTGAAGACATTTCCTTTTCCAGCATAGGTCTCAGAGCGCTCGAAATAAACACTTGCAGATTCTGCAGAAAGAGTGTTTCAAAACTGTTCTATCAAAAGGAACGCTCATGTCTGTGAGTTGAATGCACTCATCACACAGAAGTTTCTGAGAATGCTTCTGTCTAGTTTTTAGGTGAACATATTTCATTTCCCAGCATAGGCCTCAAAGCGCTCCAAATATCCACTTGCAGATTCTACAAAAAGTATGTTTCCAAACTGCTCTTTCAAAAGGAAGGTTCATGTCTGTGAGTTGAATGCACTCATCACAAAGAAGTTTCTGAGAATGCTTCTGTCTAGTTTTTATTTGAAGATATTTCCTTTTCCAGCTTAGGCCTCAGAGCGCTCCAAATAAACACTTGCAGATTCTGCAGAAAGAGTGTTTCAAAACTGTTCTATCAAAAGGAACGTTCAACTCTGTGAGTTGAATGCACTCATCACACAGAAGTTTCTGAGAATGCTTCTGTCTAGTTTTTAGGTGAAGATATTTCATTTCCCAGCATAGACCTCAAATCGCTCCAAATATCCACTTGCAGATTCTACAAAAAGTGTGTTTCAAAACTGCTCTTTCAAAAGGAAGCTTCAAGTCTGTGAGTTGAATGCACTCATCACAAAGAAGTTTCTGAGAATACTTCTGTGTAGTTGTTATTTGAAGACATTTCCTTTTCCAACATAGGCCTCAAATCGCTCGAAATGAACACTTGCAGATTCTGCTGACAGAGTGTTTCAAAACTGTTCTATCAAAAGGAACGTTCAAGTCTGTGAGTTGAATGCACTCATCGCACAGAAGTTTCTGAGAATGCTTCTGTCTAGTTTTTAAGTGGAGACATTTCATTTCCCAGCATAGGCCTCACAGCGCTCCAAATATACACTAGCAGATTCTACAAAAAGAGTGTTCCAAAACTGCTCTTGCAAAAGAAACGTTCAAGTCTGTGAGTTGAATGCACTGGTCACAAAGAAGTTTCTGAGAATGCTTCTGTCTAGTTTTTAGGTGAAGATATTTCATTTCCCAGCATAGGCCTCAAAGCGCTCCAAATATCCACTTGCAGATTCTACAAAAAGAGAGTTTCAAAACCGCTCTTTGAAAAGGAAGGTTTACGTCTGTGAGTTGAATGCACTCATCACAAAGAAGTTTCTGAGAATGCTTCTGTGTAGTTGTTATTTGAAGACATTTCCTTTTCCAGCATAGGCCTCAGAGCGCTCGAAATAAACACTTGCAGATTCTGCAGAAAGAGTGTTTCAAAACTGTTCTATCAAAAGGAACGCTCAAGTCTGTGAGTTGAATGCACTCATCACACAGAAGTTTCTGAGAATGCTTCTGTCTAGTTTTTAGGTGAAGATATTTCATTTCCCAGCATAGGCCTCAAAGCGCTCCAAATATCCACTTGCAGATTCTACAAAAAGTATGTTTCAAAACTGCTCTTTCAAAAGGAAGGTTCAAGTCCGTGAGTTGAATGCACTCATCACAAAGAAGTTTCTGAGAATGCTTCTGTGTAGTTGTTATTTGAATGCATTTCCTTTTCCAGCATAGGCCTCAAATCGCTCGAAATGAACACTTGCAGATTCTGCAGAAAGAGTGTTTCAAAACTGTTCTATCAAAAGGAACGTTCAAGTCTGTGAGTTGAATGCACTCATCACACAGAAGTTTCTGAGAATGCTTCTGTCTAGTTTTTAAGTGGAGACATTACATTTCCCAGCATAGGCTTCACAGCGCTCCAAATATACGCTAGCAGATTCTACAAAAAGAGTGTTCCAAAACTGCTCTTTCAAAAGAAACGTTCAAGTCTGTGAGTTGAATGCACTCGTCACAAACAATTTTCTGGGAATGCTTCCGTCTAGTCTCTGTCTGTGGATGTTCCCTTTCCCAGCATTGGCCTCCATCCGCTCCAAATATGCACTTGCAGATTCTACAAAAAGAGAGTTTGAAAACTCTTCTACCAAAAAGAAGGTTCAACTCTGCGAGTAGAATGCACTCATCACAAAGAAGTTTCTGAGAATGCTTCTGTCTAGTTTTTATTTGAAGATATTTCCTTTTCCAGCTTAGGCCTCAGAGCGCTCCAAATAAACACTTGCAGATTTTACAAAAGGAGTGTTTCCAAACTGCTCTATCAAAAGGAATGTTCAAGTATGTGAGTTGAATGCACTCATCACAGAGAAGATTCTGAGAATGCTTCTGTCTAGTTTTTAGGTGAAGATATTTCATTTCCCAGCATAGGCCTGAAAGCGCTCCAAATACCTACTTGCAGATTCTACAAAAAGTGTGTTTCAAAACTGTTCCATCAAAAGAAAGGTTCAAGTCTGTGAGTTGAATGCACTCATCACAAAGAAGTTTCTGAGAATGCTTCTGTGTAGTTGTTATTTGAAAACACTTCCTTTTCCAGCATAGGCCTCAAAGCGCTCGAAATGAACACTTGCAGATTCTGCAGAAAGAGTGTTTCAAAACTGTTCTATCAAAAGGAAGTTTCAAGTCTGTGAGTTGAATGCACTCATCACACAGAAGTTTCTGAGAATGCTTCTGTCTAGTTTTTAGGTGAAGATATTTCATTTCCCAGCATAGACCTCAAAGCGCTCCAAATATCCACTTGCAGATTCTACAAAAAGTGTGTTTCAAAACTGCTCTTTCAAAAGGAAGGTTCAAGTCTGTGAGTTGAATGCACTCATCACAAAGAAGTTTCTGAGAATACTTCTAGAGTGTAGTTGTTATTTGAAGACTTTTCCTTTTCCAACATAGGCCTCAAATCGCTCGAAATGAACACTTGCAGATTCTGCTGACAGAGTGTTTCAAAACTGTTCTATCAAAAGGAACGTTCAAGTCTGTGTGTTGAATGCACTCATCACACAGAAGTTTCTGAGAATGCTTCTGTCTAGTTTTTAAGTGGAGACATTTCATTTCCCAGCATAGGCCTCACAGCGCTCCAAATATACACTAGCAGATTCCACAAAAAGAGTGTTCCAAAACTGCTCTTGCAAAAGAAACTTTCAAGTCTGTGAGTTGAATGCACTCGTCACAAAGAAGTTTCTGAGAATGCTTCTGTCTAGTTTTTAGGTGAAGATATTTCATTTCCCAGCATAGGCCTCAAAGCGCTCCAAATATCCACTTGCAGATTCTACAAAAAGAGAGTTTCAAAACCGCCCTTTGAAAAGGAAGGTTCAAGTCTGTGAGTTGAATGCACTCATCACAAAGAAGTTTCTGAGAATGCTTCTGTGTAGTTGTTATTTGAAGACATTTCCTTTTCCAGCATAGGCCTCAGAGCGCTCGAAATAAACACTTGCAGATTCTGCAGAAAGAGTGTTTCAAAACTGTTCTATCAAAAGGAACGTTCAAGTCTGTGAGTTGAATGAACTCATCACAGAGAAGTTTCTGAGAATGCTTCTGTCTAGTTTTTAGGTGAAGATAGTTCATTTCCCAACATAGGCCTCAAAGCGCTCCAAATATTCACTTGCAAATTCTACAAAAAGTAAGTTTCCAAACTGCTCTTTCAAAAGGAAGGTTCATGTCTGTGAGTTGAATGCACTCATCACAAAGAAGTTTCTGAGAATGCATCTGTCTAGTTTTTGTTTGAAGATATTTCCTTTTCCAGGTTAGGCCTCAGAGCGCTCCAAATAAACACTTGCAGATTCTGCAGAAAGAGTGTTTCAAAACTGTTCTATCAAAAGGAACGTTCAAGTCTGTGAGTTGAATGCACTCATCACACAGAAGTTTCTGAGAATGCTTCTGTCTAGTTTTTAGGTGAAGATATTTCATTTCCCAGCATAGACCTCAAAGCGCTCCAAATATCCACTTGCAGATTCTACGAAAAGAGTGTTTCAAAACTGCTCTTTCAAAAGGAAGGTTCAAGTCTGTGAGTTGAATGCACTCATCACAAAGAAGTTTCTGAGAATACTTCTGTGTAGTTGTTATTTGAAGACATTTCCTTTTCCAACATAGGCCTCAAATCGCTCGAAATGAACGCTTGCAGATTCTGCTGAAAGAGTGTTTCAAAACTGTTCTATCAAAAGGAACGTTCAAGTCTGTGAGTTGAATGCACTCATCACACAGAAGTTTCTGAGAATGCTTCTGTCTAGTTTTTAGGTGAAGATATTTCATTTCCAAGCATAGGCCTCAAAGCGCTCCAAATATCCACTTGCAGATTCTACAAAAAGTATGTTTCAAAACTGCTCTTTCAAAAGGAAGGTTCAAGTCTGTGAGTTGAATGCACTCATCACAAAGAAGTTTCTGAGAATGCTTCTGTGTAGTTGTTATTTGAAGGCATTTCCTTTTCCAGCATAGGCCTCAAATCGCTCGAAATGAACACTTGCAGATTTTGCAGAAAGAGTGTTTCAAAACTGTTCTATCAAAAGGAACGTTCAAGTCTGTGAGTTGAATGCACTCATCACACAGAAGTTTCTGAGAATGCTTCTGTCTAGTTTTTAAGTGGAGACATTACATTTCCCAGCATAGGCTTCACAGCGCTCCAAATATACGCTAGCAGATTCTACAAAAAGAGTGTTCCAAAACTGCTCTTTCAAAAGAAACGTTCAAGTCTGTGAGTTGAATGCACTCGTCACAAACAAGTTTCTGGGAGTGCTTCTGTCTAGTCTCTGTCTGAGGATGTTCCCTTTCCCAGCATTGGCCTCCAACAGCTCCAAATATGCACTTGCAGATTCTACAAAAAGAGAGTTTGAAAACTCTTCTACCAAAAAGAAGGTTCAACTCTGCGAGTAGAATGCACTCATCACAAAGAAGTTTCTGAGAATGCTTCTGTCTAGTTTTTATTTGAAGATATTTCCTTTTTCAGCTTAGGCCTCAGAGCGCTCCAAATAAACACTTGCAGATTTTACAAAAGGAGTGTTTCCAAACTGCTCTATCAAAAGGAATGTTCAAGTATGTGAGTTGAATGCACTCATCACAGAGAAGTTTCTGAGAATGCTTCTGTCTAGATTTTAGGTGAAGATATTTCATTTCCCAGCATAGGCCTGAAAGCGCTCCAAATACCTACTTGCAGATTCTACAAAAAGTGTGTTTCAAAACTGTTCTATCAAAAGAAAGGTTCAAGTCTGTGAGTTGAATGCACTCATCACAAAGAAGTTTCTGAGAATGCTTCTGTGTAGTTGTTATTTGAAGACACTTCCTTTTCCAGCATAGGCCTCAAAGCGCTCGAAATAAACACTTGCAGATTCTGCAGAAAGAGTGTTTCAAAACTGTTCTATCAAAAGGAACGTTCAAGTCTGTGAGTTGAATGCACTCATCACACAGAAGTTTCTGAGAATGCTTCTGTCTAGTTTTTAGGTGAAGATATTTCATTTCCCAGCATAGACCTCAAAGCGCTCCAAATATCCAATTGCAGATCCTACAAAAAGTGTGTTTCAAAACTGCTCTTTCAAAAGGAAGGTTCAAGTCTGTGAGTTGAATGCACTCATCACAAAGAAGTTTCTGAGAATACTTCTGTGTAGTTGTTATTTGAAGACATTTCCTTTTCCGACATAGGCCTCAAATCGCTCGAAATGAACACTTGCAGATTCTGCTGAAAGAGTGTTTCAAAACTGTTCTATCAAAAGGAACGTTCAAGTCTGTGAGTTGAATGCACTCATCACACAGAAGTTTCTGAGAATGCTTCTGTCTAGATTTTAAGTGGAGACATTTCATTTCCCAGCATAGGCCTCACAGCGCTCCAAATATACACTAGCAGATTCTACAAAAAGAGTGTTCCAAAACTGCTCTTGCAAAAGAAACGTTAAAGTCTGTGAGTTGAATGCACTCGTCACAAAGAAGTTTCTGAGAATGCTTCTGTCTAGTTTTTAGGTGAAGATATTTCATTTCCCAGCATAGGCCTCAAAGCGCTCCAAATATCCACTTGCAGATTCTACAAAAAGAGAGTTTCAAAACCGCTCTTTGAAAAGGAAGGTTCAAGTCTGTGAGTTGAATGCACTCATCACAAAGAAGTTTCTGAGAATGCTTCTGTGTAGTTGTTATTTGAAGACACTTCCTTTTCCAGCATAGGCCTCAAAGCGCTCGAAATAAACACTTGCAGATTCTGCAGAAAGAGTGTTTCAAAACTGTTCTATCAAAAGGAACGTTCAAGTCTGTGAGTTGAATGCACTCATCACACAGAAGTTTCTGAGAATGCTTCTGTCTAGTTTTTAGGTGAAGATATTTCATTTCCAAGCAAAGACCTCAAAGCGCTCCAAATATCCACTTGCAGATTCTACAAAAAGTGTGTTTCAAAACTGCTCTTTCAAAAGGAAGGTTCAAGTCTGTGAGTTGAATGCACTCATCACAAAGAAGTTTCTGAGAATACTTCTGTGTAGTTGTTATTTGAAGACATTTCCTTTTCCAACATAGGCGTCAAATCGCTCGAAATGAATACTTGCAGATTCTGCTGAAAGAGTGTTTCAAAACTGTTCTATCAAAAGGAACGTTCAAGTCTGTGAGTTGAATGCACTCATCACACAGAAGTTTCTGAGTATGCTTCTGTCTAGTTTTTAAGTGGAGACATTTCATTTCCCAGCATAGGCCTCACAGCGCTCCAAATATACACTAGCAGATTCTACAAAAAGAGTGTTCCAAAACGGCTCTTGCAAAAGAAACGTTCAAGTCTGTGAGTTGAATGCACTCGTCACAAAGAAGTTTCTGAGAATGCTTCTGTCTAGTTTTTAGGTGAAGATATTTCATTTCCCAGCATAGGCCTCAAAGCGCTCCAAATATCCACTTGCAGATTCTACAAAAAGAGAGTTTCAAAACCGCTCTTTGAAAAGGAAGGTTCAAGTCTGTGAGTTGAATGCACTCATCACAAAGAAGGTTCTGAGAATGCTTCTGTGTAGTTGTTATTTGAAGACATTTCCTTTTCCAGCATAGGCCTCAGAGCGCACGAAATAAACACTTGCAGATTCTGCAGAAAGAGTGTTTCAAAACTCTTCTATCAAAAGGAACGCTCACGTCTCTGAGTTGAATGCACTCATCACACAGAAGTTTCTGAGAATGCTTCTGTCTAGTTTTTAGGTGAAGATATTTCATTTCCCAGCATAGGCCTCAAAGCGCTCCAAATATCCACTTGCAGATTCTACAAAAAGTATGTTTCAAAACTGCTCTTTCAAAAGGAAGGTTCAAGTCTGTGAGTTGAATGCACTCATCACAAAGAAGTTTCTGAGAATGCTTCTGTGTAGTTGTTATTGGAAGGCATTTCCTTTTCCAGCATAGGCCTCAAATCGCTCGAAATGAACACTTGCAGATTCTGCAGAAAGAGTGTTTCAAAACTGTTCTATCAAAAGGAACGTTCAAGTCTGTGAGTTGAATGCACTCATCACACAGAAGTTTCTGAGAATGCTTCTCTCTAGTTTTTAAGTGGAGACATTACATTTCCCAGCATAGGCTTCACAGCGCTCCAAATATACGCTAGCAGATTCTACAAAAAGAGTGTTCCAAAACTGCTCTTTCAAAAGAAACGTTCAAGTCTGTGAGTTGAATGCACTCGTCACAAACAAGTTTCTGGGAGTGCTTCTGTCTAGTCTCTGTCTGAGGATGTTCCCTTTCCCAGCATTGGCCTCCAACAGCTCCAAATATGCACTTGCAGATTCTACAAAAAGAGAGGTTGAAAACTCTTCTACCAAAAAGAAGGCTCAACTCTGCGAGTAGAATGCACTCATCACAAAGGAGTTTCTGAGAATGCTTCTGTCTAGTTTTTATTTGAAGATATTTCCTTTTCCAGCTTAGGCCTCAGAGCGCTCCAAATAAACACTTGCAGATTTTACAAAAGGAGTGTTTCCAAACTGCTCTATCAAAACGAATGTTCAACTATGTGAGTTGAATGCACTCATCACAGAGAAGTTTCTGAGAATGCTTCTGTCTAGTTTTTAGGTGAAGATATTTCATTTCCCAGCATAGGCCTGAAAGCGCTCCAAATACCTACTTGCAGATTCTACAAAAAGTGTGTTTCAAAACTGTTCTATCAAAAGAAAGGTTCAAGTCTGTGAGTTGAATGCACTCATCACAAAGAAGTTTCTGAGAATGCTTCTGTGTAGTTATTATTTGAAGACACTTCCTTTTCCAGCATAGGCCTCAAAGCGCTCGAAATAAACACTTGCAGATTCTGCAGAAAGAGTGTTTCAAAACTGTTCTATCAAAAGGAACGTTCAAGTCTGTGTGTTGAATGCACTCATCACACAGAAGTTTCTGAGAATGCTTCTGTCTAGTTTTTAGGTGAAGATATTTCATTTCCCAGCATAGACCTCAAAGCGCTCCAAATATCCACTTGCAGATTCTACAAAAAGAGTGTTTCAAAACTGCTCTTTCAAAAGGAAGGTTCAAGTCTGTGAGTTGAATGCACTCATCACAAAGAAGTTTCTGAGAATACTTCTGTGTAGTTGTTATTTGAAGACATTTCCTTTTCCAACATAGGCCTCAAATCGCTCGAAATGAACACTTGCAGATTCTGCTGAAAGAGTGTTTCAAAACTGTTCTATCAAAAGGAACGTTCAAGTCTGTGAGTTGAATGCACTCATTACACAGAAGTTTCTGAGAATGCTTCTGTCTAGTTTTTAAGTGGAGACATTTCATTTCCCAGCATAGGCCTCCCAGCGCTCCAAATATACACTAGCAGATTCTACAAAAAGAGTGTTCCAAAACTGCTCTTGCAAAAGAAACGTTCAAGTCTGTGAGTTGAATGCACTCGTCACAAAGAAGTTTCTGAGAATGCTTCTGTCTAGTTTTTAGGTGAAGATATTTCATTTCCCAGCATAGGCCTCAAAGCGCTCCAAATATCCACTTGCAGATTCTACAAAAAGAGAGTTTCAAAACCGCTCTTTGAAAAGGAAGGTTCAAGTCTGTGAGTTGAATGCACTCATCACAAAGAAGTTTCTGAGAATGCTTCTGTGTAGTTGTTATTTGAAGACATTTCCTTTTCCAGCATAGGCCTCAGAGCACTCCAAATAAACACTTGCAGATTCTGCAGAAAGAGTGTTTCAAAACTGTTCTATCAAAAGGAACGTTCAAGTATGTGAGTTGAATGCACTCATCACAAAGAAGTTTCTGAGAATGCTTCTGTCTAGTTTTTAGGTGAAGATATTTCATTTCCCAGCATAGGCCTCAAAGCGCTCCAAATATCCACTTGCAGATTCTACAAAAAGAGAGTTTCAAAACTGCTCTTTCAAAAGGAAGGTTCAAGTCTGTGAGTTGAATGCACTCATCACAAAGAAGTTTCTGAGAATGCTTCTGTGTAGTTGTTATTTGAAGGCATTTCCTTTTCCAGCATAGGCCTCAAATCGCTCGAAATGAACACTTGCAGATTCTGCAGAAAGAGTGTTTCAAAACTGTTCTATCAAAAGGAACGTTCAAGTCTGTGAGTTGAATGCACTCATCACACAGAAGTTTCTGAGAATGCTTCTGTCTAGTTTTTAAGTGGAGACATTACATTTCCCAGCATAGGCTTCACAGCGCTCCAAATATACGCTAGCAGATTCTACAAAAAGAGTGTTCCAAAACTGCTCTTTCAAAAGAACCGTTCAAGTCTGTGAGTTGAATGCACTCGTGACAAACAAGTTTCTGGGAATGCCTCCGTCTAGTCTCTGTCTGAGGATGTTCCCTGTCCCAGCATTGGCCTCCATCCGCTCCAAATATGCACTTGCAGATTCTACAAAAAGAGAGTTTGAAAACTCTTCTACCAAAAAGAAGGTTCAACTCTGCGAGTAGAATGCACTCATCACAAAGAAGTTTCTGAGAATGCTTCTGTCTAGTTTTTATTTGAAGATATTTCCTTTTCCAGCTTAGGCCTCAGAGCGCTCCAAATAAACACTTGCAGATTTTACAAAAGGAGTGTTTCCAAACTGCTCTATCAAAAGGAATGTTCAAGTATGTGAGTTGAATGCACTCATCACAGAGAAGTTTCTGAGAATGCTTCTGTCTAGTTTTTAGGTGAAGATATTTCATTTCCCAGCATAGGCCTGAAAGCGCTCCAAATACCTACTTGCAGATTCTACAAAAAGTGTGTTTCAAAACTGTTCCATCAAAAGAAAGGTTCAAGTCTGTGAGTTGAATGCACTCATCACAAAGAAGTTTCTGAGAATGCTTCTGTGTAGTTGTTATTTGAAGACACTTCCTTTTCCAGCATAGGCCTCAAAGCGCTCGAAATAAACACTTGCAGATTCTGCAGAAAGAGTGTTTCAAAACTGTT